>NW_004955423.1:9016393-9064060 GCF_000276665.1 Chinchilla lanigera | reverse complement strand
GCGTCCGGGGTTCCCACCGGACAGCGCCCCCCACCGGCCAGGCCGCCAGCCGCGCCACCCGCGGCGCCCCGCTCTAGGGCAGCCCGGACTGCGTTCCCAGAGGGTGGCCCGCCGAGGAGAGGAGGGACTCTCCGCAAAGACAGGCCCGCCCAGAGGTACCGCGTACCTCGGAGGGGAGCTCCGCGTTGAAATGCCGGCCCTGTGTCCTGTGTCACTGGGCAGGGTATGTGGCTTGGGGGAGCAGCCCACACCCACACCTGTGGAAAGCAGGCCGCCTTGTCAGACCGCCAGCTGGAAAACTCGAACCCCGAAGCTACTAGAGGCCAAGGATGTTTATTTAGCCTGGGGCCGTCCGAGCGCACCCCTCACACCCCACCACCCCCCTTCTTTCTTTTTATACTGAAACAGGATACAAAACATATTTAAGCTTCTAGACCTCCTGGAGTAAATAGTCCTGAACAAATTGTTTCTCAAAGCTGACCCACCTTCGGCAAAGAAGAAAGATGCAAAGTAAAGCAAGTGTCATAAAGGCTTTGTTCTCTCTGGACGCTGCAAAGAAAAAAAAGGGGTCACAGAGGTGCTCAAAGTTGGCCCTTTCTGGTAACTCCTAAGGAGGAAATACTAGGATATGAGAAGTCCTTCCCACTCATGCCCCAGATCCGGGAAACCCTAAAAACATATGCCCAGTTGTCTGCCCATCTCCCTTCCATTCATTGATTAATTCATTCACTCATTGGGTATTCATTGTTCACAATGAAGCCAGGCGTGGTGGCGCATGCCTGTAATCCCAGCACTCAGGAGGCTGAGGCAGGAGGACTGCCACTAGTTTAAGGCCGGCCTGAGCGACATAGGTCAAGGGCAGCCTTCACTACAGTGAAATTCTGTCTCAAAAAAAAAAAAAAAAATTGACAGTGAGCTCTTCCCTGTGCCCCCTGGAAATTACATCCTGGGAAACAACCTGCCGGACAATTGCCCCCACCATCAAAGAGACTGTGCTGTCTCTGAAGATATTTTAATAACGTTATATTCATTGCCCAGTGGATCTCACCCCATAGACCCTGATGGCTCCAGGGCTACTGCTGTATTCCCAGGGATACCACTGATTTTCTGTGAGTGAGTGCAGACAGTTGTTCTTCATCCGGGGAGTTCAGACAGTGACTAAGGTGTCTTACGGACGAACTATGTGGAGAAAGGTACAATTTGCAAAGCTGAAGCTAAAGATTATGTGCTCAAGGAACACAGAAACCTTGCACACATACATGGGAATGCCATCAGGAAGCAGACAGTTCTATTCAAGCATCACGGTGCTGAAGGACAACCTCGCAAACACAAAAATTCTCAGCCAGCAACCAGCACTTAACCAATACTTGATTCAATAAATGTGTATTATGTACATTGGAAGTACATTATTTTGTAACTTGGCAACTTCCTAAATGTGAGCGTTGCCAAGGATAGGGATCCCTCAGAGACTGGTGCGGCTACCTTGAACATGCTTACCTAATAAAATAGAAAGAAGGGGCATGGTGAGCTGTGCGGCAGAAGAAAGAACACATGAGTTTTAATAAATGTGAGTTAGTGTGAGAGGAAAGGCAAGACGTGACAAAGGAACCCAGGAGCAGCAATCAAGATGAGGGATAGGAGCAGGGTAAAAAAGGCAAAGGACGCCTAAGGAGAAAGATGTGGCCTTCAAAAGCTAACTGTGAGGATGATGCTCAGGAATTACCCACCCAACCTTTGTCTGTGATGTCTCATTCTCTACTGAAATGTTTTCATTAAAATTAAGATCAAAAGTAACAAGCAGGAAGCCTGGTGAGCTCTGCTTTTCATAGACGTCTCTGGCTGGAAAGTCATTCAGAACTTTTTCAACAGACACTGGCTGATCGACTTCCTTGGATTTTTACGTTCCTGTGCAGACAAAGACTCATAGCAATGTCTCTATAAAGGGGTAGGGGGCATCACACAGTACATGATAGCCCAGAAATGTAATGGCTGAAGCCGTGGTGGCCTTAGAGACCGTGAATCAGACAGCGTCTACAAGGCAGGCATAAATGTTGCAAGACAAATAAAGTCTAAAGCCATTGGCCTCCTGCCACAGTGCAAAACAATCTGAGACCTGGGCAAGACTTTGTCCTGTCTGGATTTGTGGGAAAGGCCTGTCTGTCCCCGACTCAGCTTGGACCTGTGATCATAAGGGCAGAGATCTATGTATTTGCATCCTTCCCTTTGGGAAGTATCTGAAATGAGGCTCTATTGAGCTTTACTCATCTGTACTAATGAGTGATGAGGGTGCCCAAGCAGGTGAACAGGGTGAGAATGTTGCAGGCAGCTGAGTTAGATAGAAATATAATAGGCAGTCAGACAGGGCCAGGCCTTCAGTGGAGCCAGTATGGAAGACAAGATACCTTGCAACTGTGGGAGAGACAGGCACTTCTGCTGTGGGCCAGACCTCAAGACAAAAAAAATAAATGCACCCACATAACTCCCTAAGGATGGATATCAGGGATTCATATTCTACATAGGTATCAATCACCTTGAAAAAGCCAGACAGTCGCCAACCCAACCCCCTACAGGAAAAGCCCCTGTTCTGTATTCATGTCCACTTGCTACATGACTCACTTCCTCGTTTGATCCCAATTTAATTAATTTTACCTGAGTAATTATGCTTGTAATCTTGCTGGCTGACCACAGTTTTGTCCTACCTCATGCCCACTTTGAGAGTTCCCAAGTTTTCGACCTTAGACCTGCCCCCTCTCGTGGTTTTGCTCTATAACAATCCCTAGAAAAGGTAGGTTCCTTGGCAACCCACTCAGGTCCCCTTCTGTCTCTCTCTCTCAGACAGAAGCTTTCTTTCCCCCAATAAATATATTCTGCTCTTAACCTCTGTTGTTCCTAAAACTCATTCTTTTAGAGAACTCATATTTTAGAGAACACAAACTTGTCCCAGATATCTTTCAGATTGGGTGCTTCTTTTCCCTATATCAAGAATGTGGAATGGCACATACGGTAGTGAGAAATGTAAGTAGTACCTGGAATCACAGCTAGCTAGAAGGTTCCAAGGAAAGACTGAGCAAATAATTGACCATATAGAAACCAAAGGAAAAGAGAGATGACATAAACAAGGTAGGTGGCCCTGTGTAGTATCTCTCAACTGCATGTAATTTAAGTAGAAAGCAACAAAAAGTCATAGAAATCTATTTAAAAATCCAAATCAATACAAATTCATTTAGACTGAACAAATCATTCTCACACGAATGTGGATGAACTTCACACACAAAGTAAAAATGCTTCTCAGATACTCATCTTATCATTATTAAGATCTGTATATTTCTATGCTTCAGAAAAGAGCTTCCAGTTTTGAAAATAAGTCATGAAGGAAATCTTGTTCAAGCAGAGGTGAAAAACATCATAAAACCATAGTAAGTAGTCTAAGTTTGTTCCTATCATCCAAACATAACTCACATGCAGAGGTAGATATTTGATTGCTAAACTATATAGTCACCTCAATTAATAATTAAAATAATATGACCCTGGGACAAGAATAGAGCTACAAAGTACTAGATGAGAATAGCTATCCCATAGACAGACCCTAGTAAATATAAAAATATTTGTTTTTGAAGAAGTTGACATCTTAAACTAGTAGGAAAGTTAAGGCTTAGTCAGTTGTAGTGGTATAAGTAATTGACTTTTGTAGAAAAAAATAAGGTTAGATTCTCACTAAGGTAATGTTATTGTGCATCAAAGAATCTGTCAAAACAAACAGCAATCAATGTGAAATAGAAGCAAGTAAAGATTAATACTTATTTTAAATTGAGAGACTTTTTAAAACATAAAAACAAGTGAAGAAAACAAAGAAAAATGTTAGTTGACTTGGTTACATACAAACAAATATATCTGTACATAATGAAAATAATACCATAAAATGAAATAAAAATCACACTAAAACTTAAGGCAGAAAACTATTTGCAAAATATGGTGAAATATTAACACCCTTACTAAATTTATTGGGAGCATGTAGAGATCACTTAATGGATAAAAGATTAATATCAGAATAGGAAAACTAGCCAAGCATTTGAACAATTAATTAGCAGAAGAAGAAATACAAGTGACCAAGAATGTCTGAAAAAAAATTTCATCAGATCAAACAATGAAAGAAGTCCAAATCAAAGCGAGATACTGCATATCACCTATCCAAAGGTTTTTCGTTATAAAGATTCCCAGCGTGGAGTGAGTTGTAAATGAAATGGGTTACTTCGTGTGCTGCTGGTGGGAGAAAAACATCAGTAAAACTTTTCTGGCAGGAAATTTGCAGTTTAATGTATTCCACCCTTCCTCTGAGGTACGTTTTTAATATCTCCGCACTGAGATGTGCTTTGCGATCCCTAGTAACAGATGTGACTTAGTTGTCCTTGCCTTTTCAGTACATCAGATTTTAAGAATGGATGGCAGTGGTTAGAAGTAAATCCTAGAGCAAAAAAAGGAGCACATTTTTATAAAAACATATGCAGCACCACAGCATTACTGATGATACTTAAGATCAGGGACCCCACAGAATTACAAAGGATGGGGAAGTTTAGGGGTGAATACCTTAGCCACGATTTTTGTCCCTTCTTTGCAGCATATAAGAATAAAATATGAACCAATTTTATATTTAAATAACACCAGAAAAACTCAGTAACTATAAAAGTTGTAAGTGGTAAGAAAACATGATGCTTAAGTAGCATCATTCAATTCTTACATACATAAAATAATACATAAAAAGCATAAAGTAATAACTGTACATCTTAGAATTTGTTATGTCTTATATGTGAGGAACAATAATATATCAAGAACCCTAACAATGTTCACACCATTTGACTCAATAATTTCACATCTGGGAAGTTATCCTAATGATGCCACTACAGGTGCACAAAGATGTTAATGCAAGTGTAAACATTTCGGTATTATTTAGATAATTGAAATGTTAAAAACAACATAAAAGTCTAATAGGAAATTGATCCCATAAATATATCCATGGGATGAAATGCTGTGCAGCCATAACCAACATGTATCAATGAATATATAATGGCATAGGAACATACTCATTATTTCATCAATATTTTTATGAAAAGGAGAATATAATCAATCTACATAATCAATTTTCTTTTCTTTACTTTAAAGCATGTATTTGTACACAAGAAAAAATAGTGCAAATAAATGCTCCTCCGTGTTAGTATCTGTGGGAGGTGGGATTATGTGGGGTTTGTCTATACATGTCTACATTTTCAAAATGTGCTATAATGAGCCTGTGTAATATTTATAACCCAGTTTTTAAAATAATGATATTTTAAATGGTGAATTCCTATAAATAAATATAGCCAAGCTTTTCAAACATAAAAAAATATAGATAAGAAAAATACATACAACTTAATGGCGACATAAGGATTTATTAAATGGTCCAAGACACTAGACTCTACATTGAACTTCCTGTTTTATTCACTTTCAAGTGAAATTAGAGTGGGTTTCCTTGAGTACTGACGTGGCACACCTGTGAGCTTGCCTGCTACTCTGCCGCAGACAAATATAGTTCTCAAAGGAAAGCTCTCAAGCAAAAATAGGAAGCTGGCATTGTAAATCCTTAACATATTTTTCACCCTGAGCCTTGGAGTTCATGGGGTGGGAAATTACTATCCACAGCCACCGAGGTAAGAATACTTTAGAAACTCACTCAGGATGAGGGAGTCCTGAGGCTCTCATCCAAGCAGGCCTTAGTTTAGCAACTACTGCACTACTTTCCAACTGAGATGAGCTTCCATCTGGAGATAATGACTGAGGTTTCTCCGATGGCCATCCTCTGTTACCCTTGTAACTCCTCAGCCCACCAAGCCAAGAGCATTTGTTATTTCTGGAAGCACCCATCAAGGGAGGACACAAAGCAGAAAAACAAACAACAGATCTCTAAAAGAAAAAAAAAAAATGGAAAGAACAAAGTCAGTTCTCAGCTGCAGGTCCTAAATGGGTTTTCTTAAACTTGTTACAGAAAAAAATAATCTTAAACCCCAAGGTCTGTGATTTGCAAAAATGGGTTGTCTCGAGTTTCAAAAGGCTAAGCACAGAAAGAAGCTAAACATGAACTTTTTGTCCATAAACAGTCCATGAGAAGAGAAGAGATGCACTAGCAGAATGCCTTCCCTGGAGACTAGATAGAGTTTCCTGACCTGGGCAGAAGAATTTGGTTTTCGAGAAGTGACAATACTGAAAGCCATGGGAGTGGGGATTCTGACACCTCAACATTACTCAGGTTAAATCATTAGAGAAGCATAGATCCTGCCTTAAATTTAGGAATACAGGAATAATGTGGTAAGTTGTGTCTTAGTGTTTTTTCAATGTTGTATTACAGCATGTTTGTAGTATAATGCTTACATTCCCAATGGGGAATTGGTACATGTTTACAACACATCTTGGTTCTGTTTTTGCATTCCTTTTCCTCTCCCCACCTCTCTCTCCAGCTCTTGGTCATTTTTCCTTTTGCAAAAGATCAGTCTCCTATTTCCTATTACTTATATTTTATTTTGGTTTTTATTTGTATTTTGGGTTCTTCATATAAGGGAAATCATGCAATATTTAAGCTTGTGTGTCTGATTTATTTCACTTAGTATTACACTCTCAAAGTCATTTTCCTACAAGTGACTCAAGTTTATCTTTTCTATGGCAGAAGTAATCCATTGTATATAAATACCACATTTTTTATCCATTCATCAGTTGACGGACATAGGCCACTTCCAAGATTTAGCTATTTTGAATTGTGCTGCTATAAGCATAAATAGGTTGCATTTTAAAATATAAGCTGTGATATACTAGAAGAGACTTAAGCTTCTCTGTGCACTGCTGTCAAATTTGACTTGCTTTGGCCAGTGTCTTAGTTACTTTTCTCTCATTGCTGAGACAAATCACCTGACACTCAAAGTTAAAAGAGGAAAGGTTTATTTAGCTCACAGTTTGTAAAGGTTTCAGTTTATAGTCAGCTCCAAGGCAGGGTGGCATTCCAAAGGAGAAACAGTGCATGGCAGGCTGGAGGTAGCAAAACAAGCAAAGGGCCTTAACAGTGTCTTTCTGCCCCTTTTATCTTATCCAGGGTACTTACGGCAGGTAGCTCTCACACTCTTAAGCCTAGTTCCCATGAGCCTAGCATTGCACCATGAATCCATTTCAGTATTACACACGCTAGATCCAGCCACTTCTGAAAAAGATGTCAGATTGAGGCTTTGGGGAGACGTCTAGAAACAAGCCTTAACAGCCAGTAATGTGTGAGGTTTATGAACCAGCACAAGGTTCACTTTATTCTCTTTTTCCTGTCCTCTGATACCAGCAGTATCAGCTCCATCATCTTAGATCCATGGATGAGGAGGGCATGCAACAGCACCAGGGCTGACCGAGGAAGGCTAAGCAAGTGAGACATAAACCTTTCCCCTTCTAAGCCATTGAACTCTGAGCAGCATTCACCACTACAGCAAAACCTAGCCTATCTTGGCTAGCACAAGAGCAGAGTACTGTGCCCTACTTTCCATCTGCAACTAAACATTCGTGCTTATGTGCTTCATGTCACAGTAACACGGGAGCAGCAATGGTGACGAGGTAACATTACATAGCCAGACCCGGGAGAGACCAAACCCACTCTCTTGAGTATCCCATGGGCTCCAGAGTGTTGTAGAGCAGCAATAAAATCAGCTCTTGTTCAAAAAAGCACAAAGGAGAACATCTGCGGGAGGAGCAGCAGGAACAGGGTCAGCACCCAAAGATTAGGAGGGATGCAGAGAGCCAGGTGTTCACTGCCCCCCACTCCACCCTAACAGCTGGACGTGACCACATGGCTTCCGAACTTAGACACCACAATGGAGAAAATGGCAAGGACAGAAGCTTAAATATAAACTTAAAGTGACTAAGACTACTCAACGTGCCTGACTTTACCTGGAAAGTGATAAGATTAAATTATCTACCAGTGACAGAGGCAGGAGAATCACGACAGAACTTAAGTCCACTTTTACAAAACTCAGTTATATGTTTGCCTGCCTGAGTTTACTGCATAAGGAATGTATGCCGATCACATCAAAGTGCTTTAAGAAGTAGGAATCAGGCTTAAATATATGCAACAGATGTATGTGCTGAGGATCCACTCAGGCAAAGCTGAAACAATGTGTGGACAATGATAACATCTTACATAAGAGGCTAACTTCTCCCAAATCTGGTGCTCAAGCTATGACTTCATGTTTGCCTTGCCTGAGGCAGCCAAGGAGAACCTGCTACCAGCAACACTTTCAGCTGCACAAATATTTATTCTGGTAAACCTGAAAAAGCAAAAAAGGTGTAGTTGTAAATAAATCCTGCTAGAATTTTCTCCATTCTATGTACTAAACTTTTTTCCTTGTTTTTCAAAAGAAAGCTGTAATATGATACTAATATTCTCATCTCTGGGATTGATTTTTCTCATTGAATTTGATGGATTCTGGCCAGATTAATATTTAATGTTTTTGTGTAATTTGAATAATAACACAATAGACTAAGACACAAATGTACTATAAAAACAATAAGCACTGTTAACCTCCAAGTCCATTTAAAATAGAGTTCATTTTAACTGGAAGATGAAGAGCTAAGCCATTGTCAGTGTTCTCCTTAATGTAATAAAGTTTGAAATAACAATAAAATAGGATTCTGTAATATTATGAGAGGAGCACATTGTAATAATGACTTCATATTATTTTATACTTGGCTTTGCAATCATTAGTATTTCAGTTACCAAAAACAACAAAAGACATCATTATAAATTATCTTGCCATAATAGAAGATTTTCTAGGTGGATCAAATCTTAGTTTTGTTTTAGTTGGACATGGCTTCCTTTGATTACATCCCATAGTGGAGGGGGAGAACAATGAGGGAAATAAAGTACAAAAATTAGTAATAGGAATAATGAGCTATGTATGTAGAGATAAACATATAAGTAAATGGTTATACAAATGAGAAAGATGAAAATAAGGCATGTTGTAGGACATTATTGTAGCAGACTGTATTCATTAAATTACCTATGATCTCTAAGACTCTCTGAAGTTCAAAAACTTTATTACTCTGTAGATATTCACTAGTTAAATAACGGGCCAATTTCACTCAGTTTCTAACTTCAAATAGAATAGTAGTACCTACTCTCACATACATTGACAATTAAAAAGAGATAGTATACTGTAATTTTTTAAATTGGCCAGGCATGGTGGTGCATTCTTATAATCCCAGCACACAGGAGGCTGAGGCAGGAGAATCGTTGTGAGTTTGAGACCAGCCTGGGCTACAAAGTGAACTCAAGGCCCACCTGATGCATAGTGAGACCCTGTCTCAAAAAGACAATAAATAAATAAATAAATAGAATAGAATAGAATAGAATAGAATAGAATAGAATAGAATAAGCTTATTACTAGACAAAACTGTTATTTCAAGATATTGAAAGGATCAACTCATTAAATAATAAACCTTCAAAATATATGAAATAAAAATTGGTGTCACTAATGGGAAAATAAATAAATATAAAATCATGATTGGATATTTTAATATTTTTCAATAATTGATAGCACAAGCAGGCAAAAAACATAAGGTTACAGAATATTTGAACAATACTATCAACGAATTTGACCCTATTGGCATTTATGAAAAATTATAACCATCAACTATGAAATACATTTTTAATTAGTTATGCAATGTTTACCCCAATAGGCCATATTCTGAGTCAAAAATTAAGTTTCAATAGATCAAAAAGATTTGAAATTATTCTCTGGCCAAAATGTCAGTAAATTAGAAGGCAATATCAAAAAAAGTTTAGAAAGTTCCCAAACATTTGGAAACCAAGAAGCATACACATAACCCACGGATCAACAAAGAAATCACAAAAGAATTTAGAAATATTTTAAACTGAATGATAATGAAAGCATTACCCATCAGAATATATGGGCTGAAGCCAAAGCTGTATTTAAAAGGGTTTGTGTAGCTTTAAATACCTGTACTAAAAATATAGTTTCAAATCAATTATCTAAGATGAACGTGATGGCATATACCTGTAATCCCAGCATTCTGGGAGGTTGAAATAGGAACATCACAAGTTTGAGCCCAGATTGGGCAACTTAACAAGACCCTATTTTAAGATTTAAGAAAAAATAAGGGTGGGGAGAGCCAACTACAGAGTAAAGACCTTGAGGTCAATCTCCAATGTCACAGGAAAAAAAAACCTCAATTATCTAAATTTTTTACCTTAAAAACTTAGAAAAATAAACTCAAAATAAGTAGAAAAAGGAAACCATAAACACAAAATTAGAAACCAACAGACTAGAAAACAAACAACAGAGAAAAATCAAAACAATAAAAATCAAAAGCTTGTTGATTGAGATTAATAAAACTGGTAAGCCCATAATAGATTTGTGTGTTACCTTCAGTTGCTATGACAAAACACCTAAGAAAATTAACTTAAAGGAGGAAAAATTTATTTTGACTCATGGTTTTAGAGGTATAGTCCATGGTCACTTGGCTCCACCATTTCTAGGCCCGTGGTGGGGCAGAACTACGTGGTGAGAACATGAGGTAGAGCAAAGCGGCTCAGTTTATAGCGGACAGGAGGCAAAGAGAGAGGGAAAGAACCTGAGAGAAGGGGCCAAGGACCAGGGATAGTACCCAGGGTCACAGCCCAATGGCTTGCTTCCTTCAGTTTGGCCCCACCTCCTAAATTTCACCACCTCGAATTATGCATCCATCAATAGATTAACTCACTGATGCAGTTAGAGCCCTCGTGATCCACTCATCTTACAATAGCCCCACCTCTGATCATGAGACTTGAAGTACATTTAAGATTCAAATCATAACAGTCAGTCAAGAAAGGAAAGGGAAAACATAAATGTCCAGTATTAAGAATGAAAGAGGGGTATCACTGTAGATCCCACATATATCGAAAAGATAATAAAATAATTTTAGAATACCTTATGTTGACGAATATAATTTTGATAAAAAGGACAAAAGGACATGACTAACCAAAACCAACAGAAGCTGCAGTAGATTATCTGGCTAGCTCTATGCCTATCAATGAAATTGAATGTACAGTTAGAAATCTTTTCATAATCAAAGTTCCTGTTCCAGATGTCATAACTAGTGGAATCTATCAAAGAATGGATTTTTTGGTTTTGAACTCCTGGGTACACACAAACCTCCTGCCTCAGACTCCAGAATAGCTAGGATTACAGGCACATATCACCATGGTAGGTTCTATCAAATATTTAAAGAAATAATATTTATCTTTCAGAAATCTTTTAAGATAATAGAGGAAAGAAGACCTCTATTTTACAAGGCTCACATAAATTACAGACCAATATCATTAATGAGCATATAAAAGTAACCCTCTAAAAATGAGTAAATCATCTGGGTATGGTGGTGCATGCCTATAATCCCAGCACTGGAAAGGCTGAGGCAGGAGGATCATCAGGAGTTTAAGGCCAGCCTGAACTACATAACAAGACCCTGTCTCTAGGGAAAAAAAAAAACTAAATCAAATCTAATGACACATATAGATAGACAGAGTGATCAAAAGAGACTCATCTTATGAGTGCAAGGTTATTTGAAAACTAAAGTAATTAATATTAACAGAATAGAAGAAAAATTATATTATTATTTCAATTAATCAGAAAATGCATTTGACATACATTAATATTTGTCTATGATTTTAAAAGACTTGGAAAACTAGAGATAGAAGGGAATTTCTTCAAGCTGATAAAGGGCACCTATAAAAACTACAGGTAAAGCTACAACTAATGACAAAATTTTGAAAACTTTACTCGAGATCAGGAATAAAGTGAGAATGTTCATTTTAATCACTTCTATTTGGGGAAATTCTAGCTGTGCACAAAGGTAATTAAATGAAATTTAAAAACCATTCAGATCAGAAATAGGAGAAAGACCATGCTAATGTGTTGTTAATATTTTAATTATCCCCAATTCAATCTCTGGAATAAATGTTGCACTAATTTCAATAACACCAGGCCTTTTAATAGAAATTGGCAAGCTGATTCTAAATTTACTTTTTTAGCTTTTTTTTTTTTTTTTTGGTACCAGAAATTGAACTCACAACCTCACACTTGCCAGGCAGGTGCTGTACTACTGAGCTATATCCCCAACGCTCCAAATTTAAGTGAAACAGCCATGAACCTTCTTTTGAAAAAGAAGAACAAAGTTGGAGAATTATTACTGCCTCTTTTCGAAGAATAAAATAACATAGTAATCAAGACAGTGTGGTTTAATAAATAGATCAATGGAAAACAATAAAGTCTATATATAAGTGGTCAGCTGATTTGAAACAAAGGAGCCAAAATAGTTCAATAGAGGAAGCATAGTCTTTTATCAAATGGTGCCAGAACAACTAGGTATCTCTATGGGGAAAAAAATGAACTTAATCTCAACCTTCTAAGAAACATTTTTTGGGGTGAATCATTGACCTATACACAGAAGCTGAGACCATAACACTTCTAGAAGAAAATATAGAAAACTAAATTAAGATATGCAAAAATTTATCATATAAGAGACAGAGTGCTCACAGAAAGGAAAGGAATTAATAAACTGAACTTCAAGATGGTCAAGTTCTGTTCTATAAAATATATCATTAAGAAAATGAAAATATAATCCATAAATGAGGAAAACTTGTGGTATATGTGTTTGATGAACAGCTTGTACTTGTAGTATGCAAGATCTCTTATAAATGAATAATAAAACAAGTCCAGTTTCTAAAGTGAGCAAAGTATTTGGACTCTTCACCAAAACAGTATAAATGCATGGGTGATAAACACATGAAAAAATGATCAAAATTCATCAGGAAAACACAAATTAAAACTGCCACGAGATAACACTTTACACACACTTATAATAACTAAAATTGAAAAGTGTAAGAAGCCAAATACTGGCACAAACTAAGCCAACTAGGAGTCATTGCTGTGGGACTACAAAATGATACAATCATTTTGAAAACCTATTTGGCAGTTTCTTATAAAATAAAAAGTTAAAAGATTGAGTGAGTACTAGGAAGAACAGAAGAAAGAAAGAAGGAAAGAAGGAAAGAAAGAAAGAAAGAAAGAAAGAAAGAAAGAAAGAAAGAAAGAAAGAAAGAAAGAAGAAAGATAGAAAGAATGAAAGAAAGAAAAGAAAGAAAGAAAGAAAGAAAGAAAGAAAGAAAGAAAGAAAGAAAGAAAGAAAGAAAGAAAAGAGGGAAGGAGGGAGGAAGGAAAGAAGGAAGGAAAAAAGGAAGAAAGGAAGGAAGGAGGAATACCATTAATCCAATAAAAAGAAACAGGAAAAAAGCATAATTTATAGAAAACACAAATTAGGATTACAACAGTAAGTAGATATATATCAGTAATTACAATAAATGTAAACAAACTATTGGATTCAGATAGAGATATCACAATTGAGACATAAATCCAGTTACATGCTATTTGAATATAATACATACAAGTCAGATGGTAAGAAATATATACTAAGCCACATAGGTAAATGGATGCAAATAGAGACCATACTCATAAGTGAAATAAATCAGACCCACATGTGTAAACATCGTATTGTCTCCCTAGTGTAAGAACCTGAAAGAGTAAATAAAACCCAAAACGTACAATAGATATTAGGAAAGGGAAAGAAATTTCTCAAAGGAAGGAACAACTGGGATGAGGGAAAGGAGAAAAAGAAAGAATGCAGGGATATAGCAGGATGACTGGGATAACGGTACTGCTGATGTCTAATGATTTATTGAAAGGAACAGTTAATGCTTAATTTTTAAAATTTTTATAGTTGTTCTTTTCTGACCAATTTTGTGTGCTAATATTTGGTAATCTCAAAACTGATTTGAAGACAACAATATGCACTATAACCACCATTGGTGAATTCCTACCATCTTGTCTAGTGAAACCCTGAATCATTTCTAATGTTTCTTTTGTTTTTATTTTTTATTCTCTTTAGTGGTTTTATCAATATTGCCTTCTTACATCTGGTAATCTGAGCAACTTCATTGAAGATAACAATATGTAATATAACAACCCCTGTTAATTCCTATCTTTTTATTTTGAAACCCTGTATCATTTTTATTGTTTCTGTCTATGTTGTTGGTATTTTGCTATTGTTCTTTTTTATTATTCTCTTTAAAATAAAAAAATATATATACGAAGCCAGTACTAATACTAAACTGATGAAAAGCATTATTTGAGATAAAGAGGAGTCACCACACATATAAATGAAGTAATTTTCCAAGAAGCTGCCGTGCTGAGAAGTATTAAAACCATTATCTTACAACATTCATTGCATCCTTCACAAAAGTGTTTGTACTGGAAAAAAACTGTTAACACCACTTTTCTATCCCATCTCCCAGATCTAAAATACTAAGCCTGGTTCCTTTCTTTCTCTCTTATATAATTAACCTCATGGTAATATAAAAGGCTTAAAACTGCTTAAAATTTTCAACTATATCAAAGAAAAAGGATTCAATATTTGTGTTATTTTATTTCTTAAACCTTGATTGTAAAAGGATTTATAGATATAAAAGAAAGTTCTCTGAAAATTGGAAATACTAACTCTACTGGATGAGCAATAATATTAAATAGTATAAAAGAAATAAAAATTTCCAGGCACAACAGTGGATAGTGGGTAGGTTCAGAAACTAAATACTTCATATCAGGCTTCAGATACATTTCTTCTAATCCAGGCATTTCAACTTTCTTTCATTTTTCTGTTTGTGGAAGAACAAAATTTCCTCATACATAAAATAAGGACAATAATACAAGCTCTACCTAGCACAGGATTATTGTGAGGATAAAACTAAATAATGTATGTGAAAACCCTTTGCAAATCTTTTAGTACTATATAAATGTAAGATATTCTTTTTATTATCAATCACGTTCCTATGATAGGTTGTTAGTATTAAAAAGCTTTACTCACTGTTTCTTGAACATGCCTGTAAAATCTCAATTATTTGTGATTATGTCCTTTGTCCAAATTTTAAGAGCAAAACTACTATCATTTATCTATTTACCCAAACAGAAGCAAGTCATAGCCCAGGGGAAAATTCTCACCAGTCAACTTTCTGTCACTAGACATGCACGTGAGAGCTACAAAGAGAAATAAAGCTAGTTTCGGTGCTTTGTGCAAAGAAATGATTCTTAGTAATAGATATGGTAAGCATGCCGGGATGGCTTACCCTGTGTCTTTGTGTTTGAATCATTACTATTAGGTCACCCTGAATTCCTGAGGCAGATAACATGAGTCCTGGAAAAGCAAACAAACAAATAATAAAAATAACTTAATTTTTAAAAGATACAAATTGCAGTGCTAGTACAGTTGTTGACAGATTGGCTGGAGAGGGCAGTGGGAAGACTGTGAGCATAGCAGCTGGGAAAATCCACCGATTATGCTCCTCACAACAGGAGGCCTGAGCCATGAGGTTTTATGACCACTACATCCATGGAGTAACTGGACCACGTGCTTACTGGATGATGCAACTAAATATCACCAATCAGCACAGGACATTCTGAGAAGGGTAACAGAGTGTTCCTGTGTATTCCTGCCTAAAATGCGTACCCTTCATCTAATCAGGAGGAAATAGCAACAACTCCAGATGAAGAGGTTATATGTAAGATTATGAAAATTATTATTCACAAATTTCAGTGCCATTAAGGACAAAGCCTAAGGGACTGTCCCAGATTGAAGGAGACTAAAAAGGCATGATCGCTAAATTTGACAGTGACCCTGGAGTCGATCCTGTGGTGAACGGGAACAGAATGTTATAAACAGAGTTACTGTATGAGGACAACTAAAACTAAATGATGGACTACAGATTGATAAAAGCCTATATCAATGTTAAGGTTCCTGAACTTTCTCATTGTATTGTGATTAAACAAAAGATTATTTCTGAGTGTAGAAACTATACACTGATTAGTAAGTCAACCCCTTTAAGCCTTACGATACTTACACTATGCTCCTTTTATAATACCAGCAACCTTCTCTCAAGTGGTTCAAAAAATAAATTAGAGACTATGAAGAGCATCTTCCAAAAGGTGCACTGAGATGCACATGCAGCTGCTGACTTCATCAGTGATCAGATGCTGCTCGGAGGCAGGAAGGGAACATGGGTGATATTAAAACACCTTATGAACACCAGCTCTCCTGGCTAGCTTCCAGCCAGGAGAGGAAAAAGGTGCTGAATCTAGGTTTGAGGGGTGACTATCTTTTTTTAATTTCAACTATTTGGTGATTCATTATTGCACATGCCAGAAAACTCCACCCGAGTGGATGCAATTTTTTTTATTTTAAAGAGAATAAAATTTTAAAACAATAACAAAATAACAACAATATAGACAACAGCAAACCAAAGCAAAAACAATGAAAATGATCTAGGGTTTCAGAACAAAATGATAGGAATTAACGGTGGTTGTTATGTTACATATTTTTATCTTCAACAAAGTTGCTCAGATTACCAGATGTAAGAATACAATATTGATCAAACCATTAAAGAAAATAAAAAATAATTTTAAAAAACATTAAAACCATACAGAGTTTCACTACACAAGATGGTAGGAATTCACCAATGGTTGTTATATTCCATCTTGTTGTCTTTGAATTAGTTGTTCAGATTACCAGATATAAGCATACAAAATTGGTCAAAAAAATTAAACATTAACTGTTCCTTTCAACAGACCATTAGACAGCAATACAATTATCCCAGCTATCCTTCTATATACATATGTATATTTTCCCTTTTTTCTTTTTTTCTCCTTTCCCTCATCCCAATTTTTTTTTTTTTAAAGCACTACTTGGATAAGATTCTAATTGTGGGCCTACGGATTTTGATCCATTAATCAGTACTGACACACTGGTTTACTGTAAAAATAGATACTAGCTTAAAAAGGACACACCCAGACAGCTAAGATAGTCCATTCACACTCTACTTTTCACACATTTTTAAAGTTTTATTTTTATTAGTTCTTGTGTGCAGTACATAATGATTACATTCATCACGGAGAATTGGCACATTCACATAACGCATCTTAATTCTTTTTTTTTCAACCTCTTCCCCCGCTCCTTCCACCTTTCCTCCATCTCCTGGTCCCTTTCTCCTTTGCAAAAGATCAATCTACCTGTTTCCTATTATCTGTCTTTTGTTTTTTTCTTTAATTTATTTATATTTTGAGAAATCAAGCAATATTTAAGCTGTATGTCTGATTTATTTCACTTAACATTATGGGCTCAAGGTGCATCCATGTAATTATACACAATAAAATACTACTCTGCCATGCATTTTACAATTTGTGTCCCAAAACAGACTAGTACTTAGTTTTATTCCCATCCACCGGATGTGTCCAGTTTATCCTTGTGGGGGCTTGCTTATATCCATTACCTCCTAGGCATTACACCACGCTGTGAACTCTCCAGCTCTAACGATGGACTTTTGCCTGGGTCTGACTCCCTTTCTGGTTTTTAAACACTGTGTGACCTTGGAGAAGTTACTGTGCTTCTCTGTACTCTGAGTTGTATCATTTGTGTATTACAGATAAGGATTCTGAGACTGGGAACAGTTTAACTTGCCTAAATCTTTCAGCTCCCCTGACAAGGTAAAAATCATTTTCCATTAGCACCAGCACTATCTGAGTTCACGGCATGCTGCTTATCAAGGTGTTATTTGAAAACAGAAGTCATATTTCTCATTAAGTAAGCTAAACATTCAATTTTACCATATAAGCATTTATTCAGATAAAGGCAGACTGTAGAGAAGGAAGGAGGAAGAAAGCTTTGAAATTAGAAATCTTGGGTTGGAAGCCAGTCTTTGCCATCGACTTTTATTTCAGCTTTTATTTTTTATTAGTATATGTTTGCAATACAAAAGGGTTGCATTCCTTGCGGGGAGTTGGTATATACACGTAACATACTTTGTGTTCACTTCTTCCTTTGATGAAATAGAATCCTGATATTTAACCTGTGTGTTTGCTGGAATGAGAAACAATATGTGTAGACAGTAGGAATTCAGCCAAAGACAGTTTTTTGTTTTTTTGGTTTTTTTTTTTTGGTTTTTCTCCGGTACCGGGAACCGAACTCATGACCTTGCACTTGCCAGGCAGGTGCTTTGCCATTGAGCTAAATCCCCAGCCCCTCAAAGACAGTTTTTAAAAAGTATATTATTTGTTGAACATCTGCTACTCATCAAGAACTTTGCTAAGTATATAAAACAGAGACATAAACCACAGTGATTGCCATGGCTGTAGGAATTAGGAGTAGCTCTTAATGTTCTAAGGATGCTAAGCCAGTGACACGTGCTATAATTATTTTTCCTCAGTATGCTTTTAAAATGTTGTTTACGTGCATAATTTTCTGAAATTTTTGCTTTCTGTAGTAAAATCTATTTGTTTTTTATTAATTGATTTTTGGAGCTTTAAATTCAGAAAGCCCTTCTTGACTTCTGGGCTCGATAAATAGTACGCATCAGTACTTTCCCTAATTCTTTTATAGACTTTAATTCTTCTCATTTAAATATATACTCCATATAGAATGTGTTTGGATACATGGGTCTAAGGTGCTGAGTAATTATTTTTAAGGCAGTTTCCTAATATTGGCTCATTTGACTTGCACCTATTTTAGTCTCAATGATTCACCCACCACACCACCTACTGTGAAATGGGCTGTCTTTCTTTGTAAAGGCCATGAATATGTATTCATGCCCTGTATCCCATTTAGTTGTCTCATTTTTATTTTTTTATTTATTTATTTTTTTGTTTGTTTGTTTGTTTTTTTTTTGGTTTTTTTTTTCTCCGGTACCAGGAACCGAACTCACGACCTTGCGCTTGCCAGGCAGGCGCTTTTGCCACTGAGCTAAATCCCCAGCCCCCTAGTTGTCTCATTTTTAACTGAGAAAATAAATGTAAATTCTTTCATCTCAATGATATAAGTGTGGAAACTTTGACAGAATATTTAGCATGGCCTGAAGGCCAGGGCCTCCCTAAACCCCATGGGCAAAGGTGGGCTCCCTGCTCCATGGTCAGCTGCAGGGCTGTGAGAGCCCTCTCTCATCACCAAAGTCCGGGCTGCCTCCCTGGCCTGCTTGGAGAGGTGAGGAATCTCTCATGGGTCTTTTCCTGTGCCATGCACCCTGCCATGTGTTTCATACACTAAAGAAGTGTTAGGGGTTTGCTGTCTCTGGTCTTCTTGGGGTAGTCTCATCGGAGTGTGGGAGAGCTGGAAGGAGGCACCTCTGGCATCAGCCTGGGCACCGACTGCTGACAGTCTCTGCATACGGCCAGATGGAGGAGGTAGATCAGCACCATGTGTGCCCTAGAATTTGTGCAAATCTGTTTCTTCTTCCTTTGTGAGGTGGAGGCCATGCTATCCTCTGTGCCCTGTCCCCACCAGTGTCAGGGTACCTTACCCAGACACATGCCTCTAACACGAATGTATTCACTACCACTTTCCAGAGCAAGGCAGCAGGGCCTGTCTTAGTTACTTTTTTCATTGCTGAAAAAACATACCCAGCACTTGAAGTTAAAGGGGGAAAGGTTTACTTAGCTCACAGTTTGTAGAGGTTTCAGTCCACAATCAGCTGGCTCCAAGACAGGGTGGCATGGCAGAGGAGCATCTCAGGGGATAAACAGTTCATGGTGGACAGAAGGCAGCAAAGCAAGGGACACGACAAGCCTCTTTCTGTCCCTTATATTGTATCCAGGCTACCAGGATACGGGTGATGCCAATACAGTCAGTACACTGATCCAGTAATCACCCACCCTTAATCCCAGCACCTTTAATCCCAGCATTGCCCTATGAATCAATCACACACTCTAGATTCAGCCACCTCTGAATAATCTCCACCTATGACTGCATAAAGCTTCAGGGAGACACAAGCCATACAGGGGTAGAGGCACAAAACAACTCTTTCCCAAAGTCCCTCTGTCAGCTCATCTTCTCCCTACCATACACACCCATGCTCACTGCCTTAGGCCCCAAGGGAGGCTCACAGCAAAACACTTCCTACAGTTGCTCCGAGGGCTCCCTCCCAGGCAGCTGCACTCTGCTCTAAACCATCGCCATCCATCTGCCGTATCTCCACAGCTGTCACAGTAGGGAGGCAGGCGGTGGAGTCTTCACAAAGGGCCTGAACAGGGTGAGGTTCAGACTACAGATGTCAGGCTGACCCTGTTCGTGGATACACCCACAGGCTCGCCACCTTACAACATAAAACTGCTGCCGGCCAAGGTCAGAGGACTTCAGTGCGAGGTGTGTGGGGGTGCAGGATCATGCAGGAACAGAAAGCCTCGGGTATGCTTCTTTTCTCAAAACAATGAGAAGAAAGAGTCATGTGATAGAAATATGCTTTCAACCCATTCATTCTAATATAGCTCTCAATAGTAGGAGTTAGGGAGAAAGAACTCTCCTCTCCAAAGCGTAGTTTTCTTAAGTAACCAGCTTCTCTCTCCAATGGCCAAGCTTTTGCCATTGTGTTGCCTTTAAACAAACTTCTCCTCCCCTTTAGCATGCCAGGGCTATCTGGCCCAGTATAATGTATTCTCCAAGTGTCTCAGGTCTAGCATTGTCTAGTATCCACAAGAGAGCTTAAGTAATCAAGGCAAGAGAATCATCTTTCTGTTCTGCTTTAGCACCTGAGGTTGACCTTGTACTAGCCTCGCTTCATGCATCGTTGTCTTTCCCAATGGATGCAGAGATCCTGTCATTCATTTCTTGCATCTGTAGCACCTACCATAGCCCTAGAAATCAACAAATGCATGTTGAGTTAGTGGTTTTTAATAGCACCATCATTTTCTTCCTACACATCATGTAGTTAGTGTTTTCAAAATTGACGGTACTTAGCACTTCCCTTGCGTGGCACCTGGGAAATGTCCTTTAAACCCCACCGCTGCAGAAGATTAAATATTGATAGCAGCACTCTGATTTTCTCCCCAAAGGCAAACCAAGAGCGAAGACCGAACTCCACTGTTCTGTCATCAAAGATAACACACGCAGGAAGACACGGACACACAGTGCAGAGTCCAAAAGGCATTATTAATATCCTTTCCTTCTGTGGACCTGGCATGGCAGGGCTCACCCATGAGGATATAAATTCACTTTGTCAGAGCAAACATTCCTCTTGGGGGGAATCCGCTCAACCTCAAGGAGAGAGTAATGACCACAGCCCACAGTCCGCAGGGGATGAGTAATTTACTGCTGGTAGGAAATTAGTGTTGCCAGAAAAAAAAAATTGCTTTCATTTAAAATTCTCTTTAAACCATATGTATCATGGCTCATGGGATAATTTATGTATCATTAGAAGCTAAGGCGCATACATCATGCTAATAAATGGTCTCCTCGATTCACCATAGCCAATAGCTCCCAGGGGTCTTTAAGAAGTCAGCGTTTTGCTGTCCTTGTTAGATAAGGTGGTGTGAAATGTTCATGTGCTTCTCATTCATCGTCTGTTTCACTGGCAGAGACGGATAGCAGGAGAAACATTTGCCGTCAGCTTCATGCACTGGTTTGCAACAGTATTTGCTGTAAATGAGCCTGAAGTAGAACAGTCATGAGTTGTATCGCTGTCTCTAACAAACTGGGCGTCTACTTTGAGATTTGGTTTAAATCTTTCCAGTGCTATTACACTTCCTCCTCCAAGAAACAGCGTGTTTGACAATCATCCTGCTTCCCATTCACAGATAGGCCAGGCGGACTGGAAGCAAGTGACTACAAAGCGAGGGAAGGAATGCTCACAGCTATGCAGTATGGCCGGCCTCCGAAGGGCTTCGCTGCGAAGTCTGAGGTCATCTGGCAACTGGGCAAACATCCTTCAGGAGTCCAGTGACCTTGAACCAGTTTTATTTCAAAAGAAAAATGTTACTTGGAAAGCCAGAAAATGAGGCTCTTCAGTGAAAAAGGATGGGGATGAGCATGGGTCAAAGGAGACCGTCACAGTACCTGACCTCCCCAAACAACATGGAAATTGACCAGCATCACCAACCACAGGGCTGTAATCTCCATCTTGAGGCAGCTCCACAGTCTGTACTTGTGAGGACATGAAAACGATGCCCTCAAGTTTTCATGAACAAGCAATTCCATGAAAAGACACGGAGGAAGCATAGTTGTATGTTAATAAGTGAAAGAAGTCAATCTGAAAATGTTGGCAGACCCTAACTCTGACATTCTGGAAAAGGAAAAAACTATGGAGAAAGTAAAAAGCTCAGAGGTCACCAAGAGGGCCAGGAGGAGGGACAAATGGCCGAGCACAGCAGAGGATTTTTAGGGCAGTGAAACTCTTCTGTATGATACTATCATGGTGAAGCTGATGTTGTCCAAATCCATAGAGTGTCCAACACCCACAGTGACCCCAATGCAAACTGTGTACATAGGTGATGATGTAGCTCCATCAATGAGATCGTAGCAAATGGACACTCGGCATGGGACGTTGATAGAGAGGAGATCATGCACATGTAGGAATAGGGGAGATAGGGCAATTCTGTACCTTCAGTTTTGCTGTGAAGGTAAAATTGCTCTTAAAAAAGTGTATTTTTTTTTAAAAAGCAATTCTGACTCAGGTTTACTCTTTCCTTTTATTAAGCCTATTAAATTAAAAGTTATAAGACAGTATTCCTAGCCTTTCTTTAAAAGGCCATGCTTTAATCACCAAGTTATATAGTCCTACCAACAGGACGAGCTACCTCACTTAGGCGCCCACTGAACAATGAACATAGGGGACCCCTCGTTAAAAATATACTAAGAATTTCAAGACTGTGATGGCAAACCACTGGGTCAAGTACAGGGTTCTTTAAGAATGCACAGGTCACACAGCCACAAAGCCAAGTCTGCCTATTATTGATACCAAGAGCCTGGAACATCTTGAGTGGGGAAAAGGGAAAGCTGTTCAGCCCTTGCTCACTGTTCCCTGTTCCTATGTTACACGTTCACTGTCCTTTCTAAAGTGGCTGCAATTAGATGCTGTGCTTAGGGTGTGTAGTCTGTGAGGTCCTCCTTGCCCTGTCAGGCAACAGCTACTTCATGCTTGTGTTATAAAGAGGGTGGGATTCTAGGTATTTGCTGGAGAAAGACTCAGGATCACTGGAATACATACTAAGGATGTTCAAACTTAAGGTCAGCCAAAGCAAAAGAAAATTGGCACAAATCTCATGAAAATAGAGATTGAACTGATGAGCAGTAAAGTGAAGTCCACTCGTACAATGTTACTGTGATATGCAGCTGCAAATGTGAACTGTTTAGGTATCTGGAATCATATCTAGAAGCATGACAACACTTTATATTATCAGGAAGCAATTCTGTGGCCAAGACTGTGGTAGCAGCTTATTATCACTGAGAGATGGAAGTCTTAGTATGATGCTCAGCCTGGCCCTGAATTCCTGGACTCAAGAGACCCCTCTGTCTTACTCTCCCGAGTAGCTGAGACAAGAACATGCCATTGGGCCTGCCTTGGTAGCAATTTATTGAACATACTGTGCCATGACTTTAAGGCTTCTGAACATCAGTGCCGGTGCTGGGGAATTTTTGCACAAAGGTCACTGGGCCCTACAGTGTGACTGGCTATTTGCCCCTAGGTAAAAAGGCTGGGCTACTGTAGTTTTCATAAGCCCAAGGCTCCACATTTGGCCTTCTATTGGGTCAGTGCACCTCTCTTACATTATCATAGTACAGCTCTTAGCAGAATCTGGGGACAGTGACTGGAATCCCACAAAGTGCTCTGGCTAAATACATGCCCACTCACCATTTTGCATTTACCACCTTGGATTAGTGTGAGCTGAGAAGCACGCTGACCTGTATTTTTCACATTCTAGTAAGTTTAAGAACCAAAGGTTTGTCATAGCTTGTACACCTCTGGGAACTTTGTCCTTCCTTGGGACAGAGGTGCCCTAGTGGCAGGGCACTTTATGCTGCTTCCTCCTGCTGCTACTCCAGAGCTAAGTGTGAATGCCTTGGGGTTGAACTGATGATCACCTCCAGGACAAAGCTGGGTGGGGGAAGTTTGCAGGCTGATGATCCTAACCAGAACAAAGACCACAAAATTGTGGTGAGCTCATTACAAATTAATTTTCCTGGTTGACTGAGGTAAATAGATTTGTACATCTGTAACTCATGCAAGGAAAACTATTTGAGATCTAATCTTCATTGTGCACTCAGGAGTTGTGCCTTATTCTATGTGCTTCACCTTTGACTCATGTAATTTTCACAATCTTCATTTTACAAATGGGGAAAGAGAGGCATGCAGTGTGTGATGGTCCATCTTGATTGTCAACATGATAGGATTAAGAGATACATAGAGAGGTGACTGCATTGTGAGTGTGCTAACTTCATCAATTGATTAACCCATTAATGAGTTCATAGGTGAAAGGGGTATTAGAAAGTGGGGACTAGTTGGGGGAAGCCAGCTATTGGGGGGAATGACTTTGAAAGGTGTATCTTTTCTTGGGCTCTTTATGATGCTCTGTTTCCAAATGCCACGAGATGAGTGGTTTTCTCTCCCATCCCCTTCTGCCATGGAGCTGACGATGGACTGAGACCTCCAAAACTGTGAGCCAAAATAAACTTTTCCTCCTTTAAGTTATGTACTTCAGGTATTTTGTTCCAGCAACAAAAAGCTGACTAACACAGTGTGACTTGTCCCAGGAGACTCACATGGAAGGAAAAATAGAAAAGCCCAGGTAGACAGGGGGCAGAAGCAGTGTTCTTAATGTCTGCACTCTTGCATGGACGCACAGAAACCCCTTACAAATATGGCAGAGAACCAAAACAAAAGAATGGTTCCAGTTTCAAATCGATGCAGAGCCTTACATGAGTTATGTGACTTAAATGCCTACCTCAGTTCATTGAGATTTATCATCATCATGTACGTAGATTTTAGGCAGAAAGTGACTTGTCCAGGCCATAGAAGCTACAAGCTAAGCTGGAAGCTCGTGTGTCTTGATGGCTCACAGCCATCTCCTTCCTACCATCCTAAGTCAACAAGCTTAATACAGCACATCTGGCTTAGACTGTTTCACTGCACAACAAGGAGGTAAATTCTGTAAGGGGTGGAGGTCGCAGAATGAAAGTAGTAGCAGAAAGAACACAGCTCCTAACCTTTTTGTTGAACTCCCTAAATGGAGACCTAGGAAAAGAAAGAACATGGTTTGTCCCAGGTATGTCTATTAGAAGAGTTATACGAAATTGTTTAAGAGAATTCAAACAAATAATACAGTTGGTAAAGTGACAAGTGTTTAAAATTACTGAAAAGGAAGAAAACAATGTTTCCACAGATGCAGGGTAACCTTGGAAAAGACTTTTCCTGAAAGTGTCTCATCCAGCTGGAGTGAAAAGAAATAAAAAGAGTGAAATAGAAAGAAAATGTTCAAATTGGAAGGGGAACTAGGAAGGGAGGAGGGGGAAAGAAAGGAAGTAGAAAGAGAAAAACAAGAAAAGAAGGAAAATATGGAAACAAAGTTTTTGTAAATGAGGAGGAGAAGAGGGGTGGAAGGTAAAGGAGGGGAATGGGAAGAAAAGAACAATGAAGGTATATCATGTACAGGTACAAATTCCCTGTGATGGATGTGATCATTATGTACATCTGAAATGTACCAATAAACTCAATTCATTAAAAGAAGAAATAAAAGGAAATATGAAAGTCAATAAAAGAATAACATGAGCATGAAAGACCATCATTAATCTTCTATTCAAATGGCAGTCACGGCTACAATCTAAGCAAAAAGAAATTTTGTTCATGGATAAAACTAAGTCTACAGGGATATACTCAGTTAATAAGTGATTTAGTCACATTCCTGAATCTGCAGTCAAGCAAATGAGCCTAGAACCATTGGTTTAATGGTCTGTAGTTTAAAAATTGATCATAGCTTTTTTTATTAAAAAATTAACAAAAAAATAACTTTAGCAAAATATTCTACATGTAGACCAGTCACTTATTGTCTTATACATCTCAATGGCATTAGCTGGGTGGTTTTCCCTGGTTAGATTTGATGCAGGCACATGAACAAAGAGTGAGGACAAAGAGAGATGAACGGAAGGAAAACGAGGCAGGGACTCAAAGGAGAGAGGCACAGCCACGGCCATGGCCCGGGAAAAGGAGGGACAGCCCTGTGTCTCGGGTACTTTCTCACTACCGAGACCCAGAACCCTACACTCACAAGTTAAAGGAGGAGAGGTTTATTTTGGCTCACAGGTTGTGGAGGTTTCAGCTGCCTCCGAGGCAGAGCAACCTGGTGGAGGGGCATCACCGAGGAGAGACAGTCCATGGCACAGCAGGCAAGAAGCAGGGAGTGAGAGAGGCCAAGGGAACAGCAGGAAGAGGCAGACCCAGGGCTCACCTCTAGTGACCCGCCTCTTCTGACCAGACACCACCTCGTAGGAGCAAGTGTGCAGTAACCCTCCACAATGTAACCACCTCCCCAAAGCCCACCGAGGAGCACACGAGGCTTTGGGGGACATTTTGCATATAAACCACAACGCACTGGGATGAGTCCTGCTTAACTCAAATTCTACTCTTCATCAACAAACTTAACACAGCTGACCCTTGAGGTCAAGGAAATAAATGATGGATGTGATCATTATGTACATCTGAAATCATCATTTATTTCAATCAGGAAATAAATCTATGTATGAAGTGATCTTAATCTCTCAAGTTATTATCATAAATGTACACTAAGTAACTTTGTACTAGCCCCTATATCTTCTGCGCTGCTTTTAAGAAAATTAGAAATCCTTTTTGGAGACCAGGCAGTTAATACAGATGCGCTCTGAGTTTTTACGAGCAGATATTAGGCGATACCACACTTTTTTTTTTTGGTTTTTCTCTGGTACCGGGAACCGAACCCACGACCTTGCGCTTGCCAGGCAGGCGCTTTGCCGCTGAGCTAAATCCCCAGCCCCTGATACCACACTTTAATAACTACTACTAATGCGATAGAGTGTAATAAAAATAAATTTATTTAAGGAAAAATATACCATATGTCCTTGCTTGACAAAGTTTTGTGTCCAGCACAGTGGAGATCAGTTGTTAAGATGAATGACAAGTGCTGTGGTGTACTGCCACATGTCATGTGTGTACAATCAAGGATTAGCACCACTGATGTGTGTTCTGTTTCCAGTTTAGCCCACTGACCGTGCCAACAGTCACTTCATGTATGCCGAAGAAGAAAACTCACAGGAAGATAGGTGGAGAAGTGTCTACTGCAAGAAGTCTTTTTGCTGATTTAAGTGTGGTCTTTAAATGGCTTTTCAACCAACCACACCTCTGTGTAAATCATAAAATAACAAGAAGTCTTTGAACCCAAAAATCACGTTTAAAACAAATCCTTACCTGACAATAAACACAAATCTTAAAACACAAAGTATAAAACTTTAAGCTTCTCCGTGTTGCACACTCTGAAATGTGACTTTTCACATATGACTATTATCATGTCATAAATTAGCAGAAAAATAGGGAATTTCATGATCACCGCTCAACTGCACTAATGTCCAGCAGTAGCCTGTGATCTACTCTTCATCCTCCAAATGTATAAAAAGTAACTTTGGAACTTCAGTTAAGGTCAGCCAGCTGACAGGTGTTCCTCTTTCTTGGCCCACAATTAAATAAGACAGTCCTTTCAGAACGGCTGGTCCAGGGTGTCCGAGGTCCCTCAGCTCTGCAGCTGGGTAAGGAGGCCTGAAATTTGTCTTCCCAGAAGAGCTTTAGTTAATAACTATCAAGTGGTCATTGCTTTCTCTCCTATAATAGGACGGGGGAGGAGGAAAAGAAAAGAGAGCAAGAATTTAAAACTCTTTACCAAGAAAGAGGAGTGTACTCTATATTCTAGGCACACATGGGTTACGTGAGGGAAGCATGTAAGCCGAAGAATAAGTAAGAAAGACACCTGACATTATTTGAAATTTAAGCAGATGATTTCAGAAACGAACTGTGAGCTGTGAGCCCTTACAGCCTTCCCACCCTTTCACTAAGGAAGTCTTACTGATAGCTTCAAGGGCCCGTTTTCCTCCTTCACTGGAATAGAAAAGGAGAAAGTGGAATTTACAGCTGCTCGTTAAGCGTCTCTCCAAGGAACCACATCGCTTTAGGCCTGGAAGAGGCTTCAGGCCCTCTAGCTCACCCTGATGTGACTGGAGGAGCCGAGCAGTTTAGGAAAGGTCACAGGACACCCTTGACTAGTGGCAGGGTCCAAAACACAAAAACAAAGTAAAAAGAAAAACAGGTGTTATAATGATCAGATTAGGGGCTCTGTCAGCAATTCAAAAGAGGACCAATGTGTGGGGGTTGCCAGACCACTCTGTTGAGAAAGGTGGTCACGTCCATGACCTGCAAGAGGTAGAGCTGGGATAAATGGATGCCATCTGTCACGGTCACCAGACAAGGGAGACGAGACACCAATCCCTGAGCGCCCAGGCTGCCTCGGTGAGGTCTTGCTCCAACATTTACTCTCCACTCATAGCCTTCCTTAGAGTTGTTTCATTCTTTATTCCTGGCCTTAAGCATGGGGTCACAGGCACTGCTTGCTTTCCAGGGCCCATTGCAATACATTTCCTCCCACTGTGACATGTGACCTTCACTCATGCTCTGCAGGGTCCTCCCTATTGCTGTGAAGTCAAAGCTGTGGTCTGAAGATTCCACTGACATCACTCTAGCTGCCTTCACCAAGGTCTATCTTCTGGCCAAACTTGGCAACAGACACTTCTGCCTTGTCTTTAACATCCTCTCTTTTCAAAGCTGTCATCATCTAGTGCTGCTCAACAGGTGGATTGTTTCTCGGTGGACTCTCCTGTTTGCTTTGGTTCTTTCATGCCTGCAATGGGCACACACTCCTTCCCACCATGCGCCTTCTGAACAACCCCAGGGAGCTGCCGGGCAAGCGTCTGCCGAGGGTGCACCCTCCTCCCCTCGCAGAACCACTCTTCGCAATACGGCTTCCGGTTCACTCTTAAATCTTTCCTTATTCCCAGTGGCTGCACCGAAAGCATTTAACAGCTTCCTAGGGCTCTTTTTGACGTAAACCAAGGACACCAGAGATCCACCAGGTACTTTTCACGGAATTCACGGATGCATTTCCCAATGAGCATTTTCCCCCTTAAAGTTAACTACATAATGGAAAAGTGACTCTGACAGACTTCCTTTCTCCAGACTGACTCTGAGGAGGCAGCTGCCTATTAAGAAAATTATTTTTTCTTTATCCTGGTTTGTTTGGCAATAATTGAAGGCTCTGAGAGGATGAAATGTGATTTTGAAAACTTACCTCTTCTCAGAAGACCTCATTTCATATTTACCAGACATTCTTTGGATATGCTCAGTCATATCATTTCAAATCCCAAGATGCAGTACAAATTGATTTACAGAAAAATATATCCTGTGGTTCTAAGTAGCAATTATTTTCTCCCATTTTCCTTTAGGAGTTGGATTTAGAGAATCCTTCTCAAAAAACAAAGGTGTGGTATACTTTAAGTCAAAAACTCCTCCCCCTGAGTTCAGATTACAACACATATTGGCACGTTTAAGAAAACTGTCCTCATCTGATCCCAACTCTAGTCCTCAAACTACTGCATAGTACACCTTGTCCAGTGAGGTCCAGACCACTTTCTTAAGACTCTGGACAAACAGTAAGCAAAGCACAGCCGGCCAGGGAATGGCTACTACTGCGTGTTCGCCACCAAGGACACACACTGGACTCCTGATCTGCTCAAGGTCATGTGGGCCACATACTGTGAAAGAGGAAAATAGCTTTGGACAGTCCCAGAGCTCTGACCTCTTCTGTGGGCCATCCATCTAGGAGCTCAGTCTCCTGACCTTAGGGACACCATTCATGCCTTCTCGTAGGGGTCTCATGATAAGCCAAAGGGATGTAGATCATGTCATGTAGCTTTACCCACAACCTTGTCTTACATGAAATAATGCATTTCTAGAGCCAGTAGTGGTGGGAGGCAAGAAAAGAAAGTTGAACTGTGTCCCACAGTAAGCCGACTGCAGGGCTGAAAACCCCGTTAACCTTGGGATGACTCTTCCTTAAGGCAACAGAAGAGTTTGCCTCAGCAGTGGGGAGACTGAACGCAGCACCGACCTCCTCAGGCAGCAGACACAGGACAGGAAGGCTGAGGGCTCTTTCTGGTACTCCTCCTTGCTGTTGCATTCCTTCAGGAATTCCTGCAGATCCGTCTCAGGAAAGCCATTCTGCTGGTATTTCTTTTAAAAAACCACACAATGCTGTCACTCTATGCAGCATGAAAAATTGCCCCTTTGCCAATACACCAAAATCGCCTTTGCTAAAACAAAACTCTCCCACAGGGCTAGCTCGGAGCCAAGAAGTGCTATTAAAACAATGATGAATCAATCTGTCAAGTCCCAGAACAGCCAAGCCAGGGCCACCATGGGAACAGAGAACAATCCAAAGGAAAACTCCAGAAAGTCTTGGAAGGGTGTGTCTAACAGAGGATAAAGGAAGTAGGCCAAAGTCTAAGGCTAGGGTGATAGTACCGAGACCAGACAAGACTTCCAACCCGCATACTGCCAAGTAGATGACTCTGCTTCCTCTACTTTCTAGGGAGGACGGCTGCTGAGTGAGACAGAAGGTGGCTGCTGAGTGAAGGCAGATTTTTCCAAGCAGACACAAAGACCTTAGGGCCCTCTGCCCTCATGCTTAGTGAGGTCAAGTTTTCTCTTTTCTGCCAGGCCCTGCAGTCTCATCTCCCCACTACGCCAGTGGCCCGGCTTTCTTCTTCATTAGTCTGGGGAAGGTTAAGCAGACAACAGCACCCAAGGGCATCAACTCAGCCCTCCACGGTGCTCAGGCTCTGGATGCAAAGTAGCGTTCTCCAAGCTCAACCGCCTGCTGTGAAGACACCAGCCCCTGAGGAAGCAGGCCTCCTTAAAGCTGCAAATTGGTTAAATGGGTCCAGTCCAGAAGGGCAGAGCACATCAAGTGGCTTAGGAAAGTAAGAAGTTAAACAGCCCCAAAGCCTTCGCTTTCATTATTTAAAGGAAAGCTGCACCATACCAGCAGCCACACCATCCGGTGTGAGGAATGCCAACACCTGAGCGTGTACCACCTCAATCCTCAGTTCCAGGTGACCACACTCACAGACGCATTGGTCAGTGCCACAAGCAGCAGCCTAGTAGTGGACTCAGCCAAGCTTTCTCTCTTCTGGTGTCTTTCTCACAGCACCTCTAAACCCACCCACTCCAATCTGGGCAACAGGGACAAGGTCCTAAATCTGCATTTAAAATTAGCCTCTAGCTCGAAAAAGTTTTACTGTCTACAAAACCCTCAAAATCTAAATACAGTGATAATACCCTATGTGAATATTATGCTAAGTTCCAGACCATACAGCATTTGCAATGGTTTTTGGCAGTAAATATCACTACTCACCTTAATAGTGTCATAAGAATCTGTAATAAGTGCAATAAAAAGGCTGAGAATCATATATATGAAAAGGCTAATGAAGGAATATAGGTAGAGACGGCTGAACAGCCACACCAAGGTGCTCTTCTGCTGGATTTGAGCAAAGGTCGCAAACATGTCATCACCATTGACCAGAGAAAACAGGCACTCGGCCACTATGTTCAGATTTTCAAACTGTAGGGGAGAAAGGGAGATTAGCTTCTGAGATAAAGTATCCCACACAGCAGAGCCATGTTGTTAGCTTGTTAGCATAGAGTTGTTTCTCTCTTAGCAGTCATTCATTCATTTTTAAGACAGAACATGAAAATAGGAAAGCATTCAAAATCACACTCTTAAAGATGGCACCTTGGCATTTCCCTGGGCTTCTTCCTCAGCACTTTTTATATGTTCCTGGTCATGTCATCTAACACATTTGGATCCTGATTTTTTTTTCCTACTTGACATAAACACCTTCTTATGTTATTCACACATTGAGAGCATTTATCTAACAGGCTATTCCTTGAGAATCCTAAATTAATTATTGCCCTGACACTGGAATGCTACATTTGCTATTGTAAACAACAATGGAATGAACATTTCTATGCCTGATTTTTTTTTCCTGTTGTTGGATAAAAGCTGTTAACTTCCCCGCTTCCTCCACCAGTAGTGAGGAATGAGCCCAGGGCCTTCACACTGACCTATATACCTCCAGCCCCTTTAAAAAGTGCTTCTTTTCATTTTGAGACAACATTGTCCAGGCAGTCTAAATCACTAACTTGCCTAGACTAAGTTTGAATCTGTGATCCATCTGCCACAGCCTCCCTCAATGCTGGGATTACACACATGTACCACCATGCCAAGCTAAGCTGTCACCATGTTTAAGGCTGCAATCTGCCAAACTACTCTCTGAAAGAACTGCAACCAACCACATATGGAAGCAAGTGGGATGTAACAAAGGATCAGGAAGTTTGGTTAAATGAATGGCTTCCCTTAGCCTTTCCAACCATGGGTCCAGGTAATGTCAGCACATTAAAAATTAAAAGCTGCCAGAGGCAGGAGATGTTGACAGTGGAATAATATGGCTGATGCCTCCCATCCTACCAAGCAGATAAGCCATGAGGCCCTGCAGTAGAGCCGTGGTAGGCGGAACAAGATGAGTGGCCCAGGGGAGGATGTGCTCAGTGGCTATGGGGAAGTAGGTGCTGAGCCTGGTAGCAGAGAGGACATCTGTGCCACAATGCCTCGGGCCCACTGGGCCTTCTGCTTGAGGCTTCATTCAGCCCATGAAAGAAATTCCAGCTACAAGAGTGACGGGATCTGATCTGTGTTTCTCAAAGCAACCAAAGGCATGCAGGAGAATGGGAAAAGCCCAGCCAGAGGCAACTGCAGGATCCATGTGAGGCAGAGCAGCCCTGGCCAGAAAAGGAAAAGGGCAGGGAGAATATACATCCGGGTAGGGCTAAGACAAGGAAGTGTTCACGGCCTCTGTCGAGGCAAGGTGAGTTTGAGATGTCAGGCAGAAACGCTGGTGTGAGGTGGTCTGGTGGAAGGTGTCCATCTGGAGCTCTCATGGACACCACTGGGATCCCTGCTTTGAGGGGCTCACAAGCTACTGCAGTACTCCCACTAAACACAATGAATAGGTGCTCAATAAACATGATTCTGGGGCCAGTGGGTTAAACATTAGCTGGGTATAAAAAATTTCCAAAGAGCCTTAAGGACCTAATTGGCAAAAGACAATATTGTCTCCAGGGGCATAGAAGAAATGAGTTACTGTACTGTTTTGAACCCAGTTCTGCCCTTATGGATCGGGGCCCGCATGTCCATGAAGTCAGTGTGGCTTTGGGGATATTCAAGTCCTCAACGAGTGTCCGAGGCATCTTCACCTGGGAGTTGTGCTGCTGCTTCACATGCAATCAAAAAAGCCTCCCACCACCCTAAACAGCAAACAGGCCTCCCTTCCACCTTTCTCTGTCTTTCATGGATTCCAGTCTCCTACCAAAGAAATGTTTGCTTCAAAATAAATAAAATACTTATTTGCTAACCTTCCCCTCCCCTCAGTCTCCTAAGGTTTTTCTGTTCCTATGAGATCTTTTTCTGATCCATCCTTTCTATTCCACTCTGCTGTCAACACTCATAACTAGATTATTACAGAAACCTCCAAGGACGTCTACAACCTCTTCAACCTCCAGTCCAAGCTGCAGCGAAATGCAGACTTCATAGAAGATGAACTGAGGGTCACTTCTCTTCTTAAGATTATACAGTGTCCAGACATGAAGGAAAACTTCAAACCAAGAAGGGTGAGCAAGCTCTTCAGCCTGTGGCTTCAAGAGTCCTCCTTGTCGATATTAACATCCTGTGCTTGTCGCCTTCGCATCGCCTGGCCATTCCTATGTCTTTTCCTCCTGGGATTTATTTCCCTCATCTCCTATATTCTTCTTCCTCTGTTGTGTCCAATCAAGTCAACATTCAAGGGCAAATTCAACGTCTCTTACAGGACAGACTGCTCTGGGCGCTCCAGCACCTTCTCTGATCTCTGTATCAGCCAGAGTTCCAGAGTAAACCTGGGGATGCTCTTCTAATTGCTTCTGCGTACACTTCTCTGAACCCTAGTTGGACAGCAAGCACCACATCTTACACTTCTTATTCTGTGCCTAGACCAGACAGGGTGCAGTTTGGGAGTGTTCATGCCCATGCCTTTGCCAAATCAACAACTCTGGTGAGCTGGGCTAAAGTCACGCTCTCTAGAGACCTAGAGGGACGATCCAGTTGAACAAATCATTTAACACACAGATTATTTAACAGCAAGGCAGGAAGTTCCCCATATAAATATTTTCCATTTTCTCTACTAGCCTTGAGTCTGAAGTTAAAGCTGGATTCTATAGATGTCAGTTATAACCTTGGCAACAGCGTCTCTCTCATAGTTTCTTTTGCAATCTGTCAATTCTATTTAGTTTCAATAACCTTAAGAGTCTGTACTTCACGTTTCAGAACTGCAAATAGCTAGGTGGTCAATACCTATCCACTTCACTTCTTAGTTTCCTATACAGTTACTCGTTAGCAGTATAGACACAGTATCTACCCCATCATAATGCTATTCATAGCCACATATAAGAAACTGGGACATCACAAAGGATCAGAAAGTTTGGCTAAATGAATGGCTTCCCATAGCCTTTCCAACCATGGGTCCAGGTCATGTTAGCACATTAAAAATAAAAGCTGCCAGAGGTAGGAAGCGTTGATGGAGGAATAATCTTGGCTGATGCCTCCTATTCTCTTTCCCATGTGCACAGAAGAATTATTTTACTCTAGCAAAATGTTAGAGCAGAGACACAATAAATTAAGTGATGGATGCATAAACCCGTCATTTTAGTATGACAAAAATCGGCTCTGAACCAGTCAGTTTCAGTGGCCAAATCCCATAGAAATGAAGTTCAAATATTCCCCAGAGAAAGTCCTAATGTGTTTCCAAGTAGAAGGACCACATATAGGCTTCAGTTCTTGAAAGACTGTAAGCCCTAGAAAGCAGATACCAAAAATAAATACGTAAATATATACATACATACATAAATATTATATGGGTCTTTCCATTAAAATCCCCACAGATTTTATGGAACCACAATGAGAAACCAAACATTCATTTCACAAATGATAATTTTGTGGTTGAGCTGTAAAGAACGTTCATTTGAATGTAAACATAACCTGCAATAAGCTCATATCAGAGAATGATATAAAAGTTTACTTCAAGAGCTGGTGGCAAGAATCTCATGCAACATTTAGGTAAAAATTTTAACTGGATTGCAATTCTTTTTTTTTTTTTTTTTTTTTGGTCTTTTTGAGACAGGGTCTCACTATGCAGTTCAGGCTGGCCTAGAGGTCACTTTGCAGCCCGGCTGGCCTCAAACTCGCAACAATCCTCCTGTCTCAGCCTCCCAAGTGCTGGGATTACAGGTGTGCGCCATCATGCCCAGCTGATTGGCTTGAGTGAGAGAGACACTTGGGTAAAACCAGCAGCCTGGAATCACAAAGGTGTCAGGCAGGGGCTGCAGGTTTTTACCCATAGCAACAAAAAAGTCCAACAATTTTTCAATGCCTTGGTCTTCTAATTTGTAAAATGGGAATTGTGCGAGATTATTATTCATCCCTCACAGAAAGCAAACTCCTCTGAAATGTAAAATCCACATTAAAGTAATGTTGAATAATTCAAGATGAGGTTTGGAACATCAGCATCCTCCATCCCTTTGTGCCCAGACATCTTGAAAAGGCACAGTGCCAAGTCCATTAGCGCTGGAAACGAACACCAGCAGGACACTTTTCATACCTTTGCTCCCTTTAGCTGAATCAGTGAAATCAGATGCTGAACAGGAAGATAGGAAGCTAAAATGTTGAGACTTTGGCTACCAATCAATCAGGAGTACCAATTATAACTTTCCTGGTACCTCCTTGTTAGAGTTTTTTTGTTTTTTTTTTTTTTTTTGGTTTATTTTAATGAAAGAATTAACTTTCACATTCAGTGTTGCTGTGATTTTAAGAACACTGGAAAATGCTTGTGAAAATTCTCAGCTTTTGATGGCTTTGGGTGACACTGAAGTCCCTCTCGTTCAGCAGATACTGGCAGAATCTAAAAACGTGGACATTTTGGATTAATTTGGGGAGAGGAGGTACAGAGGGCAGTAACATTTCCTAAATTTAGAAATTTTCTAATTTCAGATTCAAAGGAGCAGCAATATGAATGGGAAAAAGGACAAAATTCTAAAACCAGACAAAATTTTTCACTGCACTGACTTGCGCATTCATTGAATTAACTCAACTGTGCATTTCCCCAATCAGCCTGGCTACAAATGGGAGGGAGGGAAGGAGGGAGAGACAGAACAGGGGGGAGAGGGAGGAGAGGGGGAGGGGAACAAGAGGGAGAGGGGGAGGGAGGGAGGGAGATCATAAATGGACCTGCTGGGCAATGCTAGAGACATCCCTCCTCCATCCACTCCCCCAGAGGGATAAAGGGAAGCACCCATTATGTTGGAGACACATCTAGAGGTGCAATATTCTAAATGCTAACCACCCACCACGTAAGAGTCCTAAGCATCTGCCATGTAGCTATTGTCTTAGTCATTTTTTTGTTACAGACAAAATCCCCAACACCCACAACACAAAGGAGGTGCTGGTTCACAGTTTTAGGTTTTAGAGGTTTTAGTTTATAGTCAGATGGAGCCAAAGCAGAAAGGGAAAGGTGCAAGGGCCTAGGTGAAAGAGAGGCTCGGCTCATGGCGGCCAGGAAGCACATAGCAAAGGGAGGAGCCAGGGAGGGAGACGGGTGCTCCAGGTCACACCTGCTGGGACCTGCCTCTTTTGACCAGATCCCTGCTCTTAACTGCTCATTCACCTCTGATGAATATAGTGCCAGCACAATCTAATTTCCTTACAAAAGCCCAGGCTCTCAGCACAAGAGCCTCTTTGGGGACACTCTAGATCTAAAGCATAACACTCGTCTAACTTGAGATGTGCTGTGAAGATAAAATAAGTCACCAGATTTCAAAGACTTAGTACCATCCCCCCAAGAATGTAAAAAATCTTAATATTTTACACTGCTTACATGCTGAGGTAGTATTTTGGCTATACTAGGCTTAATAAAATACATAATTAAAATCAATTTCATCTGTTTCTTCATTATTTTTTAATGTGGCTCCTCGAATACTTTAAAGTATGCACAAACCTCCCATTTGTAGCTCACATTATACTTTTATTGGACAGTGCTTGCCCAGAGGAACCTCGTTCACCTAGACCATTTGAAAGTACAAAACTGAACATATGGAAATGCAACCAGGCTCCCGGAGCAAATAACCTCATTTTGCACTAGGTGATCTTGATACATGCCCCCAAAAAAGTAAGACTCATTAGGTGAGTTGCCTCTCACAGTTGATCTGGAAATACCGTCCTGTTTCTTGGGTCAAACTAAATGTTCTTTTGCAATTATGTGCTTTAGAGAATTCCAAGAAAAACTTTAGTGGTTATCGGTCAAAGCATGCACACTGAGGTGAGGCAGACTGCAATTTGAATACCATTTTTGCCATTTGCCATTTACCATCTAGGTAATCTCAAAAAATCATTCAATATTAAAGTTCTTATTTTCTGTAAAAGGATAATGATATTTTCCCAGAGGAAAGTGGAGGAAAGGTTTAGTAGTTTGAATCTCAAAGTCCTCCAAAGTCCCATACACTTTAGTCTCCTGCTTGTGGCATTAGTGGAGAGTGATGGGATCTTCAGGAAGTGACATCTTGGTAGGAGGAAGTCAGGTCATCACAGATGTCCTTGGAGGGGTAGTTGGAACCCCATCCTCTTCCTATTCTCCTCTTTCCTTCTCAGTTGCCAGGAGGTGAACAGATCTCCCTCCATGATACACTTGACACAGGCCCAAAGATAGTGAAGCCAAGTGACCATGGACCAAAACCTCTGAAACCGTAAGCTTAAATACACTTTCCTGCTTCAAAGTTGATTCAGATACGTATTTTGACACAGTGATGGAAAGCTGACTGATGAGAGTTAACACAACAAGGGAGATAAAGAATTTGAACACCATACCTAACAAATAGCACTTTCAAAATGGCAGCCATTTAGTAAAATTCAAGCAAAGGTAACTGAGAACCTTTCAGAATAATGATGCGCTGAGAGAGACAGGAAGGAGGTGTCCAGGATACAGGACAACTTGTCCTGAAGTCTTTCAGACAATTAACCTAAAGCAAGATCCTTGGATTCCTACTTACACCACATGGTGCAACACTGCCCTCTAGTGACAAAGAAGCAGAGAAGCTTTTAAAGTAGGAGGAAAGAAGGAAGAAAAATGGTACATTTTCCTCAGTGTTAAGACAGCAAGTTCTCCAGCTCAGAAATATCTTATCAAGGAACAATTCTTACTAGAGTCACCTTCAAAGCAGTGACATGGATTTGAAAAGCAATAAATTTACTAAGATTTACTATTAACCCGGGGTCCATCACTGTTAATTATATGGCGTTTCGAACCATAATTCTCTGTGGCCGTTTTAAACGTGACAGAAAGAGAAAAAAGCTAGGGCCTGCTGGGTCACTGGGGTTTCTTTTACTGGGGCCAGAGGAAGGTTTGGGGCACATGGGTAGCACCCTTCACGAACAGTTTGCAAATCAGATTTGATCATATATTTTGGATAACGCCGCTATCAAGGTCAAAACAGTTCAATTTAGGGTTGAAGTGTTACACAAATTTGAAGGCGATCTTCTGCATTTTTCACCTCTTCTCTCCTTGCAGAGCACCCAAAGACTCTCTGGGGAGTTGCGGGGAAGAAATGAGAGCGAATGCAGAAATGTTCAGCGTAATGTTTAACAGGGAAGCTGTAAGCGTTAGCTGCTGTTATTTTTGTTTGTTTGTTTCTTTTGTTCCAATGGCCACAGGTCCATGGGTGAAAAACAATGTGGTAAAATAAGTCCTTTTACTTTTGTTGGCTGAGAACGAGACCTACGTAGGTCATTTCATTTCCTGAATTACCCAGCGAGCAAATTTATTATATTTATTATATCTAAGCTCATTCTGACCTTTAATAAGGAACAATGATGATAACATTATTGAAACCCCCTATGACAAGATATGCTTTCATTACAACCAGCAATGAAACGGTCATCTCAGGAAGTCTTCACCCACCTTCAGTCTCTTTAACTAGCTTGGCTGAAAACCTTTACACTTTAAACTAGAGAGACTTTTTGTAATAATTTCCCTCAATTAATTTTTACTTTTTACTATAGTGATCTTCTGCCCAAATATTTCTCATCTGATGATCAGCTGGGTGCATGTGTGACCCCTAAGTCAGGCCCAGACAACTCTGACATGCGCTTTCCAATTGCCTGCCATTGTTTCAGTATCTTAAAATCACTTTAATATCCCGAAGAGGAAAAGAAAAACACCGAGATAAAGATATTTGCTTCCTTAGATTAAGTGCAAAGAAGGTAGCGCTAGAAACCCACTAAAAGGGTCCCAGTGCCCGCTGTACAGAAAGGAAAATCAGTGCTACGCACCTTGTCATGGTATGGTCCCAAAACAATCCAGCCACAGAACGTGTAGCCCAGATAAATCATGCCAGCACAGGCACAGAACCGGAGAACTTTTGGCAGAGAAGCTCGCATTGTTAATATGAGCACCTGAAAGAAATAAGAATTTCTTATTTCTTATTTCTTGAATGGGGGAATGAAATGTAGCTTTGAGAACCTGAGGAAGAAATGGGTCTCCATCATGACGTGCTTCCCAGTGGCAAGTGCTTACGTTATATGCTTGGAAATAACCCAGGTATCTGATGACTCCAACCCAAACAAAGAGTGTAGACGTCCCAAGCAAAATGCTGCAGAGATCATAATTTGTGAGATTCTAAGGAAGGAAGAAGAAAAAGATGGATGAGTAACATATTCTACTCCACTCACCTTATTTACCTCACTTTATGGTTTAGAAAGTGATTTAGAAACCACATTATGGTTTAGAAAGAATGGGTACGAAGGGGTTTTGTTTTGTTGTTGTTTGCTAACTTGTTTTACAGTAGTGGGGATTAAAACCAGGGCTTTTGCACCAAGCTACATTCCCAGCCATTTTTATATTGTATTTTGAGACAGGGTCCTGCAAAATTGCTAAGTTGTCCAGGCTGGGTTTGCCCTCCTCCTGACTCAGCCTCCCAGAGTGCTGGGACTCCATCAGATGGCCACCAAGTCTAGCAGTTGCTAAGAATTATTTTTTTAAGACAAAGAAGAAGATAGAGAACACAGTTCCAAATGTGTGCATCTTATTTCCTTTTACTATTTTAATTTGTTGAACTGATTTTTTTTTTCCAGATGATATCCTGTAATTGAAATTGCATTTACCACTGACATTAAAAAAAAAAAAAAAAGCTCATCCTGTTCGTTAAAGACCAAGCAGCACTATTCAGCTGCTTCTGAAGGCAAGCTCCAACATGACTTCCTAACACAGCACCTGCTCACAAGGAATGCTAGGTCAGGAGGAGAAGACAAGCACACAGACAGGAGGCTAACACAATACATGGGGAGCAATGACAGATGCATGCCCGCTTCCCACGGTTGAGGCACTTGCAGAGCCTTGCCTACATGACAGGCAGGAGGAAGCTGCAGGGGAAGCAGACAAAAGCTGAAGAGGGGCACAAGGCTGAGAACTTCAAGTTGTCCTGGAAGGACAGTGGCTGTCAGACCCGGGGGAGGAGTAGGAGGAAGAGCCTGAGACGGAGCAGTTGAGGAGGACCCCGGCGCCATGCTGAAGGGAGGCCGCTTCCCCCACAGTAGGTCGCAGAGGTAGAAAGGGGGCTGACAGTAGAAAAATCACTAAGGCAGCTGAGTGCACGGATCTGGAGGACAGAGCTAAAGATGGGAACCCACGGGAGGCTGCAGCGGCAGTGCAGGCAGGACAGGCAGCATCATGACACAGCCAGAGGCAGCCAGAAGGAGAAGGAGGTGCTTCGGCATCGGGGAGGTCCACTTGCTGAGACTGACAGCAGCACAGAGCCCAGGGGAGAACAAGTAAGTGCTAGAGGAGCAGTGGCCTAGTGAGGATAAAGTCAACACATCCATGCAACACGCCAGGCACTCAAGCGTTCCTGACCTCCGCATATCCACCAGGGGACCCAAGGGGCACGACTGAGTCCTGATGCACGCTCAGGAGAAGCGATGGATTTCCGGGTCAGTTGCTCCTTTTTGCAATTTAAGAAGCCCAGCAACAATTTTGTCAAACTGCAGTTACCGTTCTGAAGATGCTGCCAAATTTCCCGGAGGGTAGTGATGGGGACAGCACCTTCCCCAACACACCCACTTCCTTCCCCGCTTCTCAAGGAAGCACATCCACTCATGCGCATGGGTGTGAGAAGAGACAACAGAGAACCAACCTAGTCTTCCTCAGGATTTTACATCTTAAGGTGCCAGAGCTCATCTGGCTGAATTGAAACACAAAAGGCTGTAAGCGGGCGGCCCTCACCTTTGCTTTGATTTCCATTTTTAAGATGGATCCGACTATGGTCATCAGGTCGCTGATGATCACCAGGACATACCATCCATTGACGAACTCCCATTGGTCAGCATCACACACGTGTCTCCTGTACTTCTCCAGGAAGAAATCTAGAAATCTCTACAGCAAACATGGAACAAAGTATTTCTTACTAACCTCTTCTCCTCCTCCTGGCAGGAGAAGACTGGTGCAACACGGTGCTTCAGCCCATGAAATGACGTGGCATTGCCTTTTCCAACTGGTAAGTCTATTCGCAGGGGGGCAATAAGCAATACACTTTTCCCTGTCTGTCATCTAGCCCAGCAGGAGGCGAGTATGTGAGTGCCTACATTAACCCAAACATTAAATGCATATAGCTGCCCCCTCCAGAGTCTTGTCAGAATACTAATACAGTGTGTTCCAAATACTTGGCATAGGACCAGCTTACTCAAGCTGGTGACCACCCCCTGACCTAGGTACTGTTCACTCTGTCTTCAAGACGAGGGAACTGAGACACAGAGAGGCTAAGCCTGGAAGGACCTGAGCCTCAGCAGCCTGGCTCCAGAGTCTGTGCTCCCATTGTTGTCCCCCCCAATTTGACAGTCATGCGACCCTAACCTTGGATGCAGAGTATCAAGAGGATTGGAGGGCAGGGAAGAGAGGTGGGTATTTACAACGTGAGGTGGCAGAAATCAAGATAAAAAATAACAGAGCACAAGCTATTTCCTCAGTTCACTTTTTTTTTTTTTTTTTTTTTTTTTGGTACCAGGAATTGAACTCAGGACCCTGCACTTGCCAGGCAGAGGCTTGAGCCACTGAGCTATATCCCCGGCCCTATTTCCTCAGTTCACGAATGGGACCACAAGGACTTCTTCGCTCCCTTGACCCCAGTGGACATTTACACACATGTCACAAGCCAGAATGAGATGCATGAGCAGCTAGAATATATATTCATAAGAACCCTGAGGGCAAAAAGGTAACCTGAAACTCAGCGGAGAATTTTTTAGCTATTTAAAAAGTAGAATAAAGTAGTTTATGCTTCATTATAACTCAATTACCATGCTTCCTTGTCAAAAGGAGCTCTAACTTGAAGATGAATTTTAAAATGCATACATGGCATTACTCTATTTGTAAGAATGCTCCTGAATTTGACAGGGTTTCATTTATTCCGGAAACATCCAAAAGCTTGAGAATTCACCACTGTGCCGTCCATGTTTGCTAGCTCCGTTGTAAGCAGGGTAGTTATCTTGTTCCACCTGACTAGCCAGAGCCTGGACTGATGTACTAAACCTCATAGGGTCCATCACTCAAATGAATCTGATTGAGTCAGGAGGTCAGGGAGGCCCAACACCAGCAGTCCACTCTTTGGTCAAACTACAGGTCCAGGCCCAAAGGGGAGGGAAAAATGAAACACAGTTACCTTCCGTAACCTTAGAGCAAGGACAATGGATCTCGTGCACAGAACCAGAGATGCCAAGCAAACCAAGATGACGAATGCGTCGAACACCAGGACATACTGAGTGTTTTTCTGAGCTGAAGAACAAAAGAGTGAAAATGGTAAGCACAAGGATAATTTCCATGAGAAATGTTATTTGAGAATAATTTCCAAGCTAAACTGGCTAACTAAAAGGAAGTTCAAATGAAAAAAAAATGTTTTGTCTCTTGTCAAAATACAACAGCCAGTATCAGAAAGGAATCATACTGCATTCATTTAGAAGTCTATAAATAAGGGAAAACATCCCCTGATGTGAAGAGTCACGCATTTAAAAACTATTAGTAAAAGCACCAGTGAGTGTGTATAAACATGTGGTGTACAATTCAACAGAAGATGCTCGGTCTGCACTTCATTCCAAATGGACGAAAGGAGCAACTCACTAAGCCGCCCACAGCAAAGCGCAGGAATCCGTTTGCCATTCCTAAGAGGGCGGATCAGACGCCACTGTCTTCTGTGGCCTCACTTCTGCTTCTCGCCAGCATGTTCCCAGCAGAAAGTGACAATTTATAAGAGAAACAGTCTTGCAAGGGAAAGAGAGCTGTTATGAGCTGGTTCTTTTGGAACTCACAGCAGCACAGAAACCAAGGGAGATGTAGCTGGTCCAGAGCTGCTCCGGACCCCCTGGGAGCACCTGTCCGCCCCGAGGTGCAGCCTCCGCTCTCCTGCCCCGCTCCCACCTGCTCCACGCTGCGGCCACACTGGTCTTGCTCCCTCCCTCCCTGTCCTCGCTGCAGAGGCTGTGCCCAGGCTGGTCCCTCTGCCCGCACTGCACCTCTCCTCCATACATATATGCTGAGATTATTTGTTTTCAACCTCAAGTTTCAGACTGAAAATTCCTCATCTCAGCAAAACGTTCCCCGACTGCCACCTCCTGTAAGCCCCTCCCATCTTGCTCCTAGCTGCACAACCACTTCCCTGTCACTGCATGCGGCCACTGCCCTCACGAGGATGCCGCCCAGATGGCCCTGCCGGAGAATAGACACAGACACGGTACGCATCGGGAGGGGACGTGGCCCCCGGAGCTGGAGTGTGGAGAAGCTGCGTGAGCTCTGAGTCTCAGCTTGCTCCTCTGAAAGGGGGAGAATAACAGTCATGAAGCGTGTGTCACAGGGCTGGTGTGAGGGTTTCTCAAGCTCACCCGTGCAAAGCACTGGAAACAGCCGCAGGAAAGCAGCAGCAAACATTCAGTGGTTCTCCAGTTGAGTTTCCATGTCCACCTCCCCGCAGGGCCCTGAGCAGTGTTAACGCACAGCACCTGCATTCTGCAAACCATGTAGTGTGCTCACAGTAGGAGAAGGGCTTCAGTAGAACCCAGGGGGACCACCGAGTGGTCTACTGAGCCCATCCGGAGGGCTGAGCCACACTAGAGGCAGAGCAGGAGGCGGCGCGGGGTTTGGAGAGGTGAAAGTATGGGTCCAAGCCTGCTTGCCAAGGGACCTGGGGGTAGAAACACCCAAGAACGACTCCTAGGGTTCTGTCTGGGTAAAATGAGTTCAGTCTGGACAATCTAGACAGGAGAAGATGACCTGGTTGTAGCTGAAGCCATAGGTGTGGACAACCACTTAGAACCAGCGGGCTTGGAAGCAGCTATGTTTGAGAATTCAAAGAGATGAGCTCAGGAACCAGGTGGAGAAGTGTTATGGTTTGTGTCTGGATGTCCCCCAAAGCCTCATGCAGTCATGGGGCGGGCTTCTGGATTTATGATTGATCCACAGTCCAGTGCTGGGACTACGGGTGTGAGCGCTACACCCGCCCTGGGATGGGTAGTTTGCATACAATATAAGGAAGGGAAAGAGGCTGCTCACCCCGATGCCGCTCCTCCCTTTTTGCATTTGCTGCTTTTGCTGTCTTTTGCCTCCATGAGCTGTAGCCCTCTGCCATGTGCCACTCTGCCTTGGAGCCAGCCAAGTATGGACTGAAACCTCCACAAACTGTAAGCTAAATAAACCTTTCCTTCCTTAATTTTGGGCATTGGGTATTTTTTCTCAGCAATCAAGGAGAGAAGAGTAACCTTGACAAGAAGAAAAGCCGGAGAAGCGGAAGCTGGACTGGGGAGAGGTGACCATCAGAGAGGAGTCAAGGTGGGAGGGTGCCACAGGGCTACCTCGGCAGGGAAGGCATGCAAGAGAAGGAGCAGAGTGTCTTTGGGGGGAATAATGCCAAGGTGCGGGAACACTGACTGAGTGACTGACAGCAGACAATACTCACGGTCAGGTGGCTTAGCTGCTAGTAGTGTAACCCACAGCGCTGCCACAGAACTGGGAAGGCCAGGGCCTGCATTACCCTGCTATTTTATATTCAAGAAATTTATTGTGAAATACCACCCAATTGTAAGTAGCATAGGGATTTAGCTCTCCCAAAATACAAGAGCCCCTCCACATAGGCCTGTGGACTGGAGCAGAGGAAAGAGAGGCCATTCTTGGAAAGATGGGATTGACAATCGTAGGAAATGCAAAGACAGCATCTGGTACCTTCCTTCCTGGCCTGTAGGACAAAAACCTCTACCTTTGTTTGTATTGGGCCTTATTTACAGAGAGGAAACCAACGAACCTAGAAATGAACTAGCCCTGCTAAACATAGAAATAGTTTTTTCACTCTGTTGACATTATATTACCCTACAAGAACATCTCCCCAACCCGGCCTTGGAAAATACTAGCCCAGAAAGTTGCCCCACCAACCTGGCTAGGAAAGTCCCACCCTCCACCTATCTCTTCTGTAGGCCTGAGAAGCCGCACACACCCCGCCACAGAACTCAGACCCAGGGCCGTGTAAACTTGCTGCCCACTCGTCCGGACACCAATTACATCCCCATCGAGGCGGCGTCCTGCCCACTCCCTCCTTCCCAGCCGCTCACCCTCCCATTACCATGTTTATGAAATCCCGTAGGTGACGATGAGTAGCGCACCTGGAGATCGGGACTCACACAGGCGGCGTGGGGTTTGTGTGTAGAAAGGAATATCCCCTGCACATTTCGCTTTAAGATACAGGGGTAATGACAAAAGGCAGAGGGAAGCCTTGAGCGCCAGGATGAGCAAGTGAAGGGATTGCAGAATATCGTGACAATAGCAGAAGGAGCCCACCAGGTGTCGCCCTGGCATCGGTTCTACTGCCCCCCAAATCCCGGGCAATCTGAATTCACCAGTTTTCAGCAACGAGGGGAAAAAATCCATTTCCTAAACTGGTTTCCCAATTTCAGCTTTTTTAAGTCTTTCACATCTCCTCATTTTATTTTAAATTCGTATCCTCCCAGTGATGGAGTCTGATTTCTTAGAACATCGCGCTAGGAGAGGCACACCTGAATTTTAGCGTTTTTACTGCCCGGTCTGTGAGGGCTGTATTTCTCCGTATTAGCCACTCGGGGGAGCCAGAGCTCCCTCGTCTGAACCCAAGCAAGGAAACCGCCGAAGTTCGAAAAAGGAACGGCGGCTTGTGCACGAATTTGACCGTGATTTTGTTCTTCATAATGACTACCCCAAATCTCGTTTTATATAAATGAGGGTTAGTGTATTTTAAAAATAAAACAGTTGCACCCTATAGATAGGGTGCTATGCGTCTGTTCTGTGCCAGTCTGTGACAGAACGTGCAGTTTGCCGGAGAGAAGTACCACTTTTAACAGAAACCAAAACTGCATTCTGATCCGAGGAACTACTGAAACCGAAATTTTAAAAAAATAAATTAAAAACCACTTCAAAAATCACTAGGTTGAATTACGCAACCGAAAAGCAGCAGGCCACAAATCAAACATAGCTTAAGACAGAGAAACCACAGATATTTTATATCTTATTTCATTCTGATAATCTGATCCAAAGTTTTGGGGTTTTCTGTTCGGTTGGGTTTTTGGGTTTTGGTTTTTGGTGGTACTAGGGATTGAATCCAGAGTTTTCATTTCACACTGAGCTACATCCCCTGCCCTTTTTCAATTTTATATTTTGAGGCAGGGTCTCACTAAGTCACGCAGGCTAGGTCTACCTACCTCGTTCTAAACCTGTGATTCAGGGGTACTTTTTTATTTTAAAGAGAATAATAAAAAAAGAATAATAGCAAAATACCAACAACATAGACAAAAATAAAACACAGCAAAAACAATAAAAATGATACAGGGTTTTAACACAAAATGATAGGAATTAACAGGGGTTGTTATATTACATATTGTTATCTTCAACGAAGTTGCTCAGATTAGCAGATGTAAGAACGCAAGAGTCATCAAACCATTAAAGAGGATAAAAAATAAAAACAAAAAAAATTAGAAATGATACAGAGTTTCACTAGACAAGATGGTAGGAATTCATCAATGGGTGTTATATTGCATATTGTTGTCTTCAAACTGGTTGTTCAAATTACCAGGTATAAGCATGCAAAATTGGTCAAAAAGAAAAAAATTAGGCATTAACTATTCCTTCCGATAAACCATTAGACATCAGCAGTACAGTCACCCCAGCTGTCCTTACAAAACAACTGGAGAAACGACCCAGTGTTGTTACAGGCTAAGATCCAGGCTCTGCAGCCTTGATCTTTCTCCACTGCCCAAGGCTTAGACCAAAACACACCCTTTCCAAGGATGATTTCTAGGTTGTATTTCCCCCTCCACCCCAGCGACATTTATCCCTTCCTTTCTTTCCATTCCCTAGTCCTACCCATATTTAGAAATTTTGTTAACACATCAGTCTCCATCACCGTGGCATTTATTATTCTTTCCCTCTTAGGTTGACTTTCTTCTTTCTTTCTTTTTTGGACTTTTTGTTTTGTTTTGTTTTGCTTGGTTTTTTTTT
>NW_004955423.1:9011542-9012383 GCF_000276665.1 Chinchilla lanigera | reverse complement strand
TTATTTACTTGCGTTGATGTCCTACTTTTTCTACCTGTTTACTTGCTTGCTCTTCTTGACATTTCATTTCTACTGTTGTTCTTGAAATCAGATTTTTCTCTGTCTAGAATACCTTTTCATACTCTTTGTAATGGTGGTTTGGCACTCATGAAGTTCTTCAATTGTTCTTTGTCATGAAAATATTTTATTTCTCCACTGAATTTGAGGGATAGTTTGGCAGGTACATGAGTCTTGGTTGGAAGCTGTTCTGTCTTAGGACCTGAATACTTCACTCCAAGCACTTCTTGATTGGATGGTTTGTGCTGAGAAGTGTGCCATGATTCTGATGGGCTTTCCTTTATAGGTAATCTATTTCTCTTCTCTAGCAGCTTTTAATATTCTGTTGTTCTGCTGGAGATCTGGGAACTTGACTATTATATGTCTGGGTGTAGTTTTATTTTGGTTGTGGTTGTTTGGAGTTCTATATGCCTCATTTACCTGTATACCAGGTTCTGTTTCCATGCTTGGGAAATTTTCTGCTATTATTTCTGCAAATATTCCTTTTATGTCAGTTGTGTTGCCTCCTGCTGTTTCATTAACTCCTATAAGTCGTACAGTATTCCTCTTTGCCTCATCTTGCAGCTGTTGAATTGACTTTTCCTGGATCCTTGTTGATTTTAGAAGATCCTTTCTTTCATGGTAGCTAGCTGCCATGCTGTCTTCACAGTCTGAGATTCTATCTTCAGCCTCATTCAAGCGGTTTTGGTAGCTTTCAATGGCAGCTTTGTTTTCCTGGAAGTCTCTCTGAATCTGGTTCATGCATTCTAACTTCTTTCTATAGTTTTCATTGAATGCTTCTGAC
>NW_004955423.1:8978131-9010527 GCF_000276665.1 Chinchilla lanigera | reverse complement strand
CCCCAGCCAGAGAAGTCCCTGGGGCTTCTGAGTGAGGACCTCCTGTCTGCCGCGGGTGCAAGGAGAGCAGAAACTCAGTCTGTAATGGCAGCAGGGTCCTGGGTCACCCGCTTTGCCCTCAGTAAGTAGATGGGAAATGTCTGGCTCTCTCCACGAGTTTCAGCTGGGAACCGTGGTGGTGTGAGTAAAGTACGGACTTGAACCACGGGACCAGCAGCTCTTGGAGCACTCGCTCACTCGGCACAGCTCACACAGGGCCTGGACTTTTTGTTTTGAAACAGGGTCTCACTACGTAGTTTAGGCCTAGGTCTTGAACTCATGTGATCCTCCTGCCTCAGCTTTCTGCATGCAGGGGTGATAGGTGTGTAGGGCACCCTCCCCAGCAATTCATATGCACTAATTCCTATACTAACTCATTTAATACTTAACATTCTGAAGGAAAATGCTAATACTATCCTTTTTTTTTTTTTACAAAAAGAGGTTTAAGTAAGAGGTTAAGAAATTGTCTAGCATCACAGACATGGTAAACAGCACCAGGATCTAAACCCAGGCAGTTTGACTCCAAGGGCTGAATTTCCAACCACCAAGTCATGCTATCTCTCCAAAAGGAATGTTGTGTGACAAACATTTGCTGAAATTAAACAAAAGCACAAATCTACAGGCCATGCTTTACAGAATCTAATGTTCAAAATATGGTTTTCTGGAACCTTTATTTTCGATCACCATCCAAATCAGCCCCTTAAATGCTCCACATCCCCAAATAAAGTATTAAAAAGTGTGCAGTAATCCACAAGGGGCAAATGGACAGCATACTCACTAGATCCAGATATGTTCAGGGCTTTACATTCTTCAATGTTGGCCTCACTGTCAAAAAAGACTTTGATTTTGCCACTGTGAGCTTTATTGTCAAAGGTGATCTGGAGGCAGAAGCAAATTGAGAGGTTTTAGCCCAATAGAAAATAGGATTGTTACATCGACTCTGCTGAAAAAATCAGTGGTAGCTAAATAGTCTACTGGCCTGAAGAGCACTATACTGATGAAAATGTCCTCAAGTCTTCACCACCTTCTATTATTAATGAAAAATACAGTGTAAAGGATGAATACATGCAGTTCTACTAAATCTAGGACTTTAGCTCTCTGTTTCAGAGAAATGCCAGAGAAAAACAGCCAACCAGTCCCAGACACTAAAATAAGAATTCTCCAATCTGGCAGGAGAATGCGATTCCCTGAATTATCACACTGAATGGAATTTAAAAGCATTTGCTTCACTTAGTCACTCTGTTCGTCCCAAGAGCCACATACACACATACATACAGTGCTTTCAGAAATGACAGGGTTTAGGCCAAACTTCAGATGTGTGAGGGACCTTGATCTTATACATTATGGAACTTTGATCAACTATTGAATCCATTTAAAGTTTTTAAGTGGTAGATGCCAAGTAGTTTCTTGAGTGGACACATGAAGAAGCAATATGACTTCATAACAGAGCTTAGCAGCTCAAATCCACATGCACCTGAGCATCACTAAAAACAAGCCAGGTTCTGAGCCATCCAAGAGCATCAATCACTAAGACATACCAGAGATCAGAGAGTGGCACCATTTCACAGCAGAGGTCCAAGAGTTAGGACAGATCTCACTGACGTTGGCAAATGGTCTCTGTCTCCCCTAGATGAGCTCCTAAAACACTTCCTTCAAGCCTCTGGAACCCAAAGTCCATAGATGTCCAAAGGAACAACAAACAAAAAATCCCTAAACATAATGCCAATTCTTTCAACCCACACTGTTGACCATGCCATAACAAAGCCACCAGTGACCATATCCTTAAGGGCCCTCCTTCTCCCTGATCCTTTATCCTCATCCTTCTAGGGGCCTCCTCTGCTGCCTGCTCACCCACCCCAGAGGGGGTCAACATGATCTACCTGCCAGAGACATCCTTCCTCACCACAGCTGAGAGCTGGAACACATCCCCCAGGAGTTGCCATGTTGGATACTTAATCCTCCTGCAATGGTGACTGGGAGGTGGTGGCCATGGGGAGGTGGACAGATGACCAGGACTCAGCTTTCCCGAGTCGGCTGATGTCATCACCATGGAGGCAAGTGTTCTCAAGAGTGGTTTGCTATAAGAGCAGCCCCTCTTGTTCTCTCACTGTGTGACACCTTCAGCTGTATTATGACACAGCAGGAAGGTTCTGACCAAATGCAGCCCCTTGATTTTGGACTTCCCAGTCTCTAGAAGTCAAATAAATTTGTATTATTTACAAGTTTCCCAGCCTGTAGTATTCTGTTATAGCAGCAGAAAACTAGCTAAGACATCAAATATTGCAATCTGCATCTCCTTTCCTTTCTGTCTTTAGTTTTCTGTCTGTTCCCTCTGCCAGGCTATGAGCTTCTGAGGATTGCTTGTCTCTAGAAGACAGCACATGCCTGGGGCACAGAAGGGACTTGTAGGTATTTATTATCTGGTGCTGAATGAAGCACTCTTCTAAATTGCTAAAAGACAGAATATAGAATTCTCAACCAAGCCTCCAGTTTGATCCTTTAACAAATCTGAAAGGAAGGCAGGGAGAGAGGAAAGGAAGGAGACAGAGAAGAAAGAAAAGAAGGATGGGGAAAAGTAAAAGGACATAAAATCCCATAATGCCCCTCTCTACTGCATATGGCACTTCCCATAATAAAAGGAGAAACAACTGCTCTGTCACAGACTGAGGGAGCTTCTCTAGAAATATTTGCTACAAGATTTGCAAAGACCATCCTCCAAAGCTGGAGACAGTACTATAGTTACTTAAACTACTTGTCATGACTATTTCTTTTATTATGGTAGGACAGCAGGAGTTGGAAGCCAATTTTGAAAACTCTTCTTGCTGACTTCCGAAATCTGTTTTTAACCAGTTGGAAAGGACTTGCTGTACATTTGGAAGCAATGGTCTCTAGATCAATGACACCATAACCCATCACTAAAATTGTTTCAAACATAGCTACAGCTAAGATTTCTAGCCTGGTGTGACTTATACTCTGCATCTACAGAAGGAGTAAAGAAAACATCTGTTGTTTGGTCAAACAACAAAGACACTTGCCGTGTTCTGAAAGACGTAACAGTCCGGCAGCTCTCGGGAGTGGATCGTCTGAAGGTCAATGCCTTTGAGGTGAAAGGAGATTTCAACTTGCAGGAGTCTAAATAAAATATATTAAAAGGTGTGAACTATCACCGTCCATCAGTACACCACTCCCCTCCCTCCATTCCCTGTCTCTTAGGAAACAAGACTTGAAAATGTATTTACCGGTAAAACTCCAGTCTGAAGAAAGCAGACTGCTTCCAGGCCTGAGCGGTCTCGGAGAGTGTCAGGAGGTCTAGGTGAACACAATCTAGAGCATCAGGAGAACAAGGAAGGATTGCTTCAGGCAAGAATCAGGTGCTAAAAGCAGCAGACAAATGGCACAAGAAGCAGTATACTTAGAAAGTTTCACAATATCTCTCCGGGAAGTATTTACTAAATACAACAGGAGGAGCAGCAGCCTTTCCATGGAGAACCTGGCAGACACTGCACCAACCCACTAACCAAAGTGAACACCGCTGACTGTGAGATGAACAGACGTCGTGTGCCTCTGCTGCAACACACTGAGGATGTATCACGAGTGCAGGACCCCGGCCCTGATTGCATAACCTCAGTCTCGTCGTAAAAAAAACAGTAACATTAAAATGAGGGACAGTCTCCTCTTCAAAATATCAAGATCAGCCTGGTATGGTGGCACACGCCATGATTTCAGCTACTAGCTGAGGCAGGACGATGGAAAGTTTGAGGCCACTCTGAGATCCTTAGCTGGGCACCTGTCTTAAAATAACAAAAAACTAAAAAGGTCTGGGGATGTAACCCGGTGGTAAAGCACTTGCCTAGCAAGAGCAAAACTCTGAGTTCAAGCCCCAGTACCTCAGGAATAAAACAAAAGAGAAGGAGAAAGCAAAGGTCAAAATCATCAAAGAACAAAAATCCAAGCAACTTTATCTTGCTCCAGATTAAAGGAAACTAAAAGACATGGTCACTCAGTGCAAGGTGTGACCCTGGATAGGTCGGGAGGGGCGGCTTTCCTCTGGCTACAAAGAACATGAAGATGGTTGGTGAGGTGTGGTGAGGGTGTAGGGATTACAGTCCAGCGTGGATGTGCATTCGTCACTCTGAGAATGGACAGTGGTCCTGCAGGAGTGTGTGTTTGCTTGGGGAAAATGCACGCTGAACCGGATAGGGGTAGAGAAACAGTATGTGCGCATTTTCAGGAGAAATTCTTATACATAGAAGAATGCCAAAGCAATGTGTGATAAAATGTTAGTTTTAAAAATCTGGAGGAAGAGTATATAGGATATTCTTGGTAATAACTTTATACTTTCTCTGTTAAGTCTGATACTTTTTCAAAATAAAAAGAGAGAAAGGAACAAAACTCAGACTGCATACGAGTAAAAACAAATGAGCCACAAACTCTCCAAGAATGATTCTGAGAGTCTCCCATCAACACTGTCTGCCTATTGTGTCTCCCACCACCCTTCCTTTACATGGTGGTCAAGGGCTGACCATCTGTCAGCGTCACAGAGACCTGGGGACAGGATGGTGTGAGTCCAGCTGCCAGCTCCCATGGGCCTCCTGCACCTTCTGTGCTGTCTTTGATGTGGACAAGTCAGGGTCTAGCACAATGCCTGGCACTTAGTAGGTCCCCAGGGCTTGGGTGCACTCAGTGGCTCTATCTTTCACAGTCACCCCCCAATTTCAACTCCCTTCCGTACTTTCTTAACCCTGAAAGTAGAGTAAAGGTCTTGGAAAGAAAGAGCACAATTATACTGCACCTTTCTAAACACTCACTGCCTACCATAGAGCTCACACTAAAAATATGTCCCAATATATGGGATACATACATGTTTAATAAGAGCTAGACATGCTGGACCAAACACAGGGACACAAGGCTGAACAGAAAGGTTAACGTGGCATAGGCAATGTGCTAGGTAGAGCTTTATACATTCTCTATTTATGCTTTGTTCCATTGAATCCTCAAAGCCACCCTGGGAGACAGGCACTACTGCTGTCATTCTACACATGAACCAACCAAAGCACAGAAAGGTCCTGAAACTTTAAGGTCATGCAACTAGTTGGTACCTAGTTAAAATTTAAGTACACCTGTTCTTTGTTCCTGGGCTCCACTGAGGGCTGATCCCTAAGCATGTACCTTAGAAGAACTTCAGGGGTTCGGGCTCCCTTCCTCACTCACTCATTCACTCATTCATTTATTCATCCAGTAGTTGATGAAAATCTGGCACTGTTCTAGACATGACATGTAAAGCAATGAACAAGTCAGATATGGTGACTGCCTTCATGGAACTCATTCTGGGAAGAGAAAAACAATACAGTTTAAAAAAAAAAAAAGATAATGCCACAGTGTGAGGAATACAGATAAAGTGACTGAGACTATTAGGATAGCCATGGTCAAAGAAGGCTGGGTCAGGGAATGATTGCCAAGGTGTAAAGCTTTGAACTGAAACATCTGTCTGAAGGAAGAAGAACCAGCTATGTACAGGTCCAGGTAGGAAAAATTCAAGCCATAAGGATGCCAGGCAAGAAAGCAGCTGGCTTATTCCATGAACAGAAAGAACCTAGAACACAGGACTGGGCCTGGGGCTATAAGATGCGTGGGTTGTTTTATAAACAGAATGGGAAGCCACTCATAATTGTGAAGTCAGTAGGCGATATGGTTCAACTTGCATGTTTCAAAAATGCCACTCTGATTGCCATGGGGCAGGGCAGGGTGTAGGAAAGATCTGACCAGAAGCAGGCAGGCCAGTCCAAGCAATGAGGGGCATGCACTAAGGTGGCGATGTGGACATAGGGCAACTGGTAAATTCAAGCATGGAGGGAGCTTGAGCAACTGGAAACCTTAGTGTATAATACAAAAATGTAGCTATCATTTTCCAAGATGGGGAAGACTAAGGAAGATACAGCTTGGGCCCAGGGAAGGTAGGGAGATGGGAAGGTTTGAAATGTTCCTTCTGTTTGGGACACAGTAGGTACAAAATTCCCACCAGACCTTCACAGGGGCGTTGTCAAGCAACCGGGGGAATAGATGAGGAGCCGGAGGTCAGGGGAAATCCCAGGGGAGAGGGCTGAGTCTAGGTGGCAGAGACCAAGGGCTTGGCCTCTCAGAGGCAGGAAGGGACACAGGGGCACAGGTGAGGCTTTTAACTATGGCCTCCCCTCTGTGCTCCTCTGTGACACGGGGCATAAGGGTTGACAGAAGCTATACAAGGAGCTTCAAAGATGTGGCAGCCCAAGACAAGGGCGTGCTGCCCTAGCGTGCCTCTCCAGGAAGCCTCTCCAGGGGCAGGGACACGGGGTGGAGGAGGCTAGGGACAAAAGACGGTGGAGAGGAGCCCGGAGAGAAAGCACAGGGAGCCTCTTGATGGCTTTTGTGAGGAAATGATACTGGTAGCAAAGATGTCTCAGCTGTGTATAGAAGGCGCCAAAGGCAGGAGGTGACAATGGACCGTGGAAAATGAGGTAAAGTCAGTCATACGAGAGGTCTCTGCAAGGTCAAAGACCTTCAGTAGGAGGAGCTGGGGCAGAGTGCTTGCCTAGCTTGTGGGAGGTTCTGGGTTCGGTCCCCAGCATCCCCAAAAGATGAAAACAAAACTTCAGTTGAAGAGCATCGAATCAGTGCTTGAAAACTGTGACATGCAGAAATCACTAGGGATCTTGTTACGAGGCACATCTGATTGAGTAGCTCGAGGGCGGCCTGAGATTCGTCACAGAGGCTCACAGTGCTGGTATTAGAGCAGCCACTACTGCCACTAAATCAGTACCTGACCAAGGCTCAGTTACCTAGCCTGACTGAGCAGTGGTCTCCTCAGCTATACAAGGAAGGCAATGCTGATGATATTTAAGGGCCTTCTACCTGTAACATTCTTATTCTAAGAAGAATAAATAAACAGATCTCAGTGAATGACTGCATTCTAAAAGAAATAGTAACACGCTCTATGTGCCAGACATGACCTTAGGACTTTTTCTCCTGTATTTCATTTACACTAAGATGCGTATTATTTTACTTTCAACAAGTGTAAAGCAGTTATGGTTTCCTTTTTAATTGATGGCATCTAAGATTCAGAGAAATCTGACAGAATTTTGTCAGTTGTTTATATGCTATTTATAAAATGTGCCTTCTAAAAGGGTATTTTATTACTCACTCTGTATCGCTTTGCTTGTACTTACAGAGCTACCTGTTATCTCAATGCATATCAGAGCTCCCTGAAGCATGGCTGACTTTATACTATAGGCATTGCTACTGAGGTCACCTGCATCAGGTGGCAGCAAAACTGACATTTTTTGTTAAACAGAATGGCAAAGCCCTAAGTGAAATATCAAACTTCCAGCAGAACAAACTGATATCTATAGCAACAGTCTCATCGTTCAAAGAAATCTCAGAGGTGAATACTCCAGCCAGTGAAATAACGACCTTTCAGAGGGTGCAGAGATTAAATATATCCCTACAGCAGGAGGAAAATGATAGTCATCATATCTCATGTTAAGAACATGTGGGAATAAGAACATAAGAAGCTCTAAAACTATTACAGAAAATAAAATACCATATAAGGTGAACATCCCTAACGCAAAATAAGAAATTCAAAATGATCTAAAATCTGCAATTTTTTTCTACTTTCTTTCTTTACTTTTCTTTTTTGGTACTGGGGATTGAACTCAGGGCTTTCACACTGAGCTACATCCATGGCTATTGTTTTAAAACTACTTTTTAATGACAGGGTCTTGCTAAATTGTCCAACCCGAGTTCAAATGTGAGATTCTCACACCTCAGCCTTCCTAAGTGCTGAGATTACAGCACTGCAAGCTTTTTGAGCACTAACCTGATGCTACAAGTAGAAAATTCTTTGCCTAACCTCATGTGATAGGTAAGACTCAAAATGTAGGTGCTCTAAAAATATTATATGAAATTACCCTCTGGCTATGTGCACGACATACAAAAAACATAAATGGATTTTATGTTTGGATTTGTGTCTTATCCTCTTACCCTTGTTTTTTGTTTTCTTGCATTATTCCAAAATCAAAAAAAAAAAAAAAATCTAAAATTTGAAATGCTCCTGTTCTCAGGCATTTTGGATAAGCAATATTTACCCTGTATTAAAATAATACCCACTTTACTGTTGAGACTAATTTTTTTACAGGATTCATAATAGTGCTTTCATTCAGGTTTAACTCGAAAGCTATAGCTCTAGAGGCAGAAATGGGAGGAGTATGCCCATCTGCATGAATTAAGAGAAACACTTGGCTTGAGCTACACAGTTAGCTGTGCCAGGAAAGCTGGGCATAAAGGCAGACCACAGCATTTAGCACACTGAAGCTTGATTCTATTAATAATAAAGGAAATGCAATATTTTTGAGTAGTTAATCTGGGTCAGCCTCTACCAAATTCCCTATAGAAACTCTAAGCCACACTAATGAAGCCAAACTCAGTCTTATTTATGCCATCTGCAGCTTTCCTCCAGTGTATCTAAGAAAAAGGGGTCCAAAATCAAGTAGCAAGTCTCTTTAAACCTTTATAGCTCTCAGCATACTAAAAGATTCTCTTTGTTATATTTTATAATTTAAAGAATAAAATTAACTTCCTTAAGCAATTTCAAAATAAAGTAAGATTAATCATCAACCTCTCCATGTAGTCAAACATATTCCATATTCCTCTAGAAAGGAAATAAACACGGGCACCATTAAGCAATGGTCAGGGGATAAATAAATCCTCCTGTCCAGGCCTGCCCATCCTATCTAGTCACTGGTGTTGACTTTGGCCACATTTCTTTAGCCAGTTCTGCCAGAAAAGTCCATTGAAAAAAGCAGCATACGGATCACTGGAAAACAGTTCTACAGTGTATTCAATTGGAGTCACCCATGTTTAAAATGGCAAGTGACTGATGGCTTCCATGAGGTGGAGGGTGACAGGACTGGCTTCCAGTCCCACCTGTCAAATTCTCCTTGTCTCATTTATAAGAATCACCAAGGGGGAAGGGCACAGCTGAATACCCAGGTAGAAGATTAAAGAGTGAAACAGGATTGGCTCACATAGACCCACTTACCACCACATCGGTCTCAGATGACCAGGACCCTCCAGGGCAATAAGGGGGACGGATATTTCAGTGTCACTGGCCATAGAACCATGCAGCTGTCCCGCACTGAGTCTCTGACAGCAACGTGGATGCCAGACAGTACAGGGTCTGGATTTGTGGCTTGGGGGCTGCTTGTTTCAGTCTAGAGCCTATGATAAGTTCACTCACATATGGCCAATGAACTGCAAGATGCTGTCTAATAAAATCACTTGAAATTTAGCCTGATACCAGACTCCGACTCCTAAACAGTTGGTTCCCTAAGGAGTCTTGAGGGATTAACCTTTGCAGCCCTAGGACAGGAAAGAGTGGGTGCCTTGCACAGGATGGAGGGCCGCCCACCAAAGGTTTGCTGAATGACAAACCCTCAAAGTCTTGAACCAAACACTTTACATTTGCATGTGACATTCTTTTACACTCTTACTACTACAGAATACTACAGAATTACATGAATACTACTACACAGAATACTACTACAGGAATCACTGTTAACTTTGCCAAAGGATCTTCTGAAAGAGAAAATTAGTTATTAATCACAATTCACCTTTGAACAACATTTATATATTTTGCAAGTAACAAAAATTAGTATGCAAGGCATTTTTACACACATTATTTCATTTGATTCACAGAACCCATTTTTGAAAAAGTCTAACCGAACTGTCTCAAGAGAAAAAAATCCAAACAAGCAATAACACCTGTGCATTTATCCTAAAACCAACACCCTGGAGTTGCACCAAAGACACAAGGTGTCCCGGTCACAGTGGCCAGTTGCCTAAGCCAAAGTCCTTTACAGGCAAAGCGAAAGGGGCAGCCTGGAACAGATTCACTCTCGCCAAGGCAGAGTTGTTCCATTCAAGTTGCCGACACACGGGGCCCTTCTGTTCTTACCACAGAAGATGATGAAGGCATACAATGAAATGATTGCCGTGTTACCTATCTCGATGTCTCTGTCAATATTCAGGGTCTCATTGGAAGACAGCATGTTCCCTTTCTTGTAATGCTGCTTGCAGACTTTTAAGCCAATTCTGTTGTCTTCATTTTCTCCATAATCAAGAGTTGCCAGGGAGATGTTCTTCAGCAGATGATACTAATTTTAAACATAAAGAAAAGCACAAGCTTTTGAAAATGTAACCAGAAGTCACAGCACACAGAATGCACTTTTAGCTGTGGTATATTGTTCATCTCACGCCTCTCAGCAGCGCTTTCCCATTTAAATGCCAAAGTAGTTTCCTTGGGTTGCCCTGGAACATATCACAGACACTAACCTGAAGCAAACCTGCTGACAAACAGCTCTCACCTCCCTCAGAGCTGCAGCTGAGGTTCTACCTTATCTCTCTCTGCCCTTATTGCACCCCAAAGTCCCTTGGCTCCACCCTCAAAGTTACACTGGCCTCCACACAGTTCCTGGAGTTTGTCAGACTTCTGTTCTTGGCCTTTGCTGTTCTCTCTGCCTGGATTTCTGGTACCTACCTACTCGGTTCACTCCTCCCAGTCTTGGTGCAAATCTTACCACATCAACAAGGAGTTCCCTTATCAAGCCAATGAAATTGCAAACATATATCAAAAGCTCACATTGCTCCCATAAATTCATAGCTATATCTGTCAACTAAACATAAAAACAAAATAAAGCATAATTTTTTAAAAAGAACACTGCAAACATCATTCCTTGCCCAGACACACCCCATCTCCTTCCCTGCTGTATTCAACAGTCATCACTTTCAAACATACTTCCAGGGACCCAAAACACCCATACAGCACAGCTGACATTGGACAGCTTCACTGCTTGGCTTTTGCATTAACAGAACTCCACTAATCCTCATCTTTATTCATATGACTTCATAGGAAACTTGTACTTCAGAACGTAGAAGTTGCAAATAACCATATTATTTATTTCAGGGATATTATGGTTTAGATCTAAAATGAACCTCCAAATGTTCCTGCCTTCAAAGGTGGAGCTTTTGGAAAATGATCAGAATACATGGGTGCTAGGATTATCAGTGGAATCATTCACTAAAGAGTTCAGAGCTGACGGTGCTCTTAGGCGGTGGGGTCTGGTTGGAAGACGTGGGTCACTGAGGGCGTAGCCTGGAAGGATGTATCTCCCCCTCCACTCCTCCTTTCTCTCCGCTTCCTGTTCACCATGATGGGAGCAACTCTTTTCCACCAGACCCTTCCACAGTACACTTCCTGCCTTGGAGTCAGCCAAGGACTAAATCCTCTAGAGACTGAGGATTTCAGTTGTGGGTGTCAGGTATTTTGTCTTAGTGACGAGGAAAGAACTAAAACAAGGAACATACAAAACTTACATAAGTAGACAACAGTTGGAAGATTTAGTCTGATAACAATTCCAATTCTCTTTGAGACAGCTCCCCCAACCCTTTTTTTTGCTATGTCCACCAATCTTACACTATTATATCATGATCCTTACCCAATTTTAATCAAGTTCCCCCAACACTGAAGGGACCCCCACCCACCCAAGGCACCACAGAGAGTAGCAAGGAAAATTCTTCCTTCTACTGTGAGCAGGAGGCACAACTATGCTTCTCAATGTGTTTTTGGATACTGTTTTAGAGACCCAGCATTCAATACTGCACATCACATTTCTTTTTGTTTGTCTAGCTCCCCCTCTACAGTGGAAGAGATTTTGTTTGTTTTATTCATTGTATGGCCCCAATGTCTAGAATTGTACTTGCTGTATACTAGGGACTCAAATATTTATTGAATGAATGAAAGAAAAAAAAAACAAGAACAGTTTCTCTCTCCTAAGTGTTTGCTTTAGGTCTACCAATCTATTATACCTGTCTAGACACAATTATCTTATATCCATCTTCTTAAGATGCAGCTAGGATTACCAACGCTGACACGAAATTTGAGACAACCATAGACTCTTAGGTTGTGTTTTAAATACTCATCACAACTTCTGAGACTACAAATCTCTTGGGAAACTAGTGAGGTAGGAAGGAATAAATTAAAAAGATAAATATTATAGAAACATTCAAAATAAGCAAACTTAGGTCCAGAAATAGTACTAAATATTTTTGGTGGGATATACAAAGTTTATATAAGAATATATATATATATATATATATATATATATAACTTTGTTGCTTTCTAAGACAACAAGCCCAAGTATCAATACATTCTTCAAATACAGGTTATTCACAAAACACTTGCCTGATTAATAGCAAAAAAGATGCTCTCATAGGTGTCCGCTTGAGTATAAATACTGCAGCTATAGTCATCTTCATCTGTGCCAGAATAGCCTTTCAAAAACAAGTGCTTAAAAGCAACAGTGTTATCTTCTTTGAAGGCAACCACCAGCTGGTTACCCAACCCAAAACGAACAAGCTAGAAAAGAAAATCAAATAAGGATATGAACTTCACCAGGGGAGGAAAAAACCTTCTTATTATCATTAACCCTCATTTCTGAGCATCAGAAAAAAATCTCAGTTCTTTGCTTTATACTAGTAACAATAATGTCAAAATATAAGTTCCATAAAAGAATAACCTCATTGCTGAGCTACATCAGCAATTAGAAGTAGCATAAAATTGTGCTGGAGCTCAAAAAACAATATCCCAAAGTATCCCACTTTGTGTGTATCCCACTTTGACACACTGAGACCTTGAGCTGAAGAAGCAGCCCAAGAACTGTTGTTGCCAAGCCTGCACCTTCCCACATCTCTTCTGAAGCACAGGGAGTTCCTTACCTCAGAAAAATTCCTCCAGATTTAACAAAATTGTCATGAGCTCTTTCCCTACATCTCATCCAACGAAGAAGATTCACTCACAAGAGAGAAGACTTTTAGTCTGAGGCCAAGAGCCTGCAGTTCCCTGGAAAAATGGTTTAAGTTCGTATCCAAAGGCTGAACAAGCTGGGGTCTGATGTCTATAGGGGCAGCAGCAGAAAAACCAGCCCACTAGGAAAGAGTCAGGCAGGGACAGCAAGATTTCCTCTTCTACCACTTTTTGTTACATTTAGGTGCATAACCCATTGGGTGGTGCACCTGCATTCAGGTTAGATCTTCTCACTCAGCTCACTCAGCCACCCGCCAGTCTGCTCTGGAACCACGTTCCCAGGCACACCCAGTAGGGTACTTTCCCGATTTCCTAGGCATGCCTCAATCCCAGCAAGCATCAACCAAAGTTAACCACTGAGCCTACTCTTCCTGTAAAATGGCCTACATCCTACTGCCCACTGCCCTTTCCCTTATGAAGAAGGGTAGATAAACTTTTAAATATCATGGGGATATGGGATACTCACTTTTCATTCTTGTGATACCCCAAGACATAATAAATGTGTGTGCTTTCTCTCCTGCGAATCTGTCTAGTGCCAGTTTATTTCCACTGATGCAAATATCAAAGCTTCACAGAGCACAGGGAAATTCCTTTGGCCCCTACAACTGGAAGAAATTACCACTCTCAATTGGCTAACAACTCTGCAAGTCTTTAAGAAAGACTCCATGTCAGCTAAATCTCAATCCAGTTTTCTTATGCGTGGATTTCCAATTAATTGTTTTCAAAATAGATGACTTAGTAAAGAGACAATGCATGTTTACTGGCTTAATATTTAGAAACTGCATGCATTTTTGTCAGTACACATATGTTTACATGTGGCTTTTGACAAGTATCCTGAATCAATATCTACTCCTGCCAGGATGTGACATCAAAGGAATTCAGTTAACCCAGCTCTCCAAAAACTCTTACATAACATTTACACCTAGGAGTCTGCCCCTTGCAGTATCAAAGCTTATGAAAAATTGGGCACTGGGGCATACATATTAATCCTAGCACTCTGGGAGGTTGAGACAGAAGGACTATAAATTTAAGCCAGGCCTGAGCGACTTGCCGACTTAAAATGCTATCTCAAAATAAAAATTTAGGCTGAGCATGGTGCATTCCTGTAATCCCAGCACTCAGGAGGCTGAGCAGGAGGGACCTTGTGAATTCAAGACCAGCCTGGGCTACAAAGTGAACTCAAGGCCAGCGTGAAATGCATGGCGAGACCCTGTCTCAAAAAAGACAAAAAAAGAAATCAAAAAATTTAAAAAGGGATGAGGATGTAGCTCAGTGCCAAGGCCCTGGGTTCAAGCTTTAGTACCACACACATACACACCCACAAACCTTATGTAACAATACACTGTAACAGGACTCACTTCACATACATGATGTCAAACTCATTCAGTGTCATAAGTACCCACCTGCTCCTGATAAAACACCTACTTGTTCTTCTCACATTGTACCCTGGTATAAAATTAGGCACTCAGGGGCTCTATCAAGCAAGAAAGAAAGTTTTCTTCTTGGAAACAAATGAATGATGAATATTAGTCAGGACCAAAAATTTACAAAAAACTAAGTAACGACACACAGAGATACATACACAAACATGCACATTCTCCCATAGATGAGATCTCTGTCTCTTTTTCTCTCTGTGTGTGTCTTTCTCTCCGTCTCTCTCTCTCTCTCACACACACACACACACACACACAATGGTGATGATGAAATCAAACCTCTAGAAGCCCCTGTCCCACACATCTCTCGCCATAGACGTAAGCTGCATTATAAAACAATGAGGCTCTAGGTTGCTTCCCCTAAGTCAGTAACACCTGGGTCACCAAAACATTTTCAGACTATTTCTTCACAGGCGCAAGTAGCAGCTTTAGTTAAATGAGAGTTCTGTCATTCCTTTCATCCCACCCTTTTATTATAATGCATCCATATAATAATATATAAGATATCAATTATGATATCTTGATATGCTACTTTTCAATTCAGATGAAACTAAAGTTAATTTACAGACGCAAATTGCCATAAGGGATTTTTTTATTTTCTACTTTTAGCATTTTCATTTTGTCTATTTTTCAGGACAAAATCATTAAAAGTAAGGGCCATCTTCCTGCAATTGTTATATGCCAGGGACCGTACTAACTGCTTCACACACATTAATGTACTGTGTTGCTTCCTACCACAGCCACTCTATCAAAATGTTACAGCTGTTTTCCAAACTTTACATCGGAGAAACTGCGATTTAGCCCATTAAACTGCTCCAAGCCACACAACTAGAATGGAAAACAGGTCTGACTCCAAAGCTATCTTTATTATGATATATGAACAATTCCCTTTTCTTCAAACAATTCTCTGTGGGACACCTCTCATCTAAAAAAAAGGATTATTTTGAAAAAAGGATTAATGCAGGCTCTTTAGAACTATGAAATGCAACTACTACTTGAGAATGTACTTAGATGACACTTTTGCATTTCAATCTCATCAGACCACATTCCTCAAAAACTAACTCGAAGGGTTGAGGAATTGCTAAAAGCCCCTCTACTTTAAGGAAAACATTAGAAGACACATTCTGCATCAGCCAAAAGTCAAGAAACTGAAGGTGAAAGGTTCTTTAAAGCATGTGAAAATCTGCCACTGGTGACCATAGGAGATGCCAGGAAAAGCCATGTTGCTTCTTGAAAGTTAAAAGAGTAAACTAGGGAACCAACACGCACAATTGTTTCAAGTCTTTAGAAGAAGACATCACATCTTCTGACCCTGCTTGCCTCACCAGTAGCACCCCTGAATTAAATTCTTCAGTCAAAGTTTGCTGAATGCTTTCTCTCTATCAAAGATATGATGTGGGCAAGATTGACAGTGCACCATATTGAATAACAACTCTTATCAATGAGTGTCAGGTACTGCACAAAAAAAATTCACACTTATTATACTTCCTTTAACTCCCCATATTCTCTGAGAAAGGTATTACATTGGGCCCCTTGTGGACAAAACAATTTTCCTACTAGTATATGCTCAGGAAATGAAATCATGGCTATCACAACGTCAGAGTAAAATATTGAATAAATATTTTACCCATTTTATACGTATGCAGCCTGAAGTTAAGTAATTTATCCAAGCTGGAACACCTAGAAAGTGTCAGAGTGAAGATGTGAATCAGGCATGTTGGACAGCAGAGCCTGTTCATTCTCTCAGCCCCTGAGATATGCCACCTTCTAACCTGAAGTGTTGCCAACTTCAGATGCAAGCATGTTAGATCCTCTCTCCTACGCTCATAGCAAAGCTACAGAAACAAAACAAACAAACAAACAAACAAAAAACAAAACAAACAAACAAAAAAAAAACCTCAATGAGGAATGAACAAACTGACTCAAAAAGTACCATACAATTTGCTAATATTTGAAACCACAACCCCATTTAAACTCTAAGCCACCAACTCAACTTCAAGAGGAACGGAATGTGGAGTTGTGGGCTCTGCTTGGGACCACTTCCATCTGGGTGGTTTTCAGAATGACCTGGCTTCAAGAACAACACATCTCTTTCACCCTATGGTTCCCAGAACAAGACAAGATCTTCCTGGATGACCTCAGCATCGAGAAAGGTTGGTGTGTCTGAACACCTTAGGGGAGCCAAGGGGGGGAAATTGTGAAGTCTCTTTCTTGTTATGACAGAACCAGACCCTCCAGACAGAGGAAGAGGAAGGGATGAAGCTGTTGACCAAACTACTTTATTTTCAAGAAGCAGTTGACAGCAAACAAGCATCCCATTCCACAAACTAGCTCTCAAGATTTGCTAAGAACACAATTCAAGACAGAAAAATAATGACTAAATTTAGTCTGGCAAAGATTGTGAACTGAAAACCTCCTTGTGAATTCAACTTATGAGAAAACATTCTGTACCAGGTAAAAGCAAGACACCACCGTCGTTTTGGATAAAGAATATGGGAGGAAAAGAGTACAGCTCAGAAAGGAATGCCAAAACCTCCCTGCAGATTATAAATTATTGCAGAATTCAGAGTAGGAATTTTTTAATTCCCTTCTCATCAACCCTGATAAAATGCCATTCATTTCATTAGACTTGAGGAAGGAGAGAAAAAAAAAACAGAAAAAGATGAGAAAGAAAAATGGGATTTGATGGATGAAAAGGCAGTCAAGAAATCTGCTCCAATTAGATATCACCCAAGTAACAGAACTTAATAGAACGAACCTACAGGTCAACAAAAACTGAATCTCTCCCTATTTTATTAGTGGAGACAGCTATATCCATACAGAAAGCAAATTATACGTTCCCAGGTTCCCAGAAATACCTTATTGTTAAAAGTAAAATTAGTGATGTAGCAGCAAAGAGTATTCAAGAAAACCACAAGCAGAGGTCAGGACAGGATGCTGTGGATAGGGGACTTCGAACAGCACCTGCAAAGTCAGTAGGCTCGGCCGGACAGACAGGGCATGCCTGGGAATGGCGAAGGATGGTCTGACTGGCTGGCATTAGGGAAGGAAACAGTAGATGAAAATTTGTTGGAAAGACAAGTTGAACGAGATTGTGAAATCTGTGGATTCCAGGCCATAGAGTCAAAGTTTTCTTCTGGGGGAAAGATGGGTTCTGCAGAAATTTCTGAGCAGGGGTGAAAGCTACGCTGAGGAAAACTAATGTGATTTTAGCACTAAAATGGACTGGTGGTGGGGGGTAAGAAAGGTAACATGAGATGAAGGTAGATGTGGCTTAGAGTAGGTGACTTATCTGTATTCCGACCACAAACTCTGGGGAGAGAACCCACATCGAGGACAGACACCAGCATGAGAAAAGGGTGCAGACTCCAGAGCCAGACAGAGCTCAATCCTGTCTCTAACTCACTCACTAACTGAATGGCTGTAAGCACGCTCCTTAACTCTTTTTGCTCCCGTTTCCTGTCTGTGAAAATCGGATTATAACTGAATCTACCTCACAGGGTTGCAGAAAGAATGAAATGAATTAACACGCACAAAATGCTCACTGTGTCTGGCACATGGCAAACACTAGGCTAAGTGTTGGAGGTTGGTGGCAGTGTAATGTCCTCACAGCTGTATTCCTGACTCAGTGCTCAGCAAGTCGGATTATCCATGTATACTTGGGATTCAAAGTCTATGTTAGAAATAAGGTAGGGAGTATCAAAAAACCAAATAGAGCTGGTGTGGTGGCACAAACCCGTCATCCCAACATGTTGGGAGGCTAAGGCCAAAGAGTCACAAGTTCAAGCCCAGCCTGGGCAATTTAGTGACTTAGTGAGGCTCTGTCCCAAAAGCTTAAAAATAAAAAAGGGCTGAATATATAGCTCAGTGTGAAGGACCTGAGTTCGCTCCCCAGTACCATGAAACAAAATAAACAAGCACACATGTACACACACACATACACACATGCACACACAGTAAACCCAGCTACTTGAGAAACTGAGGCAAAAGAACGGCTTGAGCTCAAGAGTTCCAGATCAACCTGAGCAACATGGCAAGATCCTGTCTCAAAACAAAACAAAACATGAATAGATGCACTTTTGTTTTAAAAAAAAAAATCAATGGTAATTTGTAGGTATCGGGATAAAGAAAAGTGAGTGGAAGATGGCAATAATATTTGACACCTGTGTGAGATAGAATTTTGGTAACAGTACTAGTTCAAAAATCAAGATGGAGGCTGGCTTAGCAAGCTAGGAAATTGAAAGACAATTAAAATTAACCAAATGACAGAAGAGGACATTGTTTTTTATAATGTCCTCTTCTAATACTTCTAATACTAACAATGCAACTATCTTGTAGGTTGTTGCCAGAACTAAAACTGCTGGACCAAGAATGAAAAGCATCACTTTTCACAGTGTCCTGCAGGTTAGCCTTGTTTCTTCTGAGTAACTGGCTTTCCCTAAAGCTGAATAAGCTGGGAGGACCTGGCACACAAAGGAAAGATCTCTTTATGAACACAGAATAAAGATACAGCTTCAGTTATAGCAGGGACTTCCTCTAATTTCCAGAAATATGTAGTGATCTATTTCACGTTCATTATAACTTTGTATTGATATCAGAATGATTATCTGACCACACAGCCCAGTATCTCAAATCAGGACTGTTAAAATGTTTATCTTTTTTTGTTTTGTGGTGCTGGGGATTAAGTGCAGAGCTCCATACATGCCAGGCAAGTGCTCTACCACTGAGCTACATACCCGGTCCAAGGACTATCTTTAAAATGGTCCAAGTTTCAAATGCAGGTATCTGCAGAAAGGCTCTCCCCCTACTTGCGGCTCAGTAGCAGAGGCTCAAAAGCTAAAGGACAACTCTGATGGCTCTTTTGACCCTGGGGATAAACTGCTCAACAGTATAAGTTTACACTTCTGATAATGTCCAAGGATTAGCATTTCTTTAGAAACTATGGCAACTGATAAAAAGGATACTTAGTAGTCCATAAGTAGGAAGACAAAAAATTCTCACTTCAAAACCATATTTGAATAAGATGTGTTTGAAGAAGGATGAGGGATTTCAACAACAGAAATCACTTGGGGCTGACAACCTTGGCCAGCCTGTGGGCCTCACATAGATATAGAAAGTCCCCTCAGGACTGACCTGCAGTATGTAGTATTTATAAACTGCAGATCAGCTGCAGAGAGGTGACTCTATAATCTCTGACTGAAACAAGCTCATCTTCTAAACCGAACTTCAGCCTCCCAGCTGTCTCTCGGCCAACATAATTTTATAGTTTTATGAACGTTAAGTATGGACTCTTCAGTTCAAAAGTACAGAAGACACAAAAACAGTTTCATCTGAAGATAAAGGCAAAGCAATCGTCTGAGTTACCTGTGTGGTGACCATGAGCACCTTCAAAATCTGCAAACCCAGTTTCCATGGAATCTGCTGCCTGGCCCGGTATTTCTCACAGGGGTTCATGAAGTAAAACTTCAAGTCTTCTCTCAAACATTCTTCTTTCACTTCAGAATCAAGTTGTGCCATTGTGTTTCTGCCACAGAAGATCAATTTTTAAATACTCTGAAGGCCTTCCCTCAGAAAGCTCCTGCACACCATTTTCTGGCCACATGCTCTGCTTGTCATACAAACACAGCTCTCTCCAGCCAGTGAGCTCCTGTTCTTCTGAAATCTGAGGAGTATTCCGGGTCCTCTATCGCCTGTCTTTCCACATACCCACCCATCTTGTTTAAAATGGCCATTCTTGGAAATGACAACTTTATTTTGTAAAACTTGTTAATTCCTACATCTTAACATACACCATTCTCTTGTCACTAGAGTATTATAAGAAAGTGTAGTTTGGACAGAAAGAGAAAGAGAAAGAGAGAGACAGAGACAGAGGCAGACAAATAGGAGACAGACATATAAAACAGAAAAAGAGAGAGAAATTACATGAATATAAGATTGAGTGAATAAGAGTATGGATATGTAACAGTGTCTGGATGTGTTTGTGAATGTGTTTGTGAATGTGATATCTGTGTGTATGGAGAAAAACTAGATAAGTCACTTTCATGATATGTCAGGTATAAAATATTAGAGCTTTAGTATAGACTAAAGTAATTAAATTGCTCTAAAAGTAGAAAATATTTACTATATAACTCTGTACGGAGATAAAGATCATGACCCCACCTGGTATGGATAAAATGTCAATTATTATAAGGTTCCAGAACATAAGTGGCTTCCAAAAGTTAAAACATCATTTTTCTAATCAGAATCTGGCACTCAATATTAGTAAAATTTTGTTTTTTCTATTTCAGGGACTCTGGTCTCAGGATTCAAGGTGGGTCATGAGAAGTGGTCACAGGACTGGAGCTAAAACTGGTGGGACATGTCTGGACTTTCCACTAAGTGGTCCCCAACATGGGACATGCCAAAAATATACAGAAAACATTAGTACTTCTATTCAGTCTCCATCTTTAAAACAAAACCCCTGAATTCCACTAGTAATTAACATAGCACAGGCTTTACATATATAATAATTCATGAAACTTATGGAATATGCATGTAACATAATACATAGGTCACATCATATATAAAATATATAATAGTGTTGTACAATCATTTATAAATAAATGTGCACACACTAGGAATACTGTGTCCAAGGTTACTGTTGAATGAACACTCAAAGTTTGACGATCGCAGACGTCAGGCACAGAACATGAATCTGGAGCTCCTAGAAGCCATCTCGCTGCCAGAGGAGAGCTTGATAGAGACTGAAGCTAGCAGAGAAAGTCAGACGAGAGATAGCCACCGAGTCTAATAACAGTATTGAGTTCCTGGACACAACTGTACTGGCAGCTATTCACTCTATCAATTTAAGCCCCTAAATACTTTTTGAGCTTAAGCTAATCTGAGTTAGGTTCTTGTTTCTCACCAGCAGCAGTGTCTTGACATTAAGTTTAATGAATAAATTCTAATAGGTTAGGTCATCATTCAAGTTACTCATTTCTTGGAATGTTTTTATCACTGAAGGTTATTCTGGGGGATTTTTTACTGGAAATATCTAAATAACATATTTTTTACTGATTTATAATCTGTTATCTATCTTGACTAACAAGCTTAAAAGAAACCCAAAAGGGAATGGTTGTTTAAATGTTAACACCCAACTAATAATGCCTTTCTATTTCTCAGTTGATTTTTAGATCTCCTTTTTTTTTTTTTTTTTTTTCAGAATTAGTGAGCTAGATAAATCAGAACTATTCTACTAGAAAGGAGAGGGAAGAATATAGGGGAAAAAAGAGAAGGAGGAAAAAAGAGAGAAGAAAGGGAGAAAGGGAAAGAAGAAGGAAAAATAAAAGTAGATAAAATATGTTTCCTGGGAGAAGCTAGAAGAACCTTTAAACGACTACAAAGTTAAGAAAGCAGAACTCCCAGACCAATCTCAGGGGCACCCTGAGAAGAGCTGACTGCCACTCACACTGTCTTGGACTTTGGCTTTGTGGTATCCAGAAAGGGAACAGAGAACCAAGACTGTAGCCAAAGTCCACCCAGGACCCGACAGAACACCTTCCTCACATCCAGATGGCTGTGCCAAAGGGCTGCCCTTTCAGGAAAATAACCAGCCTTGAAACTGCCTGTCCTGCCCAAGCATGGTGGTGCACCCCTGTAATCCCAGCACTTGGAAGGCTGAGGCAGGAGGATCACTGTGAGTTCAAGGCCAGCCTGGGCTCCATAGTGAGACCCTGTCAAAAAGAGAAAAGAAGAGAGTAGGGGAGGGGAAGGGAGGGGAGGGGAAGGGAGGGGAGGGGAGAGGAGAGGAGGGGAGAGGAGAAGAGGGGAGGGAGGGGAGGGGAGACAGAGAAGGAAACTGCCCAACTCAAAACTTATAGGACTACTCAGAAGACCAGAGTGTCTGGTCCTCTGAGGGTCTGCAAGCGCAGACCCAAGCAGTCTCTCCTGCTGGACAGGAGGGTCTTCTGGTCCTCTGCAAGCGCACCTGTTAGACCACCATCGTTAGTGAGCCAAATCCTCTAAGGGAAGAGGAAGTTAAAAAGTAGACCCATTCTGGGAAATGATAGCCCTTAGCTAGCTATTTGCACCTCACACCTAGGCAAGCCAGACAGCATGCCAAGACCTCGTTTCAAACCGTATTACAGCAAGCTCACACTGAACCTACGTGGGTTCAACTGCAGTTGCCTTTCATATCTTAGAAAACACCACACAGAAGCCTCTTCAGTGGTTCTCACTTCAAAAGGACAAGACTACAAACGTGTCTGCCCTGAGCCTGCTAGAGTCACCTCTTGCATCAATCTGACTGACTTAGCTTATTTTGTGAGCCTTAAGCTGTAGAGGTTCCCTGAAAGTCCCAGGCTGAGTGTCCAGTAGGAGAGACTGCTTGGGAAGGCACCCCTAGCAAGTAGCTCAGTGGGTGCTGTGTCATTATGGACATAGAGCTCTGACTCCGGGGAGGGTGTGAAGAGATAAGGGGAAACCCACCAGGCATAGCACACAGGAAGTACACAGGGAGCACCTGACTAGCAGCACTGGGCGTCCCATTTCCAAGAAGAAGGTGGCATCTTAACACGAACTTCAGAGCCTGCAAGCGCACCTGTTAGAACCCTCGTGGTCGTATTCTGAGTCATACTAAGTGCAGAGACCACCATCGTTAGTGAGCCAGGGATTCATCCTGATGATTCAAATATGCTTTTCATGTAATAAAATGCAAAGAGCAAACAAAAATGTGTGTGTGAATTCTCAAGGCCCTGACGGAAAGGCCGTGGGGCCACTCTATCTCCCACTACACACACGTGGCCTCTGTATGAGAAATGCTGAGCTAAAAAAAGAGGTCGCTTTTACCAGAACAGTGATGAAATCACAGAACATTTGATCAAATACTTAGTGAACAGCTTGACAGCCAAGGTCTGCTGGAGACATCTCCCTACCTCCCAGGAGCTGGTCCCCTGAAAGCAGAGGTATGAATAGATAACAGTACAATAAAATGCATCAAGAGCTATGGAAATATGCACTGGGGACCCAGGAACAGGAAGTGACTTTTGCAGCCCAATTGCTTCAAGAAGTTTCCAAGGAATCCAGCTGGGGATTCCTTCAACTATTGTATGTGGCCATTCAGTGTTCAGGAAATAGAAACTGATGTTAACATTACACTAACAAATGTTATTAATAGGTTTCAGGCAAAAAAATAAAATTAAATAAAATAAAGGCAAGAAAAGTAGCAAGTAATGAATGTCGAGATCACTCATTCTACCACATTATTTTACTACAGTATGCTTCCAGAATTATTTCACTTATGTAGTTTACAAGCACTTGCAATCCTTCTAACATTGTGAAAGATTAAAATACTAATGACCATCCCTTCCAGTATAGGGATCAGATGACAAGACCTAAGATAGTATGAGCTGCAGGTGACCAAATGATAAAGATGACAGAAATATAGAAAAAAATAATTGATGTAAATAATAAAGATGCATGATGCATTAGCTGTTTTTTTCCTAAGTCTAACTTAGGTTTAAAGAACATCTGAATTTGGAAAGAATGGGTAATGATATTTTGGTACAAAAATTCTGGTATCTCAATAAGAATGTAAAAGTTTTCTAAACTCTGAGGGCCTCTTATTGCCCCCTTTTTCCTAACTGGTAGGTTTATCTTAGTTCCCTGGTGGAGGAAGGGCATTAAATAGACTCACATACGCAGATATCTTATTGCTATGACAAAAATAAAGTGGTGCTGAAAGGATGACACAAAGAAGATAGAAAAATTTTAAAAGGCCGTATTAACAAGAGAGTATCATACTACCAAACATTTACGCCTTTAACACACTTTTCTAAGACCTTCTGATGCCAAGCACCAGCTTGGTGTCCTTAACAGAAGAAGTTCAAAAGCTGCAATCACCACTCCATGAATAAGAATTCAGTCAGTGGACAGGAGAAATACCGCAAGCCCATCACAAATGATGAAAATCACCGACAAGTTCAGAAAAAAAATTGTTTAAACATAAGTTAGGAGAAGTAAAAGTGACAACGTAAGTCCAATTAGGCGACATAAACCAAAGAAGGTCTAAATTACACCGACCTATCAATTCCAGGACAGCCATAGAACTGAAGTTGCACAAAAGAAATAAAAGCAATCTTAAATTTTATTAACTATTTGCTTCATTAAGCTATAGGAAATGCGTGGTCTGGATTTTTATGACCTTAATAAATAGCACTGTTGAAGACCAAAATATCAAAGAAAACTAGTATTTGTAAACACGGAAACAAGATCTGGAATCAAATGGAAAGTTACCCCTGCAGTGGGTTCAATAAAACGTAGAGATTCTGGAATGGAAAACTAAAGTGGGTTTAGCAAGAAGCCTGAGGTAAGTACTGCAGCGAATAGACAGGAGGAAGTAAATCAAAGCTACCACCAGTATTTAAGAAAACTTGGTCTTCCCCCAGATATTCAGGACCATGTGATATCAGCTGGGTTTAAGGCTATCACATGACCAAAAGCAATGTCAGCTTTATCAAACCAAGGACACCAACAGTCTAGAGACATCCAAAGTTTTAAAAGAAAGGAAACAAGTTACCAGTGATTCTCAACCTTCTTGGGATCATAAAACCCATGTGAGAACATGAAGAACGCTCTTGATCTTTGCCCCTGCAAACTGCACACACTATTTCAGCAATAGCAACTTGTGGGCAAATAAGCAAACCAGCACAGGGTGCTATTATTCACGGCTTGCCCTTGCCTGATCCTTACCCCACTTGAAAGTAACAAGGACTCCGAGGGTGATTCTGTTTTTCTTGTGGTTGTTTTCTTTCGTTTGTTTTTTTTTTTCTTTGGTACCCGGAATTGAACTCATGACCTCACACTTGCCTGGCAGGCGCTGTGCCACTGAGCTATATCCCCGGCCCCCTCAGGTGATTCCAGTATGCAATGAAGTTTGAAAGCCTCCACCAGAGAGGTTACTTGTTGATGTCTCATCTTGTACAGGAAGTAACTTCGATACTTTGTGGTTGCAACCTGCCCCCAAATACAAAAATCCAATTTTACCAACCCCCTGGCCAGTGTTCCTTCTTGACCCAAGTTAATTTCTCTTAAAGGGTAGGGGTCTACAAAACAGATGGGAATGAAGAAAAAAATGTTATGTTTAATATACTTCTTGAATTTAAAAATGGGTGACATTTTAGAAAACAGACATTCTACATGGTCATGTTACCAAATGCAAAGAAAAATAAAAATCATACACATAGTAACAGGAAGCCAATATACCTTCCTCAAAGTGTCTTTGAGCCTCAGATCCTCTAAAACAAATGCCAGCTTTCCATTTCTGTTGGTCCTGAAACTTCTCAGAGTAAACCGGCTCCTGTTGTGGATTCCAACGAACTCTACTCAGCACTACATACAACTGATGAAACTGCTTCTCTTAGCTTCCAGAAAATTCCACTCCTCTGGCTTTCCTCTTACTTCATGGGTGCCTCTCTTTTCTGGCTCCTCCTCCATCTGACCTTTAGGGGGCAGGGCATGGGCCACACACCTTCAACTCTCTGTCTTCTCTTCTAGAAGAGTGTGTCCAGTCTTGTGGCTTCAACTCTCCTCTTTATGGAGACTGCATTTAGCAACTCCAGCAAATCTCTTTCAAGAACAGACTCCTTTATCTAACCTGCTTTCGGAGTGAGGCTCCATCCACCTCGCCCTCTACCTGCCCCTCCACCCTCTTCTCAATGCAGCCATCTGCACATATTCATCCACACATTACCCACTGTGGGTGGACAATTGGTGGTCAACTTATAACACCCAGCTGAACTGAGTAAACATGGTGCTGGGTGTTTACTCAGTTGAGGATTGTTGCCAGCAGCATAAGAGGCAGAATTGGAAAAGAAGAAGTTAGGCTGTTAGGAGCTGGTAGAAGCTGCTGGGAGCCTGTTGGGAGCAGAGAGAAACTGTAAGGAGATGTTGGTTCTCTTGGAGGAGCTTGTCATGCTGGCTTTCCTGATGAACTTGTCTGTTTTCATCCTCCAAGGAGCTCGGGACCTTGTTGTCCCTGAGAATGGCTTCGGTTCACTTTGGGGTAGCTCTGGTCCTCACTCTGAGCATCGCTTCCTGGCTCCAAAGGGGAAGATGGTCCACTGCTCAGTCTCCTGGAGAAGCTTGTCGCATTGGTTTTCCTGATGGGAACTTGGCTTTCCTGATCATCAGAGGAGCCTGGGACCTCACCGTCACTGAAGATGGCTGTGGTACTTTTCGGGGGAGCTTTGGTTCTTATTTTGAGCATCACTTCCTGGCTCCAGTGTAGATCCCTGTCTGCTAGCACAGATCCTTCATCCCACTGGCGCAGACTTTCTAGATTCCAACACTGACCTTTGGGCCTTCCCAGCACAGATTCCTGAAACAGGCCTGCATGAGACATTGTTATGGGCTCCAGGTCTTCAGCTGGACTCACGTAGGACATTATTGTGGGATCCAGGCCCTCAGCTAGATTCTTTGGTCTTTAGTGTGTGGACAAATTTCCTGTACTCTCTTGTATGTGATTCTTTGGATGACTATTATAAATAATCTTATAAAACATGTGTCCTGTATTATACTGTTCCCCTTGCACTGTCCCCCAAACCACAACACCCACTATCCACGCAGTGGTTCCCCACACAGGCTGCACAACAGAATCACCTGAAAAGCTTTAAACTTTTTCAATGCTTGGCTTCCAGCTACTAGACACTCTGATATAATAGGTATGAAATATGAACTGGGCATCAAGGTTTTGCTAAGCTTCTGATGATTCTAAAGTGTGGCAAAGAATGAAAACCACTGCTTTAAGTTCATGTTTTGATTTCTCCCTTTCTTCCAATTTGTTCAATTTCCCTTCCAACCACATCATCTCTCTGATCATCTCCCTCTCTCTGTTCCCATGGTGACTTCCTGGTCCAAGTACCTTGATTTCTCAGTGCTCCACCAGATCATACCTAGAGGGGAAATTTTAAAACTAATTAATTTCAAAGTATCATTTCCCTATGTAAAATACTCTCTTACCATGTCCTGTGATTGCCTACAAGACCCCTGCCTGCTCCTTCCTACACTTTCTCTTCTGTTTCCTCAATATATCTTGGCTTCATTCCCTCCCTGGAAATTCCCATGGGGGGGATAATTCTACTTGCTGTTTCAACTACTCCCCGCTCTTTCCCCAGCTCTTTGTATATCTGCTTCCCTCTGCTAACGTTTTACTTCTTAGCGCAGACATCACCTTCTCAGAGTGGACTCCCTGACCACTCCATTACATGTGGCCTCATCACCGCCTCTCACCTCCCTCAATTTCCTTCATACTCAGTGTCAAAATCTCTATCGATCTTCCATACAGAAGGCTTTGTGAAGCTCCAGTCCTACTTCTCCCTGTCTACCCCGGAGACTCCAGACTGCCTCACACATAACAGGTGTTCAGTGAATATTCCTTTGAAAAAACAAACAAGTCAATGGATGAGACACTACAAGGTTCTAACTTTTCCTTGTTTTAATATCAAATAATAGTAACAGTGATACTGTTACAGCAATAAAATAACAGAAAATCTAGAATATTGATGTGAAGAACTAAATTAAAAATGCATCAAAGTCTTGCTTAGCCAAGGTGCATTAGAGAGTTCTAGGTAAATAGGCTGCCCGGCTTGCTGATAGAAACCTTGTTTTGTTTTATTCGCTATTCCTAATGTCTTTCCAAAAAAAGAACTACCCAATGAATTGTTACCACCGCAGGTTGCTATCCATTAGAAAGTTAGAGTCCTCCCTCAAACTGAATGCCAAATAATATGAAATTTAAACACATGAAAATACTGTTGATAAAAGTCTAGGATATAGCATTTTTAAAATAATTTAGCATGCCTTTCTAAAAATAAGACAAAATTCAGAAGTCAAGAAAATGACTGACAGACCTTAACCTAAAATTCAAGACTTCAAAAAGTTACAAGACAGACTGCAAAAGAAAGCCTCCAATATATTTAAGCAGCCATAAGTTTACTCTTTTCCCTGCTGAATTTCTCCAAACTACTAATACAGAAAAGACAACCCAGCACAACAGGCAAAGGATCTGAACAAGCCATTGGTTATTTACTAACAATAAAAATTTGCTAACAATCAGGTTGGTAAAAATCTATCTTAATTTTTATTTATCAAGCATAGAAGGCAAACTCCGTTAAAGGAAATGTAAATTTTGAAGAGTACTTGGGTGTTATTTTTAAGAGAATCAGTGATCTAGGAGTCAAACTTTTGTGGATTTATACTATAAATTTTTAAATATCTTGTCAGAAAGATGGTACAAAAATATTAACTGCAGGTCTATCTGTAACTATGTATTAATTTGAAAATGTCTGTAACATACTGTTAAATACCTTTTAAATTATAAAACTGACACAGTGAGATTATATTTTTCAAAACAGTTAGCATTTATGATTATATACAAACATTTTGAACAGTCTAGAAGTGCAGAAATCAGCAAACAAGGACAAAACACACCATGGTAACTTCTGTGAAATATATTATGGTGATCTTAATTTTCTTTATCAAGTTTTCCCTGCTTTCTTCATCGGTTAATCACAGATGCGATTAACATCTGTGAACTTATCAGCTATGGTTAAACTAAGCTTTTTCAAAAAGAGTCTAACAGGAACTAGGCCGTGAAGTTTTCCCTTGCCCTTAGTTTGTGTGTGGTGGGTACGGGTTAGAGAGCGAACGGTGATAAGCACAGAAACTTAAATTCTGTAATTTTCTACAACAGTGGCCATGCTGTCCCCAGGATGACTGTCGGGGACAACTCAGCGGATGGAAGAGTTTGGACCAGTCCTAACACCTGTCACACGATCTTTCCACTCCAGCTCCTACTATGAGCAAATTGCCTCATGATTTGCTAGTCTTACAAGAGAGAAAGAAAAACAATGCAGTTTATGGTGGCTCTTGGGTTGCTGGGCCCCAAAGACAGGAAGTTGGGGGAAGCCAAGAAAGAAAGTTTAGCTACGTTTCACGTATCTCCCAACATGAATGACACGGCATTGAAATCCTAAGACATACCCTGAAGAAAAGCCAGAGGGGCTTTTCATTTTCTATTAGAGCCACCCATAAAAGATGAACATGCTAAATTTTTAGGAATTTCCCTAAAGATAATCATGACACCAAGTTCCTAATAACTCATCCCCGATTACCACATTGCTGCCTTAGACTACCAGAAAGCAGAACTGCAGCTGCATGTTTCAGATGTCTCGTTCTCAACAAGCCACACTCCTTTTGATACCAGGGGAATCTGCTCTCAGTGACAGAGATAAGTACAAGGGAAACGTCATTGCTCAGAAGTACAGGACTCCAAATGCAGTTAAGCTAGGGAAGATGGCTGGGATCACGGAATTTCCTAAGACTCTTTCTCTAACATTTCTAGTAAGTATCTGATTTAATAGGGGCATGCTGATGACTCTTCCTAAGTAAAAGAAGTTATACTGTAAGTACATAAATATCATTTTCCCCTCAACGCATTGAGCTTATCTTAATTTTGCACCTGCTACCTTGCATCATGTTGGTGAATCCCTAGACTCACACCATCTCTAGAAAACTCTTCTAACTGGGAGAGGTGGTATTATTTTTAAGCCCATCATTTACATTGCGTGTCTCCTAGAATTATTAGCCCAAGGACAATTTTCCAGACTCTTCAGCCTCATAAATGAACGATTCATGCCTGGCAGATGTTTTGGCTGAAGCCACTACAATACAGTCAAGGAGAAAAAAACGAAACACAACTGTCACAGGAGAAGAAAGGAAGCAGCTCACCCAGCTGAGAGGAAAGGAAGGTGGGCCGTGTGCCTCTTCTGTAGTCACTTCATACCAGGAAGAAGGGGGCTCAGGCCCAACCTCAAAAACGGTAGACAGCTTGGCTGGAGGCTCAAAATGGGAAGAAAAAACAAAGATGATTGCCAAAGCAAACAAACCAAAAACATGGCTTGAAATATCTGATATTGAACAGACTATTGCAGTCTGATTTTAAGAATAATAAAGCCCAGAAACGAAGTTACTTTTTTCTATGAGCCCCTAACACCTGAAATGAGTGCTCTCTAAAGTGTCTTTAAATTCCTCAGAACTGACGCAGGGAACTTAAACTGTAGGCCTCAGCTAAAAAGAACAGCCTACAGGGAAGAGCCAGCTTTCTATTTTTATGGCTAACAAGGCTCTCTTTGGCCACTGTTTTTACTTTGAAAACTGGAGCCACAAGAGGCCAACCTGCTTTTTTAACAACGCTTTAAAAGGTCAAGATTTCCCTTTACTGACAGAGGAGTGATTAGGTGAGGAAATTAGTCTGTGAATACCATCATCCTGGACTTGCACTTCTATATTCCCCACCACTCAGTTCAGAACTTGTCCCACGAGTCTTCTTACTTGCTTCATTAGGCTATTTTACATCTGCTAGTTTATTTGTAAGAACAACACTTGAATAATTCTTCTTTGGGGGAAAAGACTGTGACTGCCTCACTTTACCAGGATTAACTATTTTGTTAATAGGGAAGGTTAAATAAAACGGCACCATTCTGATGCCCTCTGGAGTGGATCATGTGCCTGTTTTTTAAGGGATGTGGCCACTGTACTTGGTTTAAAGAAGACTTGCTGAAGGACAAAGGCATTCCTGGGGAAAGTGCATGGCAAAGGAGTCTGACTCCCCTAAGGTATAAAGAGGAAGTCAGGTAAAATCTTAACAGACCTCTGTCTCAACAGGAAGCTGCCAGATGCCTCCAAATTTATACTACAGTATTTGGTTAGCACACCACAGAGACAGGGCGGTTGGCGATAGCATCAAGTCCACATACCACTTCTGTGAGAACGGTATAGTGAGCACCCTCTACATAAAATGTCAGAATTTGCATTCAGGTATCCATTAACAACAGACAAAACATCCCACCTCTCATTTACTAACGCTTGCATTCCCTCTCAATTCACAAGGACACACAGTCTTGTTTCCCACTAACTAGTACTGCACACACATCTACATACTGCACCTTTCAGACCGGAAAACGTGAAGGCTGTTCACACCCAGCAATATGTTCTTTAACATTGAGCACTGCTTCTGAAGATATTCACAGGATATGTTAATAAAAAAAATTAAACTCTGAGGAAATGTGTTGAGAAAAAAAAAAAACAATACTAGAATCAAGATACAAACAGAGATTATACACCACACCCACTATAAATGAGCACAAGTGGTTTTCCACCCAGGCAGAAGACAAATAAATCCAGAGTCCATTTGCTCCCCACTTTTAAAGACAGTACATTTAGGAGTAAGACAGAGGGAAACCGTGTTTAACCTCTACTCTCCTGGCCCATTACAAATAGACACCTCCGCATGAAGAGTTTATAAATTCCATGACACAGGTCACTCTGGTGTGACAGTCACCGGCACCCAGTCACGGGTGAGGTTCCACCAATTCAAAATTGCTCTTTCAAAAGTCTGAAAACTATATGCCCCACTTGCTGGAAATTCATGTGGACAGCCCGCACAGCCCCAGCAAATTCTCGTCTTGAATTCTGGCTTTCTTTGCTTCCTTGAAGTCCATTTATAACATGGGCAGGACCCCGAGGAACGGCAGGAAAGTCGCAGCTCTACTTTAGGGAAGTCGAACAAGCACCACTGTGTCTGCTCCGGGCCGGGCAGCAGGAGCCAAGGCCAGTTTGTGGCCCTGCGCTCCGCGGCGCCGCGGGTGGCTGCAGCCCTGACCGCGGAGGGGGGCCCCTTGGCAGCGCCGTCCGGCCGAACTGTGCGCCTTTTCACGCGGACGGAGAAGCCGGGGTAACCACCCTGTAGCCCCCCACCTGAGGAAAGGGTTGTTTGTTCCGGAAGGCCCCGCCCAGCCTAGTCTAACGAAGCGCCAGCCGTCGGAGCACGCGCGCCCGAGCGCAGGGGCGCTCTGCTCCAAAGCTGTAATCCACGGGCGCTCGCGGCTTGCCCCAGAGTCGGGATCCCGCGGCCCCGCTCCTGGCTCCGGGCCCCGCGTCCGCCCGCAAAGTCTCGGCGCTGCCGGGGGAGGCGGCGGGGGACCGCTCCGCGC
>NW_004955423.1:8953460-8977640 GCF_000276665.1 Chinchilla lanigera | reverse complement strand
GGCCCGGCACGCCCTGCCCTGCCCCGCCCCGCCCCGGCGGATGCTGCCCGCTCGGTCCGCAAGACCTCTCCGCGCTCTCCGTCCCGGGCGTGCCGGCGGCTACGGTCCTTTGGATTCTGATGCTCTAGGGAGCGCTGAAGACCAAGAGCGTGGGCGGGGTGTCCAGTGGTCCTTTCCCCCTAGGACTTCACCTAAACCAACCAAGTTCATTCAAACCAGAGGGATGATGGATTGATTGAGATGCACCCAGCCCCATGCGCTTGCTAGGCGAGTTCTCCACCCCCGATCTACACCCCAGCCCCCGGGTTTCGATTCTGAAGCGCCAGACTGTGAAACTCCATACCAGGCTCTCTGTTTGGGGGTTCTGAGGCCGACGTGGTGTCCAACGCCTGTGATCCCTGCACTTGGGAGGCTGAGGCAGGTGGATCATCTCAAATCTGAGGCCAGCCTGAACAACGTAGCCACACCCTGTCTCAAAAAAAAAAAAAAAAAAAGCAACCAGTGCACCAGGAAGAGCAGAAGGAAGCGCCCTTCGCTTGCTGGAGCGGCCAAAGTGGGCGAGGCTGGCTTAGCCCACGCACCAGGCCGCTGCCCCTCTCTTCTCTCTCACTGCTCGTGGGAAAAGGAGCAGGGCAGTTGGTCGCCACTTAGGAATCTGTAAGGAAAATGGTGCAGGCACTAGTCAACGGAAGGTGCAGGTGCCTGGAGGGTTTGGAGGGACCCTCTCTGGCTCTTCCCTAAGGAATCCCATCCCTCAGCTTTACCAGGTAGAAAAGACAACAAGGGTCAGGGCTGTCTGCATGAGCAGGTGTTTAAAAGGTCGCCAGGTTTAGGTACGATACAGACCAGGTAGAAATAATTAGAAAGACGTACTTAAAAACATACATAATTGACTCTCTTTTGCAAAAAAAATCCCTGTCAACAGACTATTAAGCAAAACTGCCTTATTTCATCAGGAGTGCCCACTGGGTACAGACAGATTGGAAAATTCCATGCAGCCAGTCGTCGAAACGGGCGAACAGAGGTGCGCTTTGGTTCCTCTCAGAAGAAAAGGAGAGAAATGTTACAGCTCTGTGCTTACAGAGAGTGTCAGAGGTGTACTGTACGAAATTGTACATGTCTTAATTTTTATGCTAAAGAATGTTTTGAAACACTGTAAGTTCAAAGAAAAACTAACATGAAGGAACAGATGTACTAGCTTCAAAACGCTAGGTCTTCCTTGTTAAGGACCACAATCCCATTAGAAAGGGACTATAAACTAGGACAAAGTTTGTTTGTTTGTTGTGCATCAATAAAGTTCTCATTGTGTTTTCTGAAATGAGGACCATCCTATTGAACGACTTACCAGTAGTAATTAAAAAGAAAATTCATAGTTAACACTGCATTCATAAGAAAATCTACCATGAACAAAGGCTCCGTGCTTCAAGAAGTCCCCAGATACCCTTGAGCTCTAGATGCCTAAATTGATTTATATCGGTTAGCTTGTAGAAAGCTATTAGTACATTCTATGTACTATCAGCTCCCTTCTGATATGAGAAAATGGGTTCAGAGAGGTGTGTTGCTTTCCTGAAGTCACCCACAGAGCAGGTTAGCAAGTACAAGATTTATGTGCAGGTCTTTGATCTTTCAAATCTGTGGGATTACTCATCCCTGTCTCTCCAGGATGAACCGGTCCCTAGAACGAGGTGCCCATGGATCAATAAGAAAAGTAAAAAGAGACAAGAAAAACAAGAGAGGCAAAAGTCTGGGATCAGGGGGCGTACAGCCGCAGCTGCAAATACCAATTTCAGTCACCTTTTATTGAGGGAGAACCAAGGGAGCAGCCAATAAATGGGCAGATACCAAATTTTTTTTAGCAAGGATAGCTAAAGGATTATCCTTCTCAACATGTAATCCAACACATGCCTATAACCCCAGCACTCAGGAGTCTGAGACAGGAGGATCATAAACTCAAGGTTAATCCAGGCTGTATAATAAGGCCTTATCTTAAGAAACTTTAACAAACAAACCATAGTGTCCTCAATGCATTGTAATCAAAGAATGTCCTTCTCCACACAAATCCTTTATTCTCACCATATTGCTATACTGATAGAAAAATGATTAAAATAGTTGCCCTCCGATAGCTTCCTTGATCTGTGGGAGATTCCGTAAACACTTTCACATCCGTAACAATCTGTAAACAGTTTCACAAAATGGAGAAGAGATACCTTTTACATAAATACCTGTAGTGGATTGTGCACATTAGTATGTACCTATCACTAGGTACAGAAGTACAATGTAAAAATAAATAATAAGCAGGTTTTTACAGAACACAGTAGAGGCAGAGAAACTTCAGAAGGCAATCCAGAGGTCTCAGAAGTTAATGTGCACGTTGACTCACCTGGGAATCCTATTGGCGCAGGCTGCTTCAGTGGGGCCTGAGGCTCTGCATTTCTACCAGAATGCTGCCGTTGGTCTGTGCACCACTTAAGTAGCAAGGTTCTAGGAAATATTTAACCCGAGTGTAGGAGGGATTTGGGGATGGAGGAGAGTGAGAATTAAAAAGTAGGTCAATTCAGATGAATAGAGGATTTGAATATTATGCATTCTGGGAGATGGAAATTCTGGTTTCTAGGCACCCAATGCAACCATTCTGAGTTCATAAATTTAGTTCACAGTAGGCATTATGTCTTCAGGTTCAAAAAGTCAGTTGTTTATGATCTTGCCTTATTAAGATCCTCCCTCATTTCTCACTCAACTTAGTAATGACCAAATAGCAGAAGACTCTTGAGCTCAAAAATGTACTCTAAATAATAAGGGGTTTAAGGTTACAATCCAGAGGTCATAAATTTCTCTAGCAAGTTGCCTTCATAAGAAAGTTTCACAGATTTACAACTGCAAAGAAAAAACTTTAGTCTAGAAAAAGTGGGCTAGCCATAGAAATGCAGCAAAGTTTCTGGGAGAAGCAGACAAAAACAATATTCCTCCTAAAATTCATGTGGAAAAAGTAAGAAAATAATGTGGAGGGTGATGCCCTTTATCTCCACACTTTCACATCCTCTCCAGTTTTGATTAATATGCAAGTAGTCTTTGTAAATCTGAGATATTAATTCCCTGCCATTTTAAACATTGTAAATGCCTCCCTCCAGTCTTCACCTATCTCTTAACTTCGTTCTTGGATGACCGTCACTTTGGGGGTTGTGAAATCAAAATTAAGGATATGAATCCTTATGATTTGTGCTTTTGTCATCTTCCATGAGAAGTCATTGCTCTTAAATCACAAATATTCCTCTGTATTTTATGCAGTATTTTAGTTTTAGCCTTCAGCTCAAATTCTATTATATTTTTCAACTTTGTATACGGTGGGATATAGGAAGATAGCTCAATTTATATATGTAAAGTAAGCCAGTATTCAGCAAACTATCTGAGTTTGGCAATCTTTCTATACAGAGTAGATTAAAATTTTGGGCTTTATAATTATATTATCTCTGATGGAAATACTCAGCTCTGCCACTGTAGTATGAATGCTGTTATAGGAAATAGGCAAACAAGAAAGTATTGTTTCACCTCATGAAATAGTATTCTTATTTTAATTTGCTAAAAGTAGATTTTTAAAGATCTGATTTAAATTCACAGCAAAACTCAACAGAAAGTACAAAGAATTCCCATATACCCCCACCTCCGTCACTGTCAGCCTCCCACAGACGACTAAGACATTTGTTATAATCACTGAACTGCAAACCAGGAAGTGCCCTCACCAGACACTGGATCTGTTGACACCTCAGTGTGAGTGTTCCCCAGCTCTAGAACTATGCAAAATAAATGTCTACTGTTTAAACTACCAAGTCTATCGTATTCTGTTACAGCAGCCAGCACTGCTAAATGGTTGCCTTATAATCCTCTGTGCTCCATCTGTTCATCCTTCCCTGCCTAACAACCTGTGGCAGTCATGGACCTTTTCACTGTCTCTATAGTTTTTCCTTTTCCGTAATGTCATAGGGCTAGAAGCCTATGCATTCAGACCGGCTTTTTTTTAACCTTATAATATGCATCTGAGCTTCTTCCATGTCTTTTTATTACCTGATAGTTCATTTCTTTTTAGCACTGAATAATATTCCATTGAGTGGATATACCACAATATGTGTGTCCACTCACCTGCTGAATGACATCTTGGATGTTTATAAATTTTGGCAGTTGTATCTCTTCTCAGCTTTTTGCCTAAGATTAAGTAAAGTTTTGGCAGTTTGAATAGAGCTAATATAAACATCTATGTGCAAGTTTTCTATGTGGACATGTTTTCAATCCTCTCAGGTAAAAACCAAGAGGCACTATTGCTGGATTAGGTACAGTTAGAACATAGGTTTTTATTTTGGTTTGGTTTTGGTGGTACTGGGATGGAACATTTTATTTATTTTATTTTATTTTGAGACAGGATCTAAGTCTCTAAATTGCCCAGGCTGATCCTGATCTTGAGACTGGATCCTCCTGCCTCAGCCTTCCAGATTCCTGGGATTATAAGAATGTGTCACAACACGCAGCTAAGAGTATAGTTTTGCAATAAATGTCCCGTTTTACAAACTGACTACACTATTTTACATTCTGATCAGTAATGTACCAATGAGAGTTCCTCTTGCTGTAAATTCTCATCCACATTTGGAATTTTTATTGTTTTAGATTTTAGCCAATAGGTGAGTAGTATTTATTTTAATTTGCAGTTCCCTAATGACATTTGATGTTGAGCACCTTTAATGTTTATTTGCCTTCTGTATGTCTTCTTTGATAAGGTGTCTATCCACATCTTTTGCTCATTTTGTTTCTCTTTTTATTTATTTGCTTAAGGCTGACTGAACCCAGAGCCCTTACACTGACTACATCCCCAGCACTTTTTTATATTTTGTTTTGATACAGAATGTCACTAAGTCACTAAGTTGCCCAGGCTAGGCTTGAACTTGAATCTTCTTGCCTGAGTCTCCCAGAGTTTTGAATGGCAGGTATATACCATCACACCTGGCTTTTTGCCCATTTAATAATGGCATTGTTTATTTTACTATTATCTGGTTTTAAGAGTTACTTGTATATTTTGTGTGACAGTCCTTTATCAGATATATCTCTTGCAAATATTTTCTCCCACCCTGGGCTTTATCTTCCTTTCTCCTAATGCTGTCTTTTGCAGAGCAGAAGTTTTTGTTTTGTTTCTGTGGTACTACAAATTGAACCCAGTGTCTTACATATGCTAGGCAAATATTCTACACTGAGTTATATCCCCAGCCCAAGTTATTTATTTTAATAAACACCAGCTCATCAATTATTTCTATCAAGGATCATGCCTTTGGTGATTTATCTAAAAAAAAAATATGGCCAAACTCAAGTACAAATAGATTTTCTCTTGTTTTTTGCATTTATGTCTATGATCTATTTTGAATTAATTTTTGTGGTGGATAGATGATCTGCTTCTATGCTTTTGTTTTTGTGTATGGATATCCAGTTGTTTCAACGCTATTTGTTGAAAGACTATCTTTTCTCCTCTATTGTATTATTTTTGCTTTTTTTGCCAACAATCAATTGATTATATCTATGTGAGTCTATTTCTGAGCTGTCCTGTTATACTCATTTGTTTGTCTTTTCTTTTACCAATACCATAGTCTTTTGATTTCTGTAGATTTAATGGTAAGTCTTGATATTGTGGAGCATCAAATTTCCAACTTTGTTCTTCTCCTTCAATATTGCGTTGGCTGCTCTGGGTCTTTTACCTCTCCATATAAACTTTAGAAATATTTTATAAATATTCACAATAATTTCTTAGATTTTAATTGGGATTGTATTGAATCTGTAGATCAAGTTGAGAAAAGTTGACATCTTGAAAATACTGAGCTTTCTTATCCATGAACATAAGTTGTCTCTCCACTTACTTCTTTTGTTTCATAGAAGTTTTTTAAATTTTCTTTATATAGCTCTTTTCAGTATTCTGTTCAATTCATATTTAAATATTTTGTTTTGAGGGTACAATATAAATGGCATTTGGTTTCAATTTCAAATTCCAATTGTCTATTATTGATTTATAGGAAAGTGACTGACTTTTCTATATTGACCTTGTATCTTACAACTTTGTTATAATTGCTTAATAGTTCCAAGAAGTTTTAAAGTTATTTTAGATTTCTTACATAGACAATATATCATCTGAAAAGGCAATTTTATTTCTTCCTTCCCAATCTGTGTATATTTTATTTGCTTTTCTTGTTTTATTACATTATCGAGGACTTCTAGTATGTTGAGAAGCAGCAATGAGAGGGAACATCCTTGCCTGATTACTAATCAGGAAAGCTTCTAACATTTCTCACCGTTAAGTATTGCATTACTTGCAGGTTTTTTGTATATATTCTTTATTAATTTAAGGACATTCTCCTGTACTCCTAGTTTGTTGAGTTTTTACCATGACTGGATGTTAGGTTTTGCCAAACACTTTTTTTGCATCTATGGATATGATTATGTGATTTTCTTTTCTTTTTTAATATAATGGGTTACATTAGCTTATCTTTGAATATTGAATCACCATTACATACCTGGAATAAATTTCTCTTAAGTACAATGTGTAACTGTTCTTATACACTGTTGGATTCATTTGCTTATGTTATTGTTGACGATTTTTTTAAATCTATGTATGTGAGAGATGTCTGTTGTTTTCTTGTAATAGCCTTATCTGGTTTTGGAATAGGGTAATACTGGGTGCATAAAATGAGGATTTCATCTTCTAGAAGAAATTATGAACAATTGGTATAATTTTCCCCTCAATATTTGGTAGAAATCATCAGTAAATCCATCTGGGCCTGGTACTTCTTGTTTTGAAAAGTTACTATTCATTCAATTTGTCTAATAAACTGTACAGAAAAGTTGCTATTCATTCAGTTTATTTAATAAGCTATACATTGATCTAGTCAGATTGCCTATTTCTTCTTTCCTGGGTTTTGACAGTGGTATCTTAGTTCATTTTCTTTTTGCAATAACAGAAGTACCTGACATTGGATAATTTACCAAATAAAGATGTTCATTAGGCTCATTGTTCTAGGAGAACCCAAGAGCATAAGGTTGGCATTTGCTTGGCTTCTTGTGAGGACCTTGTATATCTTCAACCCATGGCAGAAAGCAGAAACATAAGAAAAGGAAAAGGGGGACAAACTCCTGTGACAGCTTGTCCATTTCCATGAGAAAAACATTAATCCATTCATTCCAGCTCCCTCCCCATGAACCAAGCAACACTTAGTACTCCCAACTTCCCAGCACATGAGCTTTGGGGGAATACACTCAGACTATATCATTCAACCCCTCACCACCCAAACTTGTACCCTTCTCACAATGAAAACTGCATTGATTTTATCCCACTACTCCCAGAGTCTTAACTGGTTCCAGCATCAATTTAAAAACCCAAAATATTATCTCAGATTCAAGGCAAACTCCTTCTAACTGTAAACCTGTAAAATCAAAACAAGCTATCAGCTTCTAAGATATGGTGTCAGGACAGGGATAAGATAGACATTGCCATTCTAAAAGGGTGAAAGAGACCATAATGAAGGAGTAACAAGTCCCAAGCAAGACTAAAAATCCAACCAGATAGATGTTAAATCTTAGTCCTCCAGAATAATCTTTCACTGTGTACACAGCCCCCTGGACACGCTGTGTTAGAGTTCAGCACACATGGCAGCTCTCCCAGAGGAGTTGTACACTGGTGTCCGGGTTGCACACTGCCAGTGGCTTATCTGTTCTGAAAATTCAGCAGCAGTTCTGCTGCTGCAGCTCTACCAGATGATGACCTGGTAGGGACTCCGCTAGCTCCTTCCCTATGGGAGATTCTGTGTGGCTCTCAGGCAGTTCAGTACATCCTTGGAATTCTCGGTGGAGGCCTCCACGTCTTTATCGCTCTTGCATTCTGCACACCTACAGCATTAGCACTGTGTGGCCGTGGGCACCATTAGGGCTTATTGGCTGTGTCCTTGAGAGCAGCGCGTCTGGGCTCACTTGAATCACAGCACGGTGCTGCCAAGGTGTACTGTTTCAGACCTGTAACCTTGGCCATTCCTGGGCTACTTAAACTACAGCTACTGCGTAGTGCTGCACTGGTTGCAGGGATTAGAGTCCCAGGGTGGCCCTGAGCAGCAAGCCCATGAAGCATCGCAGGTCAGTCTCCCCAAACCACTCTGTCCTCCCAAGCCTCTCGGCCTGTGACAGGAAAGGCAGCCTCAAAGGTTTCTGAAACACGTGTGGTGTCTTCTCCCCACTGTTTAAATGAATATTATCTGGCTCCCTTGTGTCTGTTTTGATCTCTATAACGAACAGGAACTTGGCCTTGCACTTATCATCCTCTGTTGGACATGCATTTTTGCTTATTACATGGCCAGGTTGTTAATTTTTTGAATTTTAAGGATGTTCTTCCCTATTAATTACAAATTCCACCATTAGCCATCCCTTTGCTGCTGTATCTCTGTAAGCAGTTAAAAGTAACCTTGTGGCTTAAGTGTTTTGCTCCTTAGATATTTCTTCCACCAGACAAAATAATCATCACTCTGCAGTCCACAGCCACCTTGTAACTGTGTAGCAAGGCTGGCCTTAACTCTAGTTCCCAGTTATACATTCCTCATCTCCATGGAGACCTCACCAGCATACCCTTTACTGTTCACATCTCTATCTGCATTCTTGTCACAACCGCTTAAGAAATATACCTTCTTGATCTTGTCTTTTTCTGAGTTCTCCCCAGAATTGCCCTTAATGATCTGTTTGGAGAAATACATGCTTTTTTTCAGTATTTACTTCAAAACTGTGCAAGCTATACCATCACCCAGCTGCCAAGCCATATCCCCATTTTCAGGTATTGTAGCAATATTCCATCTTAGTTTATTTTCTCTTGCAATAACAGAACACCTGAGATGTGATAATTTATGGAGCAAGGAAGGTTTATTTGGGCTCATGTTCTTGAGACTGGGAAGTTGAACAACATGGTGCTTGTACCTTCTCAGCTTCTGGTGAAGAACTTGTGCTGCTAGAACTCAACTTTTTACCAAAGGCAGAAGCAGAAGCAGCCATATACTAAAAAAGAAAAGGGTCCCAAATTCCTTGGGATTGCTAAGCCATTCCTGTGTGAAAAACAATCTGTTGCTGAGGACTCCATCACCATGGACCAAACACCTTCCCCTAGGCCCTACTTCCTAATGCTGCTGCAAGGGGGAATTAAGTTTCCTACAGGTGAGCTTTTGGGGAACACACTTAAGCCAGTCTCCTTGCAGGAACTGATCCATTTCATCTAGGTCTTCAGATCTGTATGCAAAGAGTTGTGCATATTTTTACTGTCCTTTAATGTTAATGGAACCTGGAATGGTATCTGCTCTTTCATTTCTGAATAATAGTGACTTGTGTCTTCTCTCATTTCTCTCAGTTTAGCTAAAGGCTGAGTGATTTTATTGATCTCTTCAAAGAGCCACCTTTCTGTCAATCTTCTCTATCGATTTCCTGCTTTCAATTTCATTGCTTTTCTGAAGAATGTTTTCTTTTGTTTACTTTGGGTTTAATTTGTTCTTGTTTTTCTAATTTTTAAGGTAAAAGCCTGCGTAATCAATTTTATCACTTTCTTTTTCTATGCATTCTATGCCATAAATTTCCCTGTAGTTACGGCTTTTACTGCTCTCACAATTTTTGACAAGTTGTATTTCATTTTTCATTTAGTACAAATACATTTTAATTTCCCCTGAGGTTTTTCCTTTCTCTCCTTGTGATAATGGATATTGAAACTAGGAGCACTGTGTCCTGAGCGATATTCCCAACTTCTTTATCTTTGAGACTGAGTCTCACTAAATTGTCCAGCCTGGCCTTGAACCTGTGCTCCTCCTCCCTCAGCCTCCCAAGGAGCTGGCCTTACAGACAAGAGCCACCATGCCCAGCTGACATTTCTTTTTGACTTGTGTGCTATTTTGATTTTATTTTTCTTAACCATTAAAAATATAAAAACCAGTTTAGCTTGAGAGCCATATAAAAACAAGTTGCAGGCTAGATTTGACCCATGAGCCATAGCTCACCAGATCTGAGTTTATGTCTGCCTTCTGTTCTTTCCCTTCCCCACCTCCCCCACCTCTTCTGAATGGTGGCGGTTTTATCCTATAACAGACATAAAGCCCTGAATAGATATGAGTGTGTTTCACAGCTATTTTCTCTCCATTGCTCTCTTTGTTTTTCATTCATTAGTACCATGCTATTACCATATCAATTATACTAGGATGGCCTAATATAGTGTAGAATAAATGTCCTTTTCCTTCCCTTTCAAACTTGACTTAGCTATTAATAAACCTTTTATGCTTATGAATTTTAGAATTTTTTAAAATTTCTAACAACACAGTTGGATGTTTACTGTTGGCTGAATTTATGGACTGCACTGAAGAGAACTGCACCTTTATTGCATTTCTTTATCTATAAATATGTTACCTCTGCAATTATTCAGATCTTCTTTTGTGTCCTGTAATAGAGTTTCTGACATTTTCTCTGGGAAGGTCTTGTGTTTTCTACCACAGGATAATTGCTGAAAAATTTCTAACTTTTGTTTCTATTGTGAATGTTATTTCATTTGTATTGTATTTTCTAGATGATTATTAATAGTAATGATTATTATATCCAATGACCTCACTGAATCCCTTAATAAGTTTTGAGAATTTGCAGATTCAATTAGGCTTGCTATATAAATATGACATTGTCAAATGATGAGCTTTATCTTTTTCTCATCCAACCCACACACTTGCACATTTGCATTATTAATTTATTTTGAAAATGGTGTGTTGGGACAAGATTAAAATGCAATGTGTTAGAAATTTTAAAGGTTTATTAAAATAAAAGAAGAACATGGCATTTGACTTGTTTAAAGAAAATATGGCATCCATAAAACCCAAATCTATTTAAAAATTATTGTAGCAAAAAACACAAATCAGAGTTGATAGTTAGAAATCCACTTACTTGCAGCTTCTGTCTTGATAAAAGACTGCCTTTCTTGACTAGTAGAATGTCATTTTGAATCCTCACCCTTATGAGCAGTTCTTCATTTATAACCCCAACAAAGGGAGCCATCTGTTCCTGGTACAGAGGAAGGGGCCAGGGACCAGATATATTCTCTAAGATCATGCTCCCAGGACTAGAGCGCTTTAGTGATCTTCTAGGTATCTCTCAAGCCAGTCAGGTTGACAATCAAGATTTAACATCAACAGGCACTGTCTTAGTCATCTTCTCATCACTGGGACAAAATACCCAACACCCACAGTTTAAAGGAAGAGAGGTTTACTGTGACTCAGTTTCAGCCCATAGCTGGCTGGCTCCAAGGCTAAAACCACATGGCAGAGTGGCCTGGCGGAGGAAAAGGTGCTCAACCTGTGGAAGCCAGGAAGCAGAGAGAGGGAGGAAGAGGAGGAGCCAGGGAAGGAGACACACTCTTCTGGGTCAGGAACCCATGGCCCGTTCACTTTCCACACACGAGCATTTGGGAGAGATTTTAGATCTAAACTGTACCCATTACTAAAATATTAGGACTTGGAATTATCTGGGGCTCCTGCCACATGAAGAAAGCTTACAGAATCAGGAGATGTGAAGGTGCCAAGTCACTGGCTCTGATTTTACAGAAGAAACATAGAGTTTAGAGCAACGCAAAATCCCAGGCCCAGCGGTGGCTCAGTGGTTTCATGTGCCCCTAAAGTATTACTGTTAACTGGAAAGTCCTGTAAGGAGTAACAAAAAAGGCTGAGCAGACAGTAAGCGTGATTTTAAAACTTACATTGTATTCTAGTTAATTCTAAAAATGAAATAGGTTCTAAATATCTTAAAAACTGATTCCTCTAAATACTCACCTGTAAGTTTTGATTTGTCATTTTTTAAAGGCTACAGGATGATAAAAATACCTTATATCTCTTATAAAATTCACACCTGGATTTCTCACCTGGAATCACTAGTATGGTTGTTACTATGGTTAAGCGATAAGATTTCAATATCTCAAGTCAATCTTCATTGAGTTCTTAAGACAAAATCAGAAATTTAAAAATCCATTTCCTTGAAAAGAATTTGCTTTGAGAAATCTTTTATTGACATCATTAAATTAAGCTCCATTTGAATAAACAATACACAAAACAAATATTCACATTGTGAAACTGCTGCAATTTCCAATCAGTGAATCACTTATCTTTAATTTTAAACATAATTGTCCAAAATAACTCTTGCATGAGTTAAGCAACCTTGTTCCATGAAACCACAGTTCCTGACCACAAATTGCCTTGCTGTGAAACTGAACGCACCCACGAAGGGCAAAGTATAACATAAAGTTGCTGAAATGCTAATAAAATAATCATTACTTAATTGGATATCCATTTGGTATGTGTTTTTTCATTTATGTAGAGATAACCTTTCAACTCCATACTTTAACATGAAGGGGCAGAGAAATTTAGAAACAAATATTAAAATAGTTGATCACCTCCAGAACTAAAAGCGGGATCAAATAGCAGTTGTCCTTCAGAACCAAATAGTACACAGTTAGTTGGAGATGCTTATTTCTTGCGCTGGGCTATAAGAGATCTTTAAATGCAGTTGTAGTGGATATACAGTAACTATTCCCACTCTTTCAGAAATACAACCAGATTGTCCAAAGTCACAATCAGACCAGGGATTGCTTTCACTGAGGACACAGTCCACATAGCCAGAGTAAAGAGGGGCTTAGAGAACACAACCCAAAAAATGACAAATAGACATGAAAGGACAATAATCCAGTATCTTCCCTCAACAAAGTTAGTTACTATTTTAAACCCAGTGTAAAGCAGAAAGTACGTTAAATATTATTTCAAAACATAAAGACAGTTCTTGGTGAGTTATAGAAAGTGCTAACTAGCTAAAAATAACAGTATTTGAACATACTATAAAATCTCCATAGTTTCCTCAACTCAGCTCCACATGACATATTCCTCGAGAGCGTAGGTCAGCCTGATGACTTCTTTTTACAACAGCAGAATAAAGACGCTGGAGGGTCATCATCGAATCTGTATTTTCCAGAGTTGGGTAGGTCCTTGCACTCTGATATAAACACATGAAGTTCGGTCTCTGGAAAGCCATTCTGCTGGTAGTGCTGTAGAGAAGAATGAAGAAGCTGTCATTAACGAACCCCTTGAAAACAGCTTTATTCCAAATTCAGAATGGATCATTTGGCAAAGGAGGGGATTATTTTTTTTCCAGAGGCACAGTGTAGGGTTCCCAAGTATTTTCAGGAAGCGCAGCCTCTGGGTCACTCTTAGTTTTGGCTGAGGTGAAGCAGAACTGGTGCTGTGCGACTCCCTGCTTCATCTCTTTTCCAGGTCTACTTCAGCCCATGGCAGGGCACACGGAGCTTGGGTCTCTTTGGGGAGAATCGAGCCAACCATATCCTGAGTCTGAGAGCCTCTATCACCACTCTGTCCTGTTGTGCTGTGACTTCCAGGCCAGTGTAGACTAAGCTCTTTGGATGGAACCCAACTCTTTGCCATTAATGAGACGTTTGCGGGGGTGGGGGCTGAGAGTGAACATTCTTAATTTCCCCCCCCTCAATGACCTCAGCATAGTTGTGGACACTTCTGAGATGGCCCAGGTGTCTGAATAGAGATCTGAATGCCACAGGCACATTTCCAGCCTGCACACCCTTTTGCAGTCACTCCTCCAGGCAGACAGTATGGTTAAGGGCTTCCTGTGCATATCAGTTTGGGATCTGAGATCCCTAGGACATGCCCTGACTAGAAAAGATCATAACTCACTTATCTTGCCTATTTGGCAAGTGCTCTGAGCCCAAAGAAAGAGATTAACATCTATAACAGGAAGCTCGGTCTTTTGTCTCCAAGAGGTACTCTGAGAGATCGTGGATGTCACCTTCGCATGGCACCTGGTTCTCTGCATGCGGAGGTGAAGGTCATGAACTTTGAGAGCACCAAGTGGAGCGACTGGGACAGTTACATTGACATTCTTTCCCAGTCCCCCGGGGACCAATGTATATATCTGCCAAGCAAGTACTACAGAGAGTAAGGAAGATGGTCCATCCCGAAAACATGGTTCAGTAAGAGTGCAGTTGTGGCCCAGGCTTCATGAGCAAGAAATCCACCATTATCAACTCCACCCCATGGCCTTCTCATCAGGCCTAGGACCAATCACATGGCAAAATGTGTCATTATTCTCCTCACTCCCAGAGGGAAAAGTCCCCACACGGAAGTGTCTATGCCAGTAGTACACTTAAAAGTATACACTTAGCGGGATTTAAATATAGAGATATTCATTCTACCTCTCCATGTTTTCAGGGGCTCAGACGAATAGCTTTTAAAATCAGATTTCTTACTGTAAAACAAATGTGACCATTACCTGACACATCAACCCTCTGTTATTTGGAGGCCAGGCCCTAAGGTCAAGCCTTGCAGAGAGTAATGTGCTCGGTGATGGCATATTCCAAACAAAGGGGTCAATTTTCTTTATAAAAATTGTATTCTTAAAGCTCTCCTCAAAGTTTTGGCTTTCCACAATGGCATCTATTTTATTCACCCCAAATCTACTTAGCCTCATACTTTTAATGAAATGTTAGAAAGCTTACTTGGAAAAGCACCATTGCTTACAAGACTGAACATCCAGAAATTGCATTTCTCCTTCATTTCTGTTTCCCAGTCTCTAAAACTGAGGTCCTTCTCTATCCTGAACAGATCAACATCCACCAATTCCTTGCCTTTAGTTACTAAATTTCACGGTTACAATACAAACTCTAGAGGAATGCTGCTACTTATGATAAACCTACCTTAATTGTTTCATATGTATCAGTGATCAATGCAATGAAAAGGCTTAAAATCATATATATAAAGAGGCTGATGAAAGAGTAGAGGTAAATTCTGCTGAACAGCCAGACCAAGTAACTTTTTTGCTGCATTTTTGCAAATGTGGCAAACATATCATCTCCATTTATCAAAGAAAAGAGGCACTCAGAGACCCTGTTCAGAGAACGGAACTGGAAAAGGAAAACAGAAAAGTTCGTTTTCTTCCACATTCTTTCCCCCTTAGAAACCCTTGTTCGTGACATATTAACAATAATGAGGCCACATACCCCAAGTTATCCCTTTCAAACAAATAACCTGAAGCATTTCCAGGCAAAATTTTAAAATATCCAACACCTTTCTCCCTACACTACTTTTTAAAACTACAGTCACATTTTGAGAAGGCTTACCCATCTCCCCCATTCTAACCCCCCATTCTAATACATTATAAAGCAATCAAAGTAATTAAGCTTGACTTCGGTGGTGGTAGCAAGAACTTAATTATCTAACATTTTCCAAACACGATTGGAAGCAACCCAGCAAATCAACGATTCTCTTAAGTTGATCACACTTTACTAGTTTATAAATATGGCAATAGATAGACATTTGACATTTTCAGGGTGAGTCACGAAATAAAAGGAGTCCATTAAAAAAATAAAGAAGCTATTAGCTCTATTCTAAAGCTTGGTGATAATGGGAAAAAAGCAGTTCATCAGTACCTTATCATGATAAGGCCCCAGCACAATCCACCCACAGAAGCAATAGCCTAAATAAATCATAGCAGCACAGCAGCAGAATCTGATGACATTGGGCAGTGCTGCCTGAAGGGTCAGAATGAGGAGCTGGAAAGTAAGAGAGGTCATTAAAATCCCTCTGTCCTTCATCCAAGGCAGTGCAGTCACTGAATATCAATAGCACAGAAACCCACGCAATTCCTTACATTGTACTTCTCAAAGAAACCCAGGTATCGGATGACTCCAAGCCACACAAGCATGGTCGACGTCCCAAGGAGTATACTGCAGACATCGTAACTTGTGAGACTCTAAAATGGAGTGGAAAACATAAATTAAACAGCAGAAAATCATTTGGGCAAGCAATTCTTATTGGGTAGCCATAAGTCAGGCACTATTTTAGGTGGTAAGGATCAGTCAGTGAACAAACAAAATTTTCTGTCCTCACACAGCCTGCATTCTACTGAGGGTGCATAGAAAAAGAAAAATAAATTTATAGAGCCTTTGGTAGACTAGCTGATGGCAAGAGCTGAGGACAAAGGAAGGGGAGGGAATAAAGAATGGGTGCGAGGGGGCTGGGGATTTAGCTCACCGGCAAAGCGCATGCCTGGCAAGTGCAAGGTCGTGAGTTCGGTTCCTGGTACCAGAGAAAAACCCCCCAAAAAAAGAATGGGTGCGAGTTTATGCTTTGAGACAGGGGAATTAGAGAAGAGCACGATGAAAAGTGCCACATGAGCAGAGATCTGGAAGGAATGAAGGAGCAAGTCAAGCAGAAATCTAGAGGACTAGTTTGCAGGCACAGAGACGAGCTGGGGCAGAGGCTCTGGGGCACAAAGCAGCCTGGCAAGAAGTGAGTCTGGCTGGACTCAGTAATAGAAAGATATGGAGACATAAAGGTTAGGGGCAGGTAGTACAGGACTTCACAGGTACTGAGCAATTTTGTCTTTTCCCCAGAACAGGTTTGGAAGATTAAAAACTCCTCAATAGAGCTAGGAATGGCAGTAATCCCAGGGCACTGGGAGGTTGAGGCAGGAGGATTTCAAATTCAAGCCCAATCTGGGCAACCTAGCAATTTAGCGAGACCTTGTCTCAAAATAAAAAGGGCCAGGGATTGTAGCTCAGGGCAAAGGCCCAGGGTTCAATCCTTGGTACAAAGAGGAACAACGAGGAAGAGGAGGAGGAGGAGAAGGAGGAGGAGGAGCAAGATGAGAAGGAGGAGGACAGGAAGATACAGTTCCTGACTGGGAACAGGAGTGACCTGCCCAAATGCTGGCCACTGTGGTTGGGAGCAGATCACGGCAGGAGTGAAGGAGTTGCTGTCGTTATGTAGGTGAGAGCTGCTGAGGGTCGAGATGAACTGGGCACAGTGGAAGTAATGAGATGGTTTTTAAAGGCAGAGCAATAGGATTTCCTCTTTGATTAGATGTGGGAGATAGGGGTGGTGAAAAAGAGGAGACGGATAAATCTACAGCTTTTGGCTTGAGCAACTGAAGAAAGTTGTCATCAGTTGAAACTGGAAAGGCTATGGAAGAAGAAGGTTTGAACTGTGGAGCTGGGGGTTTTAGTTTTGGGTTTGTTTTTTTTTAATTATCTGGAATTTGAGAGGACAAGCAGACATCCAAGTGCAGATGTGGTGTAGACATTTGAATATCTGGTCTGCAGTTCAGGGAAGAATTCTAAGCTGGAGATATAGATCTGGGAATCACTGACAAATAGATACCTCTTAGAGTATCTATTTGAGACAGGATGACATTACCATGGCCTCGGCAGAAGAGAAGTTGTCTAAGCACTACGTCCTGAAGCATTACCACCTCACCAGCTGGCAAGGAAAGAGGGAACCAGGAAGGCACAATCTGAAAACCAGACAGTGATTTGGGAGGAAAACCAGGTAAGTAACAGCCAGTAAAAAAGCAGATCAAAAACACAGCCTGCTTGGCAGCATTAAAGCTACTGATGGGCCACGATGAGGATAAATGATGGATGACTGGGCTTAGCATGACAGCACAGCAGCCTGACTGGAACCGGTATGAAGAACAGCGGGAGGAGCAGAATCACAACTGTAAGATCACTTTTCTGAGACCTTTTGCTGTATAAAAGGGAGCAGAGAATGGGGGAATAGCTAGAGAGAGAAATAAGGGCTGAGATTTCATCTCTGAGAGGAGAAAAATGTGGTAACAGGGGAAGTAGCTGGTAAGCAGAGGGAAACAACTCGAGAGAGAAGGCGGAGAAGCTAGAGCAACGTCCTTGAGTAAGCAGTGGGGGCGGCGCCTGGAACATGAGTACAGGGACAGGTGTAGGACAGTGGTCTAAAGTATTCACAGTAACAAGATGAAATAGTTTGTGGACATTGATGCTTGTAAGTAGATAAGTGAAGCAGGAATTAGTGGAGGTTTCTTCCTGTTGTCCTTGTAAAATAGGAAGTAAAATCCTCCACTGGCTGAGCGTGAGGGTGAGGAGGGGTGTCAGACGTTTTAGAAGAGATGGAATGATCATCTATGTGACAGGAAGGGTGAGTGATCGGGACAGAAGAATGAAGAAAGATTGCTGGACCTCACAAAGGGCTAATTGAGGAGAATGATAGTGGAGGCTGGTAGAAATAAAGATTTGCTGCAAGTCACCCTAACTCCTTTTCGTCATCCCTAAAGCTGAATGACACATTGTGCCGCATATGGTGGCAGCTACTCCAAGTCCATCTAAACCCACCCTCTCCTTCCCAGGCGCATTCCTGGGCTGTATTTCCCCACTCCCCGTGCAATTTGGTTTGGTCAGTGGGATGGGAACAGAAATGAGACCTGCCACTGTTGAGGCAAGGCCAAGAGATGGGAGAGCTTCCACTAGATGGTGTTTTCATTTTCTACAGGCCACAGGCTGCAACCTGTTGTGAGATGACCGAGGGTCAGTCACACAGTTGGGGTGAGCTCTTCAGGGATGGTAAAGAAACAAAATAGGAGGAGCTTGGGTCCCTTAATGACTGCATGGAGCTGAGCAAGTTGCTGACCTGGACTCTCTGCCTGTGTCCACCACCTGCTCCACGGGTGATACAAACACAATTAGTTGTGTGAAGACTGGGAAAATAAAAGATTGAATAAGACTAGTTTGAACAGTATTAGTTTTTCAATTTGATTTTTGTGTTGGAGGAAAGGTTGATTTCTAGGAGAGATTCATCTTAAAAAAGGATAACCTTGGATCCTAAAAGAGGATAACCTTGCATCCTATCCATGGGAAAGTAAGAAAATGGGAATGTTTTCATTTTGAATGGATGGAACAAACAAATAAGAGCACTCACAAAATACTACCACGACCCCACTTTCCCTTCCAGCCCTCTTTTTTTGTTGAAGACTTTGACGTGTCTTCCAAGGTTTGTTTTAACTCTTACCTTAATTATCTTGGTGTGTGTATGAACTTTTGTGTGTGTGAGAATTCAGGCCCCACATAAAGACTTTGGATTCAATAGTTTTAACACAGCACATTTTTGCCAGGCCCCCAAATGATTGTGGTGCGGTGGTTCGTGGAGTGTATTTGGAAAACCTCTGCCTAAGAGACCACTTGACTAGAGTAAAGAAAATGACTGTTTTGAATGTCATTCACTCACCATAAGTCTTAGGATAAATCATTTACTCTAAAATTCACATTTTGTATAAAATATCATTCACCTGAATCTAATACTAATAATGGCATGAGGAGGGAAAAAAATTACCTTAGCTTGGATTTCCATTTTCAGAATTGAACCAACGACTGTCAGTATGTCACTAATAACAATCATAATGTACCATCCGTTGACAAATTCCATTTGATCAGAAACAGAAACTTCCTTCTTATAATGGAGGAGGAAAAAATTGACAAATTCCTTTAAGGAAAAGAGGAGAGGCACTGTGAGCTTTTCTGGCGATCAGAGTATCAGTAGTGTTGCTAGCAAGCTGCAGCCCCTACCTGCTGAAGCTGAAGTCCTCTGATCACAGATCTAATACACAGAAGCAACGAAGCTAAGCAGGTCAGAATGACAAAGGCATCAAAGATCATCATGTAATGAGTATTCTTCTGAACTGAAAGCAAAGAAGATCATGTGTATAGAGACATTCAGATTGTGATATTAGTTTCTTTTTAGATAATTCTAGCATTCTTTCCAGAAAGATGACAAAGAGGCCCTGATGAACATCCTTCAGTGAATTTTTGAAGGTTAAAAATTCTTCTTTTAGAGAGCCAATTTTTCCAGCACCATTTATTAAAGAGGTGCCTTTCTTCCAGTAAACATGTTTGGACCCTTTGTCAAAGATAAGGTAGCTGAGTGTGTTTGTAGTTGTTTCTGCATCTTCTAATATGTTCCACTGATTCTCAGGTCAGTTTTTTGCCAGTACCATTCTGATTTTATCATAGTAGCTTTGTAGTATAATTTCAAATCAAGGATGGTGATGCCTCCTGCCTTGCCTTTGTTGCTCCAGAATTGCTTTTGCTATTCTAGGTTTCTTCTGGTTCCAAATGAATTTTAGGAATGTTTTCTCTAGATTTGTAAGGTTAATGGTGTTTTGATAGGGATTGTATTGAATCTATATAATAATTTTGGGAGTATGGCCATTTTCACTATGTTGATTCTTCCTATCCAAGAGCAAGGGATATCCTTCCATTTTCTGTTATCCTCTTCAATCTCCTTTTTCAGAGTACTGTAATTTTCAGTGTATAGATCTTTTACTTCCTTTGCCAGAATGACTCCTAAGTATTTCATTTGTTGGATGCTATTGTGAAGGGTGTAGTTTCCTTAATTTCTCTATCAGTGAGTTTGTTGTTTGTGTGCAGGAATGCTACTGATTTTTGAGTGTTGACTTTGTATCCAGCTACATTACTGAATTTGGTTATTAAATCTAGAATCTTTTGGTGGAGTTTTTGGGGTCTTCTCTGTAGAGTATCATGTCACCTGCAAATAATGATAATTTAACATCTTTCTTTCCTATTCTTATTCCTTTTCTTTTTCTCTCTTGTCTAATTTCTCTGGCTAATGTTTCCAGAACTATATTGAATAGAAGTGGTGATTAGACCCATGTCTATCAGCATGAACTAAAGTCAAAATGGATCAAAGATCTAAATATTTGAAAAGACACACTAAATCTACTGGAAGACAAAGTAGATAGAGGTAGAACTCTTGAGGACACTGGGGTAGGCAAAGACTTTTTGAATAAAACCCAGACTGCAAGGAAAATATTACAACAAAGAATCAACAAATGGGGTCTCACCTTATTAAAAAGTGTTTGCACAACAAAAGAAATCACCAACAGAGTAAGAAGACAACCCAAAGAATGGGAAAAAATATAGCAGATGTTCCTCAGACAAAGGATTTATATTTAGAACATATAAAGAATTAAAAACAGACACCCCAAATTCAAAGACCCAATCCAAAAATGTGTATCTGAGATGAATACACACTTCTCACATAAAGAAATACAAATGAAAAATAAATACATGAAAATGTTCAACATCATTGGTCAATCGAGAGATGAAAATTAAAACAACACTGAGATTCCATCTCACCCCAGAAAGAATGGCTATCATCAAAAAAATCAACCAATAACAAATGCTGGTGGAGCTGTGGGGAAAAAAGAACCCTTCTTCACTGCTGGTGGGAATATAGACTAGTACAACCACTGTGGCAATCAGTGTGGAGTTCTTTTAAAAACTAGGATTAGGGGTCCCATTCGACCCAGCTATTCTCCAGCTGCATATCTTCCCAGAAGAACTAAAAGCATCACATCACAGTGATATACGTGCACCCATGTTTATAGCAGCACAATTTGTCATAGCTAAATCTTGGAAACATCCCAAATGCCCATCAATCAAGGAATGGATAAAAAAGATGTGGTCTTTTTATACAATGGAGTGCTACTCAGCCATAAAGAAGGATAAACTTGAGACTTTTATAGCTAAATGGATGCAACTTCAGGCCATATTCACAAGTGAAATAAATCAGACTCACATGTGTAAACATTATATTGTCTTCCTAATGTAAGAAGCTGAAAGAGTAAGTAAGATCCAAAATGTACAACAGATATTGGGAAATGGGAAGAAACTGTTCAAAAGGAAAGAGAAACTGGGATGTGGACAGAAAAGAAGAAAGGGAAAAGGAAAAATAAATAAATGAATATATATATATATATATACACATATATATACAAGCTAGGTAAGATAATCATACTACTAATTTCTATTAGTTCACTGAAAAGAAAGGTTTGTGCTTATATTGTTTGATCAATTTTTCATGCCTATAGTTTGTAATCTGAGCAACTACTTTGAAGATAACAATACACAATGTTACTCTCCTACCGTCTTGTTTTGAAATTTTGCATTATTGTTTTTATTGTTTTTCTCTTTAAAATGAAAAAAACTTCTTTTAGAAAACTGCCTGAACCTTAACACCAAAGATCATTTATTGTCAGCTTGTGATCGCTTGTTCCAAACACAGCCTTCCCACACAGCTTATTAACATATACTTAGCAGGACATAAAGTACTCCCTAAGCAGCCGCTCTCTCAAGCACTTTTCTGGAAGCTAGCATACAGCGGTTAACAAGACAAATGAGGTCCCTGATCCTGTGGAACTTCCCACTGCAATAAGACTTGTTTGCAGAAGCAAACAAGTACATGAGCAAAATATTTTCAGACAGAAGTGATATACACAAAATAAATCATCATAGTTGACATGTATTGAGGACATTTCTTACTGTCATAGTTCCAAGCACTTTATGTGCATAAACTTAGGTGATCCCCTCGCAGTGATCCCAGTGAGATGACATGACATGATTACCCCCACTTTGGGTGAAAAATCTGAAGCACATAATTTGTCAAAACACAATCTGACAAGCTTTTAGAACCCAGAAGCAAACATTTGAGAGAAAGCCCATATGTCAGGCTCTTTCAGACGCCCTTCTTTTCACTTTCAAAAGTTTGTGGAAAATCACTATGATGTTTCAGATGGCAAAACAGAGAACTGTTTCAAATAAATGACTTGTGATGGGAATACAGTTTGTGAATCAAGAGACATACCTTTGAAGTTTCCTGTTAGTGAAAGGAGCACTATAATGATGAAATTTCATGTAATTTATGCTGGTCACCTCAGTATAACTTCTTCACATGGTAAATTGACAAGCAGGATGATTATCCAAGAGGAGTCTGAGGAAGGCCTCTTGGCCCCGTCCATCCTGTGGCCTTTGGATTGGAAACACCTGACCTGCCTGGCCATACTGAGTGAACAGGAATTGTCTTGGGCTACACGTAATACATACAGTATAGTTAATGCATATAAGTACATTTCCTTATTAAAAATACTTTTTTTTTGAACCACAGAGGGCTGTGGGTTGGACATTCCTGCAAGGCTCACAGACCTCATCCTACACCTACTAACTGTGTGGGGAGCTAGGAAAACCGCATCTTATTGGGTACTTGCGGTGATTCCTTTGCCCATTCCAGTGCAAGAGCCCCGACCTACTGATTGAGGCCTGCACAACACGCCATTATGCTGCGTTCCAGGAACTAGAAAGTGAGATAGATACATTCTCTCCAGCCAGTTTTCTCCTGTTCAGCCCCAAAATTCTTGATAGTACTCAGTCTACACCTGAATTCTTATCCATGTATCTCAGAGCAGAGCTTTCATATTTAGTCTACCTTTTAACCTGGATGGAAGACAATTATAAGTGGGAGGCTTCTGGATCAAATCCTACCCAACTCTTCCCTCGCTATGTGATCACGGACACCAGGCATCACATCTGAGCACTGGATTCTTGATCTGTAAAAATAAGGGTTCCTCCTCTCTCAAGGATTTTCTCTCTCAAGGACTTTGTTTTTCCAGGACCAGTGATTGAACCCACAGCCTTAGCAATGAGCTACATCCCCTACCCCTCCCTTTTTAAAATTTGAAACAGGGCCTCTTTGAGTAGCTAAGTTGCATGGGTTTCATTTAAATTTGAGATCCTCCTGCCTCAGCTTCCCAGAGTGCTGAGAGTACAGGTGTGGGCCACCATGCCTGACTCTCCATGATATTTAAAAAATGTTAAAATGAGAAAAATGGAGATGGAAGAACTTATGCAGGATGTTCTGAATAAATATTGGTTTATGCACAGACAGGGTTTTGGTGAGGGAGTGTAAGTACATTCTTGGTGAGGAGTAGGCAAATGAAGGTACACGGAGAACACAGGGAATCCTTTCAATTCTAACAACTTCAGTATTTCCCGGAACATCAGATGTCTGCAATACATTGACATACTTTCAGAGAGCTAGGGACTGGGGAATGTTTTAGCTGGTGTTCTATATGCACTGGAGGCAGTGATTTAGTAGCCACTTTACAATATTTAATAACCACTGTGAAAGTAAAGCTTGTCACTTACTTGATCCAGATACATGCCAGTCCTTACATTCTCTAATGGAAATGTCATTGTCTAAACTGATTTTAATTCTTCCACTGTGAGCCTTGTTGTCAAATGTTATCTGTGAAGACAGGAGAAGGGGAGACACATATGTACAGTAGCTTCTGCTGGTTCGATCCCCAGTACTACAAAGAAAAACAAAACCTAAAAACCCACAGCAGCAAAAGCTGAGCTATATCCCCCAGCCCTTTTTATTGTACTTTTTTATTTTGAGATAGGCTCTCTCTAAGTTACCTAGGTGATCTTCCTGT
>NW_004955423.1:8935567-8953360 GCF_000276665.1 Chinchilla lanigera | reverse complement strand
CTGAGCTATATCCCCCAGCCCTTTTTATTGTACTTTTTTATTTTGAGATAGGCTCTCTCTAAGTTACCTAGGTGATCTTCCTGTTCTTGCTACCTAAATGCTAGTATTAGTCTTTGAAGCCAAGATGCCCCTATGCATTAATCAGAAAGCAGTTATTTCTAGGGTGCAATTGACCCAGATTCTCATTTTTCACCTGTTGCTAACTCTATTAAATCTTGGGAAATTCCCTTTAATTCTCTGTGAATGGAGAAGTTTCTGTTACATCTGCTATAGAAACATTGTGGTCTAATACCCTAGGTTTCCAGGACAGCATTCCATCCCTGCACACCTTATATAACAACACCTCCCTTCCCCGTCCATTCCAAGGACATCCAGATGCCCTTTTGATAGGGCAAGAGCTAGTACAGCTGTGCTTTGCCATAGCCTCCAGCAGGGCTTCAGGAAAGGATGAATTTCATTGCTCCTGCAAGTTTTACTGACACAGAAGCTCATTGTTTCCGCTTTGAGACATTTCAGGTGGAGCTCTTAAAATTTTCATTCTGGGTGTAGATCTCTTAGTCACTCTGGCACCACAGGTACTGCAGACAGCTTGGTGACAAGAAGTGCCACAAGATAACCAGGCACCCAGCAGGACAAAACTATGTCAGAATCCTTTGCAGTTCTCCTAGTGAGAGAAAATGGACTGATTTGCTTTGCCGGTCCCCTGCTACCTCCCTCCCTTTCACCACGCAGGGGACAGGCAAGAAAATCAGCGCTCTCTCTCTCTCTCTCTCTCTCTCTCTCTCTCTCTCTCTCTCTCTCTCTCTCTCTTTCTCTCTCTCTCTTTTCCTCTCTCTCCTCCCTCTCTCTGTGTTAATTTAAATGAATTCATTATTTATATGAATTTTATTGAAGCTTCTTCACGTAAGATAGTAAAAAAATCACTTCAGATAAGAGATTTCCAATGACTTTAAAGAGTTTAGTCACTGTATTTCTCTTCAGGATGAACTGCAACTTCTCCCTTGACAAGGAACTGAGCGCACTGCCACCCTTTGCTCCTCACATCAGCTGGAGGACCTGGCCCCTCGCCTCACACAAACAAGATGAGCAGTGTCGTTGGGCACAACGTCAGAAATCCACACAGAACCTCAGAATTTTAAAAGTATCAAGTGCTCATCAAATATTTTGGGTGAATAAATCATGATTGAATGTTACTTATATTTCTTTTCTTTTTTTTTTTTTGGTACCAGGAATTGAACTCAGGACCTTGACCTTGCCAGGCAGGCACTATACCACTGAGCTATATCCCCAGCCTTATATTTCAGGAAAAACTCAGAAGAAATGGAGTCTCTCAAAGCAGAAAATATACTGGTTAGGATGGAAAAGTACTAGATAGCACTGAAAAGGTATTGTTAAATTTGAAGACATAGCTTAAGAAATTGTACAAAATAAAACCAAAAACAAAAATTGAACATAAAACAGAGAATTATTGAGCTATGGGACAAGTTCAAGTGATTAAATACAGATGTAGCTGAAATCTCTGAAATTTGGGGGCATAGTGACACAAAAATATTTGAAGACATCATGATAAATAAATATAAAATGTAATGAAAACTATAAACTCAGAAGCCAAAGTTGCCCTGTAAACCTCAAACACAGAAAACACGGAGGAAATGGCATCAAGGCAGGTCATAAGCAAATTCCTTAAAATCAGAAATAAATAGAAAATGCTAAAAAGAAGGAAATACATCCCATACAGAAGAACGAGATAAGCTGACAACAGATTTCATTTCTCATGAGAAGCAATGTAAGCTAAAAGAAAATCTTTAAAGTACTGGGTGGTCGTGTGTGGTGGTGCATGCCTGTGATCCCAGCACTCGGGAGGCTGAGGCAGGAGGATCATTGCGAGTTCAAGACCAGCCTGGGCTACAAAGTGAGCTCGCGGCCGGCCTGAACTGCACAGCAAGACCCTGTCTCAAAAACACACACACACACACACACACACACACACACACACAAAGTACTGGTGGAGGGAGGGCAATCAAATAGAATTCTATACGCAGTGAAACTATGTTTAAAAACTGAAGGCAAAATGTTGGGGACCACTACAAAGTGGCTCTGAGCTGAATTTAATATTAACCAATTGGCTTTCCATGTTTATTTGTGAGTTGTCTGAAGCTTGGGCACCTTGTCTGCCACCCCAATTAACTACAAGGAGACTGCAGCTGCATACATCTCCTGCTATGAAGGCCTTCCTGGAGATAACATAGTTCTCCTAAATTAACATAATGTATTACTTGGAAAAGTCCTGTCCAGATTCTCTCCTTTTCTTGACTATCTTCCTCCTTTGTTTGAAAACTAAATAAATACAGGCCATCCAGAGAAGTCTTGGGCTAAACTCAGAGAATATCGAAGCTATAAGAGAGTTAGTCCCTCCTGGAGCCCTACAATCATTTCTATTGTCTCATTTGTGTAAGTGTTTGCCGTCCACTCACTTGGGAGACTGCGGGCCTGATTAGCCTGCAATAACTTACGGTTATTTAACCCAGTTTTTGATAGCAAAATGCTTCAGACATAAAAAGCTGAAAGAATTCATCACCAGCAGACTTGTACTACGAAGATATGTTAAAGGAAGCCCTTCAGGCCGAAGGAAAATAATACCTTCTGGTATCATTTATTGTTGTAAATAAGAACAAAGCACACCTGATATGGTGATTACATAGAAAATGTAAAGATTTTTTGTTATTATTTAAATTACGTTGAAAGATAATTGACCATTTAACACAAAATAATAACAATGTATTTTGGGATTTATAACATGGGTAGAAGTAAGTTATTTACCAACAATAACAAAGGTTAAGTGGAAGGAATGGAAGTACTGTTACAAGATTCCTTTACTGTACATTCTGTGGAATAACATCACTTGAACGTAGATTGCAATAAGTCAGATGGACACTGTAAACCCCAAAATAAAACATGAAAGAGATATAGTAAGTAAACTAACAAGTGAGATAAAGTGGAATCACAGAAAGTACAAAAGAAGACAGAAAAATAAGAAATACATACTAATAATCCTACTAAAGGTCTGACTTAAATGTTCTAAGCCCTAACAGATAGAGATTATGAGATCAGATTTAAAAAAGCAAGACCCAACCATATAGCACCTAACAAGAAACCACTTTAATATAGAATACAAGTTGATTAATATTAAAAGGATGGAAAAGATATAGTGTGATAACACTAGTCAAAAGAAAGCCAGAATGGCTATATTAACATTAAATAACAGAGATTTAAAGCAGAGAACATTAATGAGGGTAAAAATTACCATTTTATGATAATAAAAATTAGTTCATCAAGTAAATCAAGTTCATCCTAGACATTTATAAATTTAATAAAGATCTTCAAAATGCATGATGCAAACATTTCTTAAACTACAGTGCATGAATGACAATACACTATTTTGCCACTATAAATCTAACCAGGCAACCAAAGTAAAGGCTTAAAAATTAGTTGTTGGTGATTGAGGGAATGTAGGTCAGTTAGAGCACTTGCCTAGCATGTGTGAGGCCCTGGATTCAATCCACAGTGCCACAAAAAAGTTGCAGCTGATAACTCGTTTTCTACTCTATACCAGTTACATTCTAATATATATCAGGTCCTTGATATATAGTACCTTATATCTAGATGACAACCTTGTTATGGAGGTAGACATTAATTTTGTTTTACAGACGAGAAAACTGAGGTGCAAATAAATTCAATAATTTGCCTAGAGTTACATAGCTACTAACTAGTGAGCTGAAATGAGGCTTATCTGACTCAAAATTCCCTCCTACATTTTCTATGAAATGCATAGTGCCCAGTCCCTACTCCCTTACAATAATAAAATTGCATTGATGGCTATTATTGCTGAACCTATAGGACACAATTCTACCACAGTTCTGTAAGATACACTGCTAACTCCCCATTGCAGAGGCAATGGCTTGGGATGAGCCTGCAGTAGTGCTGGAACTAGAACAAATCTGTCTATGGTTATCAGGCTAGTCTGAACTGCGTCACTCACTGGAAAGAGTCCAGATTTCACACGTGTTTCATTCATTCATTTAACAAATCTTATTCCATCTCTATGTTCTTTGAGGGATTAAGAAGCTAATAAAAGGTTCCTGCCTTCAAGGAGCTTTCAATCTCCAGAATTCATGATAACCACAGAGGAAAATCCTAAGGATGAGAAAGGGCTTAACCCTTAGAAAATGAAAAGGGGGAGACCAAGGGAAACAAACAAAAACCCACAAAACACACACCAGTTCAGAGCATAAATACATCTCTAACTCAGGAATCACAAAAGGATCAGTGAAGAAGGTGTGAGGATTACAAACAATTCTGAAAATTTCATTTTTAAAGAGGCAAGGCTGTGGATGATAGGTTGAGTTTTTCAAAAATCAAAGGACACTGATAAAAACTCATCCCTTGCTAGCTAATACAAGGGCCAAAACTTGTAGCTTAGTTCAAAAGAGCCTCATGTTTTAATGCTTTTTTCTTGTTACATTTTCCGCATGATCTGTGACTATACGCTGGAACTTTTTTTAGCCTCAGTTTCTGAATCTTGATTTTTCACAACCAATTAATTGAGTATCAGGGACATAGCTTTTGATACAAACTCCTGCTGCTAGACATCTGGGTCACACAAAGATAAATTTCAAACTCTGCCCTGCCGATGACCAAGTACCAGTGGGTTACTCACTCTGATCGCGCGAGCTGATAACCTCGACAGAAAACATCTTGCTCTCTAGAGAGTGCTATAGCTCCCTGTGCACCTGGAGTACAGGCAACACAGAAGTAACAAGGTAGGCTGATGCAGGGGAATGAACCGGAACATTCAGAGGCAACTCAGGAAGTCACAGCAAGCAAAGGATGGAAACACTAACGGTGAGTAAACTCAGTACAAGATGGTAAGCAGACAGCCACACACCTCCCCTCCTTTGTGTTTGAACGTCTGCTCTATGGCAGGCACTGGATTCAGGACAAATCCCTGCCCTTACAGAACTTACAGGAAGTGCAGAAAACAGGTAACAAATAAACAAGTTACAGCAAACAAAACAGAGCCGGCTGTAGCAGTGTTCTATCCAGGCACATTCATGTGGAGACATCCTATACTTCTGATCACTCCTTAGTAGAAGTATGTGAAGCAATTAACAAGATAAACAATTTTTCTCCAGACTAGAGCCCCCACAGTGCAGCGCACACTTACAGTCAGGGTAAAGTCGTAACAGTCAGGGAGCTCCTGGTGACGAACTGTCTGCAGATTGATGGCCTTCAATTTAAACTGAAGCTCCACTGTCAGGAGCCTAGAAAACACAGGAGGCTTTAGTGGGTGGAAACACACACACACACACACACACACACACACACACACATGCAAAGTTATGCTCCCCCCTGCTCCCCTCACCTGTGGAAGTCCAGTGTTAAATTGAGTTTATTTTCTTCTGGTGTTCCAATATGAAATGATTCATCCGGCTCCACAAAAAAACATTCTGCCAAGGAAAGAAAAAAGCATGATACACTGTCTAAAATGCAGAAGTAAAACTTCATTTTGAAAGGAAATTCATAGATCAGTTATTCAGACTCCGCTATTTTTCTCAATTAAGATTTTAGAAGCTATTCATCAATATGACTTGGTTAAAGCACCTTACGAAAGCACCTTACACCTTAAAGCACCTTATATTTTCAAGACCTACAACAGACTACACATTTCTGGAGTGCTTGGGGGCTAGAGAAAGGCCTGAACTCTGTCTCATTAGGTTCCTATAAAATCCCACCTTCCTTCCTGCTTCTGTAATCTTAGATCAACTCTGAATTCTTCCCCCTCCTGCCTTTATATGCTCAGTGGAGGACTTCAAGAATTCATAGTGCCCGATTTTCTAAGTAATTTAGAGCAGAGGTCACCACTTGCCTCAAGGGGCGGGACGTGGGGCACAGACCTGTATAGTTCCAAGGCCTTTTAGGAAAGGGGTTGGGGGAACAGCAGGAGGTAAGCAGCAGGCAGGTGAGCCAGTGAATCTTCATCTGTATTTACAGCCCTCTAATGCATTTGAATTCCTCTCCCACCTCCACCCCTACCCCATCCATGAAAAATTGTCTTCCATGAAACCAATCCTCAGCCAGGCATGGTGGCACACATCTGTAATCCCAGTGCTCGGGAGGCTGAGGCAGGAGGATTGAGACCAGCCTGGGCTACAAAGTGAGCTCAAGGCCAGGCTGAACAGTATAGCGAGACCTTGTCTCAAAAAGACAAAAAAAAGAAAGAAACCAACCCTTTGTACCAAAAATGTGGGGGCTGATGGTAAAGGATCTATTTTTTAAATATTTTATATATTGACATTTTCCCTTCATATAGAACTTTAAGAAAAGGAAGGCAGCATTTTAGAAAATTTTTGCTAGTTGGTACTGTTATCCTTTACTCTCAATATAATAAATTATTCTTAAGCATGTTTCAAAAGCTTAATATCCATCTGTCCAACACTATTACCTATAGGCAGTTCCCTGGGAGAGGCAATAGAGTATATGGCTAAGCTTACGACTGCCTCTTACGACTTCATACTAAGTAGGTCAGTTGGCTGGCTGAGCTGCACTTCAGTCTTCTAGGAAATATATCATAATAAACCTTGCCTTATCTAGGTTTCTTTGAGGCTTCCCGAGTTACAGTAAAGGACTTAGAACAGTAGCTGACGCATAAGAACTTCTATATAGTTTTTACTCTGCCCTAACAGCACAGATCATAGCAATGTTTTCAGAGACAAATTTGCTGATTTTAAGTGTAAATCAAGGCATTAAAAACTAAAGCTCTAGCATATAGGACATTACCTGTTTCAATTTCTGGATCAATGTCAAAGGTGTCATTTCCAGGGCAGATGTTTCCTCGCTTGTAGAAGTGCTGGCAGATTGCCATAGCGGACTGTTTGGTACCCTTGTTCTCATATGCATGATTCCCAACAGAGACGTTGCGAAGCTGCAGGTACTTCGACCACAGAGGGAAGCAGGAATGTCAGCTGGGGCGGAATGAAGCCAGGCCGTCCCTACCTCCCCACCCCTGACGCTGGTGGGTGCCCACCTCCCCACAGCGTGGAGATATCCAGGTTGAGTGTAGAGGGTGACTTGCTCTTGAGCACGAGGAAGGGAGGGCAAAGAGTGCTCTTGAATTAGAGTTCGAGGTTCAAAACTCATCCCAGGCACAAATTCTCTGAGTTATTGGCTCCTTATCTACAAAACTAACGTCTAAAGTGGCATAATCTTTGAGATTCTTTCCTTCTTTAAAGAACAGTGTTCAGGGATTGATTTGTACATTCAGTGTGAATACACATTTTGTCATTGAACTACTTCCTGCAGGGCAAGTCAGAATTCTTTACTGCTATCACTTAAGAAGTGGGATACGCTTGTCCCAAACAGACCATTAAAATCTTTTCTTCAAAAATATTTATCTAATCTTTATTTGGACAAAAACACATGTAATCACATTTGCAGAAATATTTTTCTTGTTCTAGTTACTCTTCTAAATAGCATAAAATGTTACTTTTATAAATGAAAATCTTATTGCACTTTGGAATAACTGTCCATGTAAACTCAATGATTTCCATAGATGATTCATAGTTTACAGTGAACAGTGTGTCTGCACAATTGATCATATGAAAATAAGGAATGATATCTGTCTCTGTTGGAATTAGCACTTTTGTACCATGGACACAGAAAAGCAATTCTGCTAAATATGCATGTGAAAGAGGCTCTGATAAATGAAAGAAATAATTTATGATCTGGGTCTATAGGATGGATTCTGAGCAGGCTTTGTCAAGGTTGTCAATGAGCAGCATGTTACTAAGTGTCATGTTTATTCTAAACCCTTATCTAACTTAACTTCACCATCTTTGATGCAGTTGTGTTTCTCCCTGATTTCCTCCTCCCCTTCACCCTTCCCCCCTCCTCCTCTTCTTCTTCTTCCCTATCCCCCTCTCCTTCCCCTTCCCCTGCTCCTTCCCCTTCCGCTTCTCCTTTTCCTTCTTCTTCTTCTGACTTCTGGGCCACAGGCTGCTTCCTCTTGGTCTCCTTTTTGAATCCTCCCCTGTCATTCTCTGCCTTGGAGTCCCCTCGGATTCAGCCTACAGCCTCTGTATCTGCTCTCTTCAAAAATGACTTCAACCATTCTCATGTGTTAAACACTATCTACACACTGAAGACTTCCAAATTTACACCCCCAGCCTTGATCTCTCCATCAAATACCATCCACTGGTAGCACTCTGCCTACATGATGCCTGTGGTATCTAAGGAGGATTTCACACCTAAATGTGCAACAGAAAAGTCTACTTCTCCACAATAATTCCCTTCTCCATAAGTCAATCAGTCATTGAGGACCAATCTTAGGCAAGGTCCTTCAGACTCCTTTTCTCATATTTCACTTCCAGTCTACCAGAAAGTCATGTGTTGCTTTCAGTTACATCCTGTGGGACTCATCTAAAGCTCTGTGCCATCTCACCACAATCTGGCCGACTCTTACCACTTTCCCTGGTGCTACTGCCCTAGTCCAACCACCACCATTTCTCCCCTGGACAAGTTAAGCCTCTTCACTTCCTGTTTCCAGTTCTCCTTCTCTTGCTAGTCCAGTATCCATTGAGAACTCAGGAATGAGTGAATTAATGGATGTGAAACCCTTAGAAGACTGATACCCAATACACTACAAGAAGCTATGCTTACTGTATAATACAGTACAAGAACCAACACTCCTAGGCTTACTGTACCTTCTCCCAGATCCTGCCCCAACTGTTATCTCTTCTCTGCTCCTCTGGCACCTCACCAAACAGGCCTGCTGCGGCCACCCCAGGTGTTCATTCAGCCTGCTGTGTTTTGCCCCTTTAGTACTTATAACTGACAGATGGTGTTCAGTGCCTGTCTCTTCCTATTATAATATGACCTTTTTGACTTTGTCTATTTGCTTACTGCAGTATCCCTCCTCCAGACAAGTACCTGATATATCATAGACACCAAATAAATATTTGAACAAATACCTCTTAGCTTTGGTCTACATATAATAGACTCTCTGCTCTATCAAGACCTCCTGTGGCTTCCTGGCCCCCTCAGCAAAGACGCAAAGCCCTTTTCTAAGTCCTGCAAAGCCCGGACAGGCTGGGCCCTGGCCCCTCTCCGCCTTTCCTCTCACTGACTCCCACTTGCACTCCCACCCTTCATTTCCTCAAATGCACCAACTGTTTCTGCCCTAGACCTTTGCTGCTAGTTCTTCTTTCACCTGGAATATTCTTCCTCGGATTGCAAATCCTCAGAACAGCCTTTTCTCACCACCCAGAGCCCACTGCCACTGCCTTATGCTACTTCATATTATTGCACAGCACACATCACTACCTTAACTCAAATGATTTTAGTCAAATTGTTTAAAATCTCTCCCTCCCATTAGAATGCAAACTCCACAGGGAAGGGAATTTATCTAGTCCGGTGCTTCAGTGCCAGCACTTTGGGGCCATGGTAAGTGCTCAAGCATTTGTCAAACTGATGGCAAGGTGAAAAATCATCCTACTGTGATGGCAGCTCTCAGTCACAGTTATTTATGCACCACGAGTTAGTAAATTTCATAGATAAGATACCTGGTTACAGCCCCAAGCTTTCTCTTAGCATTGGGATTAGGAAAGTGAGCCAGAAGTCTGCAGTAATAGAAGCAAACTGCACATTTCACTACAGAGTACTACGCTCCACATGTCCGAAGAGATAGTGTGATGCTGAGATATTGAGGGTTTTGGGTTTTGTTTCCAGCACAGACACAGTATACCTGGAACGTGGGGCAGAGTGGGAGGTAACTCTAGAAAGTTACAGTCAGATCTGTGATGGGTTCTAGGTATGTGTGGGGTCATCCCCACAAGAGTCCCCTGAACCTCGGAACTTCTTGACCACAGAATCCTGTGTCTTGAGTCTTTTCAGGTCTCAAAATGCAAGAGATCTGAAGCCCAGGGCTTGAGATTATAAATTATGTGACAGTGTGACAGCCAGACTCCCTGGCTGTCTAAGGCTCTCTGTGGAGGTCTGAGCAGTGGGCAAGAACTGGATGGTCCAGGGGCAAGTGGCAGGGCTGCAGCCAGCCGGTGGGCCACACTAGAAACCAAGCCAGAGGATTCTGGAAAGGAATGTGGGGTGAGATGCTGGCTGGAAGTCAGTAGATATAGGGGGTCATTGGGAAGGCTGCACAGGGCATGTGAGGGACCATGGCCTCTGCAGGGCTGAATCGGGTAACACATACCTCTTCTGGCCCTGGCAGCTCTGCCTTAAGAAGAGATTTTCACTCAGATCAAAGGTCCCAAGTCAAACTTCAGGTAATAACAGAAAAACAAAATTAAAGGTCCTTAGCTGAGTGATTGGCACCACAATTAAAGCAAATGAAAACTGGTTGCTCCCTAATTACATGTTGCTTTTTCATGGCCCCTCTGTGATTGCTTGATCCTAATAAATGTCATGAAGCTTTTGAGCCTATTCACAGACAGCTGTGTGCCTGTTTTATAGCTCCACTTTCACAAACCAAACACATCAAACGCTGTGCTGCTCTACAGTGTTTGATGGAGATATAGATGGAGGTGTAGGTAAATGTCCACAGGTAGCTATGAGAAATGTTGTACCTCAAGATCTGTGCTTCTAGGTGAATTCACTGGAAAACAACCAAGAGGTGGTAAAGCAGGAGGGTGAGGAAAAGAGAAAACCAATCAGACGGAAAAATTTATGCACCATGTTTGCGCTACAAGAGTAAATGATTCCAAGAAAACCCTGAGGCCTTTAAACCCAAGCAATAGACCAGAAAGAGCAACCAGTCTGGGCAGCAGGCTGGAAGAGACAGTGAAGCTTCTTTGGACAGGGTGACTCTTTCCTGCAGCTACGCAGTAGTGTGAGTAACTGTTTGAGAGTCACGTCATCCTGGTGATGACCAAGGCTGGATAGTGCGGCAAACTCCTTCAGGAAAAGGAAAAATCTCTGAGAATTATCCCAACAAAGAAAAGAAGACAGCAAAGATGACCCGAAAAGGATGGAGGAAATAAGATGAAAACCAAGATATAATACAATGAAGTAACTCTTTGACGCTCAAATTTAGAAGAATATACTATAAGCAAAATGTGTTGCAATCACTGTATTTGACCATGTGAGGACACAGAAGACTCAAGACATGGAGCCTGTAGCCTCCTTGACCTTAAACTTTCCAGCCTCTAGGACTGTGAGAAATAAATTTCTGTTATTTATAAATTATCTAGACGCTGGCATTTTATTATAGCAGTGAAAAAAAAAGACAACTAGGACAATGAATCTATATGGATTTCTACATGCAAAGGTCATGGAAATCTGTTAAGCAGAATGAGCCAATACCAGACACTATATTTTAAAGACTGAGTTTAGGCCGAATGAATTTTATGGCCTGTTCACCTCTTACCTCCACTTTCTACACCCAGAAAACAAAAACCAAACTAGCAATTTGGTCTCTATAAAGAAACATATACACTTAATGCAAAAATCTCACAATTGAGTATCTCCAGCACTAAGCCATTTCCCCCTATAAATTCCAGGCCATAATTCTGTTTAACAACTTATGAAGCTTATACCTATTACTGATTTTCTGTTTTCCCAATGCTAACTAAAAACTTAGTGCTCTAAGGACATACTGTATCGAGGTAATTTGCCATCTCACTGTATAGACTGTCTCTGGAAAATGAAGCATCACGACTGCACTATGATCATTCTTTGAAGCAGAGTTGAATGATTAGGAAATGGGGTCTGTAAACAAAACCCACACTGAAATACTGACTTCAAGATCACTTTCCGTGAAATGAATACAATACTAAATTTGGGATTTTGTCAAAGTACCATTTACAAAAATTCACTGATTAGAAACTCAGACTAGAAATAGGACTCATCTGTATGGAAAATAAGCTTACTTTTTGTCGGCAGTTAGAGTCACAATAAAATCACTGTCATGTATAGTGACACAAAAGCTTTACTCACTTTTAAATGAACTTTCAATTCTTGGTTGCTATACAAACTGTAAAGTTAATGTTGTAATTATTTGTTAAAAGTCTCTGAAATTATAACAATGGAAGACTTAATAACTACTAACATCCTGGGCCACGGTTAGTAATTTTAAATCTTTGAGGCTGTGATATGAAGGCCTCAGTCTGTTTCTTTCAATTAAGTTATCAAAGTTTCTATCTCTCAGTATGAAATAAAAGCTTCTCTCAATTTCTAGTTCTCTAAAAGTTTGCTGGCAATATTTTTAGGAAAAATTTAAAGACAGTGTGATGCCTAGGTCATTTCCAAGCAGAATTGTTCGCCCTTCTACACTTAAGTGTCAGTTTCTATAGCAGTGCACTGCTACTGCTTTTTCAGTCGTTCTTCCTCCCAAGAAAGGATAGGCTTGATTTACCTGGTTCACTGCAAAGATGATCTGATCGTATACATCACTTTGTGTATACACTGCATACGTGTCGTCCATGCGGTCCATGTATCCTTTGAGGAAGAGATGTTTGAATGCTATAGTGTTCTCTTCCTTGAAAGCTACCACCATCTGGTTACTTAGTCCAAAAAGAACCAGCTTAAAAGAAGAGGAGAAATGGTAAAAAAAAAAAAAAAAAATGTGAACAATCTGTACCAAAAAAGTAGAGGCAAGTGGTGCAGGGGCTTGAATGGCAAGACGAGTTTACAGTGAATTCCAGAAGATTATCAAGAAGGCCCGAGCCTGATTGATAACATATCATAAGAAAGTACAAGTCCTTTGACCAAACTATACTTATTCCTAGGCCTCACTACCAAACTTATGACAATAAGATCAAAACTAGAAAAAAAAATCTTTTCAATTTATCTCTCACTTAAGTTATACTAACATATAATTTTTTTTGCCTTTTTGAGACAAGGTCTCACTATGCAGTTCAGGCTGGCCTTGAGCTCACTTTGTAGCCCAGGCTGGCCTCGAACTCACAATGATCCTTCTGCCTCAGCCTTATATTAACATAATGTGTCCTTAATACTCAGCTACGATTGAACCCAGAGTTTTATATGAAACTTAATCGTTTGCACAGAAAAAGCTTGCTTCACTGCACTGCTGTCATGGTGACATAAACTTTTCTAATCACACCCAAAAGCTTGCTGTCATGGTTCAGATCTAAAATGTCCCCCAAAAGGCTCATATAGTCAGAGATGGGACTTTCGGAAGGTGATTGGATTAGGATGACTCGAACTTCATATTTTGATGGCATTGCTGGGAGGTAGTGGAAACTTACAAGGTGCCTAGTGGAAGGGGATAGATCATACGGCATGACCTTGAGACTTTATCTTGCCTCTAGCCCCTTCTTCTCCGGCTTTCTCACCCACTCTGCTTCCTGGCTGCCATGAGGCCAACTTTTCCTTCAACTTACCCTTCCGCCATGATGTTTCCGCCTTACCACTGGCCTAAAATCAATGCAGCCAGTTCACCATGGACCGGATCCTCTGAAGGCATGATCCAAAATAAATCTTTCCTCTTTTAAGTTATTTTTCCCAGGTATTTTGTCACAAAAACAAAAAGCTGATTTGATTTACTCCAAGTCTCTCCCCCTCCTTCCATGTGTATGTGTGTAAGTATAGACCGCAGGGTGAGGCGGGCCATATTTTATATGAAAGGGGAAAAACACTGAGCGTATATTCCCTTACACTATTCTAGAGACCTTCCTTATCGTATTTAATTCCACAGCGTAATTCCAAATGTAATAATTTTGCAGGGAGTACATCAAAGTTCAGAAAACTTAGATAATTTTTGTCAACTCACATCACTAGCAAGCATATAGTCAAAACTGAAAATTGTGTCTGACAGACTAAATTTAAATTCTATCTGTTCTGTCATGTACACAAGCAATCCAGAGTCTGACGGGACCCCTTCCCCTCCCCCTGTGATGTATGACCCAACCCATACATCCTAAGTCCACCTAACTCCACTCCCATTTCTAAAAAGACTTTTAAAGCCAAGTACCTTCACTGAAATCACTGTAAGATAAAAGCTTGGTAGTCAGGGATTTTCTATCTCTTAAAGCCAATGACTGAGAAAATCTTCAAAGATTTCCTGAAGGTACTCCTATCAATTCATTCAAGCATGTGAATACCTTCCACTTGCCAGCATTGAGCTAGGTACTGAGGATAAAATGAGAAGACAGCTGATCCTCATCCTCAAGGGCTGAAGACAGACCGCAGCAAGAGTGGCTGAAAGAATTGCTATAATTCATAGACTGAGCCAGCAGTGGGAACAGGGAAGATTTTACTAGGGTTCCTATCGTTTTGAACACAGAATCTCCAATTTAACAGAAAGTTTCCTTTTTCCTGAAAAGAGGTAATCTGTCTCTAAGTTGCTCTCATTTGCTCAATGATGAAGTTGCCTTTATGTGATTTGTTTGATTGCTCAGATACAGAATAAAGAAACATCATAATAAGGAAATTCTTGGTGCCTTTTTATAACTTATCGAAGCAGCTTTTCCATTCTTATTACCAACCGGCTTAAACTACTGGCCAATTTTCCTTTTGCCTGCCCTAGTAAATATATGAAAGTTAGATGAACTTCCCAGATGAAAGAGTATTAACAGCATAGGCCTTAGAGGGTAGAAATCTGAGTTTGAATCTCAGTCCCACTCTTCTGTTATAGTCAGGAAACTACCAAATGTCAGTGTTCCTGTCTGTGAAACAGAGATACCACTATCTATATCCAATTCGTCTAGAGAATCGAACAAGATGATGTCTATACAATGTTTGCTATGACATACATTCAAGTGGTACCAATTGTTACTCTGAGTAAAAAAAAGTTCCCATTTAGATGATAGGGGCTTTCAAAGTCTTCATTCTATAGCTTTAAAAAAAAATCTATAAATATCAACTTTTTCATCTATAAAATGAGAGAAGCTATCATTTACCTGATAAGAACGTTGTTTCAATTAAATGAAATAATGTACTGGAACAGAACAGTCACCCAAATGTTAATTTCCCTTAATATAATATCTAGTATCAGAAACTTAAGCAAGAATTCTACTAATCTAATATGATTGTAGAAATTGCCTAAGCTAGGGCCGGGGATATGGCTCAACGGCACAAGCACCTGCCTGGCAAGCGCAAAGTCCTGAGTTCGATTCCCGGTATAGAAAAAAAAGAAATTGCCTTAGCTCCTACCAGTCATAAGCACTTGCTCTCAATAAGCAATTCAGATTAGTAATGTCAGGATATAAAAAAAAATTCTCTTTCAATACTCATTTATTCACTTGAATTTTTTTACCAAAAGATAATAAAATAAAAAGTAATAATTAAGTAATAATAAAATAATAAAAAATAAATAAACCTATGATAGCTACTTTCATCATTAGAAACTTTTATTTTTGTTCTGCTTTTAACAAGAGCTATGACTCTTCCCAGCAGGAAAAATCATTTCATAAAAATAAATCACAGCCCGTATAGGGAAGAATCACAAAATATGGTTTCCCCTCCAAAATTTAAAAGAAGCCAAGGAAATTTTCCTTTCCTGAAAACTAATTAGACTATGTGACTAAAATTACAAGGTAATGAAAGATGAGCAGGAAAAAAATAAAAAATAAAAAAAGCAAAAGCTTCCACAAATGAGAAGGGTTAACACTGTGTTTACTTGTTTTTCTCTACTATGCAAGCACTTAAAAAAAAAAACACAGTTTTCTTTTTAAAAAAACTGTCCATTATTCTCTTTGTTTTTAAAGAGGCTTTCACCAAACTCATGCTTGGAGCTGCTTACCTGGACAGTCACTGTGGCAATTTTCAGAATTTGTATGGCAAGTTTCCATGGCTTTCTGCCTCGGGCCCAGAACTTCTCACAAGGATTCATGAAAAAAAACTTGAGTTTTCTCCTCATCTGGTCTTCTAATAGAAGCTCCTCAGACGGAGATGCACTCTGGTTAAAAGTGCAGCGATTTTCCTCTTCGTGAGAGCTACAGCTACTTATCACTACCTCAGCGGTTGCATTTGCCATGTCTAGGAAAGAAAAAAAGGCCCATCACTCCCACTCAGCAGGTAAAGGCACAAGCCCATACTGCTTGCTCTTCCAGAACTGTGCCAGAAAGGGACCAGACAAAAGAACTGGTGTCAAATGCGCCAGTGTCCTAAATTGAGCTTGAGGCACTCACAGAATCAACTGAAATGTAAGTTATCATGTTGTCTCGGTTTCAATTACTGAATGAATTCTCACCTATTTGAAAGTTACTAAATTCAAGGGCTGCTCCTACTAGTAAAAGATTATGTGTAATAAATATGTATATATATACTACGTACAGGCTTTCTGCCTCATTGAGTAACAAAGAGCAAAGATTAGAGATCTGAGAGCCTGGATAAAAACGTCAGAGAGTTGGTAGACCCTGAAATTATATGCAAAACTTTGCAAATATGAGAGTACGGCCCTTTCTTCCCAGGGGAGAAACTAAAACTTTCATCAGATTATTAAAAAAAAAAAAAAGTTTAAAGACACAGTTGATGGCAATAGCGGCTCTTTAAAAACAAGATATAAGTTTGTTTCTAATTCTTTTTCCACCAGAGGAAAGTCACTCAGCCACCGTGGGCCTCAGTTTCTTCTCATGCAAAATGCAACTAATATTTACCCACTTATTCTTACAGGGAGCATGAAATAAAAACGCACGAGCTCTTTTTCTGAGCCTAGCACTAAGCAGGGGACCTCGTTCCTTTCCACCCCCAAAAGACACAGCAGCTTTCTAACAGCCAGCAAAGTCCTTTGGGGCAGTGTGAGACTCTGGGAACGGAAAGATCTATCCACAAAGGGAAAGGCAGGCACTGGACTGCAGTCCAGTTCCCCACCAGCCGCAGCAGTTCCAGGTGCTTTTCATAGAAGGCCTTGTGTTTATGGAGCACACTGTACTTTTCAAATTCTTGATATCTATTGTATCTTTTGTCTCTCTGAAAAGGATGGGGCAGCTTTTTCAAACTGACAAAATGTCATTCTACAGTCTGGGACCTATCTTGGGTTATCCTTGATACTAATATTGACACTATGGAAACCTGTTCAAAGTAAAATAACCCAAACCACCAAGAGAGTAGAGTCCTTCCATATACACTAGAAAGCCAGGCTTGAGTTCGATATTTTTATGATAACTTTTACTCTGCAATGAGCGGGGAAGAATTTTATCTACATTCATAAAATACCTGACTAGTCACTGTTTAGGTACCACACTGCGTTCCAAGTCTAGAAATCCATGTTTGATTTCCACTCCAACATTCTTAGCAAACCTACCAAATGTTGATATTGGCTATAAAAACTAGCCATGGAGAACATGTTTAAACTCCTGATTAATGAAAAGATTAATAAAGATATGGCTGAGCAGATAAGGCATAAAACATATTTAGTCTAGAGCATACATAATGTCTTCAAAATGAAATACTTATGACAGAACTTATTTAAATGTGCCTCATATGTTTGTGTGTTAAAGTGCCTATATGCTAAGTCTTGGGTAAAGACAAAACAACTTGATAAAAAAGTTATTAATTCCTTAGGATTTTCAAGAACATTTTATTTCCTTCTTCAAAAAGGTAGGCTGTTTTAGCTAGCATTTAAGTAGACCTTCTCCATGGGATTCAAAATGGAGGTAAAGCCAGGCGTGGTGGCACACGCCTGTGATCCCAGCATTCAGGAGGCTGAAGCAGGAGGATCGTTGAGTATTCAAGATCAGCCTGGGCTATAAAGTGAGCTCAAGGCCAGCCTGAACTGCACAGCGAGATCTTGTCTCAAAAAGACAAAAAAAAAAAAAAAAA
>NW_004955423.1:8934149-8935467 GCF_000276665.1 Chinchilla lanigera | reverse complement strand
GGTGTGAGCTCGCGGCTCTCCAGCGCCCCGCCCGCGCCCCGGGCCGCCTAAACGGCGGGTTGGAGGCGCAGCGCTCGCCCGCGGGGGAGCTCGGTCCTCGCCTGGGCCTGCCTTCTGATGTTTGCAGCCACCGGGAAACCACAGTGGAGACTTCCAGCCGGGACTCCCGCCCTCCCCGGGCCTCGCTCCCGACACGTTCCGTGAAATGACCCGCTGGCCATTAGATTCCTCGTCCTGGGCGCAGGGACAGAAAAAAGCCCCGGAAGGCTCTGCAAAGCAGCGTGAACAGAAAAAACGCCTAAGGTGGACTTTGAGCCGTTACCTTTTTTCTATGAATTCTTTTTTTTAAAAATTAAACAGCCTGGGGCCGGGCGTGGTGGCGCAAGCCTGTAATACCAGCACTTGGGAGGCTGAGGCAGGAGGATCGTCGCGAGTTCGAGATCAGCCTGAGCTACGAAGTGAGCTCAAGGCCAGCCTGAACTGAACTGCATAGCGAGACCTTGCCTCAAAAAAAAAAAAAAAAAAAAAAAAAAGTGATTTTATGTTGATAAAATTTGTATATGAGTATCAACATAATGATAAAGTTAATAAGGTATTTTGCGAATTATGGATTTGAAGTCACATTAAGCCCTTTCCATTTTGATAGCGAGAAAAATTAAATTTTAAACAAACTAAAGACACACCGTGTAACAGTAGCCCACAAGATCAAAGAGCAAATGAGCCAACCATCATTAATTTATTCCGCACATCGCACCAAGCTGTTCCGGAAGCAGGACATTTCACGGACTGACCACTGAACTTGCTGTGAACGTCAGCCTGACCCTATCTCGAAAGCCCTTCTGAGCATGCACCCACTTCGCCAACTGCAAACTCTTGGGACCCCCGAAGCTGAAGGACTGGCAGCGCCCCTTCCTTGCAGCTAGAGACACCGGGAAGGCAGGAGGTGCAAAGGCACCGTTTAGGGTCTACCCGAGGGCTATGCACTCTCTTGAACTGACAGAGACTTTCCTCATCCACCGCAGTTAGGCTGAGAAGCAGAAAGTTAGACCGGTTATCTGTAAAAAGCAAAAAGCTTCACGATGGGCGCCAAAGTAACTTAATCTCCTTGCTCCAGCAGCGCTTTCCCACTTTATCAGATCAGCAGACTCAAAACTCGGTCTCTCCTTGCTTTCTCTAATTCATCCTTTTTCCTACGAGCCTTGAGACTTGACCTGCGCAGCGCTGACCCCCAGAGTTGGCCCCGCAGCCCCCGGCGCGCCCCTTCAGGCTTCGCCCCGGGGTCCGCCAGCGCGGGGACCCCAGCTGCGCCCCCGTTTCC
>NW_004955423.1:8860585-8933113 GCF_000276665.1 Chinchilla lanigera | reverse complement strand
CAGCCTACTCCTTATCAGGAATAGAGCAGGAACTTTGGTTAATTTCAATTACACTCAATCGGGATTTGTTTTAACTTACTCATTTTTATTATTCTGAGCCCAGAGTAAGTTTGTAAAAGTCAATGAATTTTCCTAACAGGGTATTCCAGAAATTACATCGAGAGCTATCGGACCCTTTAAAAAACCTCTTATTTTTCAAATACTAGGTCAGTTTGCGTGGACAATTTATAAATGGAATCATCTTTTGTCGCAGTGGGGCACAAGAATTTTATGCTGTTTATTAATTTGAATCCCAAGTGTTATAGACAAGATCAATACCCAAAGGATATAACTGCTGCGCTCAATTCTCTAATGCAATTTGGAAAATATAATGTAACCCCAGAAATAGGAGTACTGCCTTTTCCCTCCCAAGATAAATAATACCTCAATGCAAATATTTTTTTAAACCGAACTACCATGAGAAACACAACGTCAAAATTTAAAAAAAAAGAAAGAAAGAAAGAAAGAAAGAAAGAAAGGATAATTCTAGCGCCCTGCAGAGCTCTGCAAGAGACCGAGACAAAAGCAGCAATCAGTAACCCTGCTCCTTAGCTGGAGCGCTAAAATTTTAGACAGGATTTGGTTTTTCCTTGGCCTTACCACTCCCAAAAGACCTTTCCTTTTATATTCCTCCTCCACGGATCTCCCTGGGAAATTTCTTTTCTTTTTTTTTAAGTGAGTATAATTACGAATAAAATCATATATACTCAAGGTATGCAACATCATGTTTTGATATATACACACTGTGAAATGATTACACCAGTCCAACTAATCAGCATAGCTATTAACTCACATACTTACAGTAATTCTTAATTCCTCCTTAGAAATATTTTATAACACCAGTCAAAAATGCTCTCACGCGAAAAGGAAATGTGCTCAGCATTTCACACCCAGAGACAGATTAAAACAGTTAAGTGGACATCATTCTAGGTGATTTCATGACATCTCTATATATTAATGCATTTTTGAAAATTTAAAAATTGGCAATACCATATTTACTGCTTGGTAACCTGCTGTTTTCAACAACGTGTAGCAGACACCTCTTCACTTCAATAAATTCCTATTGGTCTCGCGATCTCTTGATGTCATGGGGAACTCTTTTTCCCACCATCTGAAGCTTCCTACTTGATTGAAAGAAGAATCAGTTCTGTTTCCAGGTAAGTAAAAAGCTCTCTGTGGGAACTGCAACTAAAGGACGCTCTATGTACAGTTCAGGACCGCGAAGTTTCCTACCTTCGGAGGTTTGTTCCCGTGGCGCCATGTGCTGCTTCCCACCCTTTGGCTTGTTCTGACAAGAGCATCATCATCCCTCATTTTGCAGATATAAAACTGAAATACAGAGAGGTTAATAGTTTGTCTCATTCCACTTATCCAGAAAGTGCGTTTAGGCTTCGACACAAGTTTCTTACTTTAAATACAGTTTTTGTTACTTTAAAAATACTTTACCTACTGGTGAAAACCATTAGGCCTGTGGAACTGGTATTCCCTGGCTCCAGAAGCGGCTGGTATTATTTGGACTGTCGCATATCGCGGCTCTACCCACCACCCACGCTTCCTGGGGGTCGGCAGCAGCGCACCTGTGCGCACAGAAGTCCACTCTGCTACCACACAGCCATAGTGTTTTCCTCCTCTGCTGCTGCGCTGGTCCCTCAGGGGATTTCCACTACAGCCTGTAGCTCAGCTGTAGGGCCTTATGGGAACGGCCAGCAATTCTTAGCCGGGTAGAGCCTGTGTCCTCCTTAGTCCCTAGTAGACTCAAGCCATTCTCTGCAGAAATCGAAGGAATGCCTTTCTCTTCACTTTCGGATTGCACAGTTTCCCATATTTCACTGAGGTCCTCCCCACCCCCGCAGGATTGTCACAACTGGTCCTTTCCTCTAACAGCTAAAACTTTGTTCCCAGGTCAGGGTTTTTTATCCGGTTTTCTCATTTCTGAAGCTGAATATTCATCTGAGATGGTCCTCAGCTCCTCATGCACAGGGTGGCGATAATATCCCCCCAAACATTTTGGAAAAGATGTAGTAATTCCAGCAGTTTAGGGATCAAACAAGGATATTTCTTCCCTTTCACCCCTCCCTGTCATGCTGATGTGGACAAACAGAAGTTACAAAGGCTCCTTGTCCAAGGTCCTCCATCCCTAGTTTCTGAGCTACCATCTTAAAATATATACAGAATTAGTCAAAATCCAGTTTGTACCTAAGTTATCAGATTATCTTCTCTAAATCCAATAAGAAGTGTATTGCAATGTCCTTAAATAATCAGAGAAGTATTTTCAGTTGTAACTTCATGACTCTTACGTCTTCACTTCATAAAACCAAAGCCAATTTTTAAATATCTCCATTTCAGGCAAATCCCCTGTAACTACCATGGTGATGTTTCATTTCTAACAACTCCCACAAAAGAACAGATGACCAGTCAGTGGTGAATTTGTATCATGAAGCAATGACTAAACACTTACCACTTAATTTCTAACTTTTTGGTGTTGTGACTTCTGACTCATTCCTCTAAAAGTACATCCCCTTGGGGTATCTCTTAAAGAAAATATGACAGAATGGCTGGGTGTCTCATCCAAATCACAAGGTTCTAATCCTTACTTCCTTAAATCTGACTGCAAAGGATTATGAATTTTTTTAGGAAAAACAAATTCTTTGAAAGATCACAAAGAAGCTTTTGTTATCTTCTTCTAGGTTTGATTTAAATAATAGTCAGCCAAAAGCACATCATATCCTGTTACTGGAAATGTAAAAGAATGAGTCTATTCCAACACTAAAATCTATAAGGCGAGACATCCATGTAAACAAGCTACTGCTGCACAGTGTAATACTCTGATGGAAGAATCTGGTGCTTGTCTGGCTTTGCAGAGACTGTAACCTTTGAGACTTGACAAATAAAGGTTATCAAATAACAAAGATGAAGAAAGGTATCACGGGGGAAGGTGGAGATGGAGGTAGAGGCAGCAGGCTGAACAGATATATAGGCATGAATAAGCAAGGCATATTTGGGGGCCTATCAGGAGCCCTGTGTAACCAGAGCTCTGGTCTCCCCCTGGGACCCACAAACTCCTGGACCTGAGCAGTAGTATGTTAGGGGCTATGGAAAACCAAGGGATGAGCAGGTCACAGTTTGCCTGATGTTTCTTTGTGTTCGTTTAATTTTATGTCAGTTTACCTAGGGGTGAGTTGATGCATTTTTAAAAATTATAATAAATATGAATAGATTGTGCAGCATAATTTGAAAACCTTGTGAACTCCCTATATAAAGCAAAGTAGACTTTAGTTGCAGAAATCTGTTTCATGCTGTCACTCCTCTTCCCATCAGCCTACTACCACCCCACCCCCACTGAAGTTTCAGGCCGTTCGGCTCTCCCAGGCTTTCACTGGAAATAACATGGGTTACCCTAAGGAAGAGAGACAGGAAATGAGGCCTCCAAAATAACTCATAACTTGTCTTCTAGGCATCTTTCAGTTATCCTTCATAACTGTTTGCACAGGGTTTTCTATGCCAGATTGAGGATATTTAAACAAGGTAATGCCAGGGTTGAATCCTTGATTTAGAATACTGCATGGCAACTTAGCAAATAAATTAGAGAAGATAGAATAGGAGGCTGTTGCTACTATCTGGGTGAGAGATAAAACATATCTGATATGAGGTGGAGATGTATTATTAGATACTTAGCAAAGATAAATGATAAGATTTAACAATATCTTTACTGAGCAGTGGAAGAGGAGGCAGGGGATGACTCAGATTTCTAGTTTTGCTAATTGATAGAAAGTAATGTCATCTAAAATGGGAACTAAAGGAAAAACATCTTTCTGAAAGATACCTGATTTGACTTTGATTCTGCTAAGCTGTGATGCTCGTGGTACAGTGATTCCTCCATTCACTCGTTCATTCCATATTTTTAGTTAGTTAACTATTCAGCACCAAGATCTGAACTGGATGGGTAGTGAGAAGGATCCAAAGGCTTGTGGAAATTCTGGTCTGCAGCTCAAGAGATGCATTAGGCTGAGACGTGCAGACACTAAAGGCACTAATGTCTTTAGAGGTGGTGTTTGAAGCTAAGGAGAATGAATATGGTGCCGCCAGGAGAGTGCGAAGAATACAAGGAGGAGGGACCGAGATTAGGGGAAAACCAATCTCTCAGTGCCGGCAAGTGAAGAGGACAGGAAAGATTGTTGTAACGTTTACGTAAGACTTCTTCCTAGGCAGTTTCTCCTGAGCCTACAGTAAAATATATTTTGCTTTTGCAAATACAAACTCTTCAGAAATTTGAAAAAAAAACCAACCATGATCTACATAAAATTTTGATCTTCATTTAGGATTAAGTCTCACGGATGTTATAAATCTATGTCTTTTTCTATTAAGTATTTCTGAAAACTGATGTAAAGAATTAATTTAGATCAATTACGGCCGTCCACTGCATTGCTTTATTAAATTGTCCCAGGTTACAGACTAGGCAGTGATAATTATTTTTTAAAAGAAAGGAGGGAAACTGTTCAGGGATGTGTTTCTCGCTGTAAGTCCCCTAGGACCCATAATCTTAGATAAAATGATCCTTAGCGTTACTCAGGGATTCAGACTTTTTCCCCTGAGATGCATACTTCCAGCTTGAGTCAAACGCTCTACCCAAGTTATTTTGGCAAAAGGGAAATACAACACATTAGCAATTCTGGGCCACCCACCATCCTGCCGGACCCAATTTCCTCCCCAAACCCAAATTTAAGGACGAGTTCCTAAGAGGGCTCCAGCTCCCCGCCGCGGGTTCGGGGAGCAAGTACCCTGAGGGCTTTATGGGCCGGGTCACTACTTTTGTATAACTAACTGGCTAAGCTCTTTCCTCGCCAAGGAAACTCTTTCAGCAGTGCAGACTTCGCCGGATTGCTGTTTCGTGACGTCACATCATAAGAGCCAATCACAGCCTGTGCTAAAAAAGACTATTAGAGAGTGGACACTGTATTGGTAAGGCTGCTTTGTCAATCTTAACAAAGGACCTGCCTCTTTTCTCTTAGTAACGGATGCGTCCCAGCAACGCCCAGGCGAGACGTTTGTGCTGCTGGAATTTGTTTTTCTGAGAGTCAAAACTCCCATCTCCAGCTCTCAAAGGAGCTTTTCTCCAGAGTACTGCCGAGGCTTCCTTCCCTTCACTTTCGTAATACTGTATCAGGTAAGGCCAGCTCTGAAAGGAAAAGGAGGTGTTGAAAAAGTGTTTTATTCACTCTTGCAAGGGAGTCTGGAAACTTCCCGGGATGTGCTAGTTGTTGAAATGACTACAAAAATTAATAAATAGGATTTCCACTGCTTTCAAAGCGCTTCTAATTTAGGTAGGAAAACAAAAATAGCAACGAGAGAGCAGTTAACGATGCTCTAAGAGTGCGCGGAGGGCAGTACTGCCTTGTTTACAGATTGTACACCTTCGGCGACTCTCACATTACCTGGCACATAGTGAGAGCTCAATAAATCATGAATGAATGAATGAATGTACTGCCTTGTTTACAGATTGTACACCTTCGGCGACTCTCACATTACCTGGCACATAGTGAGAGCTCAATAAATCATGAATGAATGAATGAATTAATTAATTAATATGAAAATAACGTGATTCTGGTTATTTATCAGTGTGGGGGTCAAGAAAGATTAATGTGGGGTGAAGCCGAGAGGCGATGTCTGGCCTGTTGAGGAAGGGCTGGAAGACAAACAGGAAGAGGAATAGGTAACGCTTTGAAAGTAAAGCTCTTGTCTAGTTCTTCCAACGATTAGTTTACCTCATACCCAATTACTGATCAGTCCATCCTCTCTCTTTCTTTGTGTATGCTGGATTTTGAATGAATTCACAGCAGTCTTCCAGGCAGCTCTGCATTTGAGGCACTCACTCTGCCTTGACTAAGGCCTGGCATAATTAATTGCACATAGTGTGATTAGAATGTTGGGGAGAACAACATTATTTCAGCCTGAGACAGACAGGGAGGCTACTAAGAGGTCATACTGGAGTTAAGCCTAGAACCATGAGTACAGTGTGAGGAGAGAAATACAGGTAGGACAGGGACAGGCAAAGCAGAAGGTGCTGGAGGGAAAGGTATTCTCCGGAGAGAGAAAATATTTGAAAATATTTGAGGATGAGTGGTAACCCAATGAGAACGGACCAGAACGGGAAAGGCGGGTGGATGAGGCTGGCTATGAAGGGTGTTGAAGGCCATACTTACAAGTTGGGACCCTACCCTCTTCTATGAATGCTTGTAGAAGTCCAGGTCAGCCTTGTAATGCTTTTAAAATGTAGGGTCCCAAGCTCAGGTAGACCTGCAGAATACAAGGGGGCTCAGGATATTTACCTTTTAAATGAACTTCATTTTTATAATATTGGAAGAGCACACTGCTATGGACAATAAGGATTCACATAGACCCAGGCTTGGTGGCACACACCTGTAATCCCAGCACTCTGAGAGGCTGGTGCTGGAGGATTGCAAGTTTGAGCATCTTAGGCAACTGAGTGATGTATTGAGACCTTGTCAAAATGAAAAATTTTAAAGGCTGGCAGCGTAGCTCAGTATGAAGGCCCCGAGTTTAATTCCTAGTATTGCTCCCAAGTATGTCACTACACAGATAAATGACTTAATAAGACTTGCATCTGCAGACAGACTGTGATTGTTTCCGTGAGCACACAGGCAAGGAGGCCAGTTAAGTGTCATGACTCAGGTTAGAATGTGGAGGAGTGGAATATGCAGATTTAAAATATATATGTACATTTTTATTTTCACTACCTGCTAAATGAAATGTGTGTATTGGGTAACAAACCACAGAAGCATTAGCAGTATCTATGATGTAGTTACCAAGAGAAATTTTAGCTCTTTTTGTGTTAAGCTACAAATATTGCAGATATATTATTTGGCTCATCAATACTTCAAAATTAGGGCAGTTAGAACTACTGCTAAATCTTATTGTTCAGTGTAATGATAATAAGGAAGCACATGAATGAATACATTATAGATTTAAAACATTTTAATAACTGTATTTCCGTATACCCTGGTGTAATCTTGCATGTTTATTTAACGCATGGACTTTACCAGGTTATTACAGGGATTCATGATACCAAATGGATTAGGAGTTCTGGTCCAGAAGAACATGTGGGAGGCCTGAACTAGAGGAAGCTATGGGAGAGGAAAGGTCAGACTTCAGGACCCCTTTCAAAGGGAAGAGTATCTGTGTGAATGAATAACTAACTGTCCAACCTTAGAAGTAGAACTGTGGAGTAGACATGCAGGGGCAAAGGAAGAGTGGTAGACTCGTAGGAAACATTTTAGGGACAGTTATCTCTGAGGGGTAGATATTTTGTGCTTCTCAAAAAACAGCTGAAGGGCCCAGGAGAGCCTTGAAGGCTAATCAGTGTCTTAGAGAAGATTTTCCAAGAAGCAGAAGTTCTTGAGGACATGTTACCAGATGCCCAGGATGTTAGCCTTGTCTTTTATTCTAGATCTTTGTGTTCTTAAAAAAAAAAAAAAAAAAAGATGGGAGGCAACTATGGTGAGTCTGAAAGTACATTAGAATGAGAAAAGAATGATAACCACTTTGACAAAGTCAGCTAATTGAGGAAGACTTGGGAATAAATGATTTCCTAAGGAAGATCCTCGGTGAAGAAAAGATGCCATTGCTGTAGATCTTTTCAGAATTAGGATCTCATGACTGGAGCAAGCCACACACACACATTACAGGAAATGGGAGAATGCCAAGGGCGGAGTGCACCACATGAACAAGGAGAAAAGAGGAAATTAATAGCTGTTCAAGTACTGTGGATGTTGGCAGGCAACTTTCGTCACTTATCCCTTCAGCTGCAGTAGCTGAAGCTAAGCAGCTAAGTATTAGCAGCATCATAAGAAAGCTAGTCACAAACAGGACTGGAGAGTTAACCTGGGACCAGGTTGTGGACAGCTTGGAGCACAGTGTTCCACAGAGCCAGTAGAGGACTTCACAGATTTTGAAATCCTATAGAGAGGACTAACCAATACCCACATTTGTCAGCCTCTAAAGTGTGATGGTTGGTTGACTGATTGTGTCAACTTGAGTAAGAGAAGCTCAACTAAATTGGCACAGCAATTCACACCCTAGGACGTGGAATATCCACCCTACAGCTCACTGCCTGGGTGGTGTAAAGGGGAAATGAGGAAGGTCTAATGTGCTTCTGTTTGGAGGAGCTCTAGTCTTTGCCTTCACTTTGGACGTCATCTCCTGGCTTCCAGTATAGACTCTTCGGCCTTCCACGGCAGGTCCATCGGCCTCCTGATGCAGACTTGTATGGGGCACTGCATTGAGCTCCAGACCTTGCGCTGAATCCTTGGGTCTCCAGTGTGCAGACATCCTCTGCACGCTTCCTCATTCGACTCTGTGGGTGACCGCTGTATGCCAATCTTGTAATTTCTTACACATTTGTATATATTGTGTTATATCTGCTTCTCTATAAACATTGACTGAAACATAAAATCTATTTTTGTTAACACAAATGGTAGAAAATACGATCTTTGTACATTGATAGCAAAAAGATATTCTGGAATCGGTCATTTTATAAAGATACATGATTTTAATATCAAAAATATTTTAATGAAGTGCTTACACATTTCTAAGTGTTGCCTTCAACAATTTGTTTTGAAATCTGATCAGCTCTGTTGCTAAGTACAAAATGATTTTAGTTGAGAACAGGAAAAATGTGAGTATTTCAGAATTAATAAAGTAGTATCTAGTATTGAAAAATTTTCATAATTTTTAATAATTAATTCAATAGAAAAGTACATTGGGAAAAGATATCATGTTCTTTGTGTAAAAAATGCAATTAATGTTCTGAAAAAGACTTTCAATAAGCCCTGGTACAATGTGAAAACATTTTCTTTTAGTTGACATTTGCATTTAAAAAGAAATATCTCCATAAAAATAAGCCTTGAAAAAAATGTACTTATTGAAATTATGCAGACTACATTTTTCATTTGATTTTTTTTATTCATTTGATTTAATATCTCCAATTAAAAGTGATTCATTTTCTAGACATAAGATTGACAGGATTTTTATATGCAATTGCTAAAAGAAACTGTCAATTTTTTTTTTTCTTTTAAAGAAAAAAGCAGTGGTACAAAATTTCAAAACAAGAGTGTAGGAGAGGAACAATGGTTAGTACACTGTGCATTGTTATCTTCAAAGTAGCTGCTCATATTACAAGATAGAGGCATGAAAAACTAATCAAACATTATAGGCACAAACCTTTCTTTTCAGTGAACTAACAGTAATTAATATAACTGTCTTAACTATCATGTTTATTTATTTATTTATTTATTTTTCCTTTTCCCTTCTTTTCTCCCTCCCCTCATCCCAGTTTCTCTTTCCTTTTGAACAGTTTCTTCCCATTTCACAATGTCTGTTGTACATTTTGGACCTTATTTACCCTTTCAGCTTCTTACACTTGGGAGACAATATGTTGTTTACACACGCAAGTCTGATTTATTTCACTTATGAGTGCGGTCTCAAGTTATGTCCATTTCCCTATAAATGTCTCAACTTTATCCCTCTTTATAGCTGAGTAGTACTCCATTTTATAAAAAGGCCTCATCTTTTTTATCCATTCCTCAGTTCATGGGTATTTGGGTTGTTTCCAAAATTTAGCTATGACAAATTGTGCTACTCTAAACATTGCTGAGGTATGATGTTTTTAATTCTTCTGGGAAAATACCTAGAAGGGAAGTAGCTGGGTTGAATGTGAAAATTTTCCTAAAATACAAGTGCAATTTAAGGGAGGTACTTTCAAAGTAATCATTTTCTTTTCAGTTAAGACTGTATTAACCAGTCTACCCTCAGCAAACAAAACTTCTGTCTATGATGCCTAGTAACTAAGATACCATGCTGTCTAATTAAGAAGGCTTAGGACTCTAAAGCCCTGCAGCACAACCTAGTTCTCCTTTGCTCTTGATTATGAGTCAATAATGTAGACAGAGAAGTTAATGAGTATTTGTGAAAATTGTAAATAAGCTGTTCTGATAATGCAGCATGCATTTATAATACTGGTTTCAATTGTGTAGCCTAATTTACTTGTGGTGGATTGACAACGGGTGGTCAATTTATAACCCCCAGCTGAACTGAGTAAGCGTGGTGCTTGGTGTTGGAGGCCCACCTGAGGATTGTTGTCAGCAGCATAAGAAGCAAAACTGAAAAAAGCAGTTAGGCTGTTGGAAGCTGTTAGAAGCTGTAAGGAGTTGTTGGTTCTGTTGGAGGAGCTTGTCATGCTGGCTTGTCATGCTGATGAACTTGGCTGTTCTCATCCCCCAAGGAGCTCGGGACCTTGTTGGCACTGAGAATAGCTTCATTTCACTTTCTGGTCCTCACTTTGAGCATTCCTGGTACCATTCCTGGTTCCTGGCTCCAGAGGGGAAGATGATGCACTGCCAGTCTCCTGGAAAAGCTTGCTGCTTTGGCTTCCCTGATGAGAACTCAGTTGTCTTCATCACTGAAGGAGGTTGGGACCTCACTGTTTCTTCACTTCCTGGCTTCAGTGCAGGTCCCTCAGCCTGCTAGCTCAGACCCTTCATCCTGCTGGCACAGACTTCCTAGATTCCACCACTGACCTTTAGGCCTTCCCAAGGCAGAACCGTGAAACAGGCGTGTATGAGATATTGTTATGGGCTCTGGGCCTCCAGGTTGACTCTTGGGAGGCAGTTATGAGCTCTAGGTCTCTTAGATGGACTCATGCAGGATATTTCCATGGGATCCAGGACTTTGGCTAGATTCCTTGGTCTTAGTGTGTAGACAGATTTCCTGCACTCTCTTGTGTATGATCCTTTGGGTGACTATTATAAATAATTTTATAAAATGTTTCCTATATTATACTGTCTCCCCTTACAATAAACCCCAAACCAAAACATTACTGCTAAAAATTTGTTGTATCTCCCTGAAAATAGGAAATTCAATCAAATTGCCCATAGATCGTTTACTAGCTGCATTTGAAAAGAAATGCACATATGTTGACCCTGAGTACTGAGGGGGAAGACTGTGTTAAACTGATACCTATACTGGAGCTTAATACCAAGGGAGCACCTCTTGATCGCTGGAACCTGTGAATCTGTTGCTATCCATGGCTAGAAGGATTAAGAGTATGGAATTAAAGTTGCTAATCAGCTGATGACAAAATAAGAAGATTACCTTGGATTATATAGGTGAAACCGGTGTAATCACAGGTGCCCTCATACCTGGAAGAGGGGAGAGGGAGAGGAGGCTCGAGTATAGTATCCAAGAAGGGCCTCCTTATACTCACACTGACTTTGAAGATAATTCCACAGACCATTAGGCAAAGAGCCTTTTGTTCAGACTGGAGATTCACAGAGAATGGCAGCAGGGAATAGAAAACCAGACGGTCATTAGTTCAACTTTCGAAAAACACGTTTCATTATGTTCACTGTGCCACTTACAGGGGTTATGTCAATGGAAGTGAAAACACAATTCCCATCTTCATAGGTCACAGAATCCCTTTCAAATACCCTTTTCCCATAGGACCACAACACAATTAATAGCTACTCCATGCTTTCCTTTCCTTAGGCAAAATTCACTGAAGTCATCCTTGAGCTCTCAGGCCCTACAACCCAAGTCAACAGCAAATCCTATTAGCGCCGTATCTAGGATCCAGTCATATTTTAAGAGACAGTGTCTCATTGTCCAGGCTAGCCGTGAACTCCTAGTCTCAAGCAGTCCTCCTGCCTCAGCCTCTGAATAGGTGGGGCTATGGACATGCACCACCATGCTCAGCCCCATTCGCTTTTTCCACCCACTGGCACTTCCTGACCTTGTCTGCCATCATCTCTCCTACCGATTACTGAATGGCTCTTCATTGGACCCTTGCTTCAGCCCTTTTCTTGCTGCAGTCTTTTCTCAACATAGTGTACCTACTACTGATCATTAAAATGTGTCAGCCCAGGTGGGTGGCACATGCTTCTAATCTCAGCTACACAGGAGGCTAAGGCAGGAGCATTGCAAGTTTGAGGCCATCCTACACAACTTGATGAGATCTTCTCTCAAAATGGAAAATAAAGGGATGGGGATGGAGCTCAGTGTAAGTCATGGGTTCCACCCTCAGTAAAGCAACACACACACACACACACACACACACACACACACATGCACACACATGCTGAGTCAGGTTGTATAAAGCAGCTCCTCAGTTTAAAACCATCCAGTAACTCCCCACCTTATTCAGAGTAAAAGCCAAAGTCCTCATACACAACCTTCTGATATATTGTACAACTGTTCCCCACTACCTTATTCTCTATTATTCCTTCCTTCCCTGTGAGGAAGTCATACATTCCCACCTCTGGCTAAGAAGGCAGAGTACTCTCCCATCTCAGAACTGCCTGGAGCATGCTTGGGCCATTAGAACATGAGCTGAAGGGACAGCGAACCAATGGCAAGGAGAAGACTTAGCAAACATCATAGGGTTCCTTTAGGTCACTGGCTTTTCCGTCTGCGCTGGTGTATGTCAAGCCAGGGCTGCTCCTTCAGCCTGGCCTCTGGAATAAGAAGACTTGCAGCAGCTCATCCACAGCCATAATATAATGCTTGAGAAGAAACCAATGCTGTATGAGACAGAGCGTTCGGGGCCATTTGTTACTGCAACAAAGCCGACTAACATATCCCGATCACCTCTTGGACTACCTTCATTTCTAGTCTCCCAGTTGCTTGTCTGCTCCGGCCATCGTGACCCGCCCAGTACACTTTTAGCCCTGACACCTTATGCCTACCGTTCCCTCTGTCTAGGAACACTCTGCTTTTCCCAGGTGTCTGCATTTCTGGCTGCCCCATTCTCTGAGGTCTTTCCCCTCATGTCATTTACAACACTTGCGTCATTCAGTATGAAATCACAGCCTACCTTTCCTCTGCTCTTCCTACTTTATTCCTTTACTTAGCATCTAAATATCTAAATATTAATTATTTGGTTCCTTTATTTCTTCATGGTCTGCGTCCCCCCCAGGTCAGATTTATCAGGACAAGCACTTTTTTTGCCTCTTTTGTTCACTGCTGCAGCTCCAACACTAGGACAATCTTTGGTGCACTCTGGTCAATAAATATATGTGTAATGAAGAGGGGTGATGCGTGCACATGTGCATGTGTGCGTGCTCGTGTGCATGTGCGTGTAGGGTGAAGCTAGGTGGTATTTAGAGTGTTTTTGTATCTTTTAAGCCAAATGTAGCTAGACTAGAAAACGGAGAGAGGTACCTTGATAAGGAATTGTCCAAAGGAAGGATTAAGGCTAACGTGTGAAGTTATGGTGAGGGTGGAAAGCGGGAATGGGGGACCCTTAGTCTGAAAAGCTGAGGGGCCACTCACTCACTGCAGAGTATTTTGGAAACAGAAATTTCTAAATGGTCAGAGTCATGCAATGTTGACTAAATCATAAATTGCACCTGTGTAGACAAAGACCATAATTTTAGATAGCTTCAGTTATAATAAAACACAGCAGGGTTCTCTGAATTTGAAGGACAGGCAGGGGCAGAGGTTAAAAGGATAGCCCAAAGGCTCTCTATGTCCTCTCAGCAAAGCCTCCTGACCTCTCAGAGCCTCTGTCTTCTCATCATAAGGTGGCATAAAGATAACAGCAAATAAAACTGCAGTTAGGAGTAAACTAAATGCCTGCAAAGTGCCTCTAGAGCTGTGCCTGGCTCATGGAAAGCTCTCTACAACTGTGAGCCATCACCATCCCCATTTGCAAACACACGTGGAGAAAAATCTGAAGAGAAAAATACTTCTAGGCAAGGACGCAGACGCTCACACTTTGGTCAAACTTTTACAATCAAAGAACAAGGTAGAAATTTAAACTTCTGATATACTGAGTATAGACTATGAAATAACAATGAATCTGTGTGATTTATTGAAATGAGGCAAGCCCTAGTTTTATGAATTTTTTATTAATCTTATTAAGTCTTTACAATCACCTTGTGAAGGCAGATTTTATTATTATCCCCATTAAATGGATGAATACACTAAGGCTGAGGAGATAGTAATTGATCCAAGGTCACTGAGCAAGTAAAAAGCAGGGCCTGTTTTTAAATCCTTCCTGGTGAGACTCCTGAAATAACCATTAAACAGCACGGGGCAGAGGTGGGCATCCTGGAGAACACAAGGACCTGCTGCCATGATGACAATCTTGGCTAGTGCTCCATCCTGTCAAAAATGACAATTCCGTAGAATACTTCCAGAGACACCCTTTCTCTGACAGCACAAACAAGGCCTTAGTGCTTACATGAACACAGGCTAAGACAAACGGCTGGTTTAAATTATGTTAATTTAAAAATTATGTACGTGAATGCACTTTGTCTACCGGCCTTTCCTGGAAGACTTTAAACTCCTCTTTGTAGCTAGGGTACATTTAGGGAGCCCAGCACAAGGCGGCACGGAGTGCGCACCTAAGATGGAAACTAGAGTGAGAGGTGAGGGGAGACGGCGCCCTCTTGTGTTCCCATGGCGGGTCCTACACTGAAACCTTCATGTTTTGGCAGGTCGCCATCTTGTGCTGGCTGAATGGTTCTGCTGGAACCAGATCTTAGCGGTAATGTTTCTGCAATGAACCTTTGGTCACAGAATACCTATCCTAGTTTAGTTCAGGCAAAACCTAGAAAATACATCGCTATGTTCACCACGTGGTAATGCGTAGTAGCTGAAATTGTGAACCAGAATTTGCTGATGACATTATCTGCTTATACAGACTACGTCAGAACCATGGCTCCAAAATCCCCGCAAGGCCGCCAGAAGAAGTCAGCACCTGGCAAAAAGAAACAAAAGCCAGTATTGCCTGGTAGGATTCTCTCTTATTTAATGGGTTATATCAGCAAAGTGATTATTGTTTTATGTATCAAATAAAATGAGATATGTTTGCTGTCATAAAGCCAAACAGGTGCAGAATTAAGTGTTGGGGGATTTACTTTTACTTTTGATCATTTCATTACAATATAAATAATTCCATATAACAAATGCCATAGCAAATATCTCACTGATAACTCTCTTAGAAAGACATTTATTTGCATATAATTATTCATAAGCTAGTTTAAGTCTTCATTGTATATTTGCATTTGTGTTTCATATTTTGAAGTCTGGTAAGAGATTGTAATGATTTACAAATGGACATTTGATATTATTTTATTTTATTTTATTTTAGCTACTGAGGAAGAGGAACCAGTAAATATGGAAAGCATGGGTAAGTGGAAATATAATTTAGAATTTGTGTTCCCAGTTTTATAACATGTTAATACATAGTAAGCAGGCAAGAATATTGTAAACTGAAGTGATCAAAATTCTACCATGTACTGAAGAGATAAAATTCTACCATGTGATATACAATAAAAAAATAAAGATTTTAATAAAGGATAAAAAAGAGAATTTCACACTGAGTAATAAATTTAGATCAAACAGTACCTTCACAATCTGTTATGTGATTATCCCAAGATCTTTTCTAACTGTAAAGTTATAAAATCTGTAAATTACTACTTTTATAAGAATAGTATTTTCCAAACTCTGGTTCTTTGGCAATATCTGTACTTCATGGTCAGATTCTACTATTTCAGAGAAATGGGCCGAGTTTTCAAACAAATAAGCTGCAGTTTAAACAACCAAGCTAATGTTCTTTCTTTTAAAGGCTAAATAATTTTTATCCCAGCAGAAATAGGGGAGTGAAAGGGAGGCTTTTTCTCAGAGTTGGCTTAGATGAAGATTTGGGCTTTTAATCATATAGGATGGGTAAATATCTCTCAGATTTTTATGCAAGTATCTCTTTGTAATTGATATCTAGACTCCATCTCCCCCTAAATAGGTTTTTCTCTTTCATAGCACTTGTAATTGTGAAGTTGAAGATGTATGTTAGTCAGCTTCCTGCCACTGTAACAAATACCTGAGGTAATTAACTTACAAAGATAAAGGTTTTGGTGTTGCACTCCTATAACCCAGCACTCGGGGGCTGAGGCAGGTGGATCGTTGTGAGTTCAAGGCCAGCCTGTGCTACAAAGTGATCTCAAGGCCAACCTGAACTGCATGGTGAGACCCTGTCTCAAAAAAAGATAAAAGTTTATTTGGGCTTATATTTTGGAGGTTTTGGTCCATGACTAGTTGGGCATGTTTTGGAGGGGGCTGTGGCAGCACGTCATGGCAGGAATGTGTGGCAAAGCAAAATTGCTCACCTCCTGACCAGGAAGTGAAAGAGAGAAAGAGGAAGTGACCCAGGTCCCACAATTCCTTTCAAGGATGCAGCACCCGTGGCCTGAGGCCCCCCTCCTAGCCCTGCCTCTTAAAGTTGCCACCATCTCCCAGTAGTGCTGAGCTGGGAACCAAGTCTTTAACATGCAGGACTTGGAGACTCCAGATCCAAAATATAATGAGTTGATCTTCATCCCTCATGGATGTTCCATAAAGTTGCTTCAACTACTGAATTACTCAGTGCAGTACCAAATTCTTAGGGAAATTAGGGGGTCAGATTTCCTCAAGCCTTTGTTCTCATATTTACTAACTAGTAATACATAACCGCTAAAGAAGTATTTAGTGTATGTTATTGATTCATTTAATATATGTTTCGTGTATTCTGTTGATAGTATTTAGTTTATGTTATGGATTCATTAACACTAGACTTATGCTTATGACTCATGACTGAATGATGCTTATCCAGGACTCCAGCTTTCTCCGGAAGTCACATCACAGACCTTGCACTTCGGAACAGCAGGAAGCACTTTAGCACTGTAACCTGGGACCATTTTAAGCAGCAAACTCATCAATTAAAAGCACAAAAAAATAAAAGCACTACATAGGCTCCTGAAAATGACAGGACATCTTTTCTGGGACATTATTCTGTTTTCTGCAAGTAGTTAATTGCATAGATAGATAGATAGATAGATAGATAGATAGATAGATAATAGATAGATAGATAATAGATAGCTAGATATAGATACCTTGATTCAAATCATCACTCCCCACTTCACGACTATTTAGTCTCAAACAACTTCACCTCACTGAACTTCTGCTCCCTCATCTGAAAAGTGATGCTTGTAGAAAACAAATTAGGTAGTACATGCACATTTCCTCCCATGGGGTTGTCACAAAATATGGTCATGTTCATTCTTATTATTATAAATACTATAATAATAGAGAAGTAGATCAATGAATAAAAAGAGACTCCAAAAGTAAAACTCACAGATATATATGGTCAACCGATTTTAAACAAAGTATCAAAAACTGCACAGGTGAAGTATGTGAAGTGTATGGGCATTATTTGTTAACTCTTTCAGTCTGCAGGACCCATGTGTGTAGTTTATGGCTGGAATTTCACAGCCCTCTGTCTGGGGAGCACAGTGGACCTGAGGCATGAATTGGGCGGAGGGAGTGAGTCAGAGGCAGGTCTGGTGCTGGAGTCTGTCTAGGGCTCCTGCTCCAGCAGGCTGCTGGAATAACAGCCCCCCTCTGTGTCCTATGGAATGTCGCCTCCGTCCCCTTCATGGCTGTGTATGGAGAAGGAACAAGTCCCGCTTCTGCCTCTGCTGTGCCTTCTCACTAGACAGAAAGGGCAGCATCCAACCTACCACACAGAGACCCCGGTTTGGATCTCAGATACTCCCGTTCCAACTCGCAGTGCCTCATCTTGGAAATGTTACTCAGCCTCTGTGAGCTTGGGTTTCCTCGGCTAAAAAGTAGGGGAGATCGTTATCCTAACCAGGGGGGAATGTTGTTGGGAAGATAAAAGGAGCTAATGATATAAGGGGCTTGGGACCGCACCGGCACGGCGCAGGTGCTCCGCGGGAGGGACGGTCAATAACACGGAGGTTAACACCGTTGGGTCTGAGGCTGGCGCTAGCCTGGCCCCTTTCCCAGTAGATATTGTCCTCATGGCGGGCACGTCTGAACCGCGTCATCTTCAAGAGGCCCCCAAGACCTTCTCATTTGCTGCGACACATTTCTTCCTCTCTTTGGAGCAACCAGCCTCCAGCTCTGCTCGAGGCTCAGTGAAGTTCTCACACTCGAACACCATAGCAGCATGGCCGCAGCGTGCGGCGCTGTCCTCGGTGTGTGCCTCAAAGCCGAAACCGCAGCAGTTCTTTTCCTCATTTCTCCCGGGCTTTGGAGTTGGCCGAAGCCTCTGCCTTCCTCTTTCTAGTCTGTCTGTTACATTGATGGTATGGAGGTGCTAGCCTGAGAAAGTCTGTTGGCTACCTGTCATGTAGTGTCACTGATTGCCGACCCCAGCTAGGACAACCCTTGAGGTTTACTAACTTCTACATGAACGAATGTTAGAACCTGTATTAAAGTAGCATTGAATTGGTCCTACTAGTGCAAAAAAATCATTTTTGTCAGAAGTGGAATTTGAAGCTATTAGAATTTGAAGCGTGTGTTTAAGGGGGAAGGTGGCATAGAAAATTTGCCTTTTTCGATCATTGTTTTCTCAGTTTCTTGGACGGTAGACAGTTTTCTGGTTTTGCTAAACACCTGCAAAGCTTGTTTAGTGGTGCCTCCTTTTTAATCCTAGCATAGCACGGGTTCTCATAGCGCCACCTAGTGGTTTTCTAAGGCAAAACTACAGAATTTTTTTATACATGCAAAACTATATAAACACTGTATATAGAAACAAACGGAGACGGACAGAGGCAGAGACGGAGAGAGAGAGAGAGAAAGAGAGAGAGAGAGAGAGAGAGAGAGAAGCAGGCTAGAATGGAGTCTGGGCTGTGTTAGGAAAGCAACAGAAGCTTTGGAACAAGAAATTCACGTTTAATCCTAGCCTAAGAAAATTTTAAATATGATAAAAATTTTAAACTACACTGTATTTGTATAATTATTTTCAGTAATTAGAAACAAATGAGAAAAATGGAATGCTTACCAATATAAGAATGGTTTTAAGGCATGCTACAAAATTAAGTTAATTTAAACGTTTTTAAACGATTATTTAATGCCATCAAAAATATTTGTGAGGTAATAGTACTAAAAGCAGCATTTAGAATTTCGTATAAAGCACATATCAAGAAACTGAAATAAAATAGAGCAAAATATTAATAGAAGTCCTTTCTTGATGGGTAGTATTATGGACCTTTGTTATTTTCTTCTTTTTAAATTTTGTTTAGTATCTCTTATAACGGTTTTATTTACTTTAAATATAAGAACAGTAATTGTAAAGTCTTCAACTTTTTAACCAAGAGAATTACTAAAAGTGTGTTTCCTGTTGCTAATATTTTCATCAGTTGCCTTTAATGTACAAATTTCACTTTGTCTTTCCTAGGTCATCCAGAAATTTATCCTTTAGTATTGACTACCAAGACTCAGGAAATATTCAACTGCCGAGTAGATCAAGATGTCACCGACGAAATACCGTATAAGCTTATCAAAAAGGAAGATATTTTTGAAGACTTGCGTAACAGAGCTGCAGTATCTGACTTCCACCCGGTCAAAAAAATTGTCCAGGTAAGTGCAGCGCACCCCCTTTGTTTCCAGTCGTACCTCAAGAAGCCCCTAGTATGTAATAACACAGACTGGAGGCTTTCACATTTGGCATCCCACTTACCTGGAGCCCACCCGAGTCTGTCCACACCTCCCCTTTGGACAATCCTCTGTGAAAAAGCAAAGACCCAGCAGCAACTAGTTATCTTCCGCACACAGAAGAGCACGTCATTGTCCAGTTTTAACTATCACAGAAATACACCTTTATTTTCTTCCACCGCTTTCATTGTTTTGTTCAGAATTTTGGCCGCATATGTCTCCAAACACACTACAGAACATACCACCAATGCTTTTCTCTTCCTGCTAGAAATAAAACTTCACGGTAAATTTCCTTGGCTCTATTGTATTTTTAAGAGCTTTTTCACCTGATAATTTTGTAATTTGAGGCTACCAGCTACAGTTTAGCACTACGGTTATCTTTTATGATTAGTTGATAAAGAAATATCAATTTTATGTCAGCATCTAAGTGAATGCAATGGCTGTGGAAAGTTAACTTTCTCTTTTGATTTTATCCTGACAGGAATATCCTGGAAATGAGATTCTACTTGTTTATGACAAAGACTTCAAGTATGGGCTGAACTTTTATATTATAGGAACAGAAGAGGGCAAGGAAAATTATTTAAATGTAAGCACATGCCAAGCCTGAGATTTGTTGATTGTTGGAAGGAGGCAGTCAGCTCTGAGGAATCTGTATATGGTGTCGTTATTCCTGTTCAGCTGCTTCCCAGGGAGTAGGTCAGACTCGGCGACCTAGAATAGGTGACTATAAATGAGAGGTGAAAGGAATCAACCCTCTCAAGGTACAGATACTCCGCTTGTTTGCCCTTCATTGTCCCAGTGAGAGAGGAGACAGTGAGTCCAGAGCACCCTACTCTCCTAAGAGCACCCCAGCGCACATTCCTTTTTCAAGTCACTCTGATTTCTACATCTGTGGGTAAGTTACTGAGGCTCTTCTCTTTAAAATGGTAGCACCATTGTGTAAAAATGCCACAATTTTTTTATCCAATCCTCAGTGGATGGACGTTTTTATATAATGGAATATTAGCTATAAAGAAAGGTAAACCTGAGGCTTTTATAGGTAAATGGTCACAACTAGAGACCATACTCATAGGTGAAATAAATCAGACCTGCATGTGTAAGCAACATATTGCCTCACTGGTGTAAGAACCTGAAAGAGTGAATAAAAATTAGGAGGTATGATAGACATTGGGAAATGAAAGGAAACTGCTCAAAAGTAAAGAGCATCTGGGAAGAGGGAAAAGAGAAAGAAAGAAGGGGAAATTATGTATGTATATACAGGATAGCTAACATAGCTGTATTACTGACTTATATCACTTCATTGAAAGGAACAGTTCATGATTAATGATTTGATCAATCTTGTATGTCTATATTTGTTTTCCTGAGTAACCACTTTGAAGTTATCAATATGTAATACAGCAACCATTGTTAATTTCCTGTCACCTTGTCTGTAATTCAGTATTGCTTGTGTTGTTCTTGTGCTATTTTGCAAATGGATGTCTGTTTGTTAATATGTTTTCTTTGTTTTATTTTTAAAATAAAAAAAATAAAAGGATTACACTTCAAAAGGTAAAAAAAAAAAAATGGTAGCACCAATAGCACTCATTTCCAGGATGACTGTGAGGATTAAATTGGGTTAAGACAAAGTCCTTCATTCAAGGTGGGCAAGAAAGATAACAAATTTATGAAATTCATGTGACTGTCCTTCAGTGTCATGTGGTCAAAATGAGGGCAGTGATTTGGAAGGTTTGGTCATATTGTTCAAGGGAATCAGAAGAGTTTGTATGGTTGTTCCATAAGCAAGAAAAAGTAAAGGAAAGCCACTGAATTTTAAAATAATGAATAATTTCTAGTTAAAAACAATCTTTCATTTATTTTCATTTTTGTCATTGCTTTTCTCTGTTTTTAGTGTTTTATTATTGTGAAATATTTTAAAGGTGCAGAAAAGTACAGGGAGTAGTATAACCAGTATCTATACTGTCGTCACTCAAAATGAGTTTTTACCTCAAAACTTACTTTATTTTATTTTATTTATTTTTGTTGTTGTTGTTGTTTTTCTTCTGGTACCAGGAATCAAACTCACGACCACGCGCTTGCCAGGCAGGCGCTGTGCCACTGAGCTAAATCCCCAGGCCCAAAACTTATTTTAAAAAGGAAAACTTTTAACTTATTCTAAAGTTGTTATATTATCTTCTTGTCTATGATTTTATGATTTACCATATATGTATACTCCACAAATAATGTGCTTTGCTTTTATTAATTGAAAATTTACATACAAACTATATCATGTTATATAAATTACTCAACTTTAAAAATTTTTATTATTGTATGTTAGTAATACATAATGAATACATTCATCTTGTGATAAATATACATATCACATCTTGGTCTCTTTTATTCAACAATTTTTGGTTTTTGCTGAATTTTAAAATTCTCGGATCTATAAATATTAATACATGTAGGTATTATATATGTAGATTGACTTTGTTCATTATACTTGCTTTGTGAGGTTTTGTTTTATGACTATAGCATGGTGTGTCCCATTCATTTCCCTAGAGTTATTTATTTGGTGGTCATGCTTTCACTGTAATAAATAAAGCAAAAGTGACTATCTTAGTTTTAAGATTTACTCCTAGTATTTAAGGGATAGCACCTTTCTCATGTTTATATTTCTCTTGTCACAGTACCTTTCATTGAATCAGAGAAAATTAGTTTTCTATTTTTTCATCAAATTAAGGTTTTGTCTTTGTATAGTAAATGCTTTTTTCTAATGATGTATCATTTCCTTATTTCCTCATCTATCTTTTTCTCCTATCTTCTTTCTATATATTTGATCACTTTTCTGCTTTGCAGTTTACTTCTCATAATTCAAAGGCATTAACTGATAAATCAGACAAATAGGAAGTGATAAATAAACTTACATAAAAGTAAAGTTTATACATACAAAATATATGCGTGTGCCTATAAACCTAAATTTGGTCGTGTATTTTAGAATGCTATTTATTTAACTGTAGGCCCCAGAAGTGCCAGAAGAACAAGAAGAATATAAAGAACTTATTCCTGAAGAAATATTTACTTATGTACCACCTGTCTCTAAACCTTGGGTGTCCTTGGGCAGTGAAAAAGAAATTGAGGAAGAATCAGTGAAGAAATCTACAAAGCAGGTCAGAGGCTTAAGTATGATCGCCAGTCATTACCTCGTTGTATCTGTACAACATTTATTCTCAAGGGATCAATATAATTTGCTATATGTGCTATGGGGATACATTTTTTTGTTTTTGTTTTCGTAAAATAATTTTCTTAAGCAGGAGTTATGACTTGAATCTGTCCCCCCAGAAAGATACATCAAAGCCCTAATCCCAGTACCTCAGAATGTGACCCTCTTTGGAAATAGTCTTTGCAGATGTAATTAATTACGATGAAGTTGCATTTGAGGAGGGTCGGCTCCTAACCCAAACTGATCAATATCCTCATAAGAGGAAGGCCGTGGGGGACAGAGTGATAAGAGGAACGCCATGTGAGGAAGAAGCAGAGATGGGAGGGATGTATCTACAACTCTAGGAACACTGAGGGTTGTTGCCCAGCACCAGAAGTTGGAAGCAAAGTGAGGACAGGCTTTTCTCCCCTGAGCCTTCCAAAGAAACCAGTCACCAACCTCCACAGCTATGAGAAGTAAATCACTGTGTTTTAAGCCAGGCAGGTTGTAATACTTCGCGATGGCAGCACTGAGAAGTTTATTCAGTGGCAGTCCGTCCCAGAGCAGCTCCTGAGAGGAGGATTTGTGCGTGAGTGACTTACTGTGACAGTGTCCCGTAAGATAACATGAAGAGGAGTGGGACAGGGACATGGAAGGAATCCCAGGCAAAAGCCCTACAGAGGGCTGTGGCCTGAACATTTAGAGGAACTCTGGAGTAGAAATTACAGTTTAGGGGCTGGGGATTTAGCTCAGTGGCACAGCACCTGCCTGGCAAGTGCAAGGTCGTGCGTTTGATTCCCGGTAGTGGAAAAAAAAAAATTACAGTTTAAAGTTGTCCCAAAAAGCAGCCAAGAAGAGGGGCTTCCCTATGGCTCCTCCCAGTCCACCACTGCCGCTGTGTAAGCTGCAGTCACTCCTTGCAGGCGGAGTGGCTTTACTAGAGCAGCCCATCAAAGAGGACCCGGTGCAGCCCGTGGGGATGCAAAGCCGTGGAGCTGAAGGGGAACACAGCGTGCATAGAGAACTCTGAGACCATCTGGGCAGAGTTCCAATACTGCTCCCTGCACATCCGTTTTACTCCAGAGACTTCATGGTGTTACCTTTGCTGTTTACATACATGGTGTTACCTTTGCAGGTGACATACATGATTTCTCGAAAACGCAGTGATTTTGGTGCACCAGTTACATTCAGTGACCAAAATGCTTCCAGTGTAAAAGATGCCTACATCGAATGTACAGCCTACCCAGATAAAAACTTCACCCTTAAGCAACTGGAGAAAAATGTTGCCATGCAAGCAATCCCTCAAATCAAGGACACGAGCACTCAGACAAAATGGTGGGTGTGTTATGGGTTTATGTATTTATAATACCATCAAAAATCTAAAGAAAATTAAATGCAGTTATATGAAGACTCTGTGAAGTTAAAAAAATGAGTGAAGGTAATAATTATGGTGCTAGTCATCTGTCATCTGGAATATTTCCATTCCTCCTAACTGTTGTAGTCTAACACCTAAGTGATGATTTTTATAGTGCAAATTAGCCTTCACTGGCTAGATTTCTTGTTTGGCCGACCACTGCTTACACAGATACACCCATCCAGAGCCCTTGGGGTGGTATCTGAGGTGACCCTTCTCCTCCATGCTGAGGCAGACAAGTGGCGGTACCTACAAAATTCTATGCATCCCATCAAGGCAAAAAATAGCTCTGCTCCTCCATCTATTACCCGACATCTCTGCTTTTCTTTGCAGCAAATCAGCAGCGGCCACACTCTCTGGTTCCATTAACTCTTCCACCATTCCGTCTTGAGCCCAATCCAAGCAGTCTTAGCAGGGCCTCTGGTTGCCCAGTGCAGTGACCTGTGTTCAGACCTTCTTTACTTCACTCCTCAGCAGTGTCTAACAGGATTGACTATTTTCCTTTCTTGAAACACTTTTCTTCCATTTCACTTGGAGGCAACTCTGATTATTCCACTCCTAACTCAAGGCAGCTCTTTCTCGATCTCCTTTACAATCTCTTCTTCCAAGTTTCTTCTTCCTTCTTTTCAAGTTGAAGGATTCCCACGGGTATCTCCTTCTGATACTTTCTCCAACCAGACTTAATTCTGGGGTGACTTTCTCAAGTCCTGGGGTGTTTCCTATCATTTGTTGGCTGATGACTCCCAAGTTTTAACCTCCATCTCTCCCCTAGACGCTATATTTGTTTATCCATCTACTTGAACATTGACAAGTATCTCAAAGTTCATTGCCCAGCCACAAACTTGATTTTCTGCCTGCAAATCTGAAATGTCTTGAATCTTCTTCATCTCAAGAAATAGTAGGGATATTTTCCTAATTACTGAGAACAAAGACCTTGGCCTTTGCTGGGTATATCTCCAAATACTTCCACTGCTCTCAGCCTGGACCAAGGCATTATCTCTTGTTTGAATTATTATATTTCTTGTTCACTGTATTCTGCTACCCATCCTTCCCCTCCTACATTGTATTCTCTGTAAGAGAGCTAAGTAATCCTGTTAAAATATAAGTCACATCATGTCACCTATGAAAGTCTCCCAGTGGTTTTCCATCCTGAAGGGACCTACAGAGCTTCATATGATCTAGATCCTCTTTTTCCTTCTCCCCTCATTTTTCACATCTCCTCTAACTCATCCAATCCTCCTTGAATTCTCCAAACATGTTCATGCCTAGTATGTTTTTACTTACAGTTCCTTTATACAGCATACTCTTTCCCTCCTTCACTCAGGCCTCTGCTCAAATGAGGCGTCCCCTGACACGCCCAGATAAAGGCAACAACTCCTATTACTGGCTGTCCCCTTAGTCTATTTTTTATCATGGTTGTATCACCGCTTAATGCTGTATTTTTCACTGTCTCTCTTCTCCCCACAATCCTTACAACTTACGCTCTATGGAAGAAGAACTTTGTCTTTTTGTAATTGCTAGATCTCTAACTCCTAGCATGGTTCCTGGCAGGTACTTAATAAATAGATGGGGGGCGGGGAGGAATGGAGCAAGGAAAAGGACAAAGTTAAGGGAACATGCATGGTATAATGGTGTATTTAATTTCAGAGTCGTGAAATACACAGGGAGAGAGTGGAAAAGAATCAAGAGACAGAAGCATAGACTGCATTATGGGAGAGGCAGGCCTTTCAAACCTATGTAAACCAGTTCAGAGACCATGGAAGTGCAATGTTAAAGTCAGGGCACATATACACGGACAGCAAAGATTGGGCCAAAACTGGATCAGAAACAAGGAAAATACATGAACTGAGAGGATAGAACCAGAGGAAGTGCAGAGGCTTGGTAATCAAGTCCTAATGGGGAAAGGGGGCATCAGATATCCATAAACACCAAGAAGTAAGAGAGAGACAGAAAGGAGAGAGGTAATCTATATGTTCCAAAGAACTTTAGAGTTTGAGACAATTTCTAAGCCAAGCCAGCCCAAGACTTCTGCTGTGTTTCTACAAGGGTACAAACAAGTCCCAAGAAGGTGTCAGATAGACTTAGAAGGGACAGTAAGCCTTCAACGACAGCGAGCCCAATCACAAGACTTTGGACACATTCAACTAGGCTCTCAGTGAATGTGGGTTGAGTATAATAGTGACGGCTGTAGAAGGAATAAGCACGTGATAAGAAGGGACAGACCCTGACTCACAAAACCGAAAGTAAAGCAAAAGGAATTCAAATGAGTCAAACTTAGAAGACTGGGAAAATCCTGGTTCCTCTTCCTAAGCTCAGACCATCAGTAGCTGGTGGGAGGTGGAGAAGATTGGAGTGTGATTGTAATGGAAGAAAGCGTGACAACTCGTGACAGCTTCAAAGAGCAACGGCAGTGAGAGCAAATGCTTCATGCTCCGGCCGCACACCAGGCGTTCTAAGCGCTTTACACATCCACTCAGGCCTCACAAATACCCTTTGCAGGGGCCATTATCCCTACTTTATAAATAAAGAAACTGAGGCAGAAGTTGAAAGTACAAGCTCAATGTTTAGAATGTGATTTAAGTTGAAACAATAACAGTTTTGCTAAAAAAACAACAATCACATTTTAAAAATAAATAAGAGCTGCCAGGGCATGGTGGCACATGCCTATAATCCCAGCACTCGGGAGGCTGAGGCAGGAGGATCATTGTGAGTTTGAGACCAGCCTGGGCTGCAAAGTGAGCTCAAGGCCAGCCTGAACTGCATAATGAGACCCTGTCTCAAAAAGACAGAAAAAAAAGAAATACTGAAAGAATGAAATAGAGAGAAGAGACAATAAAGTGAGTATGGCAAATGTTACTAATTGATGAATCTGGGTGAAGGGTGTGCAGGAGTTCCTTATACCCTCTCATAACTTTTCTATAAGTTTACAAGGATTTCTAAATAGCAAAAATTTTACAAAAGAAGACCTTTGAAATTATGTCAGGGAGAAATACAGGTAGACTTTGAATGATGGTCACTATCTGTTACCTAGGATAAAGGAAAAAATTCAAGTATAGAATTTAAATAAAGTAATATCCTAAGATGAACTTTTGACCTATAATGACCTATATTTGCTTTTCTTTTATCTATTTTTAATATTTTAGGACATATCCCAAAAATGCTAGTACACAATATTATGCAAGAGAATTCTCAGAAGAGGAAAAAGAAAGAGTTGGACAATCAAAATCGTTGACTGATTTTCTGAACAATGTGTCCACAAGGTAAATATATATATATATATTAAATTTTAAAAATACAACACAGAATATGCATATTTACTTATAATACTAAGTCTTAATAAGAAACTCTAAGGTGGAAGCCATGAAGTCAGTTATCAACTATGCATAAACATATCACACATTCATAAATTCTTCACATTGTTTAGAAATATTTTACCCTTCTATTGCTAAAAAATATCCTAGACCTTCTATGGTAGGGCCATGCCAAACACCAAACACAGTGTGACTGAGTGAATGTGTGAGGATGTTTTCATAATTGCAAGTCAACAATTACAGGTTGAGCATAACGTATCCAAATTGCTTAGGACCGAAAGAGTTCAGATTTTGTTGTGCAAGAGGCGGGAATATTTGCATACACATGATGAGATACCTTGAAATGAGTCCCAAGTCTAAACACGACATTCATTTCATGTATATGTTATGCATTGAACTTGAAGATAATTTTATACAGTATTTTAAATAATTGTAGGTATGGAATGTTTTACTTATAGTGTCGTGTCAATGTCAAGCAGGTGCACATTTTTGGATTAAGGATGCTCAGTCTATATTTGTATTTACTGTGGTTTATTTTATTATGAGAAGGTCTTTTCTCCCCTCCTCTCCCTCTCTGCTTCTAAGCTTCACTGACTTTTACAGGATGATGAGAATGAGCAAGCTAAGGATGATAAGGATAATTATTATGATGATGAAACTATTTGCAAAAATATCTTTGTAAATGAGAACCTGAATTCAATTCAGACGTCCTTTCTGAACATGTCACTGTTATCGCTTATTTTGGGGTTGACTGCAATTCTTACTGGGTCAGAAGGAGAAAAGTCTTCAAAACAACCCCTATTCTGCCTAGAACCCTGGTCAGAGTCCTGGGTCTTCCAAGCAAGAGAAAGGGCTTGACGGGGTCTTATCAAGCTGATACAAAATTCAGAGCAGTGGGAATAATAGTGAAATATTCCGCCAGCTGTACTGAAGAGGTTGGTTTCCATTTCTTTTTAAAATTAAAAATGCAGTGGTCACATTCATAAATTGCTTAAAATAAGCTTTTTTCTTTTAAGAAGACACTAAGTCTTTTAGGCTGAATTAAATGTACTGAAAATTTTTTATAACAATTCTAAAAAGTCGACACTTATTCCTAGAGAGGATCTGTTTCAAAAACTCACTGAATCACCCAGAGTGCATAAACTATTGGCCACTCATGCACAGGGAGCATGCTGCATTGAGACAGGAATAAGAAAACTTTAAATTTCTTTTCCTGTGTCACAATGGTCCCAGAAGAGTGGTCAGGTTCCCGGATACCTGGCAACCACTTTAAACTCAAGTATTATAATTCTTCTCAGAACAGACTTTTTCTCCTCTAATCAAATGACAAGTCAAGTTAAACAAAAATAGTTCTCAAATTAAACAGTTTATTGCAATGCACAAAAAAGCAGAGTAAGCAAAAATAAGTTAAAGAAATATAGGCAAAAATAGGTTTAAAAAAATTACTTGGGCAGTCGGGCATGGTGGTGCACGCCTGTAATCCCAGCCCTCAGGAGGCTGAGGCAGGAGGATGGTTGCGAGTTCAAGGTTAGCTTGGGTTACAAAGTGAGCTCAAGGCTAGCCTGAACTGCATAGCGAGACCCTGTCTCAAAAAAAAAATACCTGGGCAGAGCGCTAATAACAAACCAAACACCATGAATCCAGAGAAGAAATTGTCCAAGTTGTCCTGGAGACCAGTAGTCCTTCACTCCCTTCATGATGGCACTTCAGTGGGGTGTGGGTGCTATCACGTTGTCAGCAATAAAACAAGGGACTCGGGAAGAGATTTCAGTAACTCATGCCACACGAGAGTGGGTGAATGAATGTTCAGAGTGGAGTCCAGCAGGCTGTGTCTCCAATGGCAGTCGCAGGCAGTGGTATTTGTGGGTTCAGAAGGTGGATTAGTCCGTTTCCAGATTTCAGCCATCAAAGGAAAAGCCCCGAATGCTAACCATCATATTCACGTATCAGTGCTCATCTATGTGTCCGTGTGACCACAGATCAACCACTGAGCTCAGTTATAGCTTGTGTTACCAGACAAGACCTCGGAATGGATTTAGTCCTGTCAAAGCACAGTTACATTGATTATAATTAAAATACCACCTTACCTAGGTTCACAAGAATCACATGACAAAACCACAACATCCATATCAAAGCTAAGTAATCATTTAAAGTTTCCCTAGTAAGAACTTAAAAATGAGAGGTCCATTTGCATCTGATCAATTTCTAGGAAAGACTAGCCTTGAAGTTAAAAAGGAAAGGTATGAAATAAATGGTCAAATCAATGGCCAGTTTTCAATTATCTACATGGTATGTTATCATTAGGCTTGGGCTTTTGTTCTCCCCTTTCAAGTGTCATGTTTATTTACAAAAAAAAAAAGCCAATAGTGACTGGTTTTTTATTTCCTTCCTGAGATATAGGAAGGCAAAGTAAGCACTATAGAAAGAAAAAGGGAAAATTAACACAGGAATTATAATAACACTGGCCCAAAGAGTAAATAAGAAACCCACGTTTATATCACTGCTATACGTCCAGCTTTAAAATTGTCTAAGGTTTATTTAATATTTTTAAATTAATAGAAGCCTGATTTTGTTCTGAAATAAAGCCCTTTCAGAATTTCTTTCTTTCACTTAAATTTTATTCAAACCATACCTAAAAGAATCATTATTTGCAAAAGAAAAAACGGTAAGAAAAACTTTCAAGGGATTCACAAAGCAACCATTTGGGGTTTAAAAAAAAAAAAAGTGCTATTCCCGGACAAGTTTTGCCAGACCCGGGTTTCTCACTCTCAGGAACCACAAGGTTCTTCCTGGGAATGGAGAAACTGGAAACCAGAGGGAAGCGCCGGCTTCACTTCCCGCTGAGAATCACTGCCGTGTTCTGGTTGGGAGGAAGGCACCGAAACCAGAGTTAAAGCTCTGCCTCCCACTTGTCCCTTGTGAATAAAATGCCTCTGCTTTCCAGCTGAAGCAGAAAGGAATACAGCTCTGCAGATGCTAAGGATTTTCCTTGAAACTGAATGTATGCAGAGTTAGTCAAAGATACGGTGCCATACCTCCAGGTGTCCTGTGAAACTTCAGACTGCGACACCCAGGTCAGGAGTGAAGCCTTTCTCACAAGCTCCGGCCAAGCTGGCACCGCCGACCCGTGAGCCACACTTTAAGCACAAGGGCCTAGGACCTGCTTCTGCCATTCTATTTGGAATGATAAAGTAGAAGAATTTAACCAATTAAGCTGTGGCGGGATGTACAGATTAGTGACAGAGGCATCAGATGGGACCCCTTTTATATTTACGGATAATCTGTTAGGATATTTCGTGTCCACATGTACTTGTCTAGATAAAGAGCTTTTTCTTGTTTTAACAAATTCATAATTGAAAACTACTCTTACGGTTTACTACACCTATCAAATAGACATTATAGTAATTATTTAAAAGCAAGAGCCTGTCAAACCAGGGTCCCTGGACTACTAAGAGATGATCCGAGCATTCCTATCGTTCCTTAACATTAGCGTTTTTTGAGTTATAATTCTGCGTTTTAGGGACTGCCTCATATACTGCGGTAAGTGGATGGAATTAAGTACAGTGTTCCCACGCATTGTGGCGTTGTGATAACTAAAACCGCCCGGTGCCATTACGCACACAATCATGCACACTTCTCAACTCCAGATCTCCCTTTCCCCTTGGTGAGAATTTCTTATTTGTTTTTTGGAGTGCACTTGCATGTGTATGTGTATGCATGCTTGTGTATATGTATATACACACACACACATACACACATATTTATACTCACTGTATATATTTGAGCTCTCCTCATTTCACATAAGTGATCACTTAGCACTGAAAATGCCTTAGAAAATTGCCTTTTGTGTCTGCTTGGGCTTCCCAGGGAGCACCCGAGAGCAGCTTAGCAGTAGAGATTTTGTAAGGGTCACACAGTGAAAACTGGAGGAGAGGAAGCAAAATGGGGCAAGGAGAGGTTCTGAGGAATTGTTAACCAACAAGCAGGACCTCCAGAAGGCGGCCTGTGGGACACTGGCCTGCTCAGTTGCCGGCTGGAGACAGTGCAGCCTGCCCTCGGAACCTGAGGGAGACCAGGAGGTTGCCAGAGGCTGGCAGCTAGCACACTCCTGGCAACTGAACAGCCAGTTCTTGAAAGAAATTCTGAGTAGCATCCTGCCATGAGATTTTTCCTCCTCAGTCATTGATTCACCTGGGGTCAGTCATTATTACCAAATATAACCAAGAAGTATTATTTTTGTTCAACATACATGAAGCGCTGCGAAAATGCATCATTAAATACTAACATCCAACATTTTAATTGCTTTTTCTTAAAAATAAAATAGTGTTGAAATAGCCCTGCAACAAAATGAAATTATGAACCTATTTATTGATGACTGGAAGTCCTTGGCCGAAGAAGAAGGCACCTTTGGGGACAAAACTGATACCCACCTGAAAGAGTACCAGTCCTTCACTGACCTGCACAGCCAAACAGAGAAAATGATTACCTGCGTCTCATGGCATCCAACTATCTACGGTGAGATGGACACGACAGGGATTCCCTTTTGTGCTGACACTGAAATAGTGCTGCTTTTCTGTATAAAATTATAAACTAGATCGATTTCAATGAAGCAACTTCTGTTTGCTGAGTTCCAGGCACCTGCCAAGTGCTTCCACACCGTGGCTGCCTTGTGTCCCTCCCCCACCCAACCACCCCGTGGAATGCACTCGTTTATCAACTGTTTACACTGAGAGGATCAAAGCTCAGCTCCGGAAACTGTCTTGCTCAGCTCTCTGTGCTGGGGCAGTGCAGAGCCTGGATTTGACACGGGCCTGTTGGGCTCCCGGGCTGAATTCCCCCTTCCTAATTCCCCTTCTCTAATTATTGGCAAAAACAGGAAACATAACCCTCGGAGAGTATTCCGCAATTAAGGGGAACAGAAATGTGTGAATGTAAATCCAAGAAAAGGGTTGTCTCCCTCACGTTCCCCACTGGCTCTTTTCTCATAAAAAAGAAACAAAACATTGTTTTCCTCACTTGATCTTCAAAGTGCACTATTCATTTTACACTAACAGCACATCTCACTGTGGACCACCCACACGCAAGAGCTGGATGAATGACATGCGGCCCAGGGATACCGTTACACAGCAGAGCTCTAAGAAAGCTCTTGCTCCCCTTTGGAATATGTACACTCAAATCTCAGCAAAATGGAAATGAACCGTGACTGTTTAGAAGAGCACCCGCTGCAGGCCCTCCACCATGGACAGCTGCTGCTGACTTTAATTTCTACTTGTGTTTTAATCAGGGCTAATAGCAGTGTCGGTGGCTGTGCGACTTGCCTTTGAAGACAGAGTCCACTTTTCTGGGAAATTGTTGTTGCAACCATCACTGATTCTTTTCTGGAGTTTCTCTGACCCCATACATCCTCAGGTAATTAATGAACTGCCCACATAGCCTAAAACCTTCAAGTACTACTTTCTCATGTATCTTTAGCTGTGTTTTATTTTAAAGCACTTTATAATCAATTAATATTGTAAACCCTTGTAAAGTTGGCATGTCTTCAGTGCAGAACTTGTCGTTTGAACAAAACTAAAATTTATACTTTGTTTCTTGAAGTGATATATTGAACAAATCAGTTCAATATATTACTGAAAAAAAGATCATAAAAGCAATATTTAACCGTTTTTCCCTGGTAGTGAGGATTGAAACCAGGGAATACATCTCCAACCCTTTTTAGATTTGTTTTTGTTTTTGTTTTTAGAGGATTTGGATCTCTGTAAGTCACTAAGTTGCTCAGGCTGGGCCCAAACTTGGGATTCTCCTGCCTCAGCCTCCCAAAGTGATGGAGTTATGGGCATGCACATGTAGCTCAAAATATTTTTTTAAAACAAACTTTTATGGGCTTTATTTAAATACTGGTTGCTCAGATGCAAGCAGAATTTCTCATGAATTTCCTCAATTCCAGGGATCACCACTAGGTGATGGTAATGAGTAGAGATGCCTGTGAATACCAAGCGGGGCGGGGGTGGGGGGTGGTGGCAGCTGCTTTTCAGCTCTCTTGTTGCCAAGAAAATCAGAAACTTTGAATTTTGTATGAAATTTTCCAATTTTAAATACCTTAATGAAAACCAAACACACACACATAAAAAAACCCACTCAAACCAAGTCAAAACATGTAACAACCCACATAAAATAAGACTGACGGCTGGACTTGTTCCACAGAATTCCAGTTTCCGCTTACTGGTAAGTGCTTGTTAGTGTTAGGTTATGGCTTTTCAGTGCCTTAAATCTCCTGATAATCGATTTGTTTCTATTAGACATCGCATAATTAAGGCTTTCCCTAATAAGCCTGAGCTTCCTCTTCTTCGCTCTTCTTTAGTTCATCTGAATTAAAGCAGTCTAGCTGCATTAAATTCTAGACATTTTATTACAGACCCAGAGGTCAAATGACAGATCTCTGGCTCCTCACTGTCAGCCTGCTTAGCACAGAGCAGACCCATTCTCCCGCGGGAGCCCAGCCACGTCTGCTCCATGGACCCACACTCCACTCCTCGCCACAAAGCTTGGCTGCCCTTCCGGCCAGTTAGGAAGAGGAAAGCAAGACCCTCTTTTTCTCTGTTTTAAAAAATAACTCTTAATAGACAAGCAAATAATATTTTTAAGGAAGAGAGCAAATGGTTTATTTGTCTTTGTTCTATTCAAAAGCATACACACAAGATAGTTAAGACAGTTATACAGCTAGCTTCTCTTAGTTCCTTGAAAAGATAGCTTTGTTCTAATATGTTTAGACAAGATATCACGCCTGTATCTTGTACTCTGATTAACTACTAGGAAGATAAAATACACAATGCATCAACTATTGTAACTGTCCTACTCACCTGTTTTGAAACTTTGTTTCATTATCTTTTTTCTTTTAAAAAAAAGATAATAAAATGATTTTATTTTCAAAAGTATAGATTTTTCTAGAATTCACAAAATACCAAATAAACCAAGACAACTCACCCCGTTCTAGCTGGATAGCTGTAGCTCAGTGGTGGCAAATGAATAGCCTACTAAGACCTGTTTTTCTTCTGGCTGCTACAGCTGAAGAACAGTAATAATGCCAGAATTCTGCTTGGTAGGAACATAGCAGCATAGGTGCTAAATGTTGTTAATATAAGTATTCCTTCATGCTTATTCTTCTCCTGCTGGGCTTTATGTTATTCTGAAAGTGGATTATTCTCAGCAGCAATAACTCCACATTCTCTCATCCAGTCAATTTTGGTTTTTGAGTGCACACTATGTGCCAGGCTGGTACACAGGAGGGAATAAAGACAAGGATCCTGTTGCCCTCACACAGCTTATCTGCCACACATTTTAGAAGCGCTGATTTCACAGTCTTTTTGTTTGGACAAATTATAACAGGCCTCGTTAATTACGACCCTTTGGGTGGGTGAGGAAAGAGACCTGAATCCCCATGACAGTGTACCCACTCCCACAGGTACGTCCATGTCCATGATAAAACTTAATGAAAGTACCTTCCAGAGGTAGAGTTCCAAGAACAGACTCTAGTGCACATTGCTTATGCACTATGAATGCCTGTGCTATAAAATTACACTTTTCACTGTCTTTACATTTGCTGGCCTTGATCTTAACAGGTTTTCTCCCTCTTTTCTTGAATTTGTGGTGTTTATCTTAGTTAATGCTGGAGAGCCCAGACGATATCTTCTGCTTCAAGTTCTGTCCGAGTGACCCTAACATCATTGCTGGAGGCTGTATAAATGGACAGGTACCTTAGCTGCTTCTTCACACAGAAAACACTCTGCAGTAAGGTTTTATTTGGTCATTCTTTGAACTCAAGTGCTCAGTTCATCAGTTCAGCATGCTATATATGTGATAGATTTTGGCCGGTAGCACAGAAAGTAATAAAACAATAAAATGCCTTTATTGTGGGCATGGAGAAGACTACACAGGGGAGGGGTTGAAAGGCAGCGAGTCTTCTGAGGGGCAGAGGCAGAGAACAATGATAATATATGGTCAGGCTGGAGGCGGGGATTAGGGGGTGGGCTAGCTGACGTTGCAGGCTAGCATTTGGTGGGAGCATGGGAAGATGAAATAGGATATTACATAAAGGGGAGTAAGAAGTCCTAATTTGACTCTGGGAAGAAGGGTGGGGTTTAGCTCATGGCCTCTAAGGGCTAGTGCCATATTGGCCATGGCATATAGTCTCCAGTAGGTGGTGCCACAGGGGCTCTAAAAGAATTATAAAAACCTATCAATATGTATATTTGCTTTTTTCTCCTTTCCTCTTTAAATTGTATAAATTTTATAAAATTTAGATATCATCCTCCTTTCACAAGTAAAACAAAAATGTGAAAGGTGCTTTGTGATTTAAGTTGAAATTCATTTTGATCCAGCAGGTTTGAGGATTAAAAGGGTAGATGATCATTTTTGTGTGGTTAGGAAAACGTCCTTCTGGTGAAAATTTAAATATCTGCAGCTTTCATGCCCATTTATCCAGAAAAAAATTTTTCAGAGAAACAAATTTTTTTCCCCAATTTCATTCAATGGTAACTGAGGACAACCCAGAGATCATTCTCTAAGCCCTGCAAATCCTGAGATGCTTTTTTTGTTCATGACAAAAACATCACAACTCCTGTAGAATATTTTTTAAATACACAATAAAAATAAAACCATGCATAATTCTGTAACCATGACATTTTAATGTTTATGTGTTTTATCTACTCAGTTATTGAAAACTCATCTACGTTAGTGTTTTACTTTATTCTAATTTTTCAAGAAAATGACCATTCGGGTATATGTAAATTCAGAGTGGGCTATAACCTTCAATCAAATAGAATGTATCACTTACCAGCCTCCTTTGTTATTATTATTATTATTGTTGTTGCTGTTGTTGTTGTTGCTAAGCAATTGGTTATTTGTAATTAATCTTGAAGAATTTAATTCTGAAGAATGTGGTTCTCTTTTTTTTTTTTTTTGGTACTGGGAATCAAACTCAGGACAAGGCACTTGTGCTGCTGAGCTATATCCCAGGCCCTAATTCTGAAGAGTTTTGGAAAACCTTTTTTTTCTATGGGTCTAAATCAGCTGTCCCTAGAGTTGAACACTCCCAAGGACAGAGAAACAAACTTTCTAAAGCAAAGGGCAGCACATGATATTTTTTTTGGCTTTTAAAAATTACCCATATTACTACAAACCCAAAAATAAAAGTGCTGAGGAGCTTTTGGAGAGAAGGAAACATTCTTTTTTATATTTGCTTTAAAAGTTGCTACTTTACTTATGATACAGGCTAGATTTCATTTTCCTCTAAGGTGACTGATTTAACAAGCTGGATACCAACAGTAGTTTAAAAAAAAAATCATTTAAGATCCAATCAGCTATTTCCTGAAAATGTTATAATAACATTTATTTCCATTTTAGGTTGTCCTGTGGGATATCACCGCACATGCAGACCGCATAGAAAGTACCAAAGCAGGCGGTGGTGGAAGTAAAAAAGCTACACTCAAGGTTGGCATCTATAATTTGTCTCTTGCAAGTTTGTTTTTTCCATTCAAGAATTTATTCAAAAGTACGTAACAGAGTTGCCAAACTTAACAAACATTCAATAGAAGAAAGAAAAAAAAAATATTATTTCCCAAGCCTTCACATCTGCTCCTGGACATGCTCTAAATCACTGTCATACGGGCCTTTCATTAAAAAGGCAACAAAACAAGTTGCATCATCCATCTCACATGTTAGGGCCTGGGCTATTGTTCCATAAAATGAAGAAACCATGTCAATGACTAAGGTGATGCCATTGAAAGAGTTCTGGAGTGAAGGGCCAGGTATCTAGCCTGTATAAAATGAAGGGATTACAATCCCTTCTGATCAAAAAAAATATATATATGCCTTGATTTTTTGATGCTGTAAATTCTGTTTTAAGAGTGTTTGAATAAGATTCCTTCACTCCAAACTCAAGTACCTGCTACATTGCCCATCCCTCCGGTCCCAGTTCTTCAGCCTGAATACTGACAGGTCTCTTAGCAACTAATGGTAGTGATATAGGAAAATAGAAACTCCCAACCTGAACAATATCTGGGACGAGTTAATGTTCTCTAAAATAGAAGAATGAATTTTAGGAACAACGGAGGTTAAGGGCAAAATATGCTTATTGAGGGAAAGAAAGCTTCTGTCCAAGAGAAGGATAGAAGGGAGGCCCGAGTGGCTTGCCCCAGACTCTGCCTTTTCTAGGGATTTTATAGAGCAAAACCACGAGGTGAGGCGGGTCCAAGGTATGGGAAAAATGGGAAATCACAAGGTGGATATGAGGTGAGACAAAACTATGGTCAGCCAGTAAGAATTGTTCAGGTAAAATTGATTGAATTGGTATCAAATGGGGATGCAAGTCATGTAACAAGTGGGCATGAACACAGAACAGGGGCTTTTCCTGTAAGGGGTTGGATCAGTGACTCTTCAAGGTGATTGCTACCTGTTTAGAATATCAATCCCTGATGTCTATCCCTAGGGTGGCACATGCCTGTGAGTATGTTTGATCTTTTGTCTTGAGATCTGGCCCACAGCAAGCACCACCTCTCCATTTGTAAGGTATCTTGTCTTCCATACTGGCTCCTTTGAGGGCCTGGCCCTATGTGACTGCCTATAATATTTCTATCTAACTCAGCTGCCTATAACATCAAGAGGTAGGCTTCTGTACATGCATAAAAATAGTCCTTGAAGAAATGGATATCTTGGGCTTGGGATGTGGCTCAGGAGTGCAGTGCTTGCCCTAAGGGCCTGGATTTGATCCCTGGCACTGCAACCAAACAAAAAAAGGATGGAATGTTCCATTGATTATTTAGCCAATACGCCAACAATACATGTGAAATTTAGAAATAAACTCTTGGGCTAAACTGAAGGTGAAAGTCAATAATCCTATTACCTAAATATATGTATAGTATATAAAAACATTAATTTATGTTTTCATGAACAGTTATATTTCTAAGTTTTTAATTTTAACTGGAACAGTCAGGAAAGTATGCATTCACTCATCAGCTCTCTGAAGTGGAACTTTCTTTTAACGTTTCTTCAGCCTATGTTTCTCCTTGAACCAGACAGTAACAAAGAAGCAATGTATATCAGACACTGCGCTGTCTCTTCAATAGAAAGCGGTCATAAGAATATAATTACAGATATACACTGGCTGGCTGACACATTTGAGGTGAGTCTTGGCAGCCTTATGCTTTTTTTCCTGCTGGACTGTAAGTTTTCAGATTTTACCCAATGAAGGTGTTTCAAGTCAATAATTCAGTCAATTCTGAATTGTGAAATAGTCCATGTCGCTATTAATTAAATTTCCATATTTTTAAATTTGCATGATATCTTATTTACAAATTCAATTTTATCTCACAATTATGAAGTTTGTAACACTTAACTGGGAAGATTCATACCAGACGTGGGAATGAGAATAAGGCCAATTTTCAACTAGAAGATTACACAAACATTAAATGCCGTAGGTGGTGTCAATATTGATAGGAGAAAATAAGAGTTTGAGATATAAAAATAAAGTATAAATATTTTACTCCTTTAGCACGTGTGGATTTGAAATTTATGATCTCAGTTATTTAGAGGAGGCAACCTTGAAGATCTGTGACACGCTATAATGTGTAGTTCTGCCCAGGTAGTTTTGCACTGAATGTGCCAAGAAACTGTTGGGTAAAAACTAGTGCGATGAAGAGTCGCAGTGACTGCCCATGAGATACCATGAGAATTTATGAACCCTCCTGCAGATCCTGTAGGAGGATCCTGTAGGAGGAACCTCCTGTATGAGGTTCCCCATGAACCCCATGGGTACCTTTTTTAACACTTAGCCCTTTTCTATTTCTCTCGCTTGCTTAACACCCTTACAAAAGCTCCTACGTGTGGTTCAACCATTAACAGTGAAAAAACTGAAAGAGCTTACATTTCTAATAATAACGAATAATGAAATTATGGCACATCCTCTATGTATTATAACACAATAAAATAATTTATGAGTATACAAGTAAATATTCAAACTATGTGAAGTGAAAAAAGCTCAGGATAGAAATTTATATGCATTCTAATTAAAACAATGTAAAAATGTTTCTGTGACAAAAAACTTAAGTAAGACCATATGACAGAATTGTGTTTGATTATAAAACTTATTTTCCAAATGTCTGTGACAGAATTATGCTTTTATTAAAAGGTTTTTAAAAGATAATTGAAAATGTAAATAGTTACATGAGGAAAAACTTTTCTAGGTAAACAGAATTTACTGTTCTTGCATTTTAAAAACTAGATTAACAGATTCGGCTTTGTCTTTGAGAATCGAAGTGAAATATGCTGTCAACTTGTCACCTGTTCGGCAGATTGGTATGTCTTACTTCAAGTGCTTTTCAACATATTTTTTTTGAGACAGGTTCAAAGGTGGCCTTGACTTCACTTTGTAGCTTAGGCTGGCCTCAAACTCACAGCAATCCTACTGCCTCAGCCTTCCTTGTGGAACTACAGGCATGTGCCACCACTCCCAGCTTCAACATATTTTCATGCAATGTGTAGTTCCTAAGATGTTCCTAAAATCAGTGTCTTCTGTTCCCTAAATAATCTTTACTACAGCAATTAAATTCAATGTAACTAAAGGATAGATTGGTTATAGGGTGTTGCTGTTATAAAACAATTTTTTTTTTGTACTGGGAATCAAACTCAGGACCTTGCACTTGCCAGGCAGGCGCTTATGCCGCTGAGCTGTATCCCCAGCTAAAACAATCTTTTCTGTAGGGATAAATATGTTGGGAAATATTAAGTAAGCTTCCTGGTTGATGATGTTGTGTATTATTATCCTTATTTTCTGCTATTTCACATTCTCATATTTTTTAAATTTGCATGATATCTTATTTACAAATTCAATTTTATCTCACAATTATGAAGTTTGTAACAGTTAACTGGGAAGGATTCTTTTAAAAAGTAGAAGTTTTTACATTTTTAGTGTACATTTATAAAATGTGTTTTATAAAAAGAACTTGGTAGCTTATATTGAAGGATATTCATTTAAATAAAATTATGTCTCTAAGTTTATAAAACTAAGAGTTCATAACAGTGTAGGAAATATAAAAAGTAATATTATTTATCTGGCCTCCAAATACTAGAGAAACTCTCCTGTTAAAAACAGCACTTGATCCCAGTAGAAATAATGACACCTTAGACTATAGAAGCTGTAGCAGCAGAAGGGGCCGTGGAGTGGTAGGAGAAGGCATTGTGACCTTAGCAGTAGCCATGGCAGGAGAGACCTGAGCAGTCCATTGAATGATACACTTTAAGTGGGTGAGTTTTGAGTTACATCTTTTTTTTTGTTTTTTGTTTTTTGTTTTTTATTTTTCTCCGGTACCGGGAACCGAACTCACGACCTTGCGCTTGCCAGTCAGGCGCTTTTGCTGCTGAGCTAAATCCCCAGCCCCTTTGAGTTACATCTTAATAAATCTGTTATATTAAAAAAAGATCACATCATTTGGCAAATTCCGTTTTCATATATGCTAATATTAGCCGCAAGACAAAGGTCATTAAATAACCCTGTAAGTGGTATCGTTCTCTAAAATATCAAATGCAGCACAGCCCTTAATAAGCATCTTACTTTCAGAGACGTTAGAATACAGTCATGGTCACCTTGCTAATGTGTAGCAGCACTAATATGGTCCTGTGGTTACACCTTTCATTTGTATTTAGTAAAAAAAAAAATCCATGTATACTTTCTTTTAGCACAATATGTTTCTGGGATATTAGGCCACTGAAAACTGTAACCCCCACACCAACAGAGAAAAAGAAAGAAGAAACTATTGAAATTCCTTTTGATGTACCGGCTACATTTTTGCACCTAGATCTCTCCTGGAAACCTCTCACTAGGGTAAGCAACAAAGAGTTAGATCCATCCTATTTGCCTGCACAGCTATGTATTTTGCATGCATACACATACGTCTACATATCCTCTAAAACTAGAGGAGTTCAGATTAAGACAGGACTTTATTGTTCATGTATTTATTCAACTAGTAAATCCCTTGACTGAGGGTTATTTTGATACCTGCCTAGACTAAACCAGAAGTCAACATAATTGTGAATTTGAGATTGAGATCTCATGTATAAGCAAACCACAGATTGCAAATGTCAGTGTAATAATTATTCAGTCGTACATCAGACGCTTAAAATTCGCTAAGTGCTCAGGTAAGCCCAGAAAAGCTGATTCGCTCATCCCACTATGGTCAAAAGTCTGCATATTTTGCATATCGATAATTGGAACCTCTGACCAAATAGAACTGAGAAGTAATTGAATTGCAGTCATTTGTATTTCTCTTGAATGACAGAGCTTGAAGAAAAGCAATTTACCTTGAGAACAGGAGGGCTAAGCATATAGAACGTGAGAACACACTTTTTCTTTAGAATGTCTGATCTTAATTCCAAACTTAATATTTTTTTGATTTTTAAGTATCACAAGAACCGCATTATTAAATATTGTATTTGCTTCCAGTGAAAGAAGAGCACGGAGCGATGAAAACATAAGATGTAATTAAAACATATGGTTAACGTTTAAATTTTTAAAAAACCATTACCATGAAAGATGCATTGCCATTAATCTCCCTATGAATACTCTCCTTTGCTTCAAACACACGTTTCCCATTGTTGTCACTTTCTGAAGCAGTTCTTCTAGAAGTCCTCTTTGATGAGTGTCTTTAGTTGCGCCATCAGGGTTGCCTTGATGTCCTGAATCAATTCATTTTGTTGGGTTTTTTTTGTTTGTTTTTTTTTTCCGGTACCGGGAATCGAACTCACGACCTCGCGCTTGCCAGGCAGGCGCTGTGCCACTGAGCTAAATTCCCAGCCCCCTGTCCTGAATCAATTCAAAATGTTTGCCTTTCATGGTCCTTTTGACTTTGGGGACAAGCCAGAAGTTGCATGGTACCACTGGTGAATAAGGCAAAAATAAATCAGTGAGGACTTTTCTGTAAGGCTAAGGATGCATCTTAAGATTATATTGTCCTTTAATTTAAGGATATGTCTTTCTTCTGTGTTCTCCCACAAGATAAAGCTATCTAAGGGTGAAACAAATTTGGACCACTGCCCAACCAGGATAAGCCTGAGTGACGAACAGCTTCTTCCCAAAATATCAGGTAACCAACTGCCTCTAGCCGTTAAGAAGGCATTTAATCGCTTGAATATTCCACATCTGTTTATGCTACGATGACTTCTTTGCTAGAGCAGTCTAATTCATAAAAAGAATTTTAAAAAATCAAACCCTTACTGTTGGGACTTTATAATAGCTATGACGGTTGTAGCCAATACATTATAGCTGTTTAAACACTCAAAATATTTGACAGAATTCAGGTCTTATCTCTAAAGACAGTCACCATATTGTTATTTCTTGGGTCCTGGGAAGACTTTCATGTTATTTTGCGTCCCCTTCAGGTGCACGGCCAGGTATCCACTTATTCTCACCATCCTTGGGCTTATTAACAAGAACACATTCACTAGTTTCTTGATCATATTCTGCTACTGAACCAGCACTGCTTCTCCACTGACTGGGGATCCCAAGTCCTAGCCATTCCACCTTTTTCTCTTCAGACCTGGTCCTCTGTCACCATCTAGTGGCCAGGAACTGCTCACCTTTTTTGCCTGCCTTTTTAGGTCCATGGCATCACCTTTCTAAATACTGTAATGAGTTAAAGAAGTGCTATGTTTACTTTAGTGAGAAAGACTTCGCTCTAAATGGTTTCGGAATCCTTCTTTTGGAATAACCTGCAGGGACTGCCATATATGTGCTCTTCTAAGCAATGGGGCATGGTGGTTGAGTCTAGATTCCGGTCTCGGTTTAACTCCCAAAACCACAGTTTGTTATTTGGCCAGGACTTGCTAGTTTACCTCTCTGTGACTTCATTTATCTTTTGACTTTCTAAAAATAAAAATATAAAGAGGGTAATTGATAAAGGTAACTATCTGATAGGATATTTTGAAGGTAAACAAAGTTAATATACATGAAGCTAGAAGCACACTCAATAGTTAACTCATAATAAGTGTTAACCACTGTGTTGGAGACCCTGTGCAAGTTGCTCAATTTCTCTGAGTCTCTGTTTACTCAGCCTTGGAGGAGAATGAATGCATAATGACCTGGGTAGAGACTGAATGAAATGGTTCGTGAAAGCCCACAGCTTGGTGCCTGGTTTGTAGTAGGCATTCAGTAAATGTTAGCTGCTAGCATTATGATCCCCACTAGTGAAAAGTCCGCGACCTGGGAAGATGATTTGAATTTACTAAATATCCAAAGTACATTCACTCAAGTTTGAGTAAATGTAGCTGATGACGTTTTTCTCTGGCCTCCTCCTCTTTGACTAAAACACTGTTGCTTTGGAACTCACACTCTCACTAGCGCTTGTGGTTTTCCTGTCCTGTTAGTTCTTCAGTTTGTCTTCCTCTGTTTTCTTTCCTTGCTGCCCTCTGATCATGAATCGACCCCAACTTTACCTTTAGCTATGCGCTTCCCCGCTATACACTTTGCTTTGGGTAATGTGGTCTACCTTTCACCTTTGCTGAGAATTCTCCACCTGACCATTTACTGTCTCCTCAGTTTGAACCCGATCTACCCTCTCAGAGTCAATGTGTGCAGACCTGAATTCCTAACTTGAACCATCGCTACCTCTGTCCTTGTGCCCCCGCTTCCAGTCTTTCACTCAAAATAATCGCATCTTCTTTTGAAACATATCTCACAGGTGCCTCTTGTTTTTCTTTACCAGAGGTAACTCCATAAGTCAGGGTCTCCCTTGTTAGGCCAGGGGCCTCGGAACTTTTTGGTTTTGCACTTCATAGATAGACATTTTTAGTACAAATTTCCAGTGCACATTTACATTTACAACTTATACACTTCTTTCTCTACTGATATACTTATTATACACATTATTTTGAAAAAGAAAAGCAGAAATAAGAGTTTAGAATCTGAAATATTTTGATGATCTTTTAATATTAAATGGATACTATGGGGGTGGGGTATATAGCTCAGTGGCACAGTGCCTGCCTGGCAAGCTCAAGGTCCTGAGTTCGATTCCCATTACCCAAAAATAAATAGATAGAAACAACATTCCTATTTGCTTTTCCTAAATGTGTTATAACCTTTTAATAAGAATAATATAATTGTGCCTAGTTATTTATTGAAATGTTCATTTACACTTGGGAATACAGCTATTTAAAATTATTACCAGGCATGGCGGTACATGCCTATAATCCCAATGCTAAGGAGGCTGAGGCAGGAGATTGCTGTGAGCTCAAGTATAGCCTGGGCTTCATAGTGAGTTCAGAGGCAAACCTGAAGTACATAGCAAGACCCTGTCTCCAAAAAAAGCAGAAATAAATAAATGAGATACAGATTCTTTAAGTAGTTATGTGTTTGTCTTGTTTTGGTACTTGTTTTTAATGCCTTAACTAGTAAGAAAAAAGACTTCTCACTCCATGTAGATGCACAAACAAATCATGATAATAATTTAATTTTTGTACAGATTTATGCTAATGGTTTTTAATGTAATATTCATCTTTGATATAGCTGAAGTTTTTGGCCCTGTCTTAGTTTTTGTTTGTCTGTCTGTTGACTGGTTTTTATACTTGTTGTTTTCCCATGGATAATATATTCCAGAGCACTTGTTGAGTAGGGGGTGATAAGAAATTTTTATGAACATCTCTACCATCTTTCCTAGATTTTTAGTATCTTTGAAAACTAACAGATGACCTGGAAAATGCCTAAGACATATCTTTAAGAAAACAGAAATGCAAACAAACAAACAAACCTAAAATATGATCCAGGCATGGTAGCTCACGCCTATAATCCCAGCACTCAGGAGGCTGAGGCAGGAGGATTGCTGTGAGTTCACATCTAATCTGGGCTACATAGTGAGTTCAAGGCCAGTCTGAATTACCTAGCAAGGTTGGGGATATAGCTCAGTGGCATAAGCACCTGCCTGGCAAGTGCAAGGTCCTGAGTTCGATTTCCGGTACCAAAAAGAAAAAGTAAAAGTTACCTGAACTACCTAGCAAGACTGTGTCTCAGAAAAATTTATATATTCACAGAAAAGTGAGTAGAGGGAAAAACACTGCTTATCTCTAGAAGGCATAATAATAGGTGCTTTTGCTCTTCTACTCATATTTTTTCTATTTTCTAAAACTTCAATAAATAATACTCATTTAGACTCATAAAAGTTTATTTTAAAACAAATGATATCAAGTTGTTTAAACAAACAAGTTTTATCTATACTGTATTATATAGTATGGTACAGTCATTGATGTTTTTGTTTGAAAAAAGGGTTCCACTGCTAACTTAGCGTCTAAAAGTACTTATACTTATGCCTGCCACATTAGGAAGGGAAAGGACAAATATGGATAGATGTGTGTGGCAAGGGACATAAAAGCTAACCTATCTATATTTTAAAAGGTCTCTTACTGTAAACATTTACTTCTTCTATCCATTCTCCTCTGAAAGACAAAATGTTAGCCCAGACCAAAGTGATAGAAATGAACCCGTACCACAATCTGGAAGCTGGGCTAGCCAATCTTCTCAGGCCGATCGATGACTTCTGCACCAAGTTCTTTGTGGGAACTGAGGTAAATTGGAGTATCTGTTTCTAAAATGAATGTTTAATAACACCAACATATATTATTACAACCCCGCTGTACATGTTTGCTTTATGGTTTACAATACTCATGCAATTTCATGTTTTAATGTGCTTATTTGCACTTCAGACTTTTAAACTTATGCTTCATAGATTCACATCTGTAAGTTCCTTTACAAACATGGAAACATCTATAACAGTAGGGATGCTTTTAACTAGTAAAGTACTGACCAATCTGCAAATATTCATTGCACAAATATATGCATGGTGTGGAAGGAACCATGCTAAGCAATATAGAATTACTAACAAAATATATTGCTTTGCTAGGCTAACACAAGTTAGTATAAGAGTGACAAACTCAATTTAGAAAAAAATAACAATGTGCATAATAACAATAATGATCAGCATGTTTCAGCACCTATTATAATAATAACCAAAGCAAGTTCCTATGCATTGGACATTATTATGAGACATATGCATTGGACATTATCAGTGCCCGTACCAGGTATATCTTCCTAATTATATCTCCTTTAATCTCTGCAATCCTGTGAGGTTGACATTATTATTCCCATTTATGGTTGAAGAAATAATTCTTAGAACCTTACCTAAACTTAGACAAAAAGAGAGAAGATACTCTTTTTCACTCATGACTCTCATTTCCTGAAGTAAAGGGTTTCCTCTCAGGCAAAGCAACAGCTTAGACTTCCCAGAACGTAACTTGCATTCACACTGTGTAGTCTGAAATGAACCAATGCCAGACTCTGGAGAGTGGAGCGGCTGTCAACACAGAGCTAGGCACCTGCAGCAGATGCACAGCACAGTCCCTCTGTCCTGCAGGCACTTTCTGCCCACTTAAGAAGTGCACAGTGTCAGTGTGATAACAGCAATACCCACCGAGAGGCCACCAGGACAAGAAGGAGGAGGAAGGGAAGATGCGGAGGTGACCAGGAGTGGACTAGACATTAGTGATTGAAAAGAAATTTGAAAGATCGGGATGGGAGTAAAGTTTCAAGCAGAAGTAATACGCTGAACAATATTGTGAAGTTATAGAAGACTAAGATTTGTCTGGAGATAAAGAAAACTTTGGCAACTGAACACTTGGGAGTCTCATACATATTTCCATAATTACCCATATTCTCCACATCACTGTATGGAGATGAAAACAACGTGTTTTTTGCCCTATTAAAGTCAAGTCCAGTAATGATTTTGAGGCCTTTCTTCCCACTATGTCAAATTATTGTTTGATCATGTTGACCAGTTGCTTTGTCTTGGTTATAATCAGTCTTAGCACATGGACATGAGGTCTTTTTCTTTGAAGTTGTCACTGTGTTCATCAGGAACCTGTAACATTTTTTAGGAAGGTGAAGTGATGTACGCAGATTGGAAAATGGAAAAAGATCCTGACACCGGCAGGATGATGGGTAAGTTTGTGGGTTAGTCTGTCTTCGTAAGATTGTCCTTAAATTTAAACCACCTGAAGGAATCTTATCCGCATCCTAAGTAACTCCAGTCCTGGTCCTGCTGGTGTTGGGAAGGACACCAGCTCCCCAAAGGGAGGGATTTGACTAAGTGGCATAATTGTCACCTGGAACCTTGCTAGAAGTGCATAAGAAAATCTTAGATCCTACCCCAGGGCTGCTAAACCTGAATCTGGATTTTAATAAGGTTTGCTAAGTAGAACACTGACTTACACAAGCTTAGATCATGAGACGCTTGAACAATTTAACTGAAAAATGACTCCCAGGTATTTTTCCTAGGATCTTAGGAAATCTGAACTCTGGGCAGCTGAGCAGAGGTATGTGAATCATACCCAATAAGAAAATAAGCACTCGGATAAAGAAATTTGACTTCATATCTTTAATACGCTCAGAGCCTTGGGGTTCACAACTGCAGCTACTTTAAAGTTTTGAATTTGATCATGGCATGAAAACTTATCTGAACCATTCTTCAAAGTTTGGAATGACCACAAGCAGCTGTTTGCAGAAGAGGATCTAGTCAGTCTCTGGGTGGTTGGGGTGAGTGGAGAGTGAGTCAGAGCCACAACCTCCAGGGGACAGCTATTGGGGGTGGCATCTTCACCTCAAACCTTGCTGGGTATATTGGCACATGCCTGTAATCTGAGCCCTGGGGAGGCTGAGGCAGGAGGATTGCCATGAGTTTGGGGCCAGCCTGGACTACATAAGCAAGTTCAAGGCCAGCCTGAACTACATAGTGAGATCCTATCTCCAAACAAACAAACCTTACACACACACACACACACACACACACACACACACACACACACCCAATACACTTTAGTTCTACTGAGTATGGCTCCAGAGACCAGAGTCAACCTCCAATCTGGGAATGCTTTCTTCTTGGCCACGCCTCTAGGGTAGGCATTTCCTCTTAAAGCAAAAGCACTTGTACTTTTCTTCTCTAGTATTCCCTGGCCAGAAACCCAAATGTAGGGTATGGCTAACAGTGGGGTATCAAGATGAAAGAGGGTCAAGTGCACACAAAACAGACTTCCTTTTTTCCATTCATTCTCAATTCCATGACTTAGAGTTGAACTCAAAATTAGATATTTGATATAGTTAAGTACGTGAAACTTCTTTCACGCTCATGCATCCATTGATTCAGTAGCTCATGAATGTTAATAGTGCATATGCTGCATATCAGACACTGCATAACATGATAGGGATCATCTTCACCTCACCCTTGGGGCACAAGCTTAGGGCCTGATGCTAGAACTTGGTTGTGCATAGACACCGATGCCCCCTGGTCTCAGAGATTCTCTTGGACTTCCAGTCCCATTCCTCCAGTCAGCTTCCTAGACTGCTTTTGACGGAGCCTGTGATAAACAGATCTATTTTAAGTGGATTTTATTCCACTTATAAAATAATCAATAATAATAAACTTAAAACCCAAGAGCTTTATGTTGGAAACCTTAGTGATGTTGATTTGTTCTTTGCTTCTTTTATTTATTCATCAGATCTTTACTGAGAACCTACTATGTGTCAAGTACTAGAGATACAAAGATCACTAAGATATTCTTTTTCCCTAACGGTGTTCCGCATATTAGAAATTCAGGCGAATAAACAAATGGTGGCATTACAGTGTCACTAGTGCTGTAAGCAAACTCAAACCGATGTGGGAATCCAGGGAGGAACTGATTCTCTTGGACTGTTAAGAAAATTTCCTATTAGTGACACAGTATTTCCAGATAGAGAAGACGCGGAATGACACTCCAGGTAGAAGGAGCAAAGACAGGGGGCTGGGGATTTAGCTCAGCGGCAAAAGCGCCTGCCTGGCAAGCGCAAGGTCGTGAGTTCAGTTCCTGGTACCGGAGAAAAACCAAAAAAAAAAAAAAGAAGAAGCAAAGACAAAAGCACGGAAGCCCAAAAGAGCAGTGGACAGCTAGCAGACAGGGAGATCTCCTGGACAAATCAGCAATGGAGAGACACCAGCAGCAGGAGAGCTCACATGAAGGATGCTTGGGTCCAGATGACAAAGAGCCTAGAGAGTCCTCCAAATAACTGTAGACTTTATTCTAGAGCCACCCATATAATCAGAAACTACCCTGGCAGGACAGCAGGGGCTGGATTAGTCTGCTGTTAGAGCTTGTAATGGAAACAGAATGACCAGTTACAATAGCCCTGATGAGAGATGGTAAGAACTGAAATACAGGCATGGTGACAAGGACAAGTAGCCAGGAAAATGTGGGGTAGAGAGGTGGGGGGATCAATAGGCCAACAGGATGTGGGTGGTCAGGACAAAGAGCAGTTGTTTTTAATTTTCTGGCATTTAGTTCATTTTTTTAAAATGGGAATAGCTTTAAGCACTGACTATAAAGGATTACGGTTGTAGTTGCAATCATCAGTCAAGTATTTTGTAATGTGAAAAGATGAGCCACCTTTTATTCCCATTGAATAATGGTCGAAGTACCAGGAAAGCCAATGCATGGATGCCCTGCACTGCAAACCCCGTGCCTTCTTTACATTCAGTGAACTGAAGGTGTTTTCCTTGGGAGCTCCCAGCCCCATAACTTCCACTAGCACCATGGAGGCCTCCTGACCCCTTTTGCTTATCTCAAATGCACAACCAGGCAGGAAGGGAATTTCTTCTCCTTAGGAGAAACTTGTATGTGGTAAAGAAGGCCAAATCAAACCACATTTCCAGACGACCTGAGAGACAAGCCAGAAAATGCAGACTTTGAATGCCAGCAAGTGACATAATCATTTCATGTAGTCTAGTCTCAAATTCTCAAATCAAATCAGCACATTATGTGCTGGGCATTCCTCCAAGCACTTTCTTTGTTTTGGCTCCTGTTGTGATCCTCAAGGTTGCCCTTTGGGGTTGCTACCGCAGGTGGCAATGCAGTCTGCCCTCAGCGTCTGTGCTCTTAAAAACCTTACTGTACAGAGTCTTGTATTAGATAATGACTCTGGAAAGCTGCCTTTTGTTGATTGTAATTGCCATATAACCACCTGGCCTTGATGCACTGGCGCTTCATTTAGTAATTTTTGGTCAGCTGCATTCATTGTTGAATGGCTTACAGCTCTTTCAAAGGACTAAATGAAGTGGGCTTCTGTTTTAAAGAACAAACCTTCTAGTGGCTGACATTGCTATCCTTGGCAATCAGTACAGTTTCCAAACTCTGGGAAGGCCTTGTTCACGAGGGTCAGGTGATGTCTCAGGAAGTCACTAACCCTGAGGGCCCTGACTGTGCTCCAGGATTAAAGATGCTTGTTTGTGGGTATTGTACCTTACCAGACATTGTGGTTTGGGTCTGGATGTCCCCCCAAAGCGTCACGCAGACATATGGTTTTCTCAGAGGTGTCTGAATCTAGAGTGTGTGATGGCTTCATAGTGCAATGCTGGGATTAAGGGTGCTGGGATTAAGGGTGGGATCAGTCCACTGATTGGATTGGCACTGCCCTAATCCTGGTAGACTGGATACAGTATGAGGGATGGAAAGAGGCTTGTCTCTGTCTCTCTTGTTGCTTTTGCTGTCTTCTTCCACCATGAACTGTTGCTCCCTGCCATGAGCCACCCTGCATTGGAGCCAGCTGATTAGGGACTGAAACCTCCACAAACTGTGAGCTAAATAAACCTGTCCTCCTTTAACTTTGGGTATTTTGTCTCAACAACAAGAAAAGTAAGACACCAGGAATCTTCTAGTTCACTTCAAGATGACTTTGGTCAGTGGGAAATTGGCCCTCTTTTTTTAAAAAAATCCAGAAGAACTTCATTTTTAAAATGTATTTATGCTTTTTTAAAAATGTATTTAAATGTATTATGCCATTTTTAAAATGTATTTTAAAATGTATTTGTGCCTCATTCCCTTTTTTAAGAAACAAAAATTTAAACTGTGGTAAAATATACATAAAATTTACCATCTTAATGACTTTCAAGGGTACAGTTCAGCAGCATTAAGGACACGCACACTGTTCAGTAACCAAACTCCAGAACTCTTTTCTTCTTGCAAAACTGAAACTCTACACCCATGAAACACGAGCTACCCATTCTTCCTTTCCCCTACCAGCAATGGAAAACTTTTTAGAGTGATAACCAACACCCCACTGTGCCATGCATGCCATAGGTTCCGCACCACTGTGAGACCCTCACAATCACCATTCCGCTTTCTAGCTCTCTAAATTTGCCTACTCTGGGTACCTCAGGTAAGTGGAACCGTATAGTATTTATCCTTCGGTAAATATTTATTTATCACTCTGGCCTTATTTCATTTATCACTCTGGCCTCAAGTTTCATCCATGTCTTAGCATGTATCAGAACTTTCTTCCATTTTAAGGCTGAATGATATTCCATTATATGTGTAAACCACGTTTACCCATTCACCCGTCAGGGAACACTTGGGCTGCTTCCTCCTTTTGGCAATGATAAATAATGCTGCTATGAACATGGGTGGATAACTATCTTACCAAAACCCTACCTTATAAGCTTCTCACAAGATGTAATAGGTATTTTTTTTTGGCTTACTGTTCCATTAGCTTTCTGGGGGCCATGGGAAGACCAGCCCTCAAGCAACCATTTAGAGGACGAGATTCAGAATGTTAGTGGTTTTAGTATCAGTTAGCCAGACGTTGTGGTTTAGACTTGACAGGAATATTTTTTATGGCCTTTCCTGGACTTGTGGGTGTGAGCAACAAGGAGTGTGGAGCATCCCACTCTGCAGCCAGGCCTGAGGGACAGGAAACCCAAGTAGACTCCCCTGAACGCTGGCTGAAGAAACCAGAGCAGCAGAAAGAGCCTGGGGCCTGGCACAGGGACTAGAGGGAACTCTGAGCTTTGCATCCTGCTAAGTCTTCCCCAGTCAACAACTGGAAACTGCATGGAGCCCATTGCTGTGGTCAGAAACATGGCTGTTATCCTTAGCATATCATCTCTCACTCTCCTAGTCAGGCTGTCTCCACATCCCCATTCACAAGCATTTCTTGATTGTTCACTCAGAACAGTCTCCTGTGATGTCTGCCTCTGCTTCTGCCGACCTCTAATCCAGTGGTGGTGAACCTATGGCACGGGTGCTGCAGTGGGCTGTTTGTGTCATTGAAAGCTCTAAAGGTTCACCATCACTGCATCCATCCCCTCCAACAGCAGCCAGAGAACCTTTGGAAATGTCAGTCAGATTGTATCACTGTAGGCCTAAAGGGCTCACTGAAACACACTACACTTGGACTATGAAGTCTCTCTTGCAAGGTCTCCTGTAGTCTGGGCCCTCCTGGATCCTGTTCATTTCATGTCTCATGCTGGGATTAACAGATTCTAGTTCTGTTGCCTTCTTCAAGTGCACAAAGTCACCAAGGACTATGGTGTGTGTCCTTCCCTCTGTCTGGAACACTCCTCCCCACCAAAATCTCCCCATGCCCAACTGCACTCAGCCCTAAATGACTCCTTCAGAGACACCATTTCTGTCTATCTAAATTATGAATGCTGCCTGTTGTTCTTTCTTGTAATATTTTCATTTCATAACATTCTTTATACTATTTAATTGCATACTCTAGGACTTGTTTATTGAGTAGCTGTCTCCCCCACCAGATTGTGAGCTCCACGAGGACAAGATCATGCCTTTCTGGTCATTATTTATCCAGCCTTCCACAGTGCTTGGCACACATAGACAATCTACAGATATTTATTGACTCACTGAATGAATTAGTGAATAACAGCATGAATATTCCTCTGATCTTTCAAAGTAGCCTTCATGGAAAGTTCCCTAGACTCTCCGTAAAAAAAGGAAGAGCTATCCCTTGGTAGATTCAAAAATGGCCTTTTTCCCTCCACCAGCAAAGAAACCAGTGAGCCTCTATTCTGTCCATGATGGAGTTGTTCACACTGTTCAGAGATCACCTTTTTACAATGACATTATCCTCACCGTTGGGGGATGGAATATAGCCATCTGGAAAGAAGGTGTTATGGTAAGTGGCCCGCAAAGTGAGGGAGTGGGTGTGTGGTCCTTTGTTACTGAGAAAGAGAATAGGAACAATGGCTGGTTGTGACAGGACAGTGCCTGTGAGGTACTTTTTAGAGAAATGAGAACAGATGGCCTGGGCTTCAGCTTGTCAGCAGAAACACTGTAAGCCTTTTGAAAACACAATCATTTGCCTTTTTTCCTAAGGGAAGGAAACAACATTGCAAGTCCATTGTTCTTCAAAACATAGCAATCTTTTCTTGGAAATACATAACATGGGAAGTTGGCTTGACTTATGTTTTTGCCTTCCTTTAAAATATACGATAGGACTCTGATTGTGGGATAAAGCCCAAAAAAGAAGTGATGGGCCTTACATCTTTTCTTTTACATCAGGAATTCATTGACAGGGTCAGAAAGTAGGAGTGAGTAGGCTGAGGGGTCTGTCACCAGGAGGTCATAGCTTGTCCAAAGACGTACATGGGACAAAGTACAGTAGGAACAAGAGCTGAGGTAGGAAAGAGGCTGGATTCAGGCAGATGAAAGCTAACCTACCCAAAACTAGAAACCCCAAAAATCCAGTGAAACAAGGGCATAGGGAAATCGAACATTTTGTGGTAATATAAACTGATTTGTCTTTCTGATGAGAAATTTGAGATTACTAAAAGCTGAAAATGGTGTATGTATGTGTGTATTTCACAGCTAGAATGTATATATATATAGGTTCACCTTCTAAAATTTTTAACTTACATGAGTACTTTGAAAAAAGGAAATTTTAAAATGTGTGAGTATTTGTACAAATTTGTCACTTAAACACTGGAAATTACTTAAATGTCAATCAACAAACAGACTTCTACTTTATACCAATATATTTCTGTGTGTTTAAATTTTTTTTTTTTTTTTTTACAATTACTAAGCTTTGCAGTTAAAGAAAATTCAGGCAAGATTGTCAAAAGACTTTCCAGGGACCAAGAACTTGGCTGCCTGTAGAAACTGAACTAACTGGGAGAAATGGAGGAGGTTTGGAGTGTCATTTCTGAGGAGCTCAGGAACATTCCTTTCTCCACAGCAAAATTCCTCACACATGTATAGAAGGGTGGACGATGGTTCCATGGTTTGGTTTAGTTGCTGCAGGTGGATGTAGACACGCACACACTTAGTTGATAGATGGAGCCTGACAGTGACTAGAAAGCAAATTCCAATCTTTTTGTTTGAAAACCTCCAAAGTGGGCAAATTAGCCCATGGTAGAGGAAAGCAAAGACGATCCCATGATGCCTTTGTGGTCTCAAGTCTCCTCCAAATATATTTGTAAGTCATCAGATGCTCCCATTTGAAATTGTTTAATGAAAATTTGCCATCTCTGCTGTTGATTTTCAACATGCAGTTCACAACTGGACTTGACAGGCTGTTTGCTTTTACGGGCCACCAGAGCTGTTTCCATGGGAAGCAGACACATGCTAGCAAAACCGAAGTAAAAGCAAGTCTCCATTCATCTAGTGCCCAAAGATCCTCACAGAAGTAGCGACGAAGTTAGAAGCATTTGAATTATTAGAACCATCAATAGCTCAGTTGGAAGGTTTGGTCTTTGCTAAAACGCAAGTAAAACAAGCAACATAATGGCTTATGAAAACAAATAGGAAAGAAAAGGGCTTGCCTAATCTAAAAACACCACGACAAAAGGCAGGAAGACTTTCTAGTGGGATGATTTTGCATTAAAGATCATGGCCAGCTGAGTTGTACTTCATTCAAATCGTTGTGTGTTTCCCTTGAATAACAACTAAAATTTTTAATTGTGTTTTTACAATTTTGTTCAAAGTCTGGACCCCTCCTTCAGTCATGCTGTGCTGCGAAAAGGTACACCGCAGGGCACTGGTCCCTCACAAGGCCGGCTGTTTTCTATATTGGCCGAGAAGATGGATATGTTGATATCTGGGACCTTCTGGAAAAAACCCATGAACCAGCCCAGTCACAAAACATTTGCATAACTATGATCACCTACATTAAACCTTGGACCTTTTCTGGTATGTTTATGCAAATTAAATGAACTAAGTTGTTTTAGATGACTTGGGAATATTTAGACTTGCATCAGGAAAGCCTCTGATGTTTTTTCTCCGGGCTTTGTTTTTCTTCCCATCTCACCCTTCTCAGCTTTTCTTTTCCTGTCCCGTCCTTTTCCTTTTCTTTTCCAATCTTCCCTTCCCCTTCCCATTCTCCCTCTGCTCTTTCCACCTTCTTGCTCTCAAATCTTGGATACAGCCTGAGCTGCTCTCACTGCTCTGACTCATCAACAATGATTTCTAAGACAAGAATCAACTGAGAGTCTGACTTTGAAACATGCGATAGAAAACATCCTCCTCGTCTTCTCCAGGTCTGACAGGGTGATCCCTAAATCTTTACTAGTTTTTGCTGTTGTTTTTCCGGATAGAATGTTTTATTTCTTTAGCTTTTTATCTTAATACATGTTTTTCATTACATCACTTTTTTGGTTCTCCCATGGCCATAGCAAACAATTCTCTTCATGAGATTGAGTAATTCTCTGGGATTATTTATCCATAAACTTTCATCTTTGGATTAAGTAGGAGGAAAAAAGCATTATACGACAATGCAAGCATAAAATTCAAGGGTGTGTCTATGGAAAGTAATTTACTTCCTTTGCTCTTGACTATGGGGTTTGCATAGTCCTTTTTTTGCAAATCCCATATGTTAACCATTCCTAAATGAATTTTGCTCTTTTTCTCCCAGAGATATATAAACATATCCCTCTCTCTCAGAACGGTAGATTTGGAAACTCAGTCTTCAGAATCTGTGGGGTGTCACACTCTAGTTACTGCTTAGACATGTGTGTCACCAAAATGTGTTTTCTCATCTTTGTTACAAAACATTACTTCTTACCTGCAGGGACTGAGCCTGGGATTCAGAACTTTGAACCAGACTCTGAAAATGAGAGGAGAGGAAAATATCACTTTCTCTGATGAGAGAGAACATTAAAATGCTCCAACACATTGTACAAGTGGTGATCCAAATATACTGTGAATGTTAAAAAGAACTTAAAATTATTTCAGTGAAAGACACATGGTTCAGAACAATTGGCTAACTGTGGGTAAAGTGATGAAGAGCATTTGGGCGGGGGCAGGTAACGGCGATGTGTCTTTTATTATAATACATTATTTAACATTCACTGTATTTTTTTAATCACTGCTCATTGATCAAACATGTACAGCAATTTCCGTCAAATAAAAACATTATGGTGTATCCCAATCCACCTTTATACTGGATCTGGCCCATGTGACTTTTGGCTCTTCCCCAAAGTCAAAATGACCATGAAAGATAAATGTTTTGAAGTGATTCAGGACATGGAGGCAGCCACGACAGCTCAACTAAACACTCCTGAAAGACTTCTAGAACCACTTCAGCATATGGCGAGAACACTTCAGAAAGTGGCGAGTAGGATAAGTCTATTCAAAGCAAAGAGAGCATATTGGGGTGGGGGTTAATGGCAGTGTTTCTTTTACCGTGATAAAAATGTTTTAATTTTTTATTGCATCTATATATTTTATCCATTTTAAAAGCTTCAAGTAAGTAATTTGTTTCAATAATAGGAAAACTGTGTCTCTGGCTGTCTTTGAAACTCCTCTGGAATATGGTATCCTTTAGCCCTTACTTCATTTGGCAAAAATGTGCTTCATGAGTTTTCTTTGAAACTTTCCATGTGCTCTTTCTGTTCTGCTCACAAGTCTGCTCAGCAGGCCTAGCCACGGAGTCAGCCATCAGCTACAGACCTTATACAGACACCAGAAAAGCAAGATTGGAGGTGACGGGGAGGCTAACAAAGGCCCAGAGTCTTAGCTTTGATCACATCAACTGGAAAAAATATCTTTTACATGTTTACTTGGTCCAACCATGAACATCTGATGAAAATGCCAAGAGCGTTGTAACCACAGCGGGTCCTTTGGGAAACCGCAAAACAAAACACACTTCATGTTTAACCTCTTAAGATAGTTTTCTGTTTGCTGATATTGCCCCCTGTTTTTTTTATTTCATCTTTCAGCTAAGCAGCAGTTTATAGCCATAGCTGATTATTATGGAACACTGCATATACTAGAAATTCCTTGGACATTAAGTCACCCTTCCAACAATGAGGTTAGTAACTTGTGACTTTGAGGATTGATGTGACCAGATCTTGTCAGGGAATATCTTAGAATATTTTTAAAAGGCAGCATTTTTGCTTTATAAGAGAATAAAAGACGTAAGCACTCAAAATAAAAGGATGTACTTCTGTCACATAAGTTCAGTAGTTTGAAGTTAGGAAAAAACCCAACCATGAGATGGAAAGGAAGCCAAATAAATGAAGCCTAGACTCTGATAGAACTGATTTGGAGATTTATATCATAGAAGGTCCTTTGCAAGTTGAAACTACATTTTAGCTCTGTCATCTCCATGCTGTTTTTCCCTGAGCGCCCCGCTGACAGTTTTATGCATCTTTCCATCCTCCTCCTCCACCTTAATATAGTGCAGGCAGCACATCTGAAATGCCAATATTCTGCACCTCAGCCCTGTACCCGCTCCAAGCAATGTCAGTAATGAGGTTATGCAAAGATCAATGGATAGAAATATATGTGTATGTACAACCAACATTAAATATGTAGATTGCCATCTGTTGCAAACCCCGGCACCAGCCAATTACTGGCAGGCAGCAAGTATTCCCTCCCCCTCCTCAGGCGGCCTCCCCCAAGGACTCTTCTGACTTTGGGCCTCTGTGCTTTTGCCTCCCTGCTAAGTGCTCGAGGGAACCGGGAACTCAGTTCTGCTTCCAGTCCCTTTAGGGCCTCCACTGATGTCCTCAGCGGGGTTTTCACATTTGGTTGATGACATGAAGCTTCCCTCAGTCTTAGAAGTGAGGAGGAAGAAAATGGGAAAAAACAATTCCCAAATGTTTCTGCTACAAAATTACAGGGTCTTTTGTTTGTTTGTTTCTGCTTTTTACAATTCCCTCCTTCAAACCCTACTCCTCTTCTAGAAATCTCCAAGTCCCAGGACGTAAATCTAAGTACAGCAGCCTCAAACTGGAGCCAGCTGCTCTGGTAGTGGGCCTATGGACACCATTTCCAAATTATATTCACCTGAAGGGTTAGAAGTACAGTATACCAAAGTAGACCATCTACTCCATGATTAGAAAGGGGGTAATGATCAGGTAGTGACCAGGAGGATTAGGCGGGTAGATGAGATAGGTAACCCTCCTGCAACAGAACGTCTAACAGGGCCTTAAGAAGACCACAGGGGCTTCCCCAGGGTTGACTTTGCTGTGGACCTGTATTTCCAACAGGTATCAAGTGTTAACTACTACTTTGATAGAGAAGTCAAGCATCTGGAATATGTAGAACAGCGCAAAAGTATTCGTGAGCAAGAAAAGAAGGAAATGGAGTTAGAAACTGAAAAGAAAAAACATGTAAGTTTCAGAAATGAAAGTTGTTTTCTTTTTTCCATCAGTGAAAATATGTATTCTGGCTTTTCCATAGTATTCTGTAGGAATACTATGCTTATCACAACCTTTTCTTGGTCTAATGAGAGTCACGAGAGCATTTGGTTTTTTTCTTGATTTCTTATCCCATCATGAATGAGAACTACCAGTTGGACACTTAGTGATATTCCATCCAATTCAAGTTTCTGCAGTTTACTTACTATAGTTTCAAACATAGTACAAATATAATGATTCAAAATTTTAATGTTTTCATAACATAGAATTTTAATATCTGATGAATAATGTATTAAGGTAGGTAGCATAAAAAGAGTTGAATATTGGAATCATGACATGTGGGTTCAAATCCCACCTCTGCCACTTAGCTACTAGGAGATTGGGAGCAGTGTGCTCATGTTGGCTGAGATTCAGTTGCCTCATCTAGGAAATGGGATACTGACAACCACTTTGGATGATTGCTATAAAAGTTTCAGTTAAATAACTTGACAAAAAGTTGAGTGACATCAAATGGGAGCTAGTATAATTATAACAATAGGTAGATGACAAATAGATAAGAAACATGATGAGGGCTTTATAGGTAAGTAGATGCCACTAGAGACCATACTCATAAGTGAAATAAATCAGACCCACAGGTATAAATAACATATTGTCTCCCTAGTGTGAGAACCTGAAGGAGTAAATAAAATTGAAAGGTACAATAGTTATTGTGGTAGGGAAAGAAACTCCTCAGTAGGAAAGAGCAACTCTAATGAAGGAAAGGAGAAAAGAAAGAAAGAAGGGAAATATATATACATATATAGTAGCTAAGATAATTGTACTATGAACTTCTATTGATTTATTGAAAGGAACAGTTAATGTTTAATTGTTTGATCAATCTTGCATACCTGTATCTGGTAAACTGAGCAACTACTTTGAAGATAAGTAATACAACAACGATTATCGCCGGGCGTGGTGGCTCATGCCTGTAATCCCAGCACTCGGGAGGCTGAGGTAGGAGGATTGTTGAGAGTTTGAGGCCAGCCTGGGCTACAAAGTGAACTCGAGGCCAGCCAGAACTGCAGAGCAAGACCCTGTCTCAAAAAGATAAAATAAAATAAAATAAAATAAAATAAAATAAAATAAAATAATAAAAAATAAATAATGATTGTTGATTTCCTATCATCTTATTTTGAAATTCTGTATCATTTTTATAGTTTTTGTATTGTTTTGTTTTTGTTATTTTGTTTTTGTTTTTTTCTCTTTAAAATAATAAAAAAAATAAAATTAAAGAAAGGAAGGATGAGTTTTACTATACTGTGTTATACTGGAGTTGTGATACTTAAAAATAGAGAATTTGGTGTAGGACACATCCATCTTAAATCCCACCAACAAAGAACCTGAAGATCTAAAGCCTTTACCCTCCTGTTTCTCAGCCGTTCTCTGTTTCATATCAATTCCATGGCTTTGTTGGTCTTCCTTTACCCACGGGAATTTGGGGCTTTTAAATATTCTGTGGATTCAGGTCTTTTGTCTTTCTCACTTGACATCACCTCATTTAACATTTCTACTTTTTTGCTCATTCCCTCCTTTCCCCTTTTGTCACCAATAATTTCATCACTGATCCCATCTGTTGTCTCCTTATAGCCAAATACAGAGCCTCTTCTAACATAATTATGCACATGAGACTTTGTGTCTTCATTAAAAGCACCAGCATGTGGAAATACTGTAACACTAGCAAATAGATTAACATTATCTCTTACTGTAGATACTAATTAGTTCAATAAAAACTGTGGGACTCAGCTCAAAAACATTGTTTAGTGGTGACAAAGTATAAAAGGATGCCAATTAATCAACTTCTCATTTCATTCCACTGCTACAAACAAATCGGTCTTGGCTTTGTCCTTGTGCATACTTACAAACATCGGTTAAAATTCTGTGGCAGGAGATAATCTGTCACTCTTGTCCTTTGCCAGCAATTAGCCACAGTTTTTATAAGTGTTTAAGTACCATAGCAACAATTCCTAATTATCTGCAGCAGTTGAAGCATGTAGAATTGTGGATAATCCAAAAAACTTGCCTGTGAAACATTTTTTAAACGACTGAACATTGCATTAATCATATTTTGAAACTGCATCATGCCTTCTAGTTTCCAAAACTTGTCTAACGTCTTGGAAGATCATTTCCATTTGACACAGTACCTTCTTTTAAGCAGAGCCTCCACTTCTCAAATTTTCTCTGGAACGAGATCATGGATAAGTGAATTAATGTTAAAGGGCTCTGTTAGATTTGGAACATGAAAAAGGTCACTAAGGAAAAACAATTAGCATTAGTTGGAAAAGAGAATGATATCGAAGAACCTCGGGATTGTAGTGGGATTAAATGAGTTAAAATATTCATAGCACTTAGCCAGTGGCTGGCACATAGAAAGTGCTAGTGAGTTTTCACTGTTGGCATTATTGCAGAGGGAGAGGGGTGGGTCACACGGCCTGGCTGGTCTTCATGAGTACCTGCCAGGTGCCAGGCATGAGGCCCATAGCCCCAGGGCAATCAAACACCTGTCTCCTTGCAACCGCGGATCCTGGACACAGTTCACTTCTTAGAGGGTGACAGTAATTATAGTTCTAACAGCATATGAAACGGGCAATTTGCTAACTGGAATTGCAGTGGGAGAACCAAAGCTGGGAAAAGTAGTTATTGCCATGTGATCAACAAGCGATACCATCTGTATGGGACTTAGGGCAATTCTGCAACCTCTAGTCAATGATTTCATCTCCAGGCCACATAAGGAAGGCAAGGGTTATGGGGAAGAAGCGTAGAAGAGAGGTGTTTTGTTTTTATCTTGGGGCGAGGTATTGGAGGGTCCGGTCTTTTCCATTCTCCAACTTCCCAGGGCGTCAGACTGCCCTCCTGTCCTAGATAGCAGCAGCTATGTCGTGTTTAAAAACAGCCCCTTGTCATTCTTTGGTAATTTTGTCTGTTAGCACCTTATGATAATAATTTCTTCTTTTTCCCCTAGAAAACATACCAAAAGTCAAAAGAACAAATGGAAGCTGAATTAAAAATGGAGTATGACAGTTATTTGGAACTGGAAAAGACCATCCTCATCAATCTTGGCCTACTCAAAGCCCCAGAGATAGTGGGGTCGCACATGGAAATGATATAGAAAAGCTCTCTGAAGGGGTGTTTGGGGGATTCCGTGGGTCTTCTTTCTCTCTTTATTCATTACTAATTTAAACTAGCAAACCGAACGTACATAGGTTAACTGTAAATATAGACTTGTATTTCACTGCTATTAAAACTCTTGAGTTCTAGCAATACGATCTGTTCCAGATTTTGTACTGAGTAGTATGGAATTTTGTTTTCAATAAAAAAATGTTTGTTTTCCTACAGTAGGACAGACCTTCAGACGTCCCCTCCACCCCATTCCTGGCCATCTATGCAGTGGCCCTAACCCTAACAGAAGAGAAAATCAAGCTTTGCTCCTACCTATCAGTAGCTTTTGGTCATCTCCCATAGGGTGCTTCCCTTACACCACTGCACACATAGTAAGGTTATAGACTAAACAAAATATTAGCAAATTGAATCTAAAAATACATACATTTTTCAAAGAATAACACATGAAGAGTGAATTGTGTTTATCCAGGAAATATAAGGTTAATTTCAAAGTAGAAAATTAATCAGTGATTAACTAAAGTAGAGAAAATATGAGGTCAAATAGATTCAGAAAAAAATAGTTGATAAAATTCAACACCCTGGCCTGGCAATCTAGCTCAGCAGCACAGCACCTGCCTGGCAAGCAGAAGGTCCTGAGTTCGATTCCCGGTATCAAAAAAAAAATTCTACATCCATTCATGGGAATAATAAATTCTTAGCAACTGCAGAAAGAAGAGAACTTCCTTTATCTAATCAACAGCATCTAAAACAAACCTACAGCAAGCATCATACTTGAAAGGTTTCCTCAGAGATAAGACTTGGTGCCTACTGTCTTATCTTCCATATTTCATTGGATGGTTTAACCACAAGGCACAAAATAGAAGCAATGGTTCATGAAGCTGAGTTGAAGAAGAGTACAGAGCCAAATTGTGAAGGCCCCAATAAGCCCAGCTAAGGAAGCCGGATTACAGCTTGTGGCGAATTAATAGAAGGGCTAAGTAGGAAGCTGACGGGATCAGCTTTATCTTTAGGAAGATAAGGAATGGGTTAGAGTAGAGAGAGTCTCCTGGCAGAAATCCTATGAGGAGGCAGTAGTAAGAGTTCAAGCCCTGTTTGTAAAGCTTCATGTGAATAGAAGTGAAGGCTAATTAAATGGGAAAGAGAAGATAAAGAATGATGCCAAGGTGTCTAGCTTAGCCTGGTGGAGGAAAGGAAACTTTGAAGTAAGATGGATACGAGCACAAATGCACCTGTGTGTCCTCGGACAGATGCCTGAGCGTTGTGAAAAATGGAGTCCCCTTCACCAAATCAGGTTGAGGGCACTTATCCCAAAGCATCTCTGCAAGGATTGAGTGAGCACCTGCACGTATGGACCTGGAGCCCAGATGCATTATTGTCATCATCGTTGGAATGTCCCTGGCCTCAGCCCCGCACCTGAGCTTCTTTTCCTCCTTATTTTCTCTACAGTCATGTCTTACTTGAACTCCTTGTCTCATGGCTTTAAATACTACCTCTATTCCCGGCATAGATTTCTCCCTCAGAATTAAGAGGTGCGCGGGTGGCTAGTTCTCTCTCCCTTTGGAGATTCGGTAGACCTCTGAAGCTGCAACATGTGCAAAGTGAGGTGCCTGGCTCTCCCTCCAAAATCCATTTCTCATCAGTGCACCCAGCCATCCTGTTTGCAGCTGTTAGGGGCAAATACCTTAACATCATGCTTGGCCTTCTTTCTTTTAATCCACATCCAGTCTGCCAGCAAATCCTATTCACTATGTGGTGGGACAGAAAAGAAAATGGTAAATGTTTAAAAACTTTAATATATATATATATATATATATATATATATGAGTACAAGACACATTATCATCAGTCTCCCTCAAAATACTCCACTCTCTTTCAACACACTTTTCTCATTATTCTCGCCACTTTCTGGAGCAGTTCTGGAAGTCCCCTTTTGTGAGTGTCTTTAGTGGTGCTGTCATGGCTGCCTCAGTGTCCTGAATTGAGTCACCTTGGGCGAGCTGCAGTGTCCTATAAGTCTCTATTACCTTATCTGTAAAATGGGATCCCAAGTGCTTACCTCATATGAAGGCAGCATAATGCACTTGGCACACAGCTGGTGCCTAACAGATGTTACCGCCTTTTCTTGCTTGGTCTTGGGTGCATGCACCTTCACATCAGAGAAACCAGAGTTTCCTCTGCCCTACATAATAACGTCTGATTTTAGCACTTTGTTACTATCGACAGAACTAGGAATGCCTCCCACTTCTAAATGTGACTTAAGCACTAACTGTGCATGTATGCCTTTAATCATTCTGAGATCACAAATGTTGGACACCATATTTAAAATGTGAACAGTAATTTCTTTTCTGTAAGTGGAGCTCAGAACAAAAACATTAATCATCCTAGCACTATTTGATTTATGTAGATTAAATTTAATTGTCATTCTGCTTTTACAAATAGCTCTTTACTCAGCAAGAAAAGTGTCATTTAACCAGCATGCTTGCAAGTCCTCAGATAAAGACATCCTGTGTTCACTTGAGATGAAAAGCACTTAACTCCAGTAGACACAGGCCCATGTGCTTTTCTGCAGCTTCCCGTCCTCTACTGTAAATAATTAACATCTCCCCTGACCTTCTAGCCCAGAGCACTGGCCAGTGTAGGCAGCGCACCACCTCGTTGCTAGGCTGCCATTGCCAGGGCAGATTCTAAGTAACTGAGCCAGGTCCCCAGCGTGGAAATTAAATATCTCAGGGAAGGGCATATTAAACCCTGCGTGATATGATGGCTAATGAGCTACTTGAGAGTCACAGGCCTAGTAATACAACTGCACACCGTCGGCATAGAATCCTCACACACCAGCAAGACAGCCTTGGAAGTTTATTGAGAAAAGACAATTTTAAGAAACTTTCAGACGTTTTCATATTAACAAATATGCCTTAGAAATATACACAATGGATAGGGAAAATAATGTAGGTTGTTTCCCTGCATCAATAACAGTTCGCCAAACTTAGAAGAGCAGAATGTAAGGTTTCTCCAACTCACGTGTACATATGACAATCTGGAAACTTTATTTATTTATTTATTTATTTATTTAGCGGTAGTGGGGAAAAAGCTGAGAGCTTTCACATTGAGCTACATGCCCTGACTTCTGAAATTTTTTTTACATTTTGACACAGGTTTTCAATAAATTGGTAAATTGTCCAGTCTGGGCACAAACTTGCAATCCTCCTGCCTCAGCCTCCCACAGCATTGGGTGTACAGGGAGGTACAACCACACCCAGTTTGCTTATTCTCTCTCCTTAAAGAGGAATAAGAAGAAAGGTGTAAAGTAGAAGATTTTACATTTTTTCTTATGAACTAAAGATGCATTCCCAGACTTTTTAGGAGCCATATTTTTAAGAACAATAATTCTCTTTGAGAAAACAAAATGTCAAAGAAAACAATGCTAAGTCAAATCTAAAATACAGAAAGTATCTGCCTTATTTCAGCCTTAGTAAATAAATTAAGCCACAAAATTGAAATGGGTAGCAATTTGTCATTTTTAATGAACTTTGTAGAGTGTGTGCATCTAAAGTTATAATAAAAAACAGAATGAACTCCCAGTTATCCAGCTGTCAATGCAAAATTAACAAGGTAAGAAAACTCTTTCTTCTGAGCCAACATGAATGGTCGGGTCCTGGGAACTCATATGAACACCATGAACTCCCGGGGGACATAGTTTCCCGCGGACGCGGCTCCTGGGAAGGCATGATATACACTGAGAAAAGATCACACAGAAGAAATGAGGGGGTCTCGGAAGAAGAGAGGAGGATCATCAATAGGCAAACTACAAAAGTGAGAATTTGTCTGCAGCACTTAGGGGCCACCCCATTTCCAGTCTTACAGTGTAAAAGAAGCCAGAGGTCCAAGAAACCTAACATACATTATAAAGTTTTATCCAGTAGTTCGCGCGCGCGTGCGCGCGCGCGCACACACACACACACACACACACACACACACACACACACACGTTAAGCCAGATACAGGGGTCAATAATAAATGGCTGTCACAAGGGCCTAAAATAGATACAACTTAAGCATCTTATTTACAATAATTTATCCATCTCTTCCAAGGTCTTAATGCTTCAATTAGTAAAATTCAAATAATCCAGAAGCTCTTTAAGTACAAACACAGCCTCTCTGGGGAGAAATATCAGTTCACATAGAATAATAAGCAACAACTAGAAATCCATTATTAGCTAGTTCTGCAGTAAATGACAAAAGACAAATAAGCAACTCAGATCTACTATTTTTATAATCAATTGAAGCTCCATCCCAGTGTCAGCAGGATTTAGCCAGAGTCACATCTGCAGGACTAGAGAACAATCAGTCACTGATGGTCATCAGTGTGGAGACAACCAAGTACTGCTCAAGCTCAGCCACTCTCAAGCTGTGTAATGTTCAGAAAATAACCTTTCTCATCGTTTATTTCTTCGTCCAGCAAATGGGGATAATTCCCAGTGCACAGAATTATAAAAACTAAATAAAACATGTGAAAGTAGTTTTCAGAGCATGTGTGCAGTGAAAAGCTCATGTGCTGTGGTGTGATCAAAAATATGGTGAGTGTTAAAAATTTTTTAATGTATGATGGTAAAAGACATCCTGTCATCATCTCCCTCAAAATACTCCCCCTTACTCTGAACACATTTGTCTCATGTTCTTGCCACTTTCTGAAGCAGCCCTGAAAGTCCTTCTGTGAGTGTCTTTAGCAGCACTGTTGTGGCTGCCTCAATGTCCTAAATCAATTTAAAAAGTTTAACTTTCATGATCATTTGGGATTTAAACAAGAGCTGGAAGTTGCATGGTGCCAAGTCCAGTGAACAAGGTGCATGAAGACATACTACAATGTTTTTACAAACATGCCTTTCTATCAGGTGGCACCTCGTAACCCTATTCACTGTAATTTTTATCATACCTTGTAAAGACACTCAGAAAAGAGGACTTCCAGAACTGTTTCACAGATTGGCAAGAATGATCCAATGTGTTTCAAATAAGGGAAAGTATTTGGAGGGGGATTTATGGCAATGTGTCTTTGGCTGTAATAATTTTAATTTAAACATTCATCATATGTTTTGATCACCCTTGTATATGGAAGCCAGGCATTGTGGTGTATACCTGTTATCCTAGCACTCTGGAGGCTGAGTCAAGAGGATCTCAAGTTCTAGCCCAGCTTGGACAACTTAGTCACATAGCCACATATATATATGGAATAATAGTAACAATAAATGCTGATCTTCTTTGGGAGTCTAAGGTGATGTGAATCATCAAAGGAAGTTATTTGTATTTACCAGTGTATTTTTATTACATAGTAATTCTTCATAATGTTTAATTGCCACTCTTCCTACCAAGATATTCCACTCTTTTATCCCATTAGATAACCAGTTTACATGTATTAGCAGGCAATTAATTTGGTTTAACAATTATATAGGTCCTAAAGTCAGAAGCTTAGAAAAAAGGGAAAGAAATTAAACTTTATCTTATAAGAAAGAGAGCCACCTGCTTGTAAGGTAGCAAGACATTTTATATGTCCCTTTCAACCCCATCCATGTCAACCAGGGAACCATGGAACCATCAATTATATTTTATTTTCTGAGACCATTGGAATTTTTGTTTCCATTTCACCAATAAGCTAGCATAGCGCTAGGAGAAAGTAATCCCCAGAAAAACACTCAGGCTCTGAGGGGGAACACTGGTGAGTGGTCTGGTCCTTAGAAACAATACCCTGTAGACAGAGTTCAAAGACTGCATCCATTCATTCTGAGAATCTTGGTTTTAACTGAGTAGGAAATCTAAGCGGGGAAGAAGGCGGCAGGAACTACTGTTGCTTGTCAAATATGGGCATGAGCCTTTGCATTTGCCAGCTGGCTCAGAGATCGATCGGAGCTTTGTGGTTGAATTCTAGCCAACAGGATGTGTGTGGAAGTGACAGAAGCCACTGCAGGCCTGACTTTAACTCAGCTCATGAAATTGACCAACTTTAACTTCCCTTTTTTTGTGTTCCAGATGTCATAACTTATAAAACAGAAAAGTTTCTCAACCTATATCAGACTTTCTACAAGTAAGAAATTACCCCTTGTTTATCGTATTAAACTGACAAGACTTCTGGTTTAACTGTTATATCACAGCAGAGCCTATCCTGAATTCAGGTAGGTTAAATGGTGCTTGATCTCATGGGAATAGGTGTGTGCAACTCTCCACTTAAAGCTAGGAACTGGACTTAAACCTATGCTCAATTAGTAAGTCACTAGGAAAATAAAAAAGTCATAGCAAAGATAATAGAAGAAGGAAAAATGAAAACCCCTTTCTTAATTGAAATTCATGGCTGGCAGAAGGTAGCAAAGCAAGCAAGGGACCTTAGCAGCTTTTTTCTGCCCCTTTTATATTCTATCTGGGCTACCAGCATTAGGGTGGCACCAAACCAATCAGTGGACTGATTTAGTAATTACCCACCCTTAATCCCAGCATCACACATTCTAGATCCACTCACCTCTGAAAAGCCCCACCTATGACCACATGTGGATTTGGAGGACATCTAGACACAAACCACAACAGGGATGCTTTGTTATATAGTAACAGACGTAGTAACTGGAAAAATGGTTGTATAAGGTTCTTATGAGTAATACATGAGAACAAATATATAAAATTCTTAATACAAACCTGAAATATACTAGATCCTCAATAAATGGTAGCTATCTATAAAGTATCAATAGCTAGAAATTCCCCCCAAATAGTATATTATTAATTTTTATATTTTCTTCTAGGATTTTTTCTTTTTTTTTGGTACCGGAAATCGAACTCAGGACCTTGCACTTGCCAAGCAGGCACTTGTGCCACTGAGCTATATCCCCAGCCCTATATTTTCTTTTTTTGTTGTTTTTCTGTTTTTTCTTCTGGTACCGGGGATCGAACTCACAACCTTGTGCTTGCCAGGCAGGTATTTTGCCACTGAGCTAAATCCCCAGCCCCTCCAGCCCTATATTTTCTTCTAAGAAAGATCATAATGAAGGATAAGTACAGTAAATGTTTGCCTTCCATACAAATAGTCCATGCACTCAAATAAGCTATGTACTCAAAAAATAAGGCTACACATCTTAAAATTAATAAACATAAGTATTAAACTATAAGTAATAGAAACCTCTGGTGAGGGAGACTACACTATATAGTTTTTTCTTAGAATTACTATAGAAAGCATGAATTCATTTCTTCTCTTTCTTTTTACTGAAGTACTGCTTGCAAACATTGAACCACACAAACCCTAAATATGTTGACTTAAATTTTGCTTAGACATACACCCAGATAGGTAGGTCACCTTGACTCAGGCAGGCACTACTTTAATGAAATTTTTTAATTTGGAAAAATTACTTGCAAGTAACTAGACACTGGATCAATACCTCTAAATACTACTCATAAATTGAACAGAAAGAAATTGGGGTGGGGAGAAAGAAGCAATGGGAAGGAGTGATCAAAGTGTGTTAAACGCATGCATGGACATGCCAAAATGAAATCCATTAATCTATACAAATAATATGCACTGATAAAAATAATAAATAAGACAAAGAACCCATACTCTAACAAGAAAACAATACCTCAGCAGAAAATTGGCATTTTGCAAATGTAGAAATACAAATGCTCAAAAGTAAATGAAAAGATGTCAAACTTTGCTGGATGTCAAAGATGTACAAGAACTATTATTTACTTATACTTTGGCAAAGAAAGATGAGTAATTCCCAGTATTGGTGAAGGTTTACCAAATGGAGCACTGCAAAGGAGTGAAAAGCAGTTTGACAGAATGTATTTTATAATAACCTCCATTTACAGCTGCTCCAAAAGAAAAAGAAGTGTGTATAAATTTAAAACATGTGCAGATCTCTGTGTGGAAAATTACAAAATACTGATGGAAGGAACCAAAGACAAAAAATAAACAGGGATACTTATATTTATGGATTGAAAGACTCAGTAAAGATAGCAATTCTCCCCCAAATGTTACGCAGGTTTAACATAATTCCTATCAATAGTTCCCCATTCTTCTTCCATAGGCTCCCTAACAACCAGCATTCTACTTCTTGTGTTTATGAAATTGATTATTCTACATATGTCAAGGAGTGGGAACATATAGTGTGTGTCCTTTTGTGCTGGGAATAATGCCTGACACATTGTACCATCTGTCGGAATTCCTTTCCTTTTTAAGGTTAAATATTATCCCATTGTAGGTATAGGCTATATTTGATTTATTTCTTCTTCTGTTATCTTTTGGTGGACTTTGGAGTTGCCTGTAAGTTTGTTTACAAAAGCTTTGTTTCCATATTTTCCTTCTTTTCTCATTTTTTTTTCTTTTCCCTTCCTTCCTCTCTGCCTCTCACCTTCCCATGCTCCCCTTCCCATTTGAACATTTTCTTCCTATTTTACCATATCTATTATATATTTTGGTCCTTATTTACACTTTGGTTTCTCACTTCAGAAAACAATCTGGTACTTACACATTTGTATCTGATTTATTTCAGTTAAGAATATGATCCCAAAGTGCATCCATTTAACTAGAAATGTTTCAAGTTTATCCTTCTTCATGGCAGAGTAGTATGCCATTGTACTCAAAAAAATCTTCATTGATTCATCAGTAGATAGGCATTTGGGCTGTTTTAGATTTGGCTATTACAAACTATGTCATGATAAACGGTGTGCATATATCGCTGTGGTACGATACTTTCAGGAAGATACTAAGGAGGGGAATAGATGGGTCAAATGGAACCTCTAGTCCTAGTTTTTTAAGGACTCTCAACATTGATTTCCATGCTATACACGCCATAGTCAACACTCCCACCAACAGTGGAGAAAGGTTCCTTTTCCCTCACAGTCTCTTCAGCATTTATTATTGGTTGATTTCTCTCTCTCTCTCTCTCTCTCTCTCTCTCTCTCTCTCTTTCTCTCTCTCTCTTTGTACTGGGAATCAAACTCAGAACCTTGCATTTGCCAAGCAGGCACTTGCGCCACTGAGCTATATCCCCAGCCCATTGATTTTTTGATAATAACCATGTTTTCTGTGATGAGATGGAATCTCAGCATTGTTTTAATTTGTATTTCAAGAATGACCAATAATGAACATTTTTTCATATATTTATTTTCTATTTCTATGTCTTCATTTGAGAAGTGTCTATTCATTTCAGTTGCCCATTTTTAGAGTAGGTCTTTAAATATAAGTGGGGTCTGATTTATTTTTTGGCTCTTTAGATAGTCTAGATATTAGTCTGTTGTCTGAGGAACAGCTGGCAAAACAAATCCCACACTGTGGGTTGTCTCTTCACTCTGTTGGTGGTTTCTCTTGCTGTGCAAAAGCTTTTTAATAAGATGAGATCTCAGTTGTTGATTCTTTGTGATAGCTCCTATGTGATCAGGGTTTTATTCATAAAGTCTTTGCCTACACCAATGTCTTTAAGAGTTCTACCTATTCTATCTTCCAGTAGATTTATTAATGTTTCTGTTTTAATATTTAGATCTCTGGCCCATTTCAATTTTAGTTTAGTGCATGATGAAAGATAGGCATCCAATTTTAATCTTCATTATGTGGAAAGCCAGTTTCTCCACCATCATTTATGAAAGAGGTTATCTTTCTTCCAGTGAATATGTTTGATACCTTGGTCAAAGATAAAGTAGCTAAGTATGTCTGCAGTTGTTTCTGCATCTTCTAATCTATTCCATTGATCCTGAGTCTGTTTTTTGCCAGTACCATGCTGTTTTTACCACAGTAGCTTTGTAGTATAATTTCAGGTCAGAGATTGTGATGACCCCCTGCCTTGCCTTTCTTGTCCAGAATTGCCTTTGCTGTTCTAGGTCTCTTCTGGTTCTAAACGAATTTTAGGATTGTTTTCTCTAATTCTGTGAGAATTTTTATTGAGAATGCATTAAATCTGTACAACAATTTTGGGGGGCTGGGGATTTAGCTCAGTGGCACCATGCCTGCCTGGCAAGCACGAGGTTGTGAGTTTGATTCCCAGTACCAGAAAAAAACCAAACCCCTCCCCTTCAAAAATATGTATAACAATTTTGGAAGGATGGCCATTTTCAGTATACTGGTTCTTCCTACTTAAGAGCAAGGGATATCTTTATATTTTCTGATTTCTCTTCAATCTCATTTTTCAGAGTACTTTAGTATTCAATGTACATGTTTTTGCTTCCTTTGTTAGATTGATTCCTAGGTATTTCATTTTTTGGATGTTACTGTGAAAGGTGTTGTTTCCCTAATTTCTCTCACAATGAGTTTGCTATTTGTGTACTGGAAGACTATTGATTTTTGAGTGTTGACTTTGTATGCAGCTATGCTACTAAATTTGGTTATTAAATCTAGAAGTCTTCTGGTGGAGTTTTTAGGGTGCTATATATAGCATCAGGTCATCCATGAATAATGATAATTTAACTTTTAACT
>NW_004955423.1:8837351-8858640 GCF_000276665.1 Chinchilla lanigera | reverse complement strand
GTAATGCTTGCTTCCAAGAATGAACTTGGGAGTATTGCCTCCCTTTCAATTTCATTAAAGAGTTTGAGAAGTAGTGGTATTAGGTCTTCTCTATATTTCTTGTAAAACTCAACTGTGAATCCATCAGGGGCTGGGCTTTTATTTGTTGGTAGGTTTTTAACTACATCTTCAATTTCATTGACTGATATTGCTTTTTTAGAATTTTTACATCTTCTTGATTCACTTTTAGTAGCTCATATGTATGTAGGAATCTGTCCATTTATTCTGTTTTCCATCTTATTAGAATTCAGTTTCTTGAACTAGGTACAGATGATCTTTTGGATTCCTGCAGGATCCATTATGATTTCACCCTTGTCATTCCTAAGCACATGGATCTGAGTCTTTTCTTTCCCTCTTTTTGATAAGGTTGGCTAAGGGTTTGTCAATTTTATGTAATCTTTCAAAGAACCAAGTCTTCAATTCACTGATTCTTTGTATTGTTTTCTTAGTCTCCATTGCATCAATTTCTGGTCTGATCTTTATAATTTCCTCCTTCCTATGAGCTTTGGGCTTGACTTGTAGAGTCAAGCTTGTAGAAGCTTGAGGTTCAACATTGAGTTGTTTATTTGAGCACATTCTGTTTTCCTGATATGGATATTTACTGCCATAAATTTCCCTCAGAGAACAGTTTTCACTGTGTCCCATAAGTTTTGGTATTGTGTTGTTGTTATCATTTAATTGTAGAAACTGTCTCATTTCTTCTTTATTTTTATCTATGACCCACTGGTTTGCAGGAGAGTGTTATTTAATTTCTATGTGTTTATAAAGATCTTGTGGAGCTTTTGCCATTAATTTACAATTTCATTGCACTATGGTCTGATAATATGCATGGGATAATTTCAATTACTCTTCATTTACTTACACATGTTCTATGGGGTAGTATGTGGTCTATCTTGGAGAACATCCAGTGTGCAGCTGAGAAGAAAGTGTATTCTGATGTTGTGAGGTGGAAGGTTTTGTAGACATCTACTAAGCCCATTTGTTCAAAAGTTTGGTCCAGTTTTGATATTTCAGTGTTCATTTTTTGTCTAGATGATCTGTGTGTATTTGTGACAGTGGGGTATTGAGATCCCCCTTTATAATTATTAGTGCTTATTTGATTTTTCATGTCCATTAATATTTGTTTTAGATAGGTGCACCATTATTTGTTGTATATGTATTTATGATTGTTATCTCTGCCTCTGTTATTGTTCCCTCTTCAAGGATGTGGTGACCTTCTTTGTCTCTCATAATCAGTGTTAGCTTCAAATCCATTTTGTCTGCAAATAAAATAGCTACCCCTGCTTTGGGGGGGGGTGGTTCCTGTCACATGGGGTATTATTTTCCATCCTTTAAATGTCAGCCTATGAATTTTTTTTAATTAAATGTATTTCTTATATGCAGCATATTGTTGGATCTTGCTTCTCGATCCATTCTTACAGTCTGTTTCTTTTGCTTGGTGAATTGAGGCTATCTACATTGATAGTTATAACTGATATATATTGACTTATCCTCATGTTATTTTCCTGTTGTTGCTCCCCACCCCTTTTTTTCTCTACTTACTTATTTGCCTTACCTGGTGGATCCATTCTGTTGGGGGTTCATGGAATACTAGGTCTTGCTCTCTATTTCTAGAATGTCCTTCAGAACATTTTGGAGTGCTGATTTGGTGCTCATGAATTTCTTCTGGTGTTCTTTGTTGTGGAAGTATCTTATTTCTCCATCAATTTTGAGAGATAGTTTTGTGTTATACCAGTCTAGGTTGGACATTTTTTTTTTGGTTAGGACTTGAAATACTTCACTCCAAATTCTCCTTGACTAGAGGATTTGTGTTAAGAAGTCTGCTGTGATTATGAGGGGCTTTCCTTTTTAGGTGATTTGCTTTTTTTCTCTAACAGCTTTTAATGTTCTGGTCTTGTGTCAGATTTCTGGAATCTTGACTATTATATGTCTTGGTATAGATTTTTTTGATCATGGCTAATTGGAGTTCTATATGCCTTAGCTACTGTATGTCAAAGTCTTTCTCCATGCTGGGGAATTTTTCTGACATTACTTTTGTGAACATATTTTTTGTCATTTGTGCTATCTCCTGCATTTTCATTGACTCCAGTGACATATTTTAATCTTCTTTGCATCACCTAGCTGCTGCTGGATTGATTTCTTGTGGTCCCTTACTTATTTTTTTCCTTGGTATTTTTAAGAAAGCTTTCTTTTCATGATCACTAATCAAAATTCTGTCTTGTATATCTGAGATTCTGTTCTCATATTGGCTTGTTCTGCTGTGTATACTTTTAATTGAATTTTTAATCTTTTGGATATCTGTTTAAATCTGTTTCATGGATTCCATCTCTTTCTTATGTTGGGCATTCATGGTTTCCATAATTTTTCTAAGCTCCTTTATTTTTTATCTGTTTCTGCTCTAGAGTCACTAAACATCTCTTTCATTGTGTTCACCATCTTTGTAGTTATCTGTGAAATTATTTCCAATTTAAATTTTTTCTAGAGCTTCATTCATCTGCTTTGTTACTTACACTGTTACCACTTTAGAGAGGCCAGGTGGGTGCTTTTGGATTGCCTCACCCCATTGCCTCTAGGTTTGCCTTTGGTGAGCTGGACATCTAGGGTTGCGTTTTGTTTAAGTTTTCTCTCATTTTCTATTTTTTATAGGTTAATTCCTTGGTTGATGATTGTAAATTGCCTGTGGTGAATAGCTTTATTGCTAGTATTTATAACCTTAATTAAATGACTACATCTCAGAAGTCTCTTACAGATGCAACTGGCTTTTAGGTTTTCAATCTGTTCCAAGATCCTACCTCTTCAATTTATTGGGGATAAGAAGTTGCTGCCTACTTGGCCTAACCCATGGTTCTTTGGCACTGGCCTATAGTATTTTTTATGATCCTTAGGCAATCTTAGTCTTGGTGTACCAGAAGGAACAACTGGTTAGAACAATTATGCCACTTTGGCTGATATGGTACAATCAGCAATAACAATAGCATTACGCACAACCTAGAAAATGACAAACAGCCACTGCAGTCTTCTTCTTACTTTGCTCCCTTCCACTGTTGCATCTCTCCATGGAGACTTCTGGGTTGGCCAGCAGTCACCATGTGCATGCAAGCTTGAGCTGTGCCTTTCTACACAGTGAGTCTGGGCTCAGGGAGAAGGTGCAGCCTGCCACCTCCTCGTTCTTCCTTTCCCTCTCCCTGTGGGGATCCTTCCTGGGTCCAGGAGACCCACTTCCCTCCTTCTTCTCTTCCTCATGTTGCTATATTCCAGTGTCTGGACACCAAATCTTGGAGAGTCTGTTTGCTGTTCACCACTCTGCCATCTTCCCAGAAGTCTCCTTGCTTGAATTTTTTAAGCAAATTATTTTTATAAAAATAAATGAATCTAGATTTTTTTAATCCATGAATGACATCTAAAAAAGGTCATGAAATACAAAGTAAATATAAAAGTATTCCTGATGAATTGGAGTGTTTTGTAATATCATGAGTCTTGGTAAAACATATGTCCATTATCATGGAATGAAAATTGACAAGCATTTACAAAGCAGTACTCTAAACTTGAAAATACTTGGGCTGCTTTATTTAGGTTGTTAACTAACCCAAAGAACATATACTTGGAGCAAGGATCTTTGGTCTCCACTACATGTGAGAAGGACCTGTGGTGACTGGAAAAGAACAATTCACAAATAGCAGTAGGAGTCACCCCTCAGAAGAGGAAGAAAAGGAGACCTAGCAATTCCAAGAAGCAGTTCTAACAGAGTTGCTTCTGAGCAAGAGCTTTGTAAATTGAGACCTTAAGAATTACGTGGAGTGGAGTTGGGCATGGAGGCACTAAATAGGGGTTTTTAATAGAAATATGTTAATCTTTGGAGCCAAACATTTCTTTATTCTGGGATTGATATGTTTTGAAAGGATGTTTAACAGCACTGCTGGACTCTACATACTAGATGTCAGTATTCTTCCTTAGGTATGACAATGTGAAATAGCACCAGCCATTATTAAATGTCCCTTTGGGACAAAAATTTAATCTTTCTGCCCCTAGAACCACTGGGCTAGGACAAATGGAGGGTGCCTCCTGAAAGGAGGGCACACTGCAAAAACATCAGACTGTATCCTAGAAAGGGCCTAGGATTTGGGTGTAGCTAGAGAGTGGGCACTGAGAAAGCAAGAAACAGGTGAGTTTGTGAGGTAAGCAAGCCCATATTTATATCATAAAAGGCTGTTATGAACTCATTTTTAACTACCAGTTATAAATATACAACTTTGTTCTGTTGTTTGAAAAACGCTCGCTGACAGAAAAGCAATTAACAAGAGTAATAACAAATAATTAAAAAGGAGCAAAAATTAACTACAGAACTTTGTGAACAGAGCTCAGTGTTCATTTATCAACAAATTATTGTGAATTCAATAGCTTAAAACAACAGAAATGTATTCTCTTTCAGTTCTTGAGGTCAGAAGTCCAAATTGAGTCTCATAAAGCTAAAAGCTAGATGTTGGCAGGACTGCTTCCTCTGGAAGCTTCAGTGGAGAATCTATTCTCTGCCTCTGCCTGCTTCTATTGGTGGCTGATATTCCCTGGCTCACACCTGCACCCTTTAATTTCTGTCGATATTCGAGGCACCTTTCCCTTCCATACCCCTCTGCCTCTTTTATAATTACATTTAGGATCCATCTGGGTAACCCGGGGAAATCTTTCCATCTCTAAATCCTGAATTATATCTGTTAAATTCTTTTGTCATTAGTGTAACAGTCACAGACTCCAGGGATTAGGGCATGAATATTGTTAGGGCCATTATTCAGCTTACCACAAATTCATAAAGATCTCAAAGTTGGTGGGAAATTTCAAGAAAGATTCTACTTACTAGTTTATTATTTTCTATATGTGTAAAGAGATCTAAATCTAAAGAAATATGTAATAAAAAGTATGATTTAGAAAGCAGGAAGGGGAAAAATTCTTGAGTTTGTAGATTGAAGAGTGAACTTGAAAATATACTCTTTTGTCTGTTTGTTTGTTTGTTTGTTTGTTTCCCAGTACCGGGAATCGACACTGAGCTAAATCCCCAGCCCCTGAAAATATACTCTTTAGATGCACCTTCTTCAGGAAGGCAAAAGCAGTTTACACAGTTCCTAGAGCATAAGGAGACTGAAATCTCTCTCCAGATATACTCAGACACCTTATCTTTGACAAAAGTGCCAAACACATTCTCTGGAAGAAAGACAGCTTCTTTCATAAATGGTGCTGGAAAAACTGGCTTGCCACATGCTAAGGATTAAAGCTAGAGCCATATCTTTCACCATGCACTAAACTAAAATCAAAACAGATCAAAGATCTAAATACTAAAACAGAAACATTAAATGTACTGGAAGATAGAACAGGTAGAACTCTTAAAGACATTGGTGTGGGCAAAGACTTTATGAACAAATCTCCAATGGCAAAGGAACTATCACAAAGAATGAACAACTGGAATCTAATTAAAAAGCTTAGCACAGCAAGAGAAACCACCAAAGCAGTGAAGAGACAATCATAATGTGGGAAAAAATTTTGCCAACTGTTTCTCAGACAAAGGACTAATATCTAGACTACATAAAGAAAAAAAAAAAAAAAAACCCAGACCCAATCCAAAAATAGGCATCTGAAATGAATAGACACTTCTCAAATGAAGAAGTACAAACAGCAAATAAATATATGAAAAAATGTTCAACATCACTAGTCATTTGAGAGATGCAAATTAAAACAATGCTGAGACTCCATCTCACCCCAGGATAAAAATGGGTATTATCAAGAAATCAACAAATGGCAAATACTGCTGGGGCTGTGGGAAAAAAGGAATACTTCTCCACTGTTGGTGGGAGTGTAGACTGGTGCAGCCATCATGGAAATCAGCGTGGAGATTCCTCAAAAAAGGAGGACTAGAGGTTCTATTTGACTTATCAATCACCTTCTTGGTATCTTCCTAAAAGATTTGAAAACAACTGACTATATTTGACATATGTACACAAATATGAAAAAAATCCATCATCCCCAAATTTTCCTCATACCCTTTTTTAATAGCTCTCTATAGAACCTCCTCCTCCAATTCCCAGTGAATCACTGATCTATTTTCTGAAATTACAGAGTTGTTTGCATCTTATAAAATTTTATGAAGTGCACTCATACGTTAGGTACTCATTTTTCTCTGGTTTCTTTCTCTTTTGAAATCTGTTCACGTTGTTGTATGCACTGATTGTTCACTACATTATACTGCTGAGCAGTATACCATTGTATGGAAATACCACACTTCATCTGATGGACATCTCGGTTGTCTAGTTTGGGGCTATTACAAATTGGTCTGCTATAATAATTTCTCTACAGATTTTTTGTAGACATATGGTTTTCTTTTTTTCCCCCATACATTTTAGAAATACTTTTAATGGACAATTATTTCTTTAAAATCATGTCTACTTTCTCAGTTTAATAGTATTTTACATAGGATGATTCAATGAAAAAAAAGAAAAATTTGTTTGAAAAACTACCAAATACTGTCACTACTAGCTTTATTATTATTATTATTTTGTCTTTTTTGAGACAGGGTCCTGCTATGCAGTTCAGGCTGGCCTTGAGCTCACTTTGTAGCCCAGGCTGGTCTCGAACTCGCAATGGCCCTTCTGCCTTAGCCTCCCAAGGGGTGGGATTACAGGCATGCGCCACCATGCCTGGCCGACTACCTTTAAATAGCCAAATTCAGACCACTTTTTCTTCTTTCATCATATCACCCTGGGTAAACACCATCATCTGTCATTTGGGTTACTGTAAAAATCCATTAATAGTTAAGCTTTTGTACTTGACTCGTATAGTCTATACTTAACAGTACATCAAGTAATTTGTGTAAAATATAAATTAGATCTCGCTCCTGTGCTTGAAGCTCTCCAATGACTATACATTCAATTTAGACCAAAAGCCAAAATCCTAGTAATGACATCCCAGACCCATGGCAGTGTCTCTCGACTATGCTTCAGTTTGTTGACTTGGCTCCAGACATATGTACTTCTTTCCCTTCCTTACATGCTTTCTTTTGGGGAGTTTTTTTTTTTTTTTTTTTGAGGGGGGTTAAATATCTGTAAGTAGAATATCTTGGTTATTGGTGTCAAAATGTTTAACTTTTTAAAATATTGCCAAACACCGGGGATATAGTTCAGTGGCACAAGCACCTGCCTGGCAAGTGCAAGGTCCTGAGTTCAATTCACGGTACCAAAAAAAAAAAAAAATTTCCAATCATTTTCAAAATTGGTTGTGCCATTTCACATCCTCACCATTCTTGCCAGTATGGTCAGTCTTTTAAAATTTTAGCCGTTCTTACTGATGTACAGGTATCTCCTTGTGGTTTTAACTTGTATTTCCATAATGACTAATGATGGTGAGCTTATTTTATGTGTTTATTTCCTGTCCATATATCTCCTTTTACGAAGTGTTCATATATATTGTTCATTTTGGAAGGGGTGTTGTTCTTATATTACTGAGATTTAAGAGTGCTTCATAAATTATTGGTGCAAGCTCTTATCATCTATATGCAAACATTTACTCTCAACATGTGGTTTATCTTTTTTATTCTCTTAACAGCATCTTACAAGTAAAAAAAAGTTCTTTAATTTTCATGAAGCTCAATTTATAATTTTTTTTCTTGTTGTGGTACTGTGAATTGAATGCAGAATTTTCTTACTGAAGCTTTTTTTTTTTTTGAGACAGGGTATCACTGTGTTACTGAGGCTGGGCTCAAACTTGTGATCCTCCTGCCTCAGCTTCCCAGTGCGTGCCACATCCAGCTATCAATTTATTTTTTAGAGATGATGTTTTTGGTGACCTGAGAAATGTTTTTATAACCCAAGCTTTTCTTCTGGTTTAATCCTTTTAGGCTTTGTTACTTTTCTCTCTTTGCTGAGACAAAATACCTGACCCCACCCCCCTCAAGTTAAGGAAGAAAAGATTTATTTAGCTCAGAGTTTGTGGAGGTTTCAGTCCATACTCAGCTGGCTCCAAGGTAGGCTGGCATGGGTGAGGGGAAATGTTCATGGTGGCAGAAGACAACAAAAGCAACAAGCAAAAAAGTGGGGAAGCAAGGCTGTTTCCCTCACTTATAGTGTATGCAGGCTACCCGCCCTAGGGCGAGTGTAGTACTCACATTGTCAATCTTAGCACTAGTCAAAGAACCAATCACAAACTTTAGATTCAGCCATCTCTAAAAAGCCCCTCCATGACTGCCTGAGGCTTTGGGGGGACATCCAGACACAAACCATAATAGGCTTTACATTTATGTCTGTGATCCATATAGTTTATTTTTACATATGTTATGATCAAAATTCTTTGTTTTTTAGATTGAATCTTTAAATTTGGGGTGTCTGGTTTTTTTTTAGTTCTTCATATATTCTAGATACTTGTCCTTTGTCTGCAGAACAGCTAGCAAAAAATTTTTCCCACACTGTGGGTTGTCTTTTTACTGTTGGTGGTTTCTCTTGCTGTGCAAAACCTTTTTAATGAGAACTCACTTGCTGATTCTTTGTGATCGTTCCTACGTGATCAGTGTTTTGTTTATAAAGTCTGCTTACACCAATGTCCTTAAAGAGTTCTACTTATTCCATCTTCCAGCAGATTTAGTGTTTCTGTTTTAACATTAAGATCAAGTCTTGTTTTCTGTTGTTTTGTTTTTTGGCCAGTACGATGCTATTTTTAATCACAGTAACTTTGTAATATAAAGTTAGGTAGTGTAATGCCCCCTTCTTTGCCTTTGTTGTTCTGAATTGCCTTTGCTATTCTAGGTCTCTTCTGATTCCAAATGTATTTTAGGATTGTTTTCTCTAATTCTGTGAAATATGCTGTTGGAATTTTGATCAGGATAGTATGAAACCTGTATAACAATTTTGGAAGTATGGCCAGTTTCACTGTGAAACTCGGTATGGCGATTCCTCAAAAAACCAGGACTAGAGGTTTCATTCAACTGGGCTAGTCCCCTTCTTGGTATCTTCCTGAAAGAATTAAAAGCATCACACCATTACAATATATGCACACCCATATTTATGCAGCAGTCTATAACAACCAGATCTTGGAAACAGTCCAAATGCCCATCAACTGATGAATGCATAAAGATGTGGTTTTTGTATACAGTGGAGAAAGATAAGCTTGAGACATTTCTAGCTAAATGGATGCACCTTGAGATCATACTCTTAAGTAAAATATATTGGACTTACATATGTAAATACTGCATTGTTTCTCTGATGTGAGAAACCAAAAGTGTAAATAAGGACCAACATGTATAACAGATAATGTGAAACAGGAAGAAAATGTTCACGGAAGGGAAGGGAAACTGGGGTGGGGAAGGGAAAAGTAAAGAAAAAAGAAAGGAAAAAGTGGAAACAAAGCCTTTGTAAATGAGGGGAAAGAAGGATTGAAGGGAGGCTAGAGGAATGGGAAAATAAAAACAATCAAGTTGTATCATGTATAGGTACAAATTCCCTATGATCAGTGTGATCACTGTGCATACCTAAAATGTACCAAAATTTTAAATTTTTTTTTGTTTTTGCATGTGAACATCCAATTGCTGCAACACCATTTGTTGAAAAGATTATACTTTCTCCAGTGAATTGTCTTTATCAAAAATCAGTTGTCCATATGTGTATAAGTCTATTTCTGAACTCTACTATGTTTTGTTGACTTGACTACCTTGATGCTAACACCATGCTGCATTAGTAACTGTTACTTTATCTGTCAACTTAAAATCAGATAGTATTGCTCCTCCAACTTTTTTTCTCTCCAAAGTTGCTTTCGTTGTTTGGAGACTTCACGTGCTTATTTAATGTAATTTACACATGCAATTTTTACTCATATAAAATCTCCATTTTTACTCATATAAAATTAGGTGTTGTGTTAGAAACCACACAAACCATTTGTGACTTAGGTCCTGTGTAAATGTTTTCAGGATATAACTTGATCACTTTTTCTTGGTGGCTGGAGATGTTAAGAAGACAAAGGAAGTTGAGATAGCTAACAGAAGCCACTAGTCTTTCAGAAGTGAGTATGACATGAAACTAGCATCAGCAAGGGACACCACTTAGCAGAAAGAAACAAGAGAAACTGAGTCGCTTTGACATTTTCTTAGGAATAATCTTGAAAGGGGTTTTAAAAGCCCCCATTTAAAAATAAAGTACAAAATAAACTTTAACCAGCATTTGCACTATTTTAATCAAGTGATTTGAGACCACATTCTTTCAGATTAGACCATAAAACCAAATGGAAAGCAAGTTTTCTCCGGAGGCAGAGAGGAGGCAGATATTGTTGGGCCAGGAGGAGGAAAAAAAAAATTGGATAGGACATCTGAGGCTCAAAGCAATTAGTTCTGGCACATGGCCACAGGGGCCTGAGAAGGAAAGCATCTGTCAAAAGGTGGAAACGTGCCAAATTTTTTGCCATTTGGCAAACTTATTGGGGTGATCCACTCAAGCCACTGCCTAGTAATACCTTCAAAGTATTAATGTTGTTTTTTGTCCCAGTACATAATTCATCTTTTCTATTTCTTGTTCCATCAAAAGGGTCCCAAAGTTCATTTTACAACACTCAGTCATTGTAGGAGGAAGCAATGGAAGTTGTTAGGAGATAACATCCTGTACACCTCCCTATTTCTGTAAAAGGGAGGGAATTCTCCACTTTCTCAAGAAGGCATATTAGTCACATCCTTGTTACTGGGACAAAACACCTGACACATCTTGAAGAGAAGGTTTAATGTGGTGCAAGTTTCAGTGAGTTCAGTCTATGGTTGGCCAGTTCCAAGGCAGAAAAAGCACGGCAGAACATGGTGGCCAGGAAGCAGAGTGAGCAAGGAGGAGCCAGGGATAAGAATACACCCTTCCAAGTCTTGCTCGCCAGTGACCCTCCTCTTCTGATCAAACCAAACATGAGGCTTTTGGGGAACACACAGCACTTCACCCCCAGATCCCAAGAGACTCACATCCAACTCATTACACAAAGTGCATTTAGTCTAGCTCTAAGAGTTGCCAAAGTCTTAGTAATTCCAGCAATGCTGTAAAGTTCAAACCCAGTTTCCTCTTAGACTCAAGGCAAACTTGTAGCTGTGAGCCCTTGTAAAAACCAAAAGAAGTAAAATACTTCCACCACACAGGGCCACAGGGTAAACATTCCCATTCCAAAAGGAAGAATACAGAATCAGAAATCAGAAGAAAGCCAAGACTGAGATCCAACAGGGCAAACATGAAGTCCTGTGGCCGTGTCCAGCACCTGGGGTAGGCTGTGGTGACATGTGAACTCCAAAGGGATTGGGAAGCCCCACCCCTACAGTATTGTCAGTTGCAGCCCACATATCCTCTCTCTTGTGGTGGGTCCACTCTCTGCCTATGGCTTTCCTAAGCAGATGTTCCAAGTTCCTGGCATCTCTCACTTCCTAGGGTCTCTACTGCACTTTTGGCTTCACACTCACATCTTTACACACTGTTGTCTTCATTCTAATTTTTGGAAGGAAAAAATGTTATTGGTCTCTTACTATCTCATGTTAATGCAGCAGTTCAGAGGTGCATATATTGGTAGGGAAGGTTGAAGTGTAAGAAAAACCAAAGTGGAAAAAAAATGTTAGAGTCAAACACATCTTAATAGTTGTGAATTTATTTTGGTGTACAAAAAAGCTGCTTGTGTATGACAAGTGATACTAGGTTTCCACTTATGCAGCAATGTAAAGTTTTACTCTAGAAATTAATTTTTAAAATATTTTTTAGAGAAATGAGAAAACATTACATATGGTCCTTGAATATGGTAGAAATTGTGAAGATTGTGAGGTGGTAGACGTCTAAGATAGCTCACAATAATGTGGAAAAAACAAGACACTCAAAATATTCATTGCTTTTCAGATATTATTGGATCTTTCTAACAGTAATAAAGCCTCAGAATTCACACATTATGTAACTGTTTTAGTGGCTGTGGTCACATAAAGTCGTATTAACTTTTTTTATCCAAAATGCCACTGTTGAGTGTACTGATGCCTGGAACGTACTTTGAAATACACCAAAAGTTAAGATAGATAACAGGTAGATATGATCATGCAAATACAGGAAAATGCTTACATTTATAAGTGATAAATATGATGTTCAAGTTTGTTGAAGAAAAAAAGATTTACTCATGTTTATATGCACAGTTTGCTTAGCTTTACAGGTGAATTTTGGTACAGTACAAATCAAACATATTTACACCCTTGGACAGACATGTTATGCACTGACATTTCTTTTTCATTATTTTAATGTAATACGTGCATATAATAAAATATTTAAAAAGCATTCCTCTTACTTCAGCAAAGCACCGAGATTTCTTATTTATCAGCTTAGACAAGCACTTTTTAGTCACCTAATGATTCAGAATTACATTTAGGTTAAAGAGTGAATTTTATGATAGCTGCAGGGGGAAAGAGGCAAAAACAGACAAAGAGGCTCACAAACTGCACACTACTTGAGCAAAGGTCAAGAACAAGGGGTCACTGTTCAATATCTGCAGCTATGAGAAAAAAAATGTAAGCTATAGGTGTGCAGTTTCATAACTTTCACTAAAAAAATGTCTCCAAGGTGATGGGGTTTTCCCTCTCCTGATTTGCCAACCCATCGTACTTTTCTAAAGTTGTAATTTTAAAACCCCAAGGAAAGTTTTACTTTTTTTTTGTTGTTTTTTCTGGTACCAAGGATCGACCTCAAGACCTTGTGCTTGCCAGGCAGGCGCTGTGCCGCTGAGCTGAAATCCCCAGCCCCGAAAGTTTTATTTTCAAAAGTGGAATTTCCGAAGCACTATATATAGAATATTGTAATCAACACTGAACTTTCACTACACTCTGCCTCCAAGAAGCAAAACAGCAAGATTACTCCAAAAAAGACTTAAAAGCATACTGAGTGTTTATTATTTATCAAACAAATAAGGATGAAGTAGGGGCTGGGGCTTTAGCTCAGCGGCAAAGCGCCTGCCTGGCAAGCACAAGGTCTTGAGTTCGATTCCTGGTACCGGAAGAAAAACAAAAACAAAAAAAAAACATTTTCGGGGCTGGGAATTTAGCTCAGGGGCACAGCACCTGCCTGGCAAGAGTGAGGTTGTGAGTTCGACTCCCGGTACAGGAAAAAAACAAAAAACAGAACAAAACAAAGGATGAAGTTAATCCAACCCATGGGCAGTATTTAAAAGGGTTTTTTTCTCATTTGCTTAAAACAAACACTTGACATACAGGAAAAAATAAAAATATCAAATGTAGTTCCGCTTCCCAAAAGTAGTTTCTTTGCTATTGTTTAGTAAGGAAAAATTCTATCTCTACAGGGTTCATTAAAGTTTATGAAAGTATTTTCCTTTAATAAAGTAAAAATTAGTTTTTCTAGTTCTAGACAAAATGTATATTCTAGTGAACCAGGTCAAAATTAATTAAGAAGACATATTTTGTTCACCATTTCTGTAAAGAAATAAGTGATACATTTTAATAAAATTCTGAGATCTTTCTTTCTTGTGGTGAGATATACCTTTTCATATAGCTGTTAGGTAACTGTTTCTACTCTGCAACAAAAACTTAGTCAGTCAACATACTTTTAAAGTCACTAATTTTCCCAAGATCACTCTAATTCCAAAAGAAAGAGAAGTTATTAAGATAAAAAGATACTTTCTTAACCACAAATAATTATTCCAGAGTGAATATTTTTCTAAAATACATCTGCATCTTACAGTCCTTAGTCCTTAATAAAAAAAGATAACCATTCTCTAAATACTCTTTTAAATTCATTCATTAACAATTGAGGATCTTCTATCTACACTCCTTAGGCATACAGCAATAAACTAGATATGTAGTCTCTGCTTCCATGGGGTTTCAGTCTAGCGAGGTGAATACAAATAATAAATAACGCAAGGTAATTGCAGATGAACACCTTGATTAAAATATGCCAGGGTGACATGATAGTGACAGTGGGTGTGGGCACTGTTTGTAAATTTCTATTTTTAAACTTGGTATAAACACAAACATTTATCAAAGTTAAAAATGTCTAAAGTTTAATAAAATAGTGCTGGAAGTATTTAGTACTTATTACAAGAAACAGAAATCTCTATATCCTTCTTCCTCTCAATTCTGAGTAAGGTACTGACTGGCTTTCAGAAGTAGTTTCTTTGAAGCACCATCTGCCCCGAGATGGTTGACTAAAAGGAGCTACCTAAGTCAATGGGATCGAGAGCTTTCCAGATACAGGGAATAAACGGCAAGAGCAAAGACCCTCACAGGGATGAGGTTCCCAGGGTTGCTAAAACACTGGCAGCAAAGGAAAAGGTCTGGGAAATGATCTGGTCGCTTCTACGGCCACTATACTTTCCATGGACAGACTGGACTGGGGGGATGAAAAGGAGAGTAATGGCAAAGGTGAAATAGAAAGAGATTAACATGATGTGGCTTGGGCTACAGTGCTAACAGTAACAAACTGAAGTTCAGTTTCAAGACATACAGCACTTAGACGTACAGGTGAGATACAGGGGTGGGTGGGAAAGACTCCAATTTGGGGACACTAGGGCAAGATGGAATTTAGGGAAGTGTTATGGACATTTTCTAGTTTCATCTGCTCAGCATTCAAATTCCTTTCATTATTTTTTTCAAATTCCTTTCTTGTAGTCACAGAATATACCAGTTTTAAGTTTTAGGGAAAGAATAGAAGCTCTCTGAGTCCTGGAGGCTGGAGTACAATCTGATGCTTCTGCAGGAGCCTTGAGGCAAGAATGATGAAGAGAAGCGGAGATGGTTGCTAATAATTCCAACAGTGGCCATGGGGCTATGTGGTAGCAGTGGCATCAGACACGATCTTGACTGCTGTCATTCTGACCACTCAGCCTACTTCCGTTTATATTTCCTAAATCTATTTCAGCTTGACAGTACTTTTTAATAAACTTTTTTTTAAAAATTGAAGTATGACTTATGAAAGCTACAAATATTAAGTGAAAGCACTACCTAGACCAAGATGAAAAACTGGGCCAGCACCATAAAATAGCCTTGCTTATCTGCATGAGTTAGCCAGTCAGTTTTTGGCTAAGTCAGAATGCAACCAAGAACTCTGACTTTAACACTTCACAGCTCATCAAATATGAATCTTAATAGATTCAAAAAAACAAAATTCAAAACCAAAAATAGGGAAGAGGGCAAGAGTATTTCTCCTTATACTGAAGTCCTTGGGACTTGTTAAACAGCTATATCATATCAAAGTAGCTAAAATTGATGTTTTTTAAATTACAGGATTGTAACTTTCAAAGTTGTCGTTGCTCCAGAAGCAAAATTCTTTTCAGAAGCATAGCACTACCCAAATCTGTTTCTTTAGATTCCCTAATATAAAGCTATATACCTGAAATTTTCCAAAGACAGTTATGTGTATGTTACTTGGACAAACAATGAAGTAGTCTTCCTGCTTCTGACAGTCACTCTGTCAGAGGATCATCACCAAGCACAAAAGCACTAGTATTACTAGTCAGCAGAACATTATTAAGACATTTAAATAACTACTATATTTATAACATCTAATACAAGGTACTTATTTTTAAAATATGAAAAGGTTATTTCAATCTCATTTGATGGCAACTATTGAGCTGCTAGGACTTGCTCCTCACAGTCCACTGGCAGATTCTTTTGGCTTCTACTTCAAAATGTATCCATCATCCAATCATTTCTCACTACCTTTATTGTTTCTTCTCTGACAGATTACTATAAAACTTGGTGCTTGAAGGTAACAGTAAAATGCATTCACAGTTCTAAAGGATGAATTTCAATGTAGGACTGCAGACCCAATCAAAATGAAGGTGGAGAAGGCCTGGTCAGATCTGCAAGGATTCAAAGTTTACTTCCCATGCACCTTTCCTAAGGAGACCAAAAAAGAGTATTTGCAAATATATTTTTAAAAAGTTCAATAAAGAGTGGGATCTGAAGACAAGGTAAACCATAGGACTACAGAAAAAATGCATCTCAAGAGAAGAACTAAAAATCTGTATTTTATAGAGTTGACTAAGCAGCATAAAATGATTGTGATGGTTTGTGTCTAGATATCCCTCCAAGGCCTCATGCCATCACAGGGTTTTTTTGGAGGTCGTTGAATCTACAGTGTGTAACTGATTCATAGTGCAATGCTGGGATTAAGGGCGCTGGGATTGAGGGTGAGCGATTGGACTGGCATCACCATGATCCCAGTAGACTAGATACATATAAGGGAAGAGAGACTCGTCTCTTGCCCCTTGTTGCTTTTGATGTTTTCTGCCTACCATGAATTGCTCTCCTCTGTGAAGACACCCTGCATTGGAATCAGCCAACTATGGGCTGAAACACCTACAAACTGTGAGCTAAATAAACCTTTCCCCCTCTAACTTTGGGTGTTGGGTATTTTGTCTCGCAACAAGAAAAGTAACAAAGACAACGATTACACTGGGTAGAAGATATTTTTGTTTGGCAAAGAAATATAAAAATAAGAGAATGAGAACTAAAAGCATTGTGAACAAATTTTGTCATTCAATGTATCAGTAAAAAAGTCTAAGTATCTGTAACCACATATTCCAGGAAAAATAAAATATGCAAAAGCCCTGACCCAATTATGAAGCAAATAACACATGGCATGATTTGTTTTTTGTTTTTTTTTTGTTACTGGGGGATCTTATTTTTTTTTTGGTACTAGGACTTGAGTGCACTTACCAGGCTGGTGCTTGCACCTCTGACCTATATCCCAGTCCTGTTTTTTGCTACTGGGAATCGAATTCAGGACTTTGCACTTGCCAAGCAAGGCACTGTGTCGCTGAACTATATCCCTAGCCTTCATGGCATGATTTGAAGAATTATGGCTATGAAAGAAAAAAAAAAATCATTCCTTTATGCTTGAATAGTTTGCTCAAGTCAGCACAGATTTAAAGATATAAAGACTGGATATGCAGAAAGAGATGTCACCTGGTTACTGTGAATACTTATTCTAGCATAACAACTAGTTATAGATTGCAGTTTTTTGAAATCAATATATAAAGGGAAAATATAGGTCAAGTACAGATCCCCAAAATAATAAACATCTACTAACAGTGATAATATAAACAGTATAATTTACAGAAGACGATTACAAGTTGAAAGTACAGAGCTGGCCATTTCCTCAATGGTAGGGAGTCACAATAGAATGTTTAAAAATCAATGAATCAAGAAATAAAGATTATTGGCCAGGTATGGTAGCACATGCCTACAATCCCAGCACTCAGTAGGCTAAGGTAGGAGGATTGTTCTGAGTCCAAGACCAGCTTGGGCTAAAAAGTGAGCTCAAGGCCAGTTTTGAGACTCTGTCTCAAAAAAAAAAAAATGCAAAACAAAAAAACAAAAAGAAACAAACAAAAAAAAAACTTTGGGGGGATGTAGCTCATCAGTACAGTGCCTGCCTGGCAAGTGGGAGGTCCTGAGTTCTATTCCCGGTATCCCAAAAAAGAAATAAAGATTATTAAAATTATAAAGGTAATCAAAAATGCATTCATGGTGAGCAATCAAATCCTGCTTAGGACAGCACCAATAAACATGCTGTTAGATCTAAGAAACGAACTGTGGATGGCAGAGAAGAATGCTTTTTATTTTCTGTCTGAATCGTTCAGAATTTTTACTCAGGTACATGCACTAAAGTTAAAACTTTTTTAATCCTTATACATCTAAGTTGGCTGCTCAGAAAGAAATGATGGTTGATGGTCTATGTAGGGATATTCTAGGAAATTACAAAAAGCAAGTATTAAAAACTCAAAGAGGGGCTGGGGATTTAGCTCAGCGCCAAAGCGCCTGCCTGGCAAGTGCAAGGTTGTGAGTTCGGTTCCCGGTACTGGAGAAAAAAAAAAAAAAAACTCAAAAAGATTTGAAGTAAAAGGCCACTTAAAATGCATACATTTAAACTTTTTCAGCACTTCTGAAAGCAGCAGAGTTAGTAACAGAGGTTTAGAGCTAGTACTCAGTGACTCAGACAACAAAAAATGTTCAGAATTCTCTGTTTAAATCGGCAGAGATTAAAAAAAAATAAAAAATAAATAAATCGGCAGAGATTAACTTTAAGAACTATTCTCATCCAAAATAAAGTAACATAATAATACAAGTATGGTCCTTAAAGCATTTCAGATTCTAGAAAATTCAATTTTGGATTAATAAATGTTATTACACATACTTTAATAGAGAATATGTTTAAGAAGATTATTAAGAGAGCCTTAAAATAATTATAGTAATAGCATGACATTAAAATTATAATCTTTTAATAAAATTTTTATATTTCTGGAACAACTTATTCAATTCATATAATATGCATAATACAATAAACAAAAGAAACCTGAGACAGTCTCCCCACAAAACTTTTAACAGTTCAATTAAAAATTTTTGTTTTTTTGAGACAGGGCCTCACTATGTAGCTCTGGCTAGCCTAGAATTTACGGTAATCCTCCTGGGATTACAAGCATGCACCACTATGCACAGCTCCAACAGTACTGTCTTCTGTTTCTCAGCACATACAATTATCACTTTTTTTTTTATATTCTAAGTCATTACACAAAACTTTTAACATTTCTTATAAAAACAGTTGTTTTTTTATGGATGGGTTCTCAAAATAAAGTGTTCTTACCAATGTATGCTGCATAAAAATACTTAAATACTATCATACTAAAAAAAAAACATGAAGTCAGTGCCTGTTACACCTTAAAAGTTGGTAATTCAAATTTTATTTATAATTTTAAAATTACATAATTCTGTAGGTATAAAACTTTTTAAAAATTTCCAATTTAAAAAAGTCTTCTAAATTTACATTTTCAAACACTGCTGTGATATCTATGATAACTAATTTACAGATACATTTAGCCCAAATAAGTTAATTTTAAAAAATCAGTACCATGTAGTATGTTGGCAAGATTTCTTTGGGAACAAATGGGGGTAATTATAAAATCAATATTATAAATGTGCTACTAAAATAAATATTCAACACACCACAGAATACAAAAATGCATAGAAGAGTTGAAGTTTTTAAAATCTAAGTTACTAGTGCAGAAAGGTGGACACTTTATCACTAAAAGATTGAAGGATTTCATCACTTAAAAGAAAGATGACTTTTCATGGAATACTGCGACTGTCTATAAATCAAAAAGGAAGTCTATTATTTCTATTCAGTGCTTCTTGAGTGTTTTTATTCAAAAGTTTTTATGTAAATCTTCTTTTAACTTAAATGTCACTTCTCTGAAAAAGACATTTTTAGTTAATAACTTTGGTGCCATGACATATATCTTTAAAAATACATGTGATTCTACAGTCAACCCTTTCTTTCACTCTAATACCTATACATATATGCACTTATAAATATATACATATTTTCAGGATTATAAAAATACTTAATTTGTATAAGCTTAAATAATGACTGAATGTTAATATAGAATACATTAATATTTGTATAATTTTACTTTTATTTATAAAAAGGTTTTCTTATAGCAGCATTTGCATTGCAAATGAAACGAGACCACATGATGTTGCAGTGTACAAGAACTCCTACTGCAGACCAGACTGAGCAGCTGCAATGTTCCTCTGGAACAACTTATTACTAAAGGGAGCATCTGTCTCAGCTACAGAAAAGCAGTTCCTATAAAATACAAAAACTCAAGCTAATAACTTACCTGAACCTTTTAAGTGCATTAGAAAGTTATCTCCCTAGAAGTAGCAAGGCCTATTAAAATATTCCAAACAGTCCAGGTTCCCTTTACCCCTAGAAAAATTTTCTAATGAGTAAGTAAAAATTATGTTACTAAATAGTGTTTTTAATTGAATCATATGAATTTTTAGAAACTAATTGAAGGTTTCAGGACTAAAAAAATAAAAACACCACCAATGGAGGTTAATAAAAGAAAATGAGGAGTAATTTGAAACTTTAAGACATTATTAAACACCAGATAAAATTCCTCAGTATCAAATACTTATGTTAAGCTTGTTTTTGTTGAGCTCGCGTTCCAGATTGCCAATCAAAGTATCAATACTTTCTTGTAGATCTTTGAGATTAACTTTTCGGTCCACTGTAGACTCAATCGTCTGCACTGTCAAGTATGACTGAAGTGCGCATTCTCTGGATGTGGGACTTGGCTGTTCGATCATTATTTCTGATCCATCCATTTTGCTGTAATCTCCATTTTCTCTATCTTCTGCAGGTACATCATCATAGTCCACATCACTTAAATTTTCTTTTGTATTTAAAAAGTAGTTTTCTCCACAGCTGCTCCAGTCTCCCGCATAACGATTGCTAAGTGGACTGTCTAATCTAGTCTGCCTTGGCCTAAGTACTCCCAGTGAATCGGTACTACTCAAATTTAACATGTAAGGTCGTTCTTTCTTCCGCCTCAAATAGTTCAGGGAAGATGACTGCTCTGGAAACAAATTGTCTGCTGATTCGCTGACAGTTAAATGTTGCACTAAAAATCAACAATAAACTTGCTTTAGTAACAGGAATTCAACTCGTCTTAAAATAAAACAGAAGTAAAGATAAGCCACTTAACAACCAACTACAAACATGCATTAAAACAAAAACATGCATATACTATCAAAGGAAGCATTCCATAATTATTTTTTCTATCACCAGAAGGAATTAAGATTAGGCATAGAAGCTAGTAGAATATTCAGTGGTGCCAATTCATGCTATATCAAAATGTCCCCAAATAAATTAAATTTCCAATGTTGATTAACTTTCTGTGCAAGTTAATTATTATCTAGCTATAATTCAAACAGTAGCTAAGCTGGTAGCTTCTCCTAAATTAAAGGTTACAGCAAAAAGCAGCAAGGCATGTTGGTGTACAAACAAAACAAAAATTTCATTTTCTGCAAACACTAAATGAGGCAAAGGCGTCTAAAGTGATTACTCTAAAAATTCTGACCTTAGTGGGCTTTTTTGCAAATAGCAGCAGTGTCATAACTTACTAAGCAGCCCAAATTTCACTTTGATAAAGTACACAAAGACTAGACTTAACCATCTATTACCTGAGTTTGATTATACAGCATTAGCTACTAATAGTCTTCATTTATTGCCTGGAAATAGTACAGATATTTTATTTTCCCATTCTGATTAAGCATTTAACAAATCCCAAATAACATTCCTCATTTTACTACTATTTTCTTCTGCTGTAAGTTATATTGCATCTCTAATGCTGTATTAACCATATAGAAGGTTACCACAGAGAAAAACATTATTTCATAACAAATCTTGGGGGCTGGGGATTTAGCTCAGCGGCAAAG
>NW_004955423.1:8826572-8827361 GCF_000276665.1 Chinchilla lanigera | reverse complement strand
AAACACAGAATGGGCAGATTCCTAGATATACATGAACTACCAAAAGTGAGTTGAGAAGATATAAAAATTCTAAATAAAGCAGTATCAGTCAGTGAAATTAAAGATGTAATTAAAAACCTACTAACAAATAAAAGGCCAGGCCCTGATGGATTCACAGCTGAATTCTACATGAAATGTACAGAAGATCTAATTCCACTACTTCTCAAATTCTTTAATGAAACTCAAAGGGAAGCAATATTCCCACACGCATTCTTGGAAGCAAGCATTACCCTGATACTGAAACTAGAGCGGGACCTAATTAAGAAAGAGAACTATGGACCAATTTCCATAATGAACAAAGATGCAAAATTCCCCAGTAAGACACTGGCAAACAGAATGCAGCAAATTACCAACAAAATTACACACCATGACCAAATATGATTCATCCCAAAGATGCAGGGATGGTTCAACATACACATATCAATAAATATAATATACCACATTAATTGAGCTAAGGACAAAATCCGTATGATAATCTCAGTAAATTCAAAAAAGTGACAAAATCCAACGCCCATTCATGATAAAAACTGCACAGAAAATGTAAGAGATGATTTCTGTCACAATCTGATAAAAGCCATCTATGACAAACCAACACCCAATACCATACTAAATGGACAAAAACTGGCTCCCTGCCTCGTAGGCCCCTGGAGGGAGGGCCTCTGGAGCACAGGGAGCCAAGGGCAGGGAGTGCTGGTGTTCTGGCTGGCTCACTTCCTGCCTCGTAGGCCCCTGGAGGGAGGGCCCCCGGCA
>NW_004955423.1:8817177-8826472 GCF_000276665.1 Chinchilla lanigera | reverse complement strand
GTATATACTGAACAAAACTGTTTTGAAATTCTGTATCATTTTTGTTTTTTTAATTCTCTTTAAAATTAAAAAAAAGCCTCTCCTACATATAAAATTGACAATTCGAAATGCAGGCATAGCCAATGGACTATCCATACTATTTTTTTCTTTTGCTCATTTATTGTCTGTTAATAAATATTTCTTTCTATACTTCCCTTCAATAAGATGAAGATAGCATAAATCAGTGACAACATACTAACCTACAATATAAAATGAATGCCTGTTTACTACTGTATAAAATAAACTTATTCTAGTTTTCAAGACTTAGTGATATTCAGAACATTCTTCAGAGGCCAAGTCATATTTCACTTGTACCTTATTAGGATACCTCATAATTGTGTATATGTATGTTTTTGAAATTTGTTTTTAAAATTCCTACCTATTGCATTTTTGTGATGGTTATTATATATCATTATGGATAGCCAAAGGCTTTTAATCTAAAATTTTCCAGAAAATACACGTTAGGTGTTTATTTTATAAACTGACCTTTAATGTCAGTATCAATGTAAAATGTCCCATGTCACTAACTGATGTAACTGCAGAATGGCTGTCACTGCTTATCTTCACTCTCACTTTGCTTTTTTCCTTTTATTCTCTATGCTATTCCTATTCTTTGCTTAACTATCAGGCTTGTTGCTTTCCCAATCAATTAATGGTAGGTACACTGCTAACCTTCAGGTCATTTGATCTGATCCAATCACATATCTTTTGACATGCGTACCTTAATCTTAGTATGTGTGCATTTTCTAATGTTCACCTGCAAAATCCCGATTTTTTTTTCTTTTTTTGTGGTAGTAAGGACTGAACCCAGTGCCTTCACAGCTATCTCCCAACGCTTTTATTTTTTGTTTGAGACAGTCCACACTAAGTTGCCCAGGCTGGACTCAAACTGACAATCCTCCTTCCTTAAACTCCTAGAGCACTTGGATTACAGTGCAGCACCACTGCGCCCAGCTCAGATTTTATTTGTTGTCAACTTCTTAAGATTATTTTTAGCCAAGACTCTATTCAAACACTATTTTTGTATATTTTCCTGGAAAATATTTTAAAAATTAAATCATTATTTTATATTTTGTAAGCTAAAAGTTCAATTTCTGAAAAATCAGGTTATCATACACAAGCTTCATTTCATAACGAACCACGGCTTTACTGTCCCTTGGAGCCAGCAGACCACAGACGGACTTTGCTGAAACCATAAAGTAAACCTCTCCTACTTTAACATTCTATTTTTTTTTGTACAGGGAATCCAACTCAGGACCTTGTGCTTGCCGGGCTGGTGCTGCACCACTGAGCTACAGCCCATGAGAAGACTGTTCTGGTCAAAAGGGAGGTGTGTTTCCCTGACCCCTTGGCAATTTGGCTCCAAAGTTACTTGAAAGAATTTAGGACTTGGTGCAAAATCATCTGAATAAGTATTGGCAGGACGATTTTTACCTTCTAATGTTGATATGCTAGAGCTCTAACTAATTAATTTGAAGACACAATTTTTCAAATAGAAATGTCGAAGCAACTTACCTTCCTACCCCAAATTAAAACAAAACAAAACAAAGTTTAAAAAGTCAAAAAAAAAGCGGGGCGAGAAGGGTTGTGGCTAACTCTATATAACTCTGGAGTAGAAGAAATTTCAAAAAGAAAAATAAGATATGTAGCAAGGAAACTTCCTCCTGAATGCAACGGGCATTCACCAAGTTAACAAGCTATGGCCAGTCTCATCACATCTGTATGTCACCATCATTTTTCTCATGGCTAGAAACCACCACTTTTACTTGATTTTTGCCTTTTCTTAACTCCCATAGCAGGTGATTTAAAGTGTAAAACTATTGTTTCCTCTCATCCTTCTGCCATTTTCTATCCACAAACCCAAAGCCAAGGTGACTGTAACAAAATAATTACATGGTAATAACCCTGATACACAATTAATGACAAAGAACTCAGAAACAAATAGTTAAATTAATGGTATATCCAAGACAGCAAGTTCTCATTTGAGATTATAATAAAATGGCTCCTGTTCCAATTAGTGATGTTTGCTAAAATTAAAGCAGTTCTAGAAAAAGGAAATATACACTTAAAACTGTAACCTGGGAGATCCTTTATGTTGGACCCCAAATAATAGAAATCAGCCCAATTATCTAAAGAGTCTGATTTTGGAGTCTAAAATAATAAACACATTGCAATTCAGATAAATTAGAAATTAGAAATAATTTTTAAGCCTGTATAAAAATTTTAACTTCCCAAATTTAAAAGGTGAAAAATTGTATGCACTTAATTCATTTTTAAAAGTAGATTTATTTTAAAAGACTAGATCAAGCACTCCTTTTACTTTGGTCTTTCCCCCTCATATATATTAATAAAAGAGTAACAACAAACATTTACGTTCTCACTTTGTGCTAAAGTTTTGTTTACTGCCTTAAATGTTTTATCTCAATTGTCACAACCCCAAGGTCAATGCTATCTACAGAGAAACAGACTGAGGGTTGGAGAAGCTACATTTGCTTGAGCCCACCCTGCTGGCAAGTGCCACACACCCGACTTGAATCCAAGCTGACTGCAGGATCCAAGCATTTGTACCACTATATTCTATACTAAGCATCAAAGTACTTTCCTGGGTAGGCCCATGCAGCGTGAGGCTACAGGAGCAGTAGGAACTACCGTTTAATAAAGTTTTGGAACTCAAATATAAGGTCCTTTATAGAAAACCTAATTGAAAACATATTTCTTGTACTCTTGAAACTGTGTAAGAAATACATTAGGAAAATAACTGTTACCCTTTACTGACTGAATAATGGACAGACAAGAGTAACAAAATAAAAAATAACAGCCCGTTTAACCTGGGGTGCTTGAAAATAACCGTAACTACAGATATAAGGAACAAGAATGGATTTTAGGAGAAAAATGAATTCTGCTTCATACTAGTTGAATTAAAAATGAGGTCTATAGCAATACCACTCTGAACACACCCGATCTTGTTTGATCTCGGAAAAATGAGGGTAAACTAAGTACTATGTGCCAAAAGCTGTGTTGAGCACCTTACATATATAATAAGCTTATAATGTCTATAAGCTTATTATTAAATCCGTAAGACAAAAATGATATAAGGCGCTATATTTAGGACCTTGCTCTAAGTCAAACTGTCAACAAATGGCACAACCAAGATTCAGATCCAGATCTGACTGAATCCAAAATGTGTACAGTTATCCTGTCTTCAATATTATTCGCAAAGGCAGAAAATAAAAACGGAAAAATCTAAAAAGCAGGTATGAATTCATGTGAATTCATATGTGAAAAAGCAAAACTGAAAAAAAAGATTTCTTCAATCACATATGGCCCAATTTAATCAGTAATTCAGGCACTCTATCATTAAAGAATATGTCCATAGAACCATTTACCTGGCCAGAGTTGAAGTAAGTAATGAAGAACTTCAATATGTTTCTTAAAATCCAAAGCACTTGCCAGTTCTTCTGAATCAGTAAAGACTCTGTTGTTATAGGTAGAAGTCTCTTGCCTCTGACTTAGTAACACTGGTCCAAAGCACACAGCCAAATTCTGACAGGTCATTTTATTCACTTCATGATAAGAAGCCACCAACTTCAAATGATCCAACAACATCTTTAGGGTCGCCTAAATTAAATTAAATTGCACTTAACATACTCATATACAGACAAACACAAGGGCACAATTCCTGGCAGAAAATAAAGACAGGCATCCTGTCACTTTTAAGATTGTTTCAGTGGTTTGCTTGTAAGTTGGATATTTGGAACCTTGGACGTATTTTCTTATAAAAGGATTACACAGGGTCTAAGTTACATTTTAACAACATAATTTTCCCCATTAAATGGTTGCAAAATACATGCTTTATAAAGTGCTTATGAATGAATTGCAAATTTCAATCACAGTCCCTAGAAAAATGCATTATCAACTCCTCTCTTCCCCCTCTACAGTAACAGCAACAAACTATCTATGATGGACAGAATTCATTTTTCAGTTCAAATAAATGCTACACTTGTTAAGTAGAGGACTATCATACCTAGGAAGCTTTACAATTTTAGAACATGGTCAAGTCCTATAATAATCTAAATTATGAAAGACAGTTTTTAAAGATCAATGTGTTCTTAATATATATTTAAGCAAAGTAAGGAGGAGGTAAAAAACAGTACTGTTAGAAGTGAAAGAAAAAAGATATGAAAGAAAGAAAAGTTTACTTAAAAAGAAGTATATATACATACACACACAAAGATATATATTTCTCAATCCTTCAGGAAACTAGTAAGGAGAGCTGGCTCAAGTGAAATGGTTATTTAATTTTAAGCACTTATAAAAAGAAATGATTTTTTTTAAATAGTAGCATTTGATCAGTCATTTAAGAAATGAATTACAATATTTTCTTCAAAAATTATATTGAAGAAATAACTACCAATTAAAAACTAAAATCTTGGAAATAAGGAAGAAATAAAAATGATAGAATGGCTGAAACTAAAAGAAACAACTGCATTTGATGATTAAAGGTCAGTAATAACCTTGCCAGGAAAAAGTCCAAAAAGAGGAGGTAGGAACTCCGAGTACAACGTGCTGGTTGAATGGTAAATGAGTTACAATTACCTATTATAATAGAATCTCAGAACTGAAATTATACATTTAAATGATGGGAAAATTTTAAGGGTCTTAATATCATACAACCTTTCAAAAGGGACGTTAACAATTACATTTTTTGGCTCATTTAGTAGACAAAAGGATATTTTACTTTAACTTAAATTTCTTTGTCCATTATTGAGATTGAATCTAATATATTTAACAAGGTGAGTGGTATATGTGTGTGATATACGTTATTCACAGTTATCAGATAATAGCCTTGAGAAGTCAAGGTATATGGAGCCCCATTTGTGTTAGGACATATACTGTAAATGAAACAGAGGACCAAATATTATGATTTACATGTTTTACTTATTTTAATTTCAAAATATCAATTGATATCCCATTGTCCCTTTATTCCTTTCCTTTACAACCAAACATTAAAGAATGTTTAAAGGGAACAATGATAAATTATGTCAGTTCCTCTCAATAATATATTACACAGCCATTCCAGAAAGAGGTGAGGAGGGAAGAAAAAGTAGTGGTGGTGGTAGGGGTTCACTTAAGTCTTAAGGCTAAACTATATACATCAAAAGTTATCATATTTAAAAATACTAAAAGGAAATACATCAAAATGTTAATTATATTTCTCTTTGGATATGGTAATTATAATTTTACACTCTCCCACATCTCAATTTTTCCATAACAAACATTTTAATGCTAAGATAATACACTTTAAAAACTTGTAAGAGAATGTCCAGGAGGATGGTGGAATGGTAAACAGCAGAGAAATAGCCTCTCTGATATTTCATACCCAGACGCTGGAATACAGCAATGTGAGAAAGAGGAGGGAAATGGGTCCCTGTGACCCACAAAAGATCTGAAGTAAAGAACTGAAGTCCACCGGGAGAGTAAAGAGAGACTTCAACGAAGAAGGAACTGGCAAGTGGGGTTTTCTCCCTGAGCCCTGACTCACTATATGGCAAAGGTAGCCTAACTTGCACATATACAGTGATTACTGGAGACCCCAGAGGTCTCCATGGACAAATGCACCAGTGGAATGGAGCAGTAGATGCACCAGACTACAATGGCTGGTGAGTTATTTGGATCCAGACAGCCCCCAGGAGAGGCTAGTTGGCCAGTAGCCATCTTGGAGAGAGCAAACTGAGCTCAGAACTCAGAGCAATTTCTGGCTCTATCTAGAGGTTCCCAGCGTCAGGGCGAGGCAGAACTGAGGTCAAGTTAGCAGGAGGTCAAGAAGCTAAGTTCAGACCAGCAGGAGGCACACAGAATGTTAAGGGATGAATAAGTGGGATTCCAACCTCACAGCCAGAAATCACCTGAAGTTCACCGAAACTAAAGTGATTATCCACTACCCCACCATAAATGGCTGGTGAGTTATCTGACCTAACCCTGGCTTGCTGGGATTCATAAACACAGATCTGGGCTCTGTCCGTCCAATTTGTCTACAGTGACAACAAAGTCACACCTTCACATGGACATTTTTTTTCTTTTATTTTCTTTGTTTTGTTTCTTTCTTTATTTTCTTGTTTTGGAGGCAGGGTCTCATTATTTAGTTCAGGCTGGCCTTAAACTCACTATGCAATCCTCCTGCCCCAGCCTCTCAAATGCTAAGGCATGTACCCAGCTCTTTTTCTTAATTATTTGCTCTTGTTTTCATATGAGTGTGAACACTGCTTCTAGTTTTGTTGTTGTTGTTGTTCTGTTCTGTTCCTGTTTATACTTCTTCCTTCTCACTATCTATCCCTCCTGTATGCTTCATCAGTTTCCCAAAGATTGCATAATCTTTCTTTGTCCTCCAGCCTTGCTTCAAATCTCATCCTCTCCTTCTATTTCTCTACTTCTGCCCTCAGTCCCTCATATTTTCTCCCTTATGGTAAAACTGCCACATTGAGGGAATGTCTACTGTATACAATTTTCTGGTTTGTTTTAGATTTTGTTATAGAACCACAAATATAGTTCATATGGTTCAAGGCATCAAATCAATAGTTACCACAGTTTATCATTTTCTAGGCTGTGTTTGATGCTATTGTTATGGCTAACTGTACTACTTTAGCCAAGGCGACATGATTATTCTAATCAGTTTTTGTTCCTGATATGCCAAGACTGAGATTGCCTAAAGGTCATAAACAACATTATTGGCCAATACCAAAGAACCAGGAGCTAGGCCAAATAGGGAGCAACTTCTCATCCCCAATAAATTGAAGGGGAAGGATATTACATCAGACTCAAAACCCAAACCCCAGATATATCTGGAAGACATTTCTGAGGAGTAGCCATTTTCTAACAGTTCTAAATACTACCAATAAAGCCACTCAACCCGGTAATTGAACTAAAAAAGAAAAAAATGAGAAGACACTTAAGCTCTTCACCAAAGACAAATCAAGGGGGCAATGAGGTAAAACACTTCAAAAGCCACCCACCTGGACTCTCTGAAGTGGTAAGAGCAGAAGTAACAAAGCAGATGAATGAGGCTCTAGAAAAAAATCAAATCAGAAATAATTTCTCCAATAAATAGAAAGATGGTGATCATGACAGATTTGGTTAGTGAATCTAGAGCAGATACAGATTTTAAAAAACAGAGGAGCTTAGGAAAATCACAAAAAACATGAATGGAAAAAAAAGGAATCCATGAAATAGATTCAAATAGATATCCAGGAGGTTAAAAATTCCACTGAAAGTATACAAACCAGAATGAGTTAATGTGAGAACAGAATCTCAGATATAAAAGACAGAATTGGATTAGCAATCATGAAAAGAAAGATTTCTTAAAAATAACAAAGGACCAAAAAAAAAAATCAATCCAAAGGTTGACAGATGATCCAAAGAGGAATAACAAGACTGAACGAAGTCAATGAAAAAGCAGATTGTACAAACATTAAAAAAAAAAACAAACCTGTAAACAAAAGGAATGGCAGAAAATTTCCCAAGCATGGAGAAAGAATCTGACATACAGTAGCTAAGGCAGATAGAACTCCCATTAGCCATGATCAAAAAATCTATACCAAGACATATAATAGTCAAAATTCCAGAACACAAGAACCGAACATTAAAAGCTATTAGAGAAAAGAAGCAAATCATCTATAAATGAAAGCCCCTCATAATCACAGCAGACTTCTCAACACAAACCCTCAAGTCATGGAGAGTTGGAGTGAAATATTTCAAGTCCTAACAGAAAACAACATCCAACCCAGACTGGTATACCCCACAAAACTATCTCTCAAAATTGATGGAGAAATAAGGTACTTCCACAAGAAAGAACACCAGAAGAAATTCATGAGCACAAACCGGCACTCCAAAATGTTCTGAAGGACATTCTAGAAATAGATAACAAGGCCTAGTATTCCATGAACCCCAACAGAATGAATTCACCAAGCAAGGCAAACAAGTAAACAGAGCAAAATAAAAAAAAGAACCAACGACAGGAAAATAATATGACAAGGATAAATAAATATATATCACTTATAACCATCAATGTAAATAGTCTCAATTCACAAATTAACAGAGATAGACTGTAAGAATGGATCAACAACCAAGACCCAACAATATGCTGCATACAACAAATACATTTAATTCAAAAAGAAATTCCTAAGTTGAAATTCAAGAATGGAAAACAATACTCCATATATCAGGAACTCCAAAAAAGAGCAGGGGTAGCTATTCTATTTGCTAATAATTTCTCAGATAAATAGAAAGATGGTGATCATGACAGATTTGGTTAGTGAATCTAGAGCAGATACAAATTTTAAAAAACAGAGGAGCTTAGGAAAATCACAAAAAACATGAATGGAAAAAAATGGGAAAAAAAGGAACCCATGAAAAAAAAAGGAATCCATGAAATAGATCCACGAAAGCAGACAAAGTGGATTTCAAGCCAAAACTGATTATGATAGACAAAGAAGGTCACTACATCCTGGAAAAGGGAATAATCCAAGAAGAGATAACCATCACATATTACCAAATGCCAGCATATCCAACTATATAAAACAAATATAGATATATAAAACAAATATATAAAATATAATCAAATAAGCACTAAATATAATTGTAATGGAAGACCTTAATATGCCACTGTCACAAATACACAAACTAGACAACAAAATCAAATAAGAAATATTAGAACTGAACAAAACTTTTGAACAAATGGGCTTAGTAGATGTATTCAGAGTGTTCCACCCCACATCAGAATACACGTTCTTCTCTGATGCACTCTGGATGTTCTCCAAACTAGACCACATACTATCTCACAGAACATACTTAAGTAACTGCAAAGAAACTGAAATTATCCCATGTGTATTTTCAGTTAACAGTGCAATGAAACTAGAAATCAAAGGCAAAAAACCCCACAAGAACTTTATAAACACATGGAAATTAAGTAACACCTTCCTGCACAACCAATGGGTCACAGATAAAATTAAAAAAGAAATCAGACAGTTTCTACAATTAAACAATAACACCAATAAAACATACCAGAACTTACAGAACACAATGAAAGCAGTCCTAAGAGGGAAATTTATAGCAGTGAATATCCGTATCAGGAAAACAGAGCAAGCTCAAATAAACAACTTAATGTTGAACCTCAAGCTTCTACAAAAAGAAGAGCAAGTCACGCCCAAAGCTCATAGGAGGGAAGAAATTATAAAGATCAGAGCAGAAATTGATGCAATGG
>NW_004955423.1:8790159-8814773 GCF_000276665.1 Chinchilla lanigera | reverse complement strand
ATCAGGAATAAGACAGAGATGTCCTGTCACTACTCTTATTCAAGGTACTTCTGGAAACATCAGAGCAATTACACAGGAGAAAGAAATAAAGGGAATAAGGCTGGGAAAGGAACAAGTTAAATTATCATTATTGGTGGATGACATGATACTCTACATAGAGGATCCCAAAAACTCCACCAAAAGAATTCTGTATTTAATAGCCAAAAATTTAGTAGCATCGTTGCAAAGTCAACACTCAAAACTCAATAGCCTTCCAGTACACAAATAACAAACTCACTGAGAGAGAAATTAGGGAAACAACACTTTTCACAATAGCATCCCCCCCAAAATGAAATACCTAGGAATCAATCTAATAAGGAAAGTAAAAGACCTTTACATTGAAAGTTATAGGCCTCTGAAAAAGATCATAGAGGATATAAAAAAGTGGAAAGATATCCATTGTTCTTGGGTAGAAATAACCAATTTAGTGAAAATAGTCATACTTCCAAAATTGTTATATAGATTTAATGCAATCCTGATCAAAATACCAATAGCATGTCTCATAGAATTATAGAAAAAAAAATCCCAAAATTCCTTTAGAACCAGAAGAGACCCAGAATAGCAAGGGCAATTCTGGACAACAAAGACAAGAAGGCATCACAATTCCTGACTTGAAATTATACTACAAAGCTACTATAGTAGCTGGGTGTGGTGGCACACGTCTGAATCCCAGCACTCAGGAGGCTGAGGCAGGAGGATCACTGCAAGTTGCAGGCCAGCCTGGGATACAAAGTGAGCTCAAGACACCTGAACTGCATAGTGAGACCTTGTCTCAAAAAGAAAAAAAAAAAAAAGACAAAAACAAAAAGCTACTGTGGTAAGAACAGCATGGTACTGGGAGAAAAAAAAACAGACCTGAGGATCAATGGAACAGATTAGAAGATGCAGAAACAACTCCAGACATACTCAGCCACCTTATCTTTGACAGAAGAGCCAAACACCTTTACTGCAGGAAAGATAGCCTCTTTTATAAATGGTGCTAGAAAAACTGGCTTTCCACATGCTGAAGATTAAAACTAGACACATATCTTTCACCATGCACTAAACTAAAATCTAAATGGATCAATGATCTTAATATTAAAACAAAAACACTAAATCTGCTAGAAGACAGAACAAGTAGAACTCTTGAAGACACTGTTATAGCCAAATATGTTATGAGCAAAACACCAATTGCACAGGAAGTATCATAAAGAATCAATTGGGATCTCTTCTTATTAAAAAGTTTTTGCACAGCAAGAGAAACCATCAAGAGACAACCCACAGAGTAGAAAAAGTTTTTGCCAGCTGTTCCTCAAAAAGTAGAATTCAAAAAAAAACAGACTCCACCCAAATTTAAAGATCCAATCCAAAAATGGGCATATGAAATGAACAGGTACTTCTCAAATGAAGAAGTATAAACAGCAAATAAATATATGAAAAGATGTTTAACATCATTGGTCATTCAAGAAATGCAAATTAAAAGAATGCTGAGATTCCATCTAACTCCAAAAGGGATGCTATTATCAACAAATCAACCAATGACAAATGATAGCACGGCTGTGCGGAAAAAGGAACCCCTCTCTACTGTTGGTGAGAATATAGACTGTGGAAATCAGTGTGGGGATTCCTCAAAAAACTAAAACTAGGGATTCCGTTCCCCTTCCTGGTATCTTCCTGAAGGAATTAAAAGCATCATACCACAGTAATATATATATACTCATGTTTATAGTGGCACAGTTTGTAATAGCTAAATCTTGGAAACAGCCCAAATTCCAGCAATTGATAAATGGATAGAAGATTGGGGTTTTTTTTTTTATGCAGTGGAATACTACTCTGCCATAAAGATGGGTAAGCTTGAAACATTTCTAGGCAAATGGATGCACCCTGAGACCACACTCTTAAGTGAAATAAATTGTAGACATATTTAAATATTTCATTGTTTCTCTGGAGTGAGAAACTACAAGTATAAATAAGGATTAAAATATATAGTAGGTATTGGAAAATGGGAAGAAAATGTTCAGATGAGAAGAGGAGGAAGGCAGAACTGAGGGGGAAAGGAAAAAAAGGGACAAAAAAAGAATACAAGGCAAAAATAGAAACAAAGCTTTTGTAAATAAGGAGGGGAAAAGGGATTGAAGGGAGGAAAGGGGATTGGGAAAAAAAGCAGCAGGAAGATGAAACACAAGACATTGTGAAATGGCTAAATCAAGCCAGTTAATATATTTATTATCTCACCTACTGATTATTTTTACGGCTAAGATCCTTGAATAAATTATTCTCAATGATATATTCATGCCTAGGCTAAAGTCAGAGATAGAAAAAATAAAACTGATTTCTAGATGCATACTGGCTAAAAAGCAGTAAAAGCAGAGTTTAAACTCCTGAGTGCCACAAATGTCAAAAAACTAAACTATTTGTAGCCCCAGAGCTAACATATAATTCATTAACTAGCTTTTAGGAAAAATGTACGCCAAGTACACTTACCTTCTCAACATCTGGCAGACAATTCAACAGGTCCACAGTGTACTTAGAATCACTTGGATCATTCTCACATCCATTTGATGACATTTTCAAAGGACTTTTCACCATTGCATCTAGTACAGCATCATAAAGCTGCTTTGTTATCAGAGGAGAAGGAAGCTCTCTTAAATAATCCTTAAGAACACCTTTGGCGGGGGGTGGGGGGGCAACAAAATCAGAGACAGTAATTCATTTTCAGAGACAAATAAAGAACAGGGTGAATTTTTAAATGTATTATTATAGCCAACTTTTAATAGTCTGAAAACAATAAAAGCAGCAAGATATAAAAAGTATAACACCAAAACACTAGCATTTTGCATTTTTTAAATCATCTTGGTAATTGAAAGCAACCTAAAAGTGCACACACACATAATTTCCAGTTACCATACATAATAGGTTAATCCTAAGTATGCTATTTTTGCCAAGCATGGTGGAGCACTCCTGTAATGTTGGCACCCTAGCAGTCTGAGGCAGAAGGATTGTGAGTTTCAGTCCTGCTATGGCAACTTAGAGACTCAGCAAGAAGCCATCTCAAAAAAAAATTTCTTTTAATTTAAAAAAGTACTAATATAGCTCATTACAAAGGCTCTATGTTCAAATTTCAGTACCAACACAATAATAAGTTATTTCTGTTACATCCGTCCTATTGATTCTGCCCTCCAACAAAAAGTTCCTCTATATATATGTAAAACAGAAGAAAGCAAGACCTACTAAATTGGGTGTGGTAGCATATACCTATATTGCAAGTACTCTGGAGGCTAAGGTAGCAGGATTTCAAATTCAAGGCTACCCTAGGCTACACAGTAAGATCATTGACTCAAAAAACAAAGAAACATGAGGCATAATAGTGTTAGTTGTAAATTATTTCAATTATAGAAATTTTGCGCCAGGGATACAGCTCAGTGGCACAAGTGCCTGCCTGGCAAGAGCAAGGTCCTGAGTTCTATTCTTGGTACCAAAATAAAAAAAAAAAAAAATCACAGAAATTTTGAGTTACTGGGCCTTTAATTAATAATGAAAAAGCACAGGGGCCCAAAGCCCTTGCAAATAAATGAGGTATATAAATATATTTCATCTCTTAATGTCTTAAACATATGTACTATACAGTTAGATAATCTGTAATGGTATACTATCCTATGAAAGAAAAACAAATCATTCCTAAAACCAAACAAATGAAACCAAAACCAAGAACAAAAACATCAGACATCACAATTGATGTAAGCCAATTCCAAACACACCACAGACGATTTTGAACTAAGAGATACTACCAGTTGTAGGGAAAATAGTAAATGGTAGTTATTACATACAGTGGTACCGCAATTCACAAATATAATGCTTTCCACAATTCTGGTCACAAACCAAACTGGTCACAAACCAAATCAAAGTCAATGATTAGGTTCAATGGTGACCTTATGGGAAAATTTGATTCAGTTTATGACCAATTTGGTTTGAGACCAGAATTGCAGAAAGAATTAAGTTCGCGAGCTGAGGTACAGTGTATAAGCAAGGCAGGTAATGGCTAAATGCTGAAATGTGATCATAAGGAAAAATGGGGGTATTCTGCCTCCACAAGCCTAAATACATACAATACTGATTCAGACCACACTCAATGCTTTGCTGAGAACTTAATCTAAATGCTTAGTTGGAACTGAAGCAGGATCACATAGGAAGTTTCTCATCTGATAATTTTTAAGTATAAAAGTAACATGGTTCATTAGTTTCTTAGGCATGCTTCTCTTATTTGTTTATGCAAATGTATTATTTCTGTCCCTTTACTACATAAAAGCATACATGTCCTGTTCTGTTCCTTGCTTTTTCTTTTAATACCATATCCTTGTGACATTTTCAGTACACAGACAGTGTCCTCTGTTATTTTACAGCCACATTATAGTATTCCAATGGATGGGTGTCCCACAATTCAAATTGTTTCGCCTCCTACAGATGGATACTTGAATTACTGAATGCTTAACCTTTTTTTATTCTGAAACATGCAGTGATGAATAACCTTGCACATCACCCCTTTGTAAGGTACATCTGTAGCATGAATTTCCAAAGTCGGGTGGCTACATCAAAAATGCTCTTGTAATTTTGAGGGAAAAGGAAAATAAAAATCTTTTTTAGGCTGAGTGTGGTGATGCACACCTGTAATCCCAGCACTCAGGAGGCTGAGACAGGAGGATCACTGTGAGTTCAAGGCCAGCCTGGACTACAGAGCGAGACCCTATCTTAAAAAAAAAAAAAAGAAGAATCTTTCTTAGGTTTGGGCTTGAGCATGCAGACAGATACTAGTGGTATTACTTAAAATAAAGAACAGTGGGAAAAAACCATATTTTAGCAGGTAGAGAGAAGAGTTTCATTTGTAACAAACAAATAATAAGGATTAAGGCTGCTGGATTTTAAAAAAAAGGAAACCTGAGCCTCAGGAAAGAGATGATTAGAGACATAGATCTGAGAATGATGGATTAAAAATTATAATGACTGAGCTTATGAAGGAGGCAAACACAGTGATAACAAAAGGCCTAGAAAATAACACTGTAGAATATCAAATTTTTCAGGGAAGAGAATCTTCCAAAGATAACTAAGATGGCAAAAGAATGTATGGTAAGAAAAGGCAGCAGATGAGGTGGCAGGAGATGGTAAATATATTGCCAAGGAAAGTCAAGGAAAACATGTTTCAAGAAAGTCTATGGAGCCAGGTGTGTAATTCCAGCACTCGGAAAAGCTAAGGCAAGAGGAAGCCCAGCCTGGGAAACATAGCTACTCAGCAAGATCTTGTCTCAAAAATTTTACAAAGGACTGAAGGTGTAGCTCAGTGTGAAGGTCCTGGGTTCAATCCCCAGTACAGCCAAAAAGTCTATGGTATCAAATGATATCCAATAATAATCAGGTCAGATAAGAACTAAATACTGTGGAGAGCAGTATTTCTCAGCTACAGGAAAAATATAAGAAACTAATACAAGTACATACAAGAGTTTTGCTTCAGTAATAAATCAAAGAAATAGACAAAAGGAGATACTGAAAGCCACCCTTATTCTGCCAAAACTACAAAGCATTTAAGCCTATGAAGTATATTTTGTGATTATATTGGAATTAAATGAAAAACCAATACCAGAAAACATCTGGAGAATCCCCCAAATACCAGGAAGTAGACTAACATATGTCTAAATAATCCATTGCTCAAAAAAAGAAAACATATCAGGCACAGTGGTGCACACCTGCAATCTCAGTACTCAGGAGGCTGAAGCAAGAGGATTGCAGTGAATTTAAGGCCAGCCTGAACTACATAGCAAGACCCTGTCTTAAAAAACAAAATTGTGGGAAGCAGCTAAAGTAGAGTAGTAAAATTTAGAGGAAAATCTATAGTAGTTAGATGTCTATATTAGAAAAGAAGAAAAGTTTCAAAACAATGGTCTTCACTATCTCATGAAACTAGAAAAAGTGGAGCATGTTATACCCAAAATAAGCAAGTAAAAGGAAAATAAAAAGATCAAAATGAAAATTAATGAGGTAGAGAGAAAATCTGATTCTTTGAAAGATTAGCAAAATTAACAAACTTTTAGGTAAATCAACCAAAAGAAAAATGAAAAAGATGAGAGAAAGACAGAGAGACAGACTGAGACTCAATGACTAAAATAAAAGAGACATTACTACTAACCTTACAGAAACAAAAAGTTATAAAAGAATATGATGGAAAAGAAGAATATGATGAACAATTCTATCTAATAAATCAGATAACTAAGATGAAAGAACTTGAGAAAAATAGAAATGGCTGATAGTTCAAAGAAAAACAGAGCCAGGGATATAGCTCAGCAGCACAGTACCTGCCTGGTGAGTGCAAGGTCCTGAGTTCCATTCCTGGTACCAAAAAAAAAAAAAAAAAGAAAGAAAGAAAGAAAAAATAAAAATAAAAATAGAAAACCTAAGTAAACTTATAAGTGATTGAATTAGTAATTTTAAAACTTCCAGAAAGAAAACCCAAGCCTCAATGTCTTCACTGGGGAACACTATCAACTATTTAAAGAATTAATACCAATTCTTCATAAACTCTTTCCAAAAGTAATACAGAACATTTTCCAACTCATTCTATAAAACCAGTATTAACATGATACCAAACTAGATAAAGGTATCACAAGAGAGCTACAAACAAGTATCTCTTACTATAACTTACTCAACAAAATACTAATACATAGAATCTAGCAATATTTTTTAAAAGGAGTATTACCACAACCAAATGGAATTTATGCCAAAGATGTTGGTTCATACCTGAAAACCAATTAATGCAATATAGGAATAGAATAAAGACTAAGAGCATAAATACGCTTTGCAATAGACTCAGAAAAGATACTTTAAAAAATCTAATACAATTCATGATTTAAAAAACTAGATTTGGAATAGAAGAGAACTTTCTCAACTTGATAAAGGGGATTTATGAAAAATCAACAATTAATATCATGCTTAGCCATCTGAATGTTTGCTCCTAGTATCAGAATAAGAGAAATATGTCCATTCTTGATACTTCTGTTCAACATTATATTGGAGGTTCCAGTCAGAGCAATTAAGTAAGAAAAAAGAAATAACAAAGATACAGATTCAAAAGAACCAGGAATGGTGGCACTTGCTTTGTAATTCCAGCATTCTGAGAGAAAGAAGCAGAAGGATCACAAGTTTGAGCCCAATCTGGACAATGTAGCAAGACAATGCATTACAATAAAAAAAAATAAACACTGGGTGTGGTGATACATGCCTGTAATCCCAGCACTTGAAAAGCTAAGGTAAATCTGTCATGAGTTTGAAGCCAGCCTGGGCTACATAGTGAGGTCAAGGCTAGCCTGAAGTACAGAGAGACCCTGCCTCAAAAAGAAAACAAACAAATAAGGGAGTAAGGCTGGGGATGCAGCTCAGTGTGAAGACCCTGGGTTCAGTCTCCAGTATAGGAAAAAAAAAAAAAAAAAAAATCACACTGGAAAGAAAATTATCTTTGTTTGCAGATGATATAATCTTGTATGTAGAAAATCCTAAGCAATCCATTGAAAAACTACTAGAATAAATGAGTTTACAGTACAGTAAAAGATCATATACAAAAATCAATCATATTGCTATACACTAAAAATGAAAGGTCCAACAAAGAAATTCTTTAAATTCCATTTATAAAACCATCAGAAAGAATTGAACATAAATAGAAAAACAAAAAGAAATGCATATTTTTACTTTGAAAATAAAATAATTTTTGAAAGAGTACGAGATATAAATAAATGGGAACCACATGCCATGTTTGTAGATTAGAAGACTTAATACTATAAATATGGCAATACTTCCCATATTGACTATACATAGTCAACATAAATTCTATCAAAACTCCAGCTAGCTTTTTCATGGACATTTACAAGTTGATCCTAAACTTTACATGAAATTCCAAAAACCAAGAAGAGCCTGAACATCTTGAAAAAGAAGAACATAGGAGGACAAACACCTCTCAATTTCAAAAGTTACTACAAAGCGTCAGTAAACTGTGTGGCAGATATAAACACTAATGGGCTATTACTGAGAGCTCAAAAATAAGCCCTCATATTCACAGTCAATTGATTCTTGAAAAGGTTAAAGATAGTTTAGGAGGAGAAGGAATAGTCTTCTAACAAATGCTGTGGGACAAGTGGACATCCACTTGCAAAAACTAATAAAGTTGGAGTCCTTTCTTTACATAATATACACAAATTAACTCCAAATGGATAACACACTTACATTAAGTGCTAAAACTATGAAACTCTCACAAAAAAAAAAAAAAACCAGAATAAATCTTCAAGATCTTGGGTTAAGCATAGGCTTTTTTTGAACTAACAAAGTGAACTTAGGTGGAATGGAAGGACCTAGAAAAGTCAAAACCATTTTGAAAAAGAAAAGTAGGAGACTCAAAGTACCCGACTTCAAGTCTCATCATGTATTACAAACATGTAAAAAACAATTAAGAAATGTCATCTACATGTACCAACTCCCCACAATGAATGTAATCATTATGTACTATACACATGTACCCATAAAATATGTACCAATACATTTTTAAACTGTAATGATAAAGACAGTACGATTTCGTTCTAAAAAAATATTTACCCTCCCCCAAAGAAAAGCATATGTCCCTACAATAACTTGTACATGAATATTCAAAACAACTTTACCTGCAATAGTACCAAAATGGAAACAATGAGAATGTCTGGCAACAGATCAATGGATGCACCAGTGGCAGTAGAGCCATTCAGTGAGACACGATTCAGCAGTAAATTGGGCCCAGTGGTGCAAGTCTATAATTCCATGTACTCAGAAGGCTGAGGCAAGATTAGAGCTTCAAAGCCAGTCCAGGCAATACAGCATTTCACCATTTCAAAACTAAATAAAAATAGCTGGGCATGGTGGTGTACAGCAATCTGGGAAGGTGAGGCAGGATAACCCCAAGTTCGAGCCCAGACTGGGTAACTTATTAACCTGGAACTTACCTCAAAAGGGAAGAAAAAAATTTTAAGGGCTGGAAAAGTAGCTTTGTAAGAAGGCCCTAGTTTTACTCCCCAGTACCATAAATAAACAAATAAGGAAATGGACCTTGGCCATTTGCAATAATGTGGATCAATCTCAAAATAATTTTACCAGTGAAAGATGCCAGATTGGGGGGGATGGGTCCTGCCATATGGTTCCACTGTATAAATTCTAGAAAATAAAACTAACCTACAGTGACAAAAAGATCAAGTGGTTGCCTTTGGATAAAGTATACTGCAGGTACAAGCAGAAAAGATTACAAACCAGCCTTAGGAATCTTTTGGAGATGATACATTCATTGTGACTACATTCCATGGGGCATACATGTATGAAAACATACAACTGTACATCTTAAATACATGCATTTTATTAATTATATCTCAAGAAAGTTGTTAAATAAGACTTGTAGTGCAGACTGGTTTTGCCAGATGGGTGGAAACATGGATACGGAGGACACTTGTATGAAAGTGCGGAAAATAATAAACCATGAAATTTAGTATGACTAGAGCAGTACTGAAACTTATTTTCAATGCTATATGTTAGATTATATTTACCATCTGCATAAAGAAAAGGCCCTCAAATTTCTACTACATCCTTTCTTGGCAACCAAAGGAACACTATTAAGTTTGGTTAATATGTCCATTTACATCTATTAGCACTACTTTAAATATACTATGTCCAAAATCTAGTGCATAATCTTTCCCAGTATTTCCCCTCACAGCTTTCCTATTTCTTCTACCAATGTCCAGTCAACAAGGTTTCAAATCACTCTGTAACACATCCTTTCAATCTTACTCTTTCCTGTTTCTACTGCAACAAGCATCCTTTAGCTTTCATTACCTTATTGCTAAGACTACTGCCAAGGCTTCTTTATTTTCCTTTCTCTTTTCATTTCAATCTATCACACAGAGTTGCCAGATTAATATTCCTAAAGACAATCTTTAATAACTTCACTCATAGTCAAAAATCTTTAATGAATCCTTTCTGCCTAGTAAATAAATCCAAATTCTCTAACAAGACAGTCAATGATCTTTACATCACCTAAACTCCAGAAAAACTGAACTCCCAAGGCATTTCATTTATCCCTCTGTCAAGACAGAGGTCTGTTAGCTACTACACCTAGTTTAATGTAGGTCTTACTTTCCCCATGAGTTGTTGACTATTTAAGGACAGGATCACATTTAATATCTCTGCACAGAATAACAGTGCATAGTTTTTCCGAAAAAAGTAAGACTTCAGAATAATATCAAATTAAATTTAGACTAAAAATAGTATTGGAATTCTTTTTCTTGCACATGTAGTCTTTCCACAATGAGCATAAGAAATAAAATCTTATTACCTGTTATTACATTTATATCTGGATAATGGTTTTCACAAAGACCAACAGCTTTGCTATCCTTCTCAAAAGCCTCTCGAAGTTCTTTCTTGACTGCTGCTGAACCACATAATCGATACAGGCCTACCACCTAGAAATAAAATTATGGTCACATTACAGTAAATTTGGTAAGTAAAGATATAATAGTACAATAAATGAACTTGATAATCAAATATGTTCTGATGGCATTTAATTATGATACCTCAGTTTCTGAAATCTCATTATAGATTATATTGATTAGTTTAATAAACCATCCCATTATCATTAAAAGAGTATGATTTTTATAGTCCTATTTCAGAAAATGATATAATCATTCTCTTTAGTTTTGTATACCCAACCAATTAAGCTTCTTATCCATATCCTGACCATGTGCCCTTTACATCTTTTGTCCTGTATAATACAGTGGTTTAAAAGGGGGTTTGGAGTCTGCCACCCTTAACTTGGTGAATCTGGCCAAGATTTTTAATCTCTTTAAAATTGTTTCTTTATCCATAAATAAGTATACAGTTGAAACAAGGCATCAGGATACTATTTGTGAAAAGCTTTTTATAGGGGGGAAAAAAAGTAAAAATATACCAAGGGGGTTTTTATGTTTTGTTTTGTTTTGTTTTGTTGTTTTTTGGTTTTTTTCCGGTACCAGGAATCAAACTCACGACCTCATGCTTGCCAGGCAGGCGCTGTGCCGCTGAGCTAAATCCCCAGCCCCCACCTAGGGTTTTCTCTTAACATATCAAATTGATTATAAAGTGATGGAAGAAATTTAATTAAAATAATACATTTAAGGTAAGCTAAAGTCCCTGGCTTATGTTTTAGTTGTTGCACAGACATTAAGTTGCGCAGACATTAATCTCTCCAACAACCTCTGATGGCAATATTTGTGTTTAAAACAGTTCAATAGCCAGGTGTGGTGGTACAAGCCTGTAATCCCAGCACTTAGGAGGCTGAGTCAGGAGGACTGCCACAAATTTGAAGCCAGCTTTCACTACACAATGAGCTCAAAGCCAGATTAAACTACATAGTAAGACCATGTCTCCGAAAAAAAACAAAAGAAAATAAAAACCAAAACCAGTTGGTTCATATAGATTCTAAAGTGTTAAGTTTTAGGAAGTTCACTACAAATTCAGTGATTAAACTATCAGTTATTTGAAAGAATGAACATTAAGAAAATTAAGGAATACAAGTGGCTATCCTACATCAAAGACTATTTAGGAAGCTCAATCAGGTTGGATTGAACAAAGATATGGAGAAAGCAATTATTTTAAGACAAATAAAGAATCCTCAAGAATCTGAATTAGGAATCACAATGTTATAAATAATATAGAAATAGGAGTACATAAATGAAATTTTCAAGTTTACTTATGATCTAAAGTCTTCTGAGTCTCTATAGTACAGAAAGAGTACAGACAGAAGTTGGGTCTCAGTAAAGAAAGGGTCAATTGATACATGGAAATTTTATTTAAAATATTTGAAGTGATAAGCTCCAAGACAACTGGAAGACAGTAAAGCAAACTATTCCTAAGAAGTACTAATAAAGCACTGCCACATTCAAAAGGATTGACATAATATGGGAAAATCAAGGAAGACACTGAGAAGAAAATTCAGATTTCCTACTCTTTGCTGATGCATGCACATTGAAGATGGCCATGTGTTAGGCTGATCACATCTCAAGACAGAAATGGTAAAAATGTAGATGTCCTATGGGGGCTGGGCAGGGTGGCACAAGCCTCTAATCCCAGCATTTGGGAAGCTGAGGCAGGAGGATCACTGTAAGTTCAAAACCAGCCTAGGTTACAGAGCAAGACCCGTTCTCCAAAAAAACAAAACAACTGTAGCTACCCTACAAAACAAAGACAAGATATTAAACAAGCTCAAAGGAAATGCTTCCACAATTGAAACAAATTTGTTTATGACCCTGCTGGTGTAGGCATATTTATGTCATAAAATCCAGTAATACAGATGTATTTCCTTGAAGAAAATGATCCTATGAGGTAAAAAGGTACCACTTAAAAAGACAGTAAATTAATAAAATATTTCATCCCCCTAAAAGGTTAAGTTTTTGAAAGAATGAATTAAAAAAATGAAGATTAAATATAACTATTTCAAGGAAAGGATATTTTAGGATCCTGAACTAAGTTTAGATGCTGACTTCTTTTACCAAACACATGAAGTATATGTTTGGTACCTCTCTCAGCGCAGAATCTGTACCACATGGACCAGGAATATGAGCTCAAGTTAATTTTTCCCACTGGAAGCAGAAAATGGGTGGTAATAGCATCGAAAGCATTTGGAAAATGCAAAAGTCCTGCCTTGTGACAAGTTATTTTTATATGACTATCAAAACTTGATTTCCACAGTTAAAAAAAAGATCTACTTCATAAAAAGGTTAACAAAATTTAAGCAATATGGCAGACTGTAAAATGCAGACACAGTAAGCCTCTTTCTGTGTGTCTGCATAGGTGGGGAAAGAAGCAGCAAGGGAGACAAAACAAATAAAAAGGTTTTTAAAAAGTACATTTCCAAATGTACAATATAACACTGAGCTTTTAGTTCACAGAAAATTTTATTAAAATACACTTTTCTAAATTTTAGAGAAATAAAAAGCATTGTTAAAAAAATTTTTGGCACTCAGAAAAGGTAATTAACAATCTTTGTACACCTACTTTCCATAAATATTTCAGAAAACAGACTGTAAAACTACAAAGCCACTCAAGTTGCTTACTTTAATATCCAACTGTAAAAGTTTCTGTTTAATAATTAGCTTTAAGGTCTGCCTAATCTCTGAACTCTACACTCTGCCAAATTAAAAAAAGAAGAAAGGAAAAAAATGAAGACTCTTAAGAAAGAAAAGTTGGTCAAGAAAGTTGGATTAGAAAGTACAGGCCTCATTCCTACAGACAAAACAAACTAGATAGAACCATGTATCTGAGCTGGCAGTTTAGATATCCTACTTCTCAGCTTCAGGAAGCTACAGCATCTATCTTTTATGCATAGAAGCAAGTAAAACCCACAGAGACTAAGTTAAGTGAGTTGCCCAACACCACACAGCCAAGTAATAACAGAGGAAAAACCAGAATCTAGGTCTTTAATATTTTAATATAAAATTCTACTAACTTATGCTGTTTCTATAGTTTCGACATTAATATTCTAATATTGATCTTTTAAATCAAGAAATTATATTTCACATTTTTTGTATTTATCTTTGTCTTTTATTTTTATAGGCAATGCTGTAAAAACTCTGATAGTAGTACAACAAAAATATTTCTGCACATAAGGATTTTTTAGGCGAGGGGCTGGGGATTTAGCTCAGTGGCACAGTGCCTGCCTGGCAAGTGCAAGGTCAAAAGTTCGATTCCTGGTACCGGAAGAAGAAACAAAAACAAAACCAAACAAAAAAAAGCAACAACAACAAAAAAATAAAAACGTAAGATTTTTTAGGCTTACTACGTGACAGAAGAATGTGTGCAAACACTTTTTATATCTAAGTAATATTCCCTGTTATATGCTATTTCGCATTGTCACATGTATTAACAGCTAGCATTTACATACTTTGCTACAATAACACCAAGCCGTTTCTTTTAATGGTTACCTTTGCCTTCTTACTTAAAAAGGAATGAGAGGTGTTCTTATTAGTAGGACCTCTCCTCAGCCTCCATGATATCCCAGAGCAAAGAAAGAGATAAGTTTTTGACTTCCAAAGAGAGGGACTGAGACAGAGTAGAAAATAAGAGCAGGGAGTTAATTTTAGAAATGAAGCAGGGATATGGGATTCACCAGTAGAACTTCTTATAGAAGGGCAAATTATGCAGATATATTTCTTAAAACAATTAGGCTTTGCCTGTATTATTAGCCCTATCTTTTTCTAGGAGAGCCATTGTAAGGCAATCTTAATCTCTAGCTATAAAACCTACCCAACTCTGTATTATAGCACAAATTGGGGGAACATCTAGCACACTCTCAAATCACTGACAACGCAGGTTATACCTATCAATTGTAACCTAAATAGTAATACCAAAAAACTGAGTAGGAATGGGAAAATGTCTAAATTAAATTTTTTTTGCCTTACTTGCATTTCTTCCCCAAGACTTACAATCAATAAGTTAATCAATAAGGAAGGTAGTAGAGAAACACAGTGAAATAATACCTGACAGCCTCTGTTTTCAATTTCCATAATACATTTCTGTATCAGAAGTGGCACCATCAATCCTACATTTTCTCTTTCTACAACTTTTTGAATGTCAACACCAAATATTACTGAATCTCGATTTTTATCTAGTCCATGAAGAGAATTTTCCCACTGTTCCATAAGAGTCACTTTCACATAAATAAGACCTCTAGGTTCAAGTTTGACAGCCAACTGATGTGTCTTTGTCACCCTGAATAAGGTGGGGAGAACAACAGTTCCATGACAACACACTCGATTTTTTCTTGGAGTGGGCTCCCAACTGAATACTACTAATTTCAAATGTTGTGCATTTTCAATTTCTATGTTGAAAGTGTGATCCATGTCTAAAAATGTTGTCCGACATGTGAGCAAAGCTGTTCTTGCTTTGTTTACTGAATCTACTTGAATCGCACAAAAGATATCTTTTGAATCTATCCGAGGGGGTTTTAAATCCTCAGCCCCATAGAAATGCACACTCATGAGCCCAGATATGTGCTGTGAACACTTAGGTTGATCAGAAAAGCTATAATGTCTAAAAGCATCTATGTCTATTTCATTTTTGCTACAACTACTTGGAATGATTTCTTTTCCTTTTCCTAATTTGTTTTCAGGTCCATGTTTGCTAGATTTAGTTATAAGTTCAGGTGAGTCTCCATCACTGAGATAACCACCTTTGCAGGAATACTTTGAATTCACAGAGGTTTTCTTCTGGTAGCTGTGCTGTGAAGATACAGTAGTATCAAGATGGTACCGGCTTATCACATTCCTCTTAGCAGCTGTGGTAGTATTCCCAGAAGGGAGAATAACAGTATGATGAACTTCTCTACAGTTACACTTAGAAAAGGAAGGAGTACTATCTGGACTGTTTATATTATTCCAGGTTCCCTTGACACTTCGCTTTCGACTAAATTCTGGCAACTTTTTCATTTTCATGGAAAGTTTCCTCACAGTTCGTGGAGATTTTATTTTATCTGGTAAAGACCAATTAATTGAACTGCCTTTTTTCACAGGGCTGGGGTTTGGTGAAGATGGTTCCATAATTCCCAGTTCAGTCCTATTTGCAGCAGCTAAGATGTCAGGACCTTAAGAAGAAAGAAATAAAGATTATGAAGTAATACTTTTTATTTCTACTTTTAGTCTTACTTTATAAATGTCAACTAAACAGGTATCACCTGGACCAATTCTTCCCTTGTTTCACCTCAGTGGGGAGATAGCTCTCAGATCTCTTTCTCCATGTTCAAGTAGAAAATCTATCAAGGATCTCCAAATGGCTTACGGTAGAAAGAAGCATCTTTCTCTCCATCTCCTATTCTGACGACTGGGAGAAAGGGTAATGCGGACACTCTGACATTTCCTACTGCAATATAGTCTACTGAGTAATTTTGAATAGTGGACAGCTGATGAAACTAAGAAGGCTTTCTATTTTAATATGTTTATTTTAACTGGAAATGCTACTCTAAGGTAAGAACACTTTTTCACTTGGTCCTCTAAAGCTAAGTGCTACCACATAGCAGTGCTGGCTTAAAAAAAAGTTAAAAACCAAACAAGCTTATAATTTTGGCAACCAAGAGCCCTTCCTTGCTCTGAAATTCTTGTAGAATATATCGCCAAAGACCAAGTGAACGCTAGTCAGTGAGGAATAATTGAATTTTGAATGTCATAAATCTAACTATAAGTATTTTGGTGAAAATAATATTAAAACTAGTTTAATATTAGTAAAAATATTTTATTATGATTAAATAATAACATAGCCAACATTTATTGACCACTTAGTATGCACAGACCCTCATTTAGTTCTCATAGCAAACACAAGAGGTAAGTAATATCAGCACCCCATTTCCAGATGAGAAGCCTCAGGCACACCGTTGTCAAATTTGTCCAGGATTATAGGGTTAGAAAGTAGCAGAACCAGGATTCAGACCTATGCACTGGCTTTCAGAATGGATGATCTCCAATGCTACACTTTTAGCCTCTCCATCCTCCTAAACACTTTATTCCCAGCTATAGACATTAACTTGATTTTAAAGACTTTTTTCAACTATTATTAGAAGTTAAAATATTCCATTTAAACTTACACATTCACACTAAAAAAGCAGGGGAGAGAAACCAATTTCATTTTTATATTTGTACTGTTCCTAATAAAGCAAAGTAAAAATATTTTCTGAAACCTAATATTATAAAATTTAAACTTTTCCTTTATAAACAATTTAATTTCCCAATTATTTATAATGTATATTTTTTATACTTTGACTATCCCTTCTACGCAAACATCTAATAACCTTATTATCAGAAGCTAGTCTATGTAAAACTACAATTCACAATCAAAATGAGCAAAAGTGTTTATTCATTTTAAAAATCAATAGACAAAGTGGTCTTTCTTTAAAATATTAATATTCTATCTCCTCCCTGTTCTGTGTGTCCTAATCACAAAGAAGTAAGTTTCTTCATAAAGAGAAGACTATTTCAAGCATGCCTACTGGGCTTCTCTAGTAATAGCTAGTAAGAAATGCAGTGTTTATACACTACACAAGGCATCCCCTTGTACTGCAAATCGCAGTACAATTCGACAGGCGTACTAGTCTAAAACAGTCTACAGTAATCATGGGCTTGTTTTAGCCTACAAATATTAATCTATTTTGTCAGAGCCTAGAAAAGCAACCCCGTATATGAAACTAGATTTTACTAGATTTTACTAAGTTATTAAGTAATTTTAAATTCTGACTCTTTTTTACACATTAGCTAAATAATTCCTCTTAAACTCTTTTAATTGTTAAAATCAAATATAGGGGGCTGGGGATTTAGCTCAGCGGCAAAAGTGCCTGCCTGGCAAGCGCAAGGTCGTGAGATCGGTTCCCAGTACCGGAGAAAAACCAAAAAAAAAAATAATAATAAAATAAAATATAGTACATGTTAACTAGCATTTCTATTGCTAGTTTATTAAAACAAAATGCTTAGTTTTTATAAAACCCAAAAGCTGAAACAGAACCAAATTCCACAATCACTTAAAATCAAACAACATACTAATCAAATCACAGGATATAATAGTAAGTACAGAATGAAAATCCTTAAATATAAATTTAAGTGCCAGGGTAGAGTCAAGTGAAAACCAGCATATTACTTTAGCACCCAGAATAGTAATGGATGCTCAACATTTATTGAATAAATAAAGGACTCAACCAACCATTAGCAACCCTGCAAATTAGTAAACTTTTTAGAAACTCCAATGTAAGAATTATCAATAGTAGTTACCAGCCATAAAGCTCCAGTAATGATAATAGCAAGTGATCCTAATGAAGCAAAAAAAGATTTCAAAGATCATTGCAATCACAGTGGAAACAATCTATCAACACCTAATACCAGGAAAATAGTCAAATATATATTTAACATTTTATGTGAAATATAACATTCAAATATATATTTAACATTTTATATGAAACTCAATAAAGTTTAAAAAACAATAATGTTAGCACTCAAGAGGCTGAGGCAAGAGGATCACCACAAATTCCGGGCCAGCCTGAGCTACAGATTGAGTTTAAGGCCAGCCTAAATAAACTACATAGGAGGCCCTGTCTCAAACAAACAAACGGCAGGGCGTGGTTGTTGGTGCCTGTCTGTCCAGCGCTCAGTCGGGTGGGTGAGGCGGGATGTTTGTTGTTCGTTCCCGGGGTTGGTTGGCTAGTGAGTTCGCTGCCGGTCTGTCTTGCATGGCTAGCGCGCGTCTGTCTCAGAAAGAAATAAAAATAAAAACAAAACACAATTAACGAAGAAAAACCCACTAATAATATTCGTTTACATGTAACACCGCAAGATGAATATACCAAGAAAAATGAGCAAAATAAAAGCTTAATCTGATTGCAACTAGCTAAAACTGAGGATTTTTAAAATTTGTCATTCATACTAAAGATACTTGTACATTAGCTTTCCTATTCTCTAATCAAAAAATTATTTTGAAATTGAACCACTATCTCTGTCAATATTGCTAAGGAAAATAAATCACTTTAGGTAACATTTCTACCACACTTAGAAAAAAAAAAAAGAAAACAAAAATGGCTGTTACAGTTCATATCTATTGTATCTAGATGTCCTCCCAAACCCTCATGCGCTCACAGGTGGAGCTTTTCAGAGGTGGCTGGATTTTAAAGTGCGTGAATGTGGAATAAGGGTGTGATACTGGAATTATGGGTGTGGATAATGGAAGTCCCACCCTGGGTGTGGATGGCACCAATCAATAGGTTTGTAGCCTGGACAGAATATAAAGGGATAGAAAGAAGGCAGGCTTGCAGCTGGCTGCTTGCTGCTTCTCTGCCTTCTGCCTGTACTACTCCTCTGTAATCTGCCTCTGCCATGCCACCCTGCCTTACAGACAGCTGACTATGGACTGCATAGTCACTCTAACTGTGAGCTGAAATAAACTTTTCCTCCTCTGAGTCTCAGCAACAAGAAAAGTAACAAGACAATGGCATATAAATAAACTGCCTAAATATTTCCTTTGGTCACTTTAGGATTGCACTTGCTGGATTTGAATTACTGAAAGAATGACAGTAAAAAATGAAATATAAATATCAGTCATTCCATACTTTACAACATTTTTTAAATATTTGTTGGAGGGAAGGTAAACTAGTACAACCACTACGGAAACCAGTGTACAGATTCCTCAAAAAACTAGTACAGAAATTCCATTTGACTCAGCTATTCCCCTTCTAGGTATCTTCCTGAAAGAATTAAAGAAATCATATGACAGTGATACATGCATACCCACATTACAGCAGTATAATTTATAATAGCTAAATCTTAGAAATGACCTATATGCCTATGCCCATCAACAGATGAGTAGATAAAGAAATTGTGGTGTTTATATACAATGGAGTACTACTCTGTCACTAAGAAAGATAACCTGGAAGCATTCATAGGTAAATGGATCAAACTTAAGATCACATGTTGAGTGAAATAAGTCAAATACACAAATGTAACTATCTCATGGTTTCTATTACATGAGAAACTCAAAAATATATACATAAAGAGAAAAACAGAAGATAGATAAAGAGGAACTAGGGAGAATTTTTTCAAATGAATGGGGACACAAGAGATAAAGAAACAGGGGAGAAAGGGAAAGGAGAAAAATATAACAACAGGGCTTTTGCAAATGGGAAGGAGACCAACAGCTGCAAAGAGCAAGGAGGGAGGGAAAAGGTTAAGGGTTGAAAAACAAGAGAGGAAAAAGATGTGTTAAGCTGTATTATGCAACTATACCAACTTCCCACAATAACTGTAATCACTGTATAGTGCAAACATGTTCTAATAAAAAAATAAAGTGCAAATTTTTTTTAAAAATGCTTGTTAGTCCTTCTAAGTTTACAATTTGTCATAAACATAACATAGTAAGTTTAATGACAATAAACTCAGTGTTACTGTGTAGGTGCTGGCTTTCTCATTGTGTTCCTACCCTTATGCCCTCTTGGCTTCTCTGCTCCATTGTGTACTCTGGAATCTTTTCTAATCATAACCCAAACTCTAAATTACGATTGCATGTAGTATTTATTTCTCTTCCAATCCACATTACAAAAGAAACACATATTCACTCTAGAAAATTAGTCTGCAATTAGAAATGCTGAAAGAAAAAAAGGTTTTAACTTCCTTCAACCCAACACCCAGAAAACAAAGCACCAACACCATTTCCAGTACAGCGGTCAGTGTTTCTTTCAAAATTGCCACCATACGGTACACAGTTTTGTAATTCACTTTTTGTCTTAATCTAACACTTAGTCTACCTCCCCATGTCCCTAAGAAAGATGCACAAATGAAAACAGTTTATTTGCAGAGTACAGAAACACCAACAAGTGAGAAAACTCAGGGGAAAATTCATGGTGAATATCCAGACTGCTACCACTATGGGCAATTGCAGCTTAACTTCATAAGAAAAAGTCTGCGGGAACAATGTAGAATACTTAGAAATGTGTGCCCAAAAGGTGAGGGAGCAGGGGTAGTTGTACACTAGCTCCTGTCAGCAACAGGCTGCACAGCAGAAAGAGTCCCTGACTTCAGAGGAAGTCCTCAGGCAGAGATGCTAGTGGGCAGAATCATGCTTCCCCCACTTTAAATGGAAAGTAACAAAATCTAAGAAATATAGAGTAAATCACTGCCAGCATCTGCTACACTCCCTATCTCTGAATATTCTGCATCACTTAAGGTGCTATAAGTTAAAATGACTTATTATAAAACACAACTAAGTTCTAGTCTACATTTGACATTTACAACCAAAAGAGCCTCATGCACTGCTACCTGGGGAGAGTAACTGGGACCGATAAGAGCACAGCAGATAACTGAAGACAATCAAAGAAGAACAAAAACCATCCGGTTAAATAACATGAAATGCATTTTTTAAACAGATCAAAAGATGCTGAATATCAGCACATTTATCTGGTTCAACCAGATAACAGGAGCTAGTGTACAACTACCCCTGCTCCTTCATCTTTTGGACACACATTTCTAAGTATGTGTGTGTGTGTGTGTGTGTGTGTGTGTGCGTGTATATATATATATTTTTTTTTCATATTTAGGTTCCCTAACTACTAGAGCAGCTATTATTAACAAGGTTTTTACTTCTACTTCTCTTTTCTTTTTCTATTCTTCCCTTCCTTTGCTTACAGAGTAACTCAGACACAAAAATACAAACTAATAATTACTGGTATACTGAAAGTCAACTTTTCATCTTTGTCCAGGCCGACTACAAGTGAATGAAGGAAGGAAAGAAGCAAAATAAGATTTACATATACATATACATTTTTTTCTACTCTATGATTACACTTTCAACCAGGAGAAAATCAATTACTGTCTCAAAGGATTAACACACTAAAAACCATATTACAAAACCAAGGTTACACTGGGTGTGGCATACGCCTGTAATCCCAGCACTCAGGAGGCTGAGGCAGGAGGATCACTGAGAATTTAAGGCCAGCCTGGGCTACAAAGTGAGTTCAAGGCCAGTATGAACTAAATAGCAAGACCCTCAAAAGACCAAAAAGGCTGGGGATATAGCTCAGTGACATAAGTGCCTGCCTGGCAAGCACAAGGTCCTGAGTTCGATTCCTGGTACCAAAAAAAAAAAAAAACAAAAGACCATAAAATACAAAAATCAAAAAACCCCACAAGTCTATGATAATAATAAACTACCATGTATATAAAAAATTTATAAGCTTGAGTTTTCTTTCTGTGTAAAAATCTGTTCACTTTATAAAGTATATAAAAATAATAGACAATAAAATATATAAATATAATAGACATTTATATTTAGCTTTAGCAATTATCAAAGAATTGAAAAGGAAGAAAGAAAAGGTAAATCTACAATCTTTACCTGCAAAAGGAGATTTTAATATGGGACTGTCCTCCACCATCATATCTTCTTGAGTCTTGTTTCCTAGCTTTTGCATGTGCTGTGGCATAAATTCTGTGGAATGGATGGAATTTATAGGATTCATTTCATTTAACTGCATGGTCTGAATATCACCCATGTGTTCAGAAGAGCACGACAAATCAGTATGCTGCTCTGCTTTCATTAGGTCACTACCAGAGAGTATGCTCAAACTGCCAGCTGGAAGCTTTAAGACAGCAGGGTTTGTCTCTCCAAAATTCAAAGTAGTTGACATGCCAAGGTCATCATCCTCAGGAATAGGGTTGTACCATATTTCTCCTTCATCATCAGCATCATTTTCTTCATTAAAGTGTAAAGAATAGTTTCTTGATAATGAAGAGTTTGTAGCATTACAAACCATATAGGTACAATATTCTTCAGATGATTTAAGGAAAGGTTGTGATAGCTGATGGTAAGGTGGAGTCACAGGTGAGACGGATAAATTCCTTCTATTTTGGTATTTTTTATTTTCTTCTTCCAGATTAAGAGATCTTAGACTACTCTGATACAGCCAGTTGCGTTTTTTCGAAACAGTGATGCTGTTAAGTGGCTTATGACCTCTGAATTCTATATTATCCTTCTGATCTTCAAGTTCTCTTCCCTTCATTGAAGACCCATAGACATCTTCAAATAAATCTGTTTCAAAGAAGTAAAAAAGATGGACCATAAGGCCTGATATACCAAGAGAGTCATGTCACTTGTTATTAAAAAATATCTTAAAAAGATGAAAAAGAAAAATAATATTAATCATATTCACCAACAGAATCTAACTGAAAAACCTTGACTGTCCCTCTAAATATGATTTTTATTATTTAAAAATTAGTCTACTAGTACAGGTGTCATAGAATTCTGAGTTTGACATGCCTTTACAAAACTTACAGTGTTAACAAAGCCTTGTCCTAAGCAAAATACACTTCTTAAAAGCTTTACATAGAATGCTTTGTACACAGTATACCTTTAGGGGCCGGGGATATAGGTGAGTGGCACAGTACCTGGCTGGCAAGTGTGAGGTCCTGAGTTCAAATCCCAGTACCCATAAAAAATATAATGCATAGTATACCTTTAAGAGTTGAATAATTTTCAACTATTAAAAGGACCAGATGCCATTAGAAAACATAATAGTCTTATCTTTGTACACAATGACAAACTTTCAAAAATGCAACAAAATGTATGATTATTAAATCATACTTACTGATTATTAAAATTGTAACATAACACTGGTTTCTTAAATATATAACAAAGTAATATCTTAACCAGAGCTTGAGTTCGGGCAAAAATAAAAATAAAAATCTCTAAAGGAGGCCCAGATGAAGACCAAACACCCTGTCTCCCAGTAAGACAACAGAGCTAGATTATCATTGGCTGAGGACAAACTTTAGTAACAGGTAAACGCGGAACAAAATAGACCTTGCACTTAAGAAATACATAATTCAATGGGAGACATCAGATCCTTACATTTATATGTGTGTTATTATAATATAACATTCCTGCCATCAAAGAGGGAAATTTTGGACTTCCAAGGAGTTGCATAAAACAGGATTCAGCCGGGCACGGTGGCACACGCCTGTAATCCCAGCACCTGGGAGGCCCAGGCAGGAGGATCGCTGCGAGTTTGAGGCCAGCCTAGGCTACAAAGTGAGCTCAAGGCCAGCTTGAACTGCATAGTGAGACCCTGTCTCAACAAGGCAAAAAAAATAAAAACAACAGAATTCAATGACTTTTAAATGCTGTCCACCATAATAATAATTCACTGCATATAGATAATTATAATAAAAGCCAGTTTTTAGAAATCTTAAGATCATGTCAGGTTTGTAAATTAGAAAATTATGGTCTTATACTACTTTGAATAGGTATATATGGTTCATTTATCTTAGTGCTACACCAAATAAAACATGTTTTAATAAGGGAGAAGTAAACACACTATGCTATGAGGAGCTCAATAACACCCAAAAAATTACCAGTTACCTCCCTTTAACTAACCAAAACTACCTCAAACACAAACTGAGGTTCAAGTTCAATTAGTTCCAGGTACAAAAGCCAGACCAACAATCAGTAGGAAAGGAAGAACCCATGAATTTCTACTATGCCAGCCATTCCTTCACTCAACAAATAAGTGACAATTATAGTATATGCCAGGCAGGAGCGACAAAGCAGTAAGGAATCTCCTAGCCTCGTTTAACCTCTACACCAGTCCTCTGAAATGAGTATGGTTATTATACCATGATCTTCAAAAAATACATGGAATACAGTCAAGGCCCTAGGACAGTACCCAAAATTAAGCCTTTCTAATACTAAAACCCACTCTCTTAATCTTCTCCTCACATTATGCTACCCATTAACAGTAGGAAAGCAGGCCACTCTCACTGGCAAAGGAATAATATCAACCTGTTTTACTATGTTTAAATACACTGAAAACTATAAAAATAATACTCAGAAAAATCAAGGAACTTGCCTGAGACCACTAAGTGATAAACAGAAGAGGCAGCACTTAAAACTCGTGTGACTCTTAGGCTACTACTACGAGATGGCCACCTTTTCTCACCAGGACTTTACACACAAACATAACAGATACTCAACACCTTGAATTTATTTAGGTTAATTAATGAAAA
>NW_004955423.1:8783115-8790059 GCF_000276665.1 Chinchilla lanigera | reverse complement strand
AAAAAAAAAAAAAAAAAAAAAATTAATGAAAACCTGAAGATGTAAGAGCCTTTCTCTTTGGTTCTATCTCCTTTACAGTTAAAATTCACAAATAAAAATCATTCACATGCTCAGTAATCACGGAGGCTTGTGGGTTCTCAGCATACACATGCTTTTGAAATCTAGATATATTTCATACCCAAATCTCATATTATTTATATGCATTTCAGACCCATATAGGATATTATTTATATATAGTTTTGATATAATTATAAATTTGAAGTAAAACAAGTATAAAATTATATAACACACAACTATGGACCATATCTTAGTCTCAGAAATCCCTTACAACACCCAAAATTTTGGATAGCTAGACACATTATTTTGAGAATTATCAGAATTTTTTTAGATATTGTACACTATAAATGATTTCTCAAACACTCATCTATTTGTACTACATTCCAAGTATATACACTTTGCTCTCATTTTCAGTTCTAATTAAAGCTACTTTACTTTGAAAATGTATGAAAGAATATAGAAGAAGCAATTTCTGCAAAATTTTTCACTCAGAATAGTTTATATAGTGAGGAACTATTCAAGCCAATTTTGTTTTCTCAACCATTATTTCATAAGTCTAGATGTACTACTACTGAAGTTTCTTTGTAATTTTTTTTAATGTTAATGGGGATTGAACCAACTCAGGGCCTTCTCACTGAGCTATACCCTTGGTCCTCTTTATTTATTTAATTTTGAGACTGGGGGTCTCACTAAATCCATGAATGGCCCAGGCTGGTGTCAAACTTGGAATCCTCCTGCCTCAGCCTCCCAGAATGCTGGGATTTCAGGTATGTGCCGCCACACGTGGCACTCCCTACTGAACATTTAACTAGTGCCTTTTGTTTAAAAGCATCAGCAGAGGCCAGGGATATAGCTCAGTGGTACAAGCACTTGCGTGGCAAGCGCAAGGTCCTGAGTTTGAGTCTTAGTAACCGAAAAAAAAAACAGCAACAGCAACTAAAAAATTATGTATGTCCTTTTTTTTTCATCATTTTTTAAAATTTTAGTTTTAGAGATAAAAGAACCAAAACATATTAACAAACAGACATAAACAAAACAACATCAAAACAATACAAACAATACAGGATTTCAGACAAGGTGAAAAGAAATTAGCAACGGTTGTTCCATCACATACAGTTATCTCCACATTGGTTACTCAGATAAACAAATACAGACATGCAAGAATGATCAAACAATATCAACTGTTAAAAATTATGTATTTCAACTATGTGCAGCACCTAACATCTTTTCATCATTTTAAGGTCTCTACTACAGAGCCTGACAGCAGCATATACCTGTAATCCCAGCAATTAGCAGACAGAGGCAGAAGGATAGCAAGTTTAAGGCTATACTGGACAACTTAAAAAGACTCTGTCTCAAGGACTGGGCATGGTGCTGTAGGCTGTAATATCAGCACCTGGGAGACTGAGGCAGGAGGACTGTTGTAAATTCAAGGCATCTTGGACTACATAATTAGACCCAGTCTCAAAAAACATTTAAAAAAAAAAAAAAATGCTGGGGTTATACTTTAGTTGTAGAGTGCTCGAGTTCAATCCCCAACACCAGAAAAAAAAAACCCTATATAAAAGTATTCTTCTGAGCATCATATAGATATTTAAATCTGTTAAAACTTAGATATGTGTATGTATCTATTCATATACATACTTTTCCCAAATAAATCTATAAGGAAGTAGGAGTAAAATGAAAAGGAAAGAAGCACTTTTTCTCTTTCTCTTCCCTACCAATGAAAGCTGTGTGCTTGCTTCTGAAACTGTTTTCAATTGCACAAAAGTAACAGGGAGGAGCAAGAGAAAGAAGCATAAAAGATGAGCAGAATAAATAAGTACCCCAAGGAGGGGGCAGGGTACTCTAGCTCCATGCCCAATGTTCAAGGCAGTACTCTGCAACTTCCGATCTTCTCACCCTCCATCCAGAATCCTAATGATCTGGGGTAAGCAGCATTCTCTCAAAGCCTGCTTACCCTCCTATAACAGCTAAGCACTAAATGCAGTACCAAATAAATCATCTTTTTTCATCCTCACAACTACCTGAGGACAGAGGCCACACAAAGTTCAGTAACTTGTCTAAGGTAGTAAGACTGGTAAGTGGTAGAGTCTAACAAGAAACCCCGAATCTCTTTTCTGCTCACTACTACACTACGTCCTGTTTTCTTGCACATTCCAAAGCCCCACTAACGTTTATCAGTACAAAACGGGACCAATCTTAAAGGAGCTGCTCAAACTCATACATTATAAGCAGTAACTAATTCACACATATGAGTGGAACAGAAAGAACCCAGAGCTCTGCTCTAATTAGGGAAGGTGTTAGTATAAGTATTGGAATAAGGTGGAATGCATTTTCAAAATTTTGGGAAACAAGACAACCCTAAAAGCTTACTACTCAAAAGTGTGGGACAAGGTAGTTATCCCACGGTGCTGCCAAATAGCACCGTCCATCTATACCAGAAGTTTCTTAAAATGCAGAATCTCAGGGTCCAGCTCACAATTAATCCGCATTTTAACAAAATCTTCAAGGCAATCCATATGCATTTTAATTTTTAAAAGCACTGCTCGCAAAACAGTGAACAACAACTTGAGCAGCAAGGGCCTAGAAAAAAGCCTTTGTGGTTTTTGGAAATCATTGATCAAAAAGCCTACGACTTCAAATCAACACAGCACTATGTTCTGCTAAATTTATAATTCTCAAAGTTTTCCAGTCACCAGTAACTCCAGTGTTCCACGGCACTCTTCCAAAACAATAAAAAAAAGAAAGAACTAAAACTGCACTTGCTGCCAGGACCACAGCACTCTCTCAGGGAGGGATTTAGAACTACAAGACTGTCGGTCACTACATGCCTATTGTTACTGATCTTGAAGGGGCCTAATTCAGAAAAGATGACACATGTCATGAAGGTGAGAGTTCAGAACTACAAATACCTGAGAAAAGTAAATGGCACTGTGTCAGAATACCATTGTCACTTAAAATGGATACAGATTATACTATCTAATTAATGCCACACTAAAAGTGCCTAAAATTTTTAGAAAAAATATTAGTACATTACAAACCTAAAATTTTTTCTTTCATACATCATGTGGAAAGTGGAACCGTAGTAAACTATTTTTTAAAGAAATAAGAGGCTGAAATAGCTTAATCGTGAATATATGGCTGTGAACTATACACTAATTCAAACTTATTTATAAAGATTTATATGGGGGCTGGGGATTTAGCTCAGCAGCACAGCACTTGACTGGCAAGCGTGAGGTCGTGACTTTGATTCCCGGTGGGGGGGGGGGATTTATAATGAAGCATAGTTGGCAAATAAGAGTCCTTCACAATCTTAAGGCTTGCAGAAACTTGACAATATTTACTGTGTGTAATGACTTTAGAGTTCTTAAATAACCACCTCAATTAGGAACAAATTGGCTAATCTGTGAACACTACATACACAACTGCATCAAATCATTGGTATTATAACACCATCCAAAGTTTTAACGGTTCTTAGTGGGAACCAGAAATCAAAATAGATTCCACAATCACATGGACTCAAAAAATTCAAAATACCAAGTACTGTAGATCAACTATCTCTATCCCATTACAGTTATCTGTATTATAAATTCTAAATATAATTTCATTGTGATAGAAAATATTTTCATGACTATTATATAAAAAATGTGACATAAATGTTTTAGGATATTTAACTTTTTTTCTTTTAAACAACGAAGAATGTACTGCTTCATCTGCACTGCCCCAATATTTTTTTAAATATAATGTTTACTTTTTTTTTTTTGAGACAGGTCTCACTGTGTAGTTCAGGGTGGCCCTCAAGTCACTATGTAACCCACGCTGGCATCAAACTCACAGCAATCCTCTTGCCTCAGCCTCCCGAGGGCTGGGATTACAGGCATGCGCCACCACACCCAGTGTTTTGTTTTGTTTTGTTTTGTTTTCTTTTGTTTTCCATTGCTAGGGATTGAAGCCAGTTCCTTGAGCGTGCTCAACACAGCTCTTCCACAGATCTACACCACCAGCCCAAAAACATGATTCAAAAATAGAATTCAAGGGCTGGGGATTCAATCCCCAGCACTACAAAAAAAAAAAAAAAAAAAAGCCAGGAGTAGTGGTGCATGCCTATAATCCCAATACTGAGGCTGAGGCAGGAGGATCCTTGTGAGTTCAAGACCAGCCTGAACTGCATAGTGAAACCCTGTCTCAAAGACAAAATAAAAAAATTCAAGTAATATCAATCTGAAGTAAATAAACTAAGGTAAAGGTCTAAAATGGGTACAGCAAATTTTAAAAATTTTAAAAACCTATTCCAAGATTCGCCTACCTTCTTTCCAACTTTGGGGAAGTTACTTACTCCTCTAATGCCTGCAGATCTATTTCCTCAGTCCAAGCAACTTAATAAAATTAATTGGATCAAACCTCTACAGAACTTTGGAGTCACTCTGACCTTATGTAAATAGGAGTTTTGGAGTCATGAGACCTGAGTCTGAATCAACATAAGAGTTTGAATTCATAAACCAGGTGACAGACCTTGGACAAACTATTTAACTTCTATGTTCCTTTTACTGCTACAGTTAAATGACAGTTGTCTTATCTCCTTTGGGTAATTATAAAAAATTACAGAAGAACCATATAAAGTATCCAGAATGGTCTTAGTAAAACCCACTTTCATGAAAACTGCTTTAAAAAAAAACTCTCCAAATGTATATTAGATATATAAATACTCAACAACTTATTTTAATGTTTCCTAAAAGATAAATTTGTGATTCCAAAGGAAGTAACATCTGAAAAAGTTTACACTATTACTGAGGGTATTAAAAGCCATCACATGGGAAATGTTGTACCACAGCAACAAAAGGTAAAAATCATTTTACCAAAGTTTTATACAGATTTTTGCAATGCATAAAACTCAACTGTCATACAAAGAATCAAATGAATCTAGATCCAGGTAGGTAAGGATACTGTGACAATAAAATAAAAATGATTATAAATACTTTACTACTGGAAATGCATATTTTTAAATGGGAACTTGGTATAAAATACACCTCTCTTTACAAACGCATTTTACTATTCCTTTCTTTCAAGTGAAGCAATATTTAAAACTTCATAGAACTTGACAGGTAAGTATTAGAGATTCATAGATTCAAGAAACTTTAAATAAATCATCTGATTTATCCTCTTTGATCATAAGTTTTGTGAACTTTGTTTTTCCCCACTGTTATGTGTTTACTGGTTAAATAAAGTTAATGTGTATTTACCCAGTCTGTGAGGTTTGCAATTCTCACCATAGAAACTGTCACATCTCATAAATAGTTTTTATATTTTAGCACTTAATTCTTTTAAAGTTATTACTAACATGTAGGTCTTACGCTTACTAAAAGTTTTTATAAGCATGCAGTTCAAAAGGCCATGTTGTTTTGGCTGTTTCTTTCAGGAAGAAATTTTTTATATTCACAACATAATTAGAATTCTAGAATTGAGAAGCTAAACCTTTACTAGTAATTAAAAATCATGCACATGCAAAATAGGGAACACAATCACATTTTAAGGTCAAATACACTTCACAAAAAAACAACTTCTGATATAAATAGGGTTTCTTTTAAATCACTTCAATGACTTTAAGAGTCTATACTTCCTTAAAAAGTGCACGAGGAATATTTTCCTTTTGACTAAAATACACCAACAGCCTTGATTTTCCACTGAAAAGATTACTTTTGTGGGGGTCTGTCGGAGGAAGGTGGAAGATGTGAAAAGTTATCCTAACTAAAAGAAAACCTTTTGTCACCTCGACTCGTTCCCACTGTGGTTGTGTGTGTGTGTCTGCGTGTGTGGGTGACTGGGAGAAGGAAGAAAAGGGAGGGCAGAATAAGTAAAATGACAGTTTACGAAGCCCGTAAAATCTACCTTGGATCAAACTCAATTTCACAAACTCCACAAAGGTCTCCGGATTTGCCTAGAGCTACAGAGAAAAATCAAGTCAGCACCTCCCATCTCCAAACAGACTAAAATAAAAGCCTGTGGTGAGCTTAGCCTTCACTCACCCTCGCCCTAAGGGAGCAGGCACACTGGCTCTCAGGGAAGAAAAAGCACAACACCGTTCTTCGGGCCATTGTCAAAAAAGAAATCAGCCGGGCGTGGTAGCGCACGCCTGTAATCCCAGCACTCGGGAGGCTGAGGCAGGAGGACGTTGCAAGTTCGAGACCAGCCTGGGCTACAAAGTGAGCTCAAGGCCTGCCTGAACTGCATAGCCAGATCCTGTCTCAAAAAGACAAAAGAAAAAATAAAAAAGAAAAGAAAACAACAGGGGGAAAAAGGGGAGGGAAAGATGGAAAGAAAAAAGGAGAGGAGACGGAGGAAGGAAGGCAGGGAAGGCAGGAAGGGAAAGCAAAGGAAAAAAAGGAGGGAGAGAAGAAGAAAGAGAAAAAGAAAAAAGGGGAAAGGCGAACGCGTAGAGCCCACTTGACCAGACCATTCCTCGGGCGCAGTCACTGTGGAACGCATCTGACTCTTGGCTCTTAAGAAAGACCCGCTGGAGGCGCTCCGGCTGCCAAGCCTCCTACCTGTCAGTGTGACTCTTTGGTCCGGAGGCGCCGACAGGTCGCGGGTTCCGTGCACTTTCAGGGCGCCCGCACTGGCAGAGGCTGCCTGTGCTCCCGGGATTTTCGGGGCTGCCCCCCGGGCGCGACCCTTCATTCCCAGGGACAGCAGGCGCCCTTTGTACATCCACTTCTGCAGCTTCCTGACGGTCACCGCGGGCGGCTTGAGGAAGGGGGGCCCCTCGTGGCAGCCGTCCTTGCCGCCGGGTACCGCGGCGGTCCCCGCAGGACCCCCGAACGGGTTTCTCGAGGGCCGGCCGGGGTCGCGGGCGCCGGGACGCAGCAGGCCGGCGGGCTCCGTGGCCC
>NW_004955423.1:8780632-8781857 GCF_000276665.1 Chinchilla lanigera | reverse complement strand
GCTCCGGGAGGCCCCGGGCCGCGGGATTCGCTGCCCTGCGCGGGAGGCGGATGCGGAGCGGTGAGGCGGGGAGGGAGAGAAAACCGAGCGGGAAGGTGAGTCCAACCTGACAGCCGCGAGGTTTTAGTGAGGAACCTGGAGAAGGGGAAAGTGCCCTCGTGGCCGCCACCTCGCCCTTCACCAGCCCCTTCCCAGCGCCGCCGCGGCGCGAGGCACGTCAAGTCCCAGGTTGAGGGAAAACAGATTGTTTTGACACAGGGTGAGTGCAGGTGTATCTCGGCGCACCGTGTTCCACAGATGCACTGGTCGCTCTCGCTTCTCCGGGAGCTGGCTAGTTAAAGGAAGTTTACAGCGGTTCCTTTTCAATCAGGAACAATCCTTTTGGTCAGAAAAAAAAAATCACCCACAGTGTCTATTAAGTCTTTTCCCCTTCTTTTTAAAAACTAATACATGCTACAGCATTCTTACAACAACCAAAACTTGTGAAATAGAGCCACAAATATCCTATTTTGCAGCTTAAGTATAAATAAATTCACTCTTAATTTTAATTCACATAGTGGGTTTAGAAACAAGTGAAAATGAGAAGCAATGTAATTTGGAACTACCAGCCTTCGCCCAGAATATTAAACCACGCGCAGCAGTATTCAACTAAAATCCCGCACGTTGCTGCATATTAATTGACTTGGTAGTAATTGCTAAGGATCAGAGTTAGTACTGTGATTTCAGAGCTACCATTTTTAGACTTTACATATTGAAAAGGACTTTTAGCTACTCTGATATACTAAAGCCTGCACTTGGTAGGTACTAAGAAGTATTTGCTGAATAAGTGCATGCATTAGTGAATAAAATAAGTTAGCTCTAACTTAACTGTATTTCCCTGCTTGAGTTGTGTCGTCTGCATCAAAGGCTCAGGCTCTAAAGTTCCTTTGATCTGTACTAGCCTTATTAGTACCTAGTCTCTCTGCCTCCTGGAACGATTTTACGTCCATCTGTATTTGCAGAAATCTTACCAGTCCTTTATGTTCATCTGCTTTATTCCCTGTGAAGTCATTTCCAAACTCCCAGATGAACATGATCTCAAATTCTTCCTGCCCAGCACCACAAAACAAACAAACTTCGGTACTACCTGGTCATAGTATATTTAAGGTTTGTTTGGTTTTTTTTTTTTTTTTTTTTTTTTTTAGATTCACCATGGATTAATCCCTTTCCATCTCATATTAATAGA
>NW_004955423.1:8777735-8780532 GCF_000276665.1 Chinchilla lanigera | reverse complement strand
TTTTTTTTTTTTTTTTTTTTTAATGCAATTGTATGCATGTCCTACCTTCCTTATAAGAATATTTCAGCCGGGCGTGGTGGTGCACGCCTGTAATCTCAGCGCTCGGGAAACTAAGGCAGGAGGATAGTTGTGAGTTCGAGGCCAGCCTCCACTACAAAGTGAACTCAAGGCCAATCTGAACTGCATAGTGAAAGCCTGTCACAAAAAGACAAAAAAAAAAAAATTCAAAACTCCCTAAAGCCAGACTCATTCTATTTGACTAATGTATTCTCCAGAGTATAGCATCTTAAATACTGTATATGATAAATATATATTTTACTTAATATCAGCTCTAATTTAGAGAAAACAAATGGCTTTAATTTCCAGTCTATTGCCTAATGCTCCACTAGACCTTACCATATTAGTGTTGTTTTAAAGTTCTTTCAGTGAGAAATAAGAAACACAGTTTGTTAAATAATCTTATCTGGGAAAATGCTTGTTCCACTATAACATACATACATTAATTTTATAGTTCTACAATAATTTCACTTTAGTATTCAAAGCTATTTAATGAATAATCAAGGAATAAAATTATTTCTTAGTGAAATATCCCCACAGGAAGCAAGTGCTAGCGAAGCTGCCAGTAATGGTGTCTGTAGGCACAATTTGATCTCTATCTTAGAAATTGTTTCTGTTCCTACTCTGTTGCAAAATCTTTTTTCTTTATAGTTAACAGATTAAGAACACCATAAAGTGCACATACTTGTGTGTATTATATATATATATATGGGGAGGTTTAGGTTGAATTTCATCTTTAACACGTCAACTTGTTCAGCAGTTATGAAACACTGTCCAACATAAAATACCATACATTGTTCTAGGAATTACTCAGAATTAAGTTTAATGCAGCACACCACATCTGAGCTTAATGCTGCTTTAAAGTTGACAGTGTTCTATCCCATGAATTCACAATTTTACATACTACTTTGTGTCATAGAAATTAATAAGGTAGTCACATCCATGGGACACTATATAATGACCTTAGAATGTAAATTCTACCTTTCTTTATGTGCGTTATACTTCAGTAAAGTTTGTAAAATTAATTCTAAGAACACAGTGCCCACAGAACTCACAGTTCACACAGTGTGTAATAAGATACGAACAGAAGCTATACTTTGTAAAATCTCTTTCATGTTTTAACAATATATCTCCTCAATTATCTCAATTTTCATATCCTTCTAATTGGCAGATTCCCCTGAAATTGGGGTAGGGGGTGGCAATACATCTTCCAGGGGTTATACTTGTTTCTCAGTGACTTGGAAATCATTTTGCTGCTCCATGAATTAACAGCTATGTGTTGGCACTGTCACAAAAGATATAACAACTATGGGATAATAGGTCTGCAGTAAGGCAGGGCGCCAAACTAGGGATAGAGGAGTACTGACTCAGTCTGTGAGAAGGGAAACAAAGCAGGGCAGGTTGAGACAGAGGGCTAAGTTTAACAGTAACAGGGGAAGTATCTATGTATAGTACAGTTATTTTCTAGTCAATTTAGGGTGTGTTTATGTCTCACTGGGGCTCAGTCTACCATCAGAACTCTGAGTGGAACCAAAGGCAAGGTTAGCTCTGGCATTTGCCCAGGTTTTCTCCCTAAACTGCCACCCAGCAATCTTCTCATGTACACCTGCCTAGTGTGCAGTACAGCTCCATCAGTACTCAGGGTGAAGTTCTAAAGCTGATCTCTCATAACTCCCCTGAGAACTGTGGATGGCATGTTCTTGGTATAGCAACTAGTACTGCTTCATAATTAATAGTACCTGGCAGTGTGCAACATCCTTTATCTCATCCCCATGCAACCAAAGTCAGAAAGAAGACTTTTGGTGAGTATGTATATGTTTTCTAACGTTAGAAATGTAATCATGTTTTAGAATATTCAGTGATATTTCAGAGTCCCTTACTATATACCATATATGGGATCTGCAGGGTAACTTGCTCAAGTTCATCTTAAGAGAAATAAACCCTGTTAGATTGATCCTAAAGCCTCTACATCCCTGTGGCATTTCCTTGAACAGAAATAGAGATGAGACGCTTACTATAATGGTACTTGCACTGATGTGAACCTTCATTTTATAAATAATTTAGTTGATCACCTTTCAGAAAAGTTTAATATTGTATGAACTTTGTGAAATGCAGCTAAACATTGGAAAGGTGCTTGGTGAACACTTGAATTCTTCTCATTGCATTTGTTTTCAACCCTGTTAGAACTAAATTCCCATTTAACTGTAAATCTGTTTGCACTAAACCACAGTGGGGAACTACGTCCTGAAAAATATAATCTGATTTTAAAAATAAAACAGGCTACAAGTAAGCACTTGTAAAGGCAAACTATATGTGTCCTTGATGACCTGAAGCTTTCAGATAAGCCTCTTTAAAAAGTGAACAGATGGTAAGTAAAGGGACACTTCAGCTCATCTTTCCTAAACGACTGGACCTCCCAGTAGTCAAACAGCTGATGACAGGAAGTCGTTCTGTTTCAAGGTTTTTGTCCAATTAAAAAGCAAAGAAGATCACCATTTTGCACCCCATTGTAGTTTGGGGCTTATTACAAGTGAACAATATAATACAGGACACGTATTTTATAAGATTATTTATAATAGTCACCCAAAGAATCATACACAAGAGAGTGCAGGAAATCTGTCCACACACTAAAGACCAAAGAATCCAGCTGAGGGCCTGGATCCCATGGAAATGGTCCTGCATGAGTTCAGCTGAAGGGGGCTGGGGATTTAGCTCAGCGGCAAAAGCGTCTGCCTGGCAA
>NW_004955423.1:8771689-8777010 GCF_000276665.1 Chinchilla lanigera | reverse complement strand
CTGGGTGTTATAAGTTGACTACCAGTTGTCAATACACTACCCTCCTAATGAAATAATTTGTCTATTAGTGGGTCTAGACAAAAATCACTTGTGGCTACTGTCACAAAGAAAGGATACCTGTCATAATGGCTTCTCATCAGTACCACCTATAGTTGTATTCATTTTATTTTTCTCACAAAAAATGAAACTGCATTTCATCAACCTGAACATTTAATGACTACTTTCCAGGAATTACGTAGAACAGAGGAGTATTTCAATAACAGTCTGCAAAGTCCATACTTTGGGAAACTATTGGAAAAAGGACACATTTCTTCAACATATTAAGCAATTGAAATTTATAGACTTTATTTTCAGCCTAATATAAACAAGGATCTGTTTTTAAAAAATGTGCCGGGGCTGGGGATTTAGCTCAGCGGCACAGCGCCTGCCTGGCAAGCGCAAGGTCGTGAGTTCGGTTCCCAGTACCGGAAAAAAAATAAAAAATAAAAAAAAAAATTTAAAAAATGTGCCAATCAGGAAAGCTTGAACACTGACTAGATACTTGATGATATTGAAAAATTATAATTTTTGATGGAATTTTTAAAAATTCATCTTTTAAGCCAGGTGTGGTGGCACATACCTGTGATCCCAGCACTCGGGATGCTGAGGCAGGAGGATCATTGTGAGTTCAAGGTCAGCACGAACTGCACAGTGAGACCCTGTCTCAAAAAGACAAAAAAATAAAAATAAAAACAAAAAAATTTTTAAAATTCATCTTTTAGAGATAAATATTGATAAAGTAATATGAATTCAAGTATTTATTTCAAAACAGTTGAAAAGGAGGAGGTCAGGGATGTGCGAGAATTATTTGAAAACATTCTTGTAGATGTTGAAATTTTTCATAATGTTTTTTAAGTTTCAGTAGGTGTGATGGTTAATTTTTTTTTCTTTTGGTTTTCTGTGATAGGATCTCACTCTGTAGTCCAGGCTGGCCTTGCATTCATCATCCTTCTGCCTCAGCCTCTGGAGTGCTGGGATTACAAGTATTGCCCACTATACCCAACTTCTGGTGGTTAATTTTGACTGTCAACATGATTGGCTTGAGAGATACCTAGGAGATTAATAAAACTCACTTCTGGATATGTCTGGATGGTTTCAGTTCATAATTGGCTGGCTCCAAAGCAGGCTGGCACGACACACAGGCATTGCAAAGCAGAAACAGTTTATGGCAGGCAGAAAGTAGCAAAGCTCTTTCTGTCTGTTATATCTTATCCAAACTACTTAAGGCAGGAAGCTCTCATACCCTTAATCCCAGTGCCCTTGATCATAGCATTGCACCTTGAGTCAATCCTAGCATCACACACTCTAGATGCAGGCACCTCTAGTCCCACCTATAACTGCATGAGGCTTTTTTTTTGTCTTTTTGAGACAGGGCCTCACTATGCAGTTCAGGCTGGCCTTGAGCTCACTTTGTAGTCCAAGCTGATCTATACTCCCAATGATCCTCCTGCCTCAGCCTCCCGAGTGCTGGGATTACAGGTGTGCATCACCACGCCCAGCTTTGCATGAGGCTTTGTGGTAACATCTAGACACAGCCATTACATTCCGCCCCTGGCCCCCTAAAGACTAATGCACATCCCTTTATGCAAAAGGCATTTAGTCCATCTCAGAGTTGCCAAAGTCATAACAGTTTCAGCATTGCTGAAAAGTCCAAATCCAGAGTCTCCTTTGAGATTTAGGGCAAACTTTTACCTCAGAACCCCTGTACAAATAAAAAGAAAGTTAAACACTTCCAACATTCAATGGCACAAGATAGACATTTCCATTTCAGAAGTTACAAATGGAGATAGCAAAGAATGGGAACAAAGTAAGACCAAAATCCAACAGGGCAAACATTAAATCCCACAGTTCCACTTTCAGCATCCCTGGCAATCTGTGGCAAGTTGTGAACTCCAAAGAGCTTGGGTGGCTCTGCCCACACCTGCGGCACTGCTAGTGGTTGTAGCTCCCATGGCTTCTCTCTTGATCCAGCTGTGCTCCCTCCTTGCAGTTTTCCTCAGGTGATCCACATTCCTGGCTTCTCCAAACTTTGAGGTCTCCACTGCCCCTTTGGCTTCACACTCACAGTTTCATACACTGCCCTCTCAGGAGTACACTGCCTGGCCTCCCAGGCCTTCTTTTGAAATTGGTGGAAGTTTTTCTGACCCCAGGACATTATATGTACTAGGTATTTCCATTTTGCATGCACTTGAAACCAGCATCATGTGGATGATACCGCAGTCTGCTACGGTTCCTTCTTTCTTGGCTGTAGTGGTCCAGTCCTTGAGTTGCTGAGTACTCTGAACCTAATCCTGAGGAACCAATTTTTCAGGCTGCTGCCAATCTGGAACATGGTGCTCTGGGGTTTTCTTCTCAATGCAAAGTCTTTCAACTTTGCAACTCTGAGGCTGAAAAGTCTGGAGTCCTGTTCTTGTGATGTCCTCTGGCCATCTTTTCTGTTGTCCTCTGAAATACTTGGCTTTTTCTTGCTAGTCTTTTCAGTGACCAATTTCTCCTCTCTTCTATCTTTGCAGGCTGCAACCTTATTGGAGCTTCCTTTCTGGCCAAACTCTCTACATTTTGAACCATCCTGCCAGGCTCTTTGCTCTTGATTCTCAAAATAAATATAGCTAAAAGCTCCTACCTTTTAACCTTGCCACTGCCCCAACATTAGACTGCCTTGGAATTTCTTCTGCCAGACTAATTAGTTTGTTACTCTTAATCTCAGGTCTCAGGCAATGTCTCCGGACATTAGGAAAAGGCAGACAAACTTTTTGCCAAGCCCTGATGCATATCTTCTGGAATCCAATGCAGTCCTTCTTCCCAGAAGAAACCTCCTGAGCCTATTCTTTACCAGCAGAATTTCTACCAGTGTTCTGGTCTTCTGTGCTCTGACCAGAATATCCTCTCAAGTACAGTCTTAGGTGTTCCAGCTTTGGTTTTTCAGCCAGCATCTTCAAACCTTTCCTAACTCTTCTCTCTCCCACAAGCCAACTCCAGTGGCTCCTAAACCACATGGTCAGGTATAGTCACAGCAGCGACCCCACTTCTCTGCTACCAAATTCTGTCTTAATTACTTTTCTCATTGCTGAGACAATACATTGACACCTAAATTTAAAGGAGGAAAAGTTTCAGTCCACAATTGACTGACTCCAGGATGGGGTGGATGGCAGGCAGAGAGTCATCACAAACTGTTCATGGTGGGCCAAAGGTAGCAAAACAAGCAAGAAACAATCACAGCTCTTTCCATCTGTTATATCTTACCCAGGGTACTTAGAGCAGTAGCACTCATACATACCCTTAGTTCTAGTGCCCTTGATCCTAGCATTACACAATGAATCATCCTAGCATCAGACACTGTAGATCCAGGTACCTCTGACAAAGCCCCATCTATGACTGCATAAGGCTTTGGGGGTGCACTAGACACAAGCCATAGCACATCTCTAGTGCACTTGTCACTCTTTCCTGTGGCCCTACTCACTTGGCAAAACTCATCTCTGGTTCAAACTACCTTTCCTACATACTCTGCATTTAAGCTTGGAGGGCTTAATGTGGCTAGAATAAACATAAGTGATCCCCCAGTGCCTCTAGACAACTCCACTAAATACCCATAGTCCAATCATTCTCTTCGTTTCTCAACTTTCAGTGCCATTCTCACTTCGTCACTCTCAGTTGTCACTTTTCTCATCGTTACTCTGAGATAACAAAAGCACTGTTACTTCTGAGGAGAGAACTTCTCCATCCTTCATCACTGTATCTACCAACCAGTTTTACCTGTACTATATTTGACACTCTACTGTGCCCTCCTTCGTGTTACAATGGAAGAGCTACTCATGCCCTCAGTTGAGGCCAAACCTCTGACCTCCTCTACCTTTCTCCAGACTTCTCCTCAAACTGCCTTCCAGGCTCGCATTTGCTGTTCCTTCTGCCTGAAGTAATTTCTGCATAACGTATTTCCTCCTTTAATTTAGGTCTCACCTCAAATGTTTCCTCAGAGAGCATCTCCCTAACCACCCTTTCTGTAGCCCTGATATTTCCTATCCACGTATTTTGCTAACTTTTTCTTCATTGAATTTATTTATATTATACATTATATTTATTTCCATAAATGTACTGTTTAACATTATGTAGACGTCTATTTATATGGCATCACTACCCTACATTACCACAAATGGCTTATAAAAAAGTTCTGGCCTAGGTAGGTACTCCACACATATTTATTGAATTAAAGTGTGATTTTTGTGCCCAACAGGAAGTTAACATATGCCTCCATTTCTTCAATAGTAACATTGGTCTGCCATTGTTTTGTAGAGTGCTACTAAGAGAATTAAAGGAGATGACAGTCAATGTAGATGAACCTTGAAAACATGCTAAGTGAAAGAGGCCAGACAGCAAAGACCACATACGTATGATTCCATCTATATGAACTATATAGAATAGGTAAATCCATACAGATAGAAAGTAGGTTAGGGCTGGGGATTTAGCTCAGCGGCACAGCACCTGCCTGGCAAGTGCGAGGTCGTGAGTTCGATTCCTGGTTTTGGGGGGGGGAGTAGGTTAGTGCAGGGTGGGCGGGACACTGCCTGTTGGTGGTGCTATGACAAGCAGAAACAATGAAGTGGCACCCAGGATTTGGAGGCAGATTTATTTTATGTCAATGGGCACTGATCAGGATCATTCCCAAAATATTAGACCCTGATCTCTGATGGTCTAGGGCTCATATTGGATAAGCGAGCAGGAAGTACAGAGGCAGAATAGCTTGTCAGTTAAGGATTGGTTTATATAATGTGCATCATAATGACCAGCTGTGCATCAGTGACCAGCTATTTCTAAGAGTCCAGAAACAACCAGAACTGGAACAGGAACTATTACCTGGGCAACTAAGAAATTGAAGTATACTGGTTATAGGGGAGGTATTTTCTGTTACAGTGGGGATGTGAACTTGAAAAACCACTGTGGAAGTGTGGAAATCGGTATGGAGATTCCTCAAAATTAGAAATTCCATTTGATCCAGCTCTTCCCCTTGTAAGTATCTTTCCAAAAGAGTTAAAGACATCATAGTCCAGTGATACACACATACCCATGTTTACTACAGCACAATTTATAACAGCTAAATCTTGGACACAGACTATATGCCCATCAACGGATGAAAGAATAATGAAAATGTGATATTTGTGCACCATCAAGTACCTCTTTGCCATAACAAGGGATAAACTTGAACCATTTGTAGGAAAATGGGTGCACTTTGGGCCATATTGATATGGCAAATAAGTCAGACACAAGCTTACATATCACATGGTTTC
>NW_004955423.1:8767924-8769569 GCF_000276665.1 Chinchilla lanigera | reverse complement strand
AAAAATAAATAAATAAATCTGATGCTGGCAAAAAAAAAAAGGTTAATGATTTTCAGGCCTGGGGAACGGGAGAAATGCTAATTGCTAAAGGGCATAGGGGCTCTTTCAAGGGTGATGAAAATATTCTGAAATTAGATTTCAGTAGTGATTGTAAAGATACTAGAAAATACTGAATTGTATACTTTAAAATGGTGAATTTTATAGTAGAAATATCTCAATTTTCAAATAGGACTATTTTCTTTTTATTTTTAGCTACACTTCCAAATAATATTCAGAGAAAATCACAGTAAAAATATGTTGTAAGGAAACCTGTAAAACATGATTGAAGATGCAATTAAAAACAAAGGTGATTGGATTAGGCAGTTGCTGTCAGATAGTTTCATGTCTTAAATCCTAGTTTTTCCATAGATCCTTCAATTATTCATATTCAGCAAATAAACACAAATGGCTTCTTAATGTTTACTATTTTCTATCAATTAACAAAAAATTCACATCTAGATTTATAAATCTAAATAAAGCAAGACTTCTCTGACTCCTTCAATCTCTCACTTCACCAAGAAAAAAAAAAAGAAACATTTTTCAGCATTTAGAAATAAATTCCTTTGTTCCCTGCTTGAAACTCATATAAACAATTGATTTTTTTATTTTTTTTGGTACCGGGAACTGAACTCAGGACCTTGTAATTGTCAGGCAAGAATTTGAGCCACTGAGCTATATCCCTGGCCCAAAACTCATGTAAACAAAACTGAAGAATATCACTTAGCCTCATAAGCAAGGAAGGACTGAGAAAAACCATAATTATACTGAAAGACACTTAAGCAAACATATCTTTAGCTATTGTATTCTTTCACTGGAGGCTTTTCTCTAATGTACAGGGTAAAGAGCTACATATTACCTACCATTGAGTAGCAGAGTATCAATTTGGGGGGGATGCTGACCAAAAAAGTATCTGATAACTTCTTTTGTAACTAGAATCATATTTCAATTATTCAAGTATGTGGCTAACCTCATATATAGTATATATAACTATTTCCGCTAGATTTCTTTTCATTATACAAAATCAGTTACTTTCCTTCCTACCTTTTTTTTTCCTAAAAGCACATATAATGATGAATAATTATATGATTTTACTATAGAAAAATGTCAGTTGTATCTGCTTCTGTTTTAAATTGTGATGCTTGCATACAATTATGCACACATGAGAAACTGGAATAGAGTGTACAAAAATCCAAGAATGCCCATTCAGAGTAGAAATGATACATTCCAAAGAACACAGCTCAATTACATTCTTTTGAAAAAGGATAATTTTTAGAGTAACATGTTTTCAAAGGGTTATAGATAAGTACATTGAATCAATAGATTTAACCTTTATGTTTACTTGGGATAAATACTAATAAGTCACACTAAAAAGTTAGTATAATCTCTTCAGTCTGAAAAGTTTTGTATCTGGTTACTTGTCATGTGACAAAGCAGTCATCACCAAAGAACTTCTTTCCTAGATTATACTTTTTTTTAAAGCTGAGATCATGTGTTAAATCTTTAAATCTGTAGGTTCTAGTGTTCCACTTTTCTACCATCTTTTAAACTCCGGACAGAACCAGGCGTGGTGGTGCACGCCTGTAATCCCAGCACTCAGGAGGCTGAG
>NW_004955423.1:8618982-8766259 GCF_000276665.1 Chinchilla lanigera | reverse complement strand
AAACTACATCCTCAGCCCTTGTTTGTCCTTTATTTTAAAACAGGGTCTAAATTACCCAGGCTGAGCTTGAACTTTTGATCCTCCTGTCTTAGCATGCCAGAGTGCTAGCATTATAGGCATGCACCACCTACACCTGGCTTTTAAAACATTTTTAGAAGCATTTGATAAAAGTGATGTTTTCTGTAAATACAGAAAAAGCCCCAATAACTCCTCCTCCCTTACAAACACAATTATTAAAGTAGATTCAGTTTTTAACTTTGAAGAGTAGTTAGCCCTGGAAAATGATGCTCTTTGATATTTTGACATCATTAGTATTAAAATTTTCCAATGATACAGAAAAATTATCTTACAGCATAGTATCTTATTATAAACATTACCATGATATTTGCTAGTGTATTTGATCTAACATGTGTGAAAAAGGAAAAATAAAAAATTTACTTTAAAACAATTTCAAATAATCTTATACGAATGTCATTTTTACCAGAATCTCCATGAAATTGCACTGGGAAAAATGTATTTTTCTTTACATGAAGAAGAGATTTGCTAATCTTTTTTTTAACTGCACATACCAGTCGGCAGCCTCATAATTACATGCCCCAAGACTGTTCAAATAAAAAGAGAACAAAGCTCCTAACAAAGTTCAATGCATAAGTCAAGACTGCCTAGAGGTATGAAAAGTTTTATGTCTCTGTTTACTTCAGGAGTAAATTAAGTGAATGCATATTTAAATCGTGAATCACAGGTAAATTTAGCTCAAGTACTATATATGGGGAGAAATAAGAGAATTCTTTCTTAGAGAAAATCTATTAATGAAAACTAGGCATACATCCAAGGTCTGGATAATGCCCCCCTCCCCAGAATGCAATCATGAAAGGACAAGATAAAATTGCTGTGAAGTAAAAGTCAAGTTAGGGATTTGGGATGTTCTGATTCTGAGTAAAGCGTACGCCCTGTCTGTCAATTTTGAAAGATGGACAGAATGTGCAGCACCTACTGAGGACTCTGAAACGGAAAGAGAAGCAGGTGGATTGAGGGCAGCTAGCGTTCAAAAGACCACTGAACTGGAGGTGAGTTTATCTTTCTTTTTTTTCCTTCCAGTGCCCCTCAACCTGAATGCAGTGCAGCCTCAAATCTGGAAATGGACACTAGGACCCAAAGAGAAAACTCCCAGGGAAGCCCTCCAGTTTTTTCCTACTCAGCTAGAGCTAGACGAGAATTCCTGATTTTCGGAGAGAGTGCAGAAATCCCCGGGGCTTGTTCCTTCTCTGTGTTCTTTGGTCTTTCAGCTCCCACACACTCCTGTGCCGATGATGGCAGAGGCTGCAGTGAGAACCTAGAGGAGGAAACACTGAGAAGGAGACGTTTTCTCTGCATGGTGCTGCTGCGGCACCAAGACAGTGGGACGAATCCTCACTGTCTCTTTCTGTCTGCGTTCTTCTGCTGCCAGGCCTCCACGCAGGGACAGGTACAGAGTGTGCAGCACAGCCAGATAACAGCTTGGTGGACGGAGGGCCACAACAGGAAGCGCTGGGGATTCGGAAAGGACTAGAGAGAGTTGGGGAGATGGTTAATGAATTCCTGGCTCAGCACGGAACTGGATCCTAATCTGCATACCAGAGACTTTGAAAACTAAACTTGAAAAACAAATACATATACCGTCATCCAGGTCCAAACTGACTGCCAGATGACTCACATGTGGGACATACCTGAACAAGAAGGGTTTGCAATCCTGAGATTAATGTCAGAACCACAGCCTACAGATGGTGGGCTGAAACTTGCTGTCTTACCTAATCAGATCAATCGTCTGCAAAAACAGCAACAACAAAAATCAGTGTTCTCTTGAGGATTTAAACAAGACACACTTTGAGGAGATAATAGTCAATACATGCAGAAGACAATTCCTAATTACTTGGTGTGACAGTTAATTGTGATTGTCAACTTGACTGGGGTGAGAACCACCCCAGAAACTAGTAAAGCACACCTCTGCGTGTGTCTAGGTGGTCCCGCAGGCATGACCTCGGAAACTGTGTCTGGTCCCTGGTCCCTTTCCCTCTACTGCTCTTCTCCCACGCTCTGCAGTGAGCAGATTTGCTCCACCTTCTGTTCTGCTATGATGTTCCTGTTTTGGAGCCAGATGACAGAGCCCTGAAGGCTCTGAACCCATGAGCCAAAATAAACCTCTCTTGCTCTAAATTAGAGGTATCAGGTATTTTGGCTCAGCAACTGGGAAGCTTATTAATATACTTGGGGTACAAAGTACTAGGAAAATATTAACTTGCATGGTAACAGATACTAGCATGAATATGAGGCAGATGTTGAAATTATTTGACAAGGACTTTATTATTATGATGATGATTATTATTATCATTATTATTATCATTATTATTGGTACTGGGAATCGAACTTAGGACCTGGTGCTAGCCAGGCACTGTGCTGCTGAACTATATGCCCAGCCCTGACAAAGACTTTGAAACAGCTATTTTACTAATGCTTCAACCAAAAATTGTGAACTATCTTAAAACAAGTAGAAAAATAGAAGGTCTCGGCAAGGAAATAGAGGACCAAAACAAAAATATCAATAATTTAAAATTGAAAAATGCAGTAACCAGAATAAAGAAAAAATGTTGATACATCTAAAAGGACAAAGGGATGTAGCTTAGTGGTGAGTGCAGGTATAGCATGTGCAGCACCCTGGGTTTGACTCCCCACAGGGCAGGGGGTGAAAAAAAAGAACAGAAATGACAGAAAAGAGTCAATGAACAGGGGAGTGGGTGTAAAAAAATGAACAAAGAGCCAGGCATGGTGGCACACACCTACAGTCCCTCCCAGCTACTAGGCAAGGTAAGACAGGAAGGTTGCAAGTTTGAGCCTGGCCTGGGGAACTTAGTGAAATCCTATATCAAAATAAAAAATAAAAAGTTAGGGATGTAGCTCAATAGTAGACTGCCACTTGTATTCAATCCCCAATACTATAAAATAACAATATAATAATAAGCAAAGCCCCAGGGATCTGTGAGTCAATGGCAAAAGGTCTTCTTGTTTTGTGTTTGAGGCAGGGTCTCACTCTGTAATTCAGGCTGGCTTTGAATTCATTATGGAGCCCAAGCTGGCCCTGACTTGTGGTAATCTCCTGCCTCAGCCTCCCAAGTGCTGGGATCACAGGCATGCGCCACCACATATGGCAATGGCAAAAGGTTTAACATTCACATCATCAGAGTCCCAGAAAGCAATAGAGTGTGATGAAGAAAAAATATCTGAAGACATAATGAGTTCAAACTTTCCAGATTTTGCAAAACGAAACAAAACAGAAAAGAGCCCATAAACATATAGAATTAAGAAATTCAGTGAGCTCCAAGCAAGACAAAGCCAAAGAAACCCATACCCCAAAATCACAGTCAACCAACTGAAAATTAAAGACAACAACAAAATTTTAAAAACAGCCAGAGAAAAATAACGCACTACTTAGAAGGGGCCAATGACTGAAGGCAGATTTCTCACTAGGGTTATAGAGATCAGAAACAAGTGTATAGAATTTGTCAAGCATTGAAAGAAAAGAACTGTCAGCACAGAATTATTTATCCAATTAGCTATCCTTCAGGAATAAAAATATTCTCAGATGAAGGAAAAAATTAAGACAACTCATTGTCAGTAATCTGTTCTAAAAGAATCACTAAATGTAGTTCTCCAGAGAAAAACAACAGAGAAATTTTATAAGAATGTTCAACCCACTTGCATTTAATGAAATTGTTATGTTTGGGTTTAGGCCTATCATTTTATTATTTGTTGTCTACATGTTCCTCTGTCATTATTTCCCATTTTCTCTGTCCCTTGAGATTTTGGAACATTTTTTCATTTTACATCTTAATTTGTATGTGGTGATCTCAACTCTATACATTTATGTAGTTTTTTTCAATTGGTTGGTCTAGAGTAGGCATGTCCAACAGTGGTCCACAGGCCGCATTTGACCCTAGACAGCTAGTTATACACCCTCACATGATGGTAAAGTTTAAATATTATTCTGTGATTTTTTAGCAACATTTTTAATGACTTAATTGCCCATTGGCAGCTCTGGAACACTGTGTTCCAGAGGGAGCAGTATAGTGCTAACTCCACCTCCCAATATCAGAGGTTACGTGAGCTTCTGTGACTTGGTGAGCAAAAGGTGATTACCAGTGACAGTATTTCTACCTACCTATTCATGTGTGTGCCTGTGAAGACAGGTGTTTACTGTCATTAAGCAGATGCATAAAGTCTTCTATTTCATTATCAAATGTGGGCTTGTATTTTTTATAACATACTTTCATAAGTTAAAATATTAGAAAGAGATTGTGTTATGTACACTAACTATAGTATTCATTTTATATATAGCCCAAGACAATACTTCACTCAATGCAATCCAGGCAAGCAGAGAGGTTGTATATCCATGTTCTAGGTAGGGAAATGATACACATACTTAACTTCTCACAGTCCATATAAAATCAGTATTTTACCACTTCAAGTGGGATGAACAAACCTACCAACATATGGGACCTCTTATCTTTCTCCTTTATATTATCTTTTCTCTCAGATGTACGTACATTGAAACCCTGTAAGACAATTTTGTAACTTTTGCTTTCAACTCTCAGCTATTAATTGAATATCTAAGGAAGTGTATATATGAAGAATATATGAGGAAAAAGTGTTATATTTATCTAGATATTTACTATTTCTATTGTTCCTCTTTCATTTATTTAGTGAAATTATTGGTTTTTTGTTTTTCGAGATAGGGTCTTACTGTGTAGGTCAGGCTGGATTTGAACTCCCTGGGGAGCCCAGGCTGACCTTGAATTCTCAGTGATTCTTCTGCATCAGCCTCCTGAGGGCTGCATTTACAGGTGTGCACCACCACACACAGCTCAATGAAATTATTTGGTAGAATGAATTGTATGTTTCTCCTCTCAACAGGGCTGACCTGGTGTCTTAGCTTTTTCGTTGCTGGGAAAAAATCCATATGCACAACTTCAAGGAGAAAAGGTTTATTTTGGCTCACAGTTTCAGAGATTTCAGTCCATGGTCAGCTGGCTCCAAGGCAAAAACAGAATGGTGAAGGAAAGCTGTTCACCTGCTGGCAACCAGGAAGCACAGTGAGCAATGATGAGCAAGACGGAGACAGAGACTACGAGAGAGAGAGAGAGAGACCCCTCAAAGTCATGCCTCCAGTAACTCAGTTCCTCCAACTAGGCTCTACCTCCTAACAGCTCATTCAGCTACTGCACTCTTCAATGGGTTAATCCATTGCAGAAACTAGTGCCCTCATGGTCCAGTCACTTTAGTACCTCTGAACATTGCTGTTAGACATCAAGCCCTCACAATACATGAGTCTTTAGGAGTTACTGTACAGTTAAACCATAACACCCAATGCCAACTGTTGGAGTCTAATCTGCCATCAAACTAGTCCACACTGAGTATGTACAGTATAGCAGCATTCCTATACAGGAATTGCCTAGTACCTTGGTGACTGTGTTGAACCCTTTCTATCATGGAGGAAATCTGTCCTCCCTGGAATAGAAACATTGTTCTGTCTTAGTTCATTTTCTCTTGCCAAAGCATAATACCTGAGCCTAGGTAATTTATTTGAAAGAGAAGTTTATTTTGGCTAACAAACTGAAAGCCCAAGAGGATGGTACTGGCATCTTAGCTTCTGGTCAGAACCTCAAGGTGGAAAGTGGAATGGCAAGTAGAAGACATGCAACAGGAAACCAAGGAATATTGCTTTGTGACAACCCACTCTTGTGGTAGCTAATCTAGTCCCGTGAAAATGAGAACTCATTCATGCCTGCAAGATTACGTGAATCTGTTCAAGAGGGCTCCAGCCCATAACTCAAATTCCTCTCACTATGCCCCACCTCCCAACACTGCTGCATTGAAGAATTAAACCTCAACATGAGTTTCGGTGGTGACAAAAAATACTTAAACTACTGTATTACACTATTCTACATAGGATTTTGCTTATCTACCTGCACTTCTGCCAGTACCATTATCCATGGAATGTCTTATTGAATGTATGACTTACAGAATACATCATTCATGGACTTACAGAATAATTTTGTACAGGGAATTTATTTTGTAACAAGAGAAAGTTCAGAGTTCATGGTCTCTATATGTAACCCATCATGCAAAAGCAGTTAACCAACCAGAACAGCAGAGCAGCCTACTAAAGGCCTAATTATGGTGTCAAACAAGAGGCAACATTCTGTGAAAGGATTACATTCTATCATTTACGACACAGGATATGCTTTATATCAGCAAACAATATATTATATTATTTATACAATGGCAAGATACAGAAATCCGAAAAAAACACACTAGAATTATGGGGGGAAGGGTTTTCCTCTCAGTAATATGTTTATTAATCCTCCCACAAAATATGAAACATTGAACTTGGTTAAGTTAGAGATCTTAGTTCAGATGAGAAGATTGCATCTTTCAAGACACAGAAGTGCCTTCAATGAATTGTAATTTGAAACTAACATCTAGAAATTTTGGGATCCTCATACCAAAGAGCTAACAGATAAGAAGGACATGTATCCATCAGCTCTTGCTCCAATAATACTGCACACCAAACAACCACAAACATCCCAGAGGTACAGGAAAATGAATGCTTTTTGCTCGTGGATCTGTGTATCAGTTAGGGTGACCCTGTTATCAGGAGAGCTTTGCTATAGATGCCTCATTCTGTTGCCTGAAAGAAGTACAGTGGCTACCTATAGCATACCTCTGAAGGCTTGGTTTGGAAATGGCATGCTATTTTGGCCAACATTCCATTGGCCAAAGAGAATCATAAGGCCAAGGCTAAGGCCAAGGATATTCAACTTTCAACATATTCAACTTTCTGATCCCAGTGCTTTGAGTTTCTAACTACCTCCTCTGGGCTGTTTTTCCTCAAATGCTGGTAATCATATTTGATACTATCCAGTACCCCATTCTCCTGGACATCTGCCAACCCATTTCCCTCCTTGATCACAATTTGTCAATACCTCTTCTTCTCCCGTCTGCAGATGTACTTTGTTCTCAATCTTATACACACTGAAAACTCACCTCAGTTACTGTGTACTAGCAGGAAATCTAAACCAATCCTTTGCATATCCTGAATACGAACTTAATGGAACAGAACTAACATTTTTAAGCACATACTCTGTCCAAAATACTGAATTATAGTCAGATCACTTATTCTTAGGACTGAGAAGTAAGACTTGCTATTCTCACTTCACAGACAAGCAAGCTCAGGCTCAGGAAGCAAAAGTACTCATCCAGGGTCACAGAACTGGTAAAAGCGTTTTAGAATTCACACTGAAAAATACACCTCATTTCAAATCCCTAAATAGCTAACATTTTTCTTGCCACTCCGGCCACAGGTTTAACCCTTTCTTTACTAAATCTTGGAATCTAGCTGTTGTCCTCAGGAAATCTGAACAGGTCATTCTCACTAGTTCTGGGGAAAATGCCCAGTAGGAAGTTAAACAAAGACTTTTTGACTAAGGTATTCTTCAAAGACTTGGTTAGAGAGGCAGGAATAAAATGATGGCCAGGTAAAGATCAGTGGGAAATCACCCACACTACTGATACAGGGTGGGTAAAGGCATAGAGGCAGACAAGTACAAAATGTGCCTGGAATAGGAAGGGGTCTGCTACAACAAGAGCACAGGATCAACTGCTGGGTACATGGAAGAGAGAAGAGGTTTCACATTCAGTTGGGAAGAATTTCTGAGGCAAGGCTGTGTATGAAAAGAGGAGTAAATGCCTTTTCACCTAATGGAAATCATAACGAAGTAGCAACTACTGCCAAGGCCTGTCAAGGCTGAAGGAAAACAAGGCTCTCATTCCATCATATTATGTTAACAAAAGAATGAGCCAAACTATAAACTAATTCTCCATGCAAACATTCCAAAACTGCTCTTGGAAAAACACAGAGAGCTTGGTATGCTAAAGTACCCAAGAAAATGTGTGAATGAGGTCAATTACCGGCCAACAAAAAGGCAAAGAGGAATTAGGAAAATGAGTTATAAGTAGAAAGTCTACCAAAAGAAAAGCTCATCTGAAATCTCCCTTTGGGAAAATGTGGAGCAAATATTTAGCAACATCATCAGCAAGGTGATTAACAACAGGAACAACTGCACTTGAACTCATAGTTTAATGAAACATTTTTAGAAATACATCATCAATTTCTCTCTAAATATTTAAAGTCCTAGAAATATAAAACTTCTTACTGCAAATGTAATTTTGATACATGGAAATGGACACTCTCACCATAAATTATCTCCCTGCATCATTTAGAGAGGCAGTCATTTCTGAACTAATAAAAATAAGAGTCACTAATGACTTCTGATTACTGAAGGCCAGACAAAAGAGGAACAATATTGCCCTGTAGCCTTAGGAAGGCAAACAGTGGTTCAGAATTGCTCACTTGTTCATTCATATGTCCTCAGAGCATGCTAAACTCATTTCAAAAATATCTGCTTGCTTTCACTGGTATACTGCAATGTTCCCAAGCTTTGGATTTAAGGAATTATCATTTCATTTTTGGCTAGTAACAAATCTAGTGCCAAAAAAAAGTACTTAAATTGGTCGTCGTATCCATTTCCATACAAGATTCTAAACATAGGGCTCACTCATCCTTAAACTTTAACAATTTTACCATACTCGATCACATCTTTGCTTGTGACATCACTTGACCCTGAAAATCTCTTCCTTCTTGCATTTAACCCTGCCCTGCCCAAACCCTTCAGAGTCTTACTGATTATAGAATACATCCCAAATTCCCTTTCTCAGGCTATTAGAACCTATATAGTGTGATATGGCTTCTGCCTATTCTCACTGATTTAATCTATTCTGGCTGCTTTAACAAAACACTAATAAGCAATAGAAATGTATTTCTCACAGATCTTGAGGCTGGAAGTCCAACTTCATGGTGGCAATAGATTTGATGTGTTTGTAGACAATGTCTTTTTTGTTTTTGTTTGAAATACTGAGGTTTGAGCCCAGGGTCTTTGTTGCACCAAGTTACATCCTCAGTACTTTTTTATTTTTTATTTTAATTCATGGTCTCACTAAGTCACTAAGTTGCCCAGTCTGAGCTCAAACTTGTGATCTTCCTGCCTCAGCTTCCCAGAATGCTATGATTAAGGGCATGTGCCACTATGCCTGGCTGATAGTGTCTCCTTTCTATGTCATCACATGGTGAATGGGGTAAGGGACCTCCATGAACTTCTTTTTATAAGGTCTCTCTAATCCCATTCAAAAGTATCACATCCTAATACCATCATCTTGGGGATTAGAATTCCCACATTTGAATTTGAATAAGGCATACAAAGAATCAGACCATAATTCACCTTGTACTATTGTCCCCTTGACCTCCAACCATGCTGGCTACCTTTCTGTTCCTCAAACTTGCCAAAGCATTTCCTGCTCAAGACTTTGGACAAGAATTTCTTTTTTTGCAGAAAATTCCAGACTGTAGTGTTCATCCTTGAAATTGCAGCTTAAATGTCACTGCAGCAAAGAGTTTCTGGTCACAGCTTATCAAGTTAATATAACCCTTAGTTATTGTGGGCTGATCAGGAGTGCAATCTCCTGAATGAGGTACAGTGAAGGCTAAATAAAAAGAGGCAAGTGGAGTGATTTCAGGGCTCCAGGAGGATCAAAGCCCTCTCACAGATTTCAAGATTCTCTCAGGGCTAAGACCAAGACCTTTTCTGGGTGGCCTGTATTTATTTAGTTATCAAAAGACCGGAGGGGAGTACTTAAGAAGGGCTATGAACCACTCAAGGACTTCAAATAAGGTATTAAATTAATTCACCCAGGAGTGAGATGCCAGAGGCTACAGTCTTTATCTAGTTGTGTCCTTAGCTGTGAGCTTGTCTTATCCTTTAAGGCTTTTTAGCTTCGTCCCCCATTACAGGCCTTAGTAGGAATCAGTGGCTCACAGAGGTTCTCTTACTATGAGTCCACTGCCCATCTCCAGACAAGGAGCCTAGGCTTTGGACAGACTCACAGGTAAATATGAAATGCCAATTGGTTAATTTAAGTCCTGCTCAGGGCTGCTTTGTAGTGGTCTCCATCAACAGCCCCCATCCAGACTGTAATTATCTTCTTTATTGGTATATTTTACTTATTTACTGTCTGTCTCCCCCACTAAGATGTAAGCTGCAAGGGGCCAGGGATCAAGCACAGATAGAACTCAATTTATTTTTCAAGTGTCAGTTCAAATATTATACTTTCTATTCCCAAGGCCTGGTTCATGGTTAATAGCTGATGAATGAGGAGGCTGGGGATTTAGCTCAGCGGCACAGCACCTGCCTGGCAAGCGCAAGGTCATGAGTTTAATTCCTGGTACTGGAAAAAAAAATTCAAAAAAAAAAAAAAGCTAATGTATGAATGGATGGAAAAGGATCGAGCCAAAGGCAAAGGTCTTAACAAGAAGCATAAATCAGGCTAAGATGGCAAGAAAATAAAAGAATTTCTGAAACCAAGACACTCCACAAAATCCATGGTATCAATAATATGATACCATTTATAACCTTGTTTGCTCTACAGCAAACAAGGGACCGATTGGCTCAGGTTATAAAGTAAATTACTTCAAAGTAGTTTATTTAATATTTGTTTTAATCTAATAACTTTATAATATCTTCGACCACATTCTATCACAGAAAAGGATGGGTACAAATAATTGTAAACTTGAATACATGCCACTAAATAATATCTTCAAAAGGATTATCTGTTTAAAAAAATAGGTAAATAAGTCACTGTTTAAAATTGCATATTTAGGGGGCTGGGGATTTAGCTCAGCGGCACAGCGCCTGCCTGGCAAGTGCAAGGTTATGAGTTCAATTCCTGGTACCAGAAGAAAAAAAATAAAATAAAATTGCATATTTAACTATTGTCCGCAACAATAGATCCAGTTCTGATAAAGTATATCTCCTAATCAGGGTAGACCTTGCCATCTATAGTAAATACTAAATATGTTTTAGATAATTGGTATTTATAACTTCTGCTTTGCTTTAAAGAATACTAACATTAATAAATTAATGAAAGGGCTGGAGGTTTAGCTCAGCAGCATAGCGCTTGCCTGGCAAGCGCAAGGTCGTGAGTTTAATCCCTGGTAACAGGGGGGGGGGGGATAAATTAATGAAATGCCATTAGGGAAGATGACATTTTAATAGTTCTTATCATTCATGATAATAAGCTGTGACTTGCTACTGCTAAACAGAATAGCCAGTGGCTATTCTTTACCACTTCAAAAGAAGGATTCTATTCTGATAAACATTTTCCTTATTAGAAAGTGCTCAGTACTGGAGATATTTCAAATGTTTACATTATTTGATAAATGGAAGTCCTAATCTTTTTTTCTAAGTACTTTTTCCCAAAGTCATCTGCCAAATGGCCTTCCTAACACCTTACATTTAAAACCCACTTTCAAATTTTTACCTGATCTGTCTCGTTTTAGGAATAAAACTGGGTAAAACTTGGCTAGGGATTTATTTTCCAACAGCAGATGTCAGCCATCACTCCGATTTCAGGAAATTTTTCAAAATTCACAAATTGAAAACAGTTTTCCAAACTATCGAGAATAAACTAAACACTGAAATCTGTTTTTTAGTGGAAGAAATAAGATCTTAAATCATGGTAGTCAGAGAGGGGAAAAATCATCTCAAATGAGTAAAACACAGTCCTCCAAGAACAGAACTCCTGAGCTCAGGATAAAGCGCATCCATCAGGTACACGTGTTGGTTTGTTATTTTAGGGCCTCTCTTAAGAGCTGTGCTTATAGAAAGAACTCTTTTCTCATTGGCTGCTATAAATAAAATTTGAACCATTATATCATGTCTTAAAGGGGTTTTATGGAAATACCAGGCATAGCTTCAACTATAGCAATTTATACAAGTACTTCTCTAAATACATGTCTTGGAATGGCTGCTAAGCCACTTAATAAAGGGCATTACCACTTCTGCTAAGGCATATTTGTGTGACAGATTAGACCTTGTGTAGGCACCTATTTACAGGTTAAAGCCTGCAGGCTTTGAGAGGAGAAAGCAAGCAGTTAGCTCACCCCGCCTGGCCTCTACTCTCAGGCAGCTGTGTAATCCCACTGAACCTGTCTGGCAGCTTGAGCAGTAGCTGCTGCTACTTGTAGATAAGACCCTCTCGGAAAGCCCGATAGCCCTAGTCAATAAGGAAACTGCGGAGAGTGACTGGAATTTTCTAAAACATCAAAACAAACTCACTGATTTGAAAATGTGATGATACCTAGTCATTGCAGAGCCAGAGAGCCCTCTGTGATGTATAATTTTTGCTACAGTAAGATAGATGGCAAGACTTTGCTTCTTAAAAATAAGTCATATGCAAATCTTAAATCTTATCTGGATCATAATCAACCATTGTTTGCTTACTCCTCATTTTATCCCTAAAGCAAAATAAGTTACAATAGCCGTAGAAACAAGTCCACATTAGATTTCCACAGTTCTTTCAGCCAACTTTTCCGAAAGTGTGTTCAAAACATGGCTAATATTTCACAAGCTCTCTACTGAAGAGGTAACAGATCCATGTTTCTTATTTTTTTATTTTTTTTATTTTAAAGAGAATAGTAAAAAAAAAAAGCAAAATTCAAACAAAACAAAGCAAGGATATTAAAAATGATACGGAGTTTCAAACCAAATGATAAGAATTAACACTTGTTCTTATATTACATATTATTATCTTCAACGAAGATAATACCAGATTGCTCAGATTACCAGATGAGATCCATGTTTTTTAATTAGTATGGATTTTCTTGCCTCTAGAAAGGCAGAATTGCCAGGTGTGGTGGTGCACACCCATAATCCCAGCACTTGGGAGGCTGAGGCAGGAGGATCGCTTAGTTCCAGGCCAGCCTAGGGCTACAAGGTAAAATCAAGGTGAGCCTGAACTGCAGAGTGAAACCTTGCCTCAAAAAAGACCAAAAAAGAAAAAAAAATTTTTTTAGAAAGACAGAATTGGCCTGGATCGGGAGCAAATGAGTGCCTCATAATAAAATGGGCTTCCAGCCGGAGGAGCTACCCTCTAGGTTGGAATCTTTACCCTCTAGGTTGGAATCTTTACGCTGAATTCCTTAGTGATTGTACTAGTTTACCTTTCCACCAACAATGTAGAAGGGTTCCTTTTTCCCCACATCCCTGCCAGCATTTGTTATTATTTGATTACTCCTTGGTAGCCATTCTTCCTGGAATAAGATAGTATCATAATGTTTTCTTCATTTGCATTTTTCTAATGGCCAGCGAAGTGGAACAGAGAAAAAGAGAGGGAGAGAGAGGGAGAAGGAGAGAGAGAGAGAAGGAGGGGGAGAGAGAGATGGCTGATTGATAAATAAAAAGATCTTGCTGGGCATGGCGATGCATGCCTGTAATCTCAGCACTCTCTCCCTCTCTCTGTTCTGCCTCACTGGCCAATAGAAAAATGCAAACTAAGATAACATTAGGATAGCATCGTCCTCTAACCTTTTTCTTCTTGCACTTTTGTGTTTCCCTACCGTAGTATCTTCAAATTATGCACGATTAAAACAACGTGGGGCGAGACCAGCCCAGTCAGACTCTTCAGGGACAGTATGCAAACCAAGTGGATAGCAGTCTGCCTTGCAGCTCTTTCTGGGTTCTTTATTCTGTTTCAATTACTCCTCTATGCTTATGCCAAGATCATACTGTTCTAATTTTGGAGTATTTAAACATGGGAGCAAGTATGTCCTCCACATTTTTTCCCTGACTTTCTTAGCTATTCTTGGACATTTTTTCTTCCACATGAATGCTAAATTCTGTTCACCTGGCTCCAAAACATAATTATTTTTGTATACATAAATTGTGATACATTTTTATCAGTTTTGAGGGGTGTTACAGAAATGACTATTTCTTTCAGTGTTTATTGTCCACTTCTTCCTTAGTAATAAAATTTTGGCTAGGCCAAAGCTCCTCAGACAGATTTGATTTTCCAGCTTGCCCTGAAGCTGCCTGCGGCCAGGTGACTAAGTTCAAGCCAATGAAAAGTTAATAGAAGAGACATCTGCAACTTCCAAGACCTGCCCTGCAGTGGTACTGTAGGGCACTTCCCGATGCCTCCTCAGAACTGCTGGCCTCATTCCCTTAGCTATTTAGTCTCAGCAGCACCTTGCTCCAAGAACTGCCACCTGCTTCAAGGGCTGTCACCTAAGATTGCTTCCTCTTCCCAGGGCAGCTCACATCCAAGAACCTTAACTGGTTAGTTCAGCCTCTTATCGCAAGGGGAATTCTTTGGCTGATCAGAGCTCCTGAAGGTTTCCTAGAACTGGCTGAGTCTTTGTTGTAACTGCATCAAAGTTCTTCTCCCTTTGCTCAGCACCCCCACCCTCCCATGCTGGCCCCAAGATCATTCCCAGTAAACTTCCTGCTGTCAGTCCCTATCTTGGAGACTGATTTGCAGGGGACTGAACTGAGACATGTTTGAAGGGAGAAGCTGGATGCAGATAAGAGAGAGCATAGAGAGAAAAGAAGCCCAGCTTTCTGACATAGGGGAGCATCTCAGCAGCCCCGAACGGCCCACTCAGACTTTCATGCAGGGAAAAATAAGCTTCTAGGTTGCTTTAACCACTGCTAGTATTACTATGCTAGTGTTAATACAGAATTATTAACATCTTTGGATCTTATTTTTACACACATGGAGAAGTACTATGGGTGCAGTGATACTTTTCCACAACAGCCACATTAAGGAACCTGCTGCTCAGGAAGCGCTTCCTTACTGATGAAAACAAACATCATTCTTTTGTCTTTGGCCAGTACAGAACATGGTTTTATATCACAACACATGGAGTTCCAGATTCTTCAGTTTCTGAAAGAGGAGACTTGTTTTGCTGTTATGCCGATCATCAAAGATTGTAGCCTGGAGAATATGCTGCCTTCCCTGAGGTACTGTGGAGAATATACTAGAAATAGAGGAGCCCAGTTAAAATGATGGACAGTTATACTGCAGCTGTCAGGAAGGGAATATGTCAGAGTAAAGAAAATGGTTCTTTCTCTAGCAAAGACTTTGATGCTGGAAAGATACACCTTGCAAGCTCCATGGAAGACATTGTATCTCCACTGGGAATGGAAACTGCTGAATGGCACACAACAACTGCACCAAAGGGAAAAAAATGAATTGTCACTTATCACCCCCAAATAGAAGTTGTACCAGGATCTGGCCTGTCCTGTGAGGCATCCACAGGATTGGAGCGTCTTGTATTCTTACGTGCATTTCAGCTCTGATGAGCTGGAAGCCCTGCAGACATGCATAGATTACATTGCTGGATTTGTAGACCTGGAGGTGAGCAATAGAGAAGAACTTCATGATGTGTTTGTGAGTCTGTATGATAGTGAGGTTGTCTTGGCTCCACTTGCAAAAAATCCACAACAACGGGCAAAGTGCGCAAAGAAACTGGTCTGCTAATTGTTCTGTGCGCAGAAGATCCGGGCAAGTGGCATGGCCAGGTTACACAGGATACTGCCCTAAAAACAAAAGAACCTTCACCAACCTAGCACCATGTTTGGAAGTTGTGGGCGATGGAGGAAAGTGACTTCTCAGTTTTGAGGCTTTAAAGCAAAAATGATTTCCACCAGCAGTGGAAACCGTTCTCCATCCAGGAGCAGCTGAACAAATGCTGAAAATCTGGCTGAGACAGAAGGTCTCGCTGATGACTGTGATTAGGTTCTCCTCCCTTTGACTGTCCACTCATTATGTGAAGTACTGGAAATAAAAGGGGAAATGTTATATTTTTAAGTGATTTATTAGAAAGCATTGAGATTTGGCCTGCAAAATGCTGAAATGTGAAGACACTTGTGATTTTCTCCCAGCTGATTAGTGTCCCGCCCACTGTCAGCTGGACAAAGTTCTGTAAGTGTCACGTCTGATTTTATGAACGAGCTCATGTCCTGGAGAGAGGGGCAAGCTGCTGTTCGAGCCCCGGCACACGGCACACACAGAAGCCTTCGTTACAACTTCCCGTTTGTCTCATTGTGTAGCCATAAACTAAACGGTTCATTTTCAGACAGCTTCCTGAAATTTTGGTTTGAATTCTTCTAGGAAGAACTTTAATTCCTCATAAGAAAAATCTACTTTCTGAGCCACATGGCTAAGTTTTCTGCAAAATTATCTAGAACATCATTCAAGGGCAGTTGCACTCTTGTAAAAGAAAAAAAAAATCTTTTCTTAGCTTTTAAACATTTTGACTATATCATGAGGGTTTTGCATAGATACATACTTTATACATAGACATATACTTTATACTGGAGTAGACAGCTTTAATAATCTATATTTATGCTGCTGCAAAAGTACTTGATAAATTTAAGTCATTAGTACTCTACAGTGAACCCTGTTGCTAGCACTATTCTTTGGGAAAAATATTGATCTTTGTATGGTAGAGTAAATAAGGCCCTTTTGAATATTAATATCTTTTTCTTTTTAGTACTAGGAATCGAACTCAGGAACTTGCATTTGCCAGGCAGGCACTTGTACCACTGAGCTATATCCCCAGCCCTTGAATATTAATATATGTAGGACTAAAGCAGCGACTACATCAAATTGGTGAGGGAGGGAGAAACAACTTCTTGCAGGGGCCAAAACCAGAAAAAATGTCTTCATACATCTTTATACTACTTCTGTATGAAAAACCTGGCCACATATCAAAGTAATTCTTGTTCAGTTGCTTACTGTTTTCATAACTGGAAACCTTGGCTGGGTGTGGTGGCACACGCCTGTAATCCCAGCACTTGGGAGGTTGAGGCGGGAGGATCTTTGTGAGTTCGAGACCAGCCTGGGCTACAAAGACAAAAAAAAAAACACCAAAAAACAAAACCATAATTGGAAACCTTAAAATTGTCAGATATGCATGGATCCCTAAATTGTGTACTTACTACTTTATTATGTATATTCATATTAATTATGAAAGATTACTTTTCAGTCAGTACTATTGTCCTTTGCAATTTTACTTGGAAATACATTTGCAAAAAAAAGTTGTCTTTATTGAATCTTTCATTTTAGTTAGTGTTTGTCAAGTAAGAATAAAAAGTAGCTTTTCCCCTCTTTCCGTGGGTTGGGAATGGGAGGGACCTAAACTGAGATGTTTACTGAGGCCAGCAATTGAGAATTAAGTTTGCACTTCAAAAAAACAACAGAACAAAAAAGAAACTATGTTTGATTAGTTAAAGTGAAAATACCCAATTAGAGAATAGGTGGAAGGTTTCTAATTGGTTGAACTTATGTTTTTGTTCTACTGTTCACTCCAGGTTCTGGTTTGCAACCCAAGGAGAGGGAGTCATCTTAGCCTAGTAGCTTTGCAATTAAAACATTTTTAACAGATTAAATGAGTTTGTATGTATGAAACTCTTTGGACATACCTATGCGACCTAAGTCCCAAAGGAGTGTTAGCTATTATTATTCTGTTTTTTTTTTTCATGGAAATTCCTAGCAAGGACCCATCACAGTAGATAGTGAGCACTTTGACCTTTCAGTGCAACTCAAAGGCTTATATAAGCTGGATATTATGGCAACTTGATCATTATTGCTTGTGTTAGAAAAGACCAGGGAATGTCATAGTATTCAATGTTAATACAGCAAAGGTTTTCCCAGTCCCCACATCCAATGAGTTCTACAAAATCACTGAAGGACCCAGCTTAATAGGAGCACCCAGTGGTTTCAGGAAAGACAGACCAGGGAAAACTGGTGTCCACTCCAATTTCCCAGCACTAGATGTCATATACATCACTTTGACTGCACGTTGATGGAAATTAGTCACAAGGCCTGGACTAATAGCAAAGAAGCTGGGAAGTATGGCCTTCTTGTATTTCCAGCAGAGAGAACCAGATGTAGGCAAAGAGAAGATGTACCTACCACATCCATTCGCTGCTTGCTTCACAGCACTTTCAGTCTGTTCAATCTGTGATGCTCTTTGTCCTTGTTACTTTAAAATGATGGTATAAGCCGGGCGTGGTGGTACACGCCTGTAATCCCAGCACTCAGGAGGCTGAGGCAGGAGGATCATTTCGAGTTCGAGACCAGCCTGGGCTACAAAGTGAGCTCAAGGCCAGCCTGAACTGCATATTGAGAACTTGCCTCAAAAAGACAAAAATAAAATAAAATAAAATAAAATAAAATAAAATAAAATAAAATGATGGTATAAAGCATACACTGAGAATTTGGATAAAAGTCACTCATACAAATAGTACAACAGTTGGGATTAATATTCTTCACAAAGGTTATAACACAATACAATAACATCACCAATAAAAAATGTATAATTACTGAACATTTATTAATAGTTACAAACTTCTCCTGAGACACACACAGAGGGAAGACAAAAGAAAAGAACTTCTAGACTATCTCATATTGTGAGATAATTTGTAGTATTAGCTGGATTTCATAGATAAAGTGAGGTTCAGATAGCTTAAACCATTGATGTGAAGTCACAGATAGGGAGAAACAGAGGCAGGAATTGTACTCAAGAGGGCTGAACCCGAGCTGAGGTATTTTCCACCATGATACAGTAGCAGATGCATCACAGCTGCGATCAATTACATGCTCTACAAACGGCTAAGATTCCACACCTGGATAGCCCTGTACAGCGGCATTATACTTTGTTTCACATGTCAATACTAGAAAGCTTCTTAAACTTTATCTAGTGCAGCATTCTGTTTTCTTGAAAAGAACTGTGTGTGTGTTTGTTAGGATATGGTGGCTTAGAAAAGATGTTTTTGTTTAGTTTTTTTAATCACAGTCTCAAGATAAACAGTCCACACACAGATTTGCTTCTTGGGGGCATTCAGGGACCCAAGTTCCTTTCAGAGAATTTTTGAGGGGTCCTCAGGCTTGTCATCAAAGTAAAGCCACTGTATCCCCATTCTGGCCAGCAAAGAAGGAGGAAAGACAACATACACAAGGTATATTAGGATCAGATTTCTACTTTTTTTTTTTTTCTCTTTTTGAGACACGGTCTCGCCATGAAGTTCAGGCTGGCCTTGAGCTCACTTTGTAGCCTAGGCTGGTCTCAAACTTGTAAGATTCTCCTGCCTCAGTCTCCTGAATGCTGGGATTATCAGTGTGTACCACCACACCTGGCTAGGATCAGACTTCTAAAACATTAGTGAAAACAGGAGGAAAAAGAGAAACAAACCCAAAGGCTTGTGAAGGAAAGAGAAAAGAAAGTGACATTTCTTTGCTTTCGTGGTAGGAAGAGAAATTAGGGGCTGAAAATAGGAAATTTTATCAACCACAACTTTATTCACATCTGTGTTAGTCAGCTTTCTGTTACTATGACAAAATACCTGAGAAGATAAAGGATGAAACATTAATTTTGGCTCATGGATCAGAGGTTTGAGGGCTGGTTGCTTGACCTTGTCACTTTGATCTGTAGAACCATCATGGCAGGGGGTACATAATGGAACAAAGCTGCTCTTCTCACTGGTGGCTGGGAAGAGGGGGGCAGGGTCCAGTGACCTAGCTTTTTTTTTCCTCCAGCCATTCCCAGTAGCACTAGTGCCTTTAGCACATGGGCGTCTGGGGGACAGTTAAGATCAGAGGAAAATGCAGGCTTGCCTTTCCTCTCTTTTTTCTTCCTCTCTACTTTCATTACAGGTAGACTTAGGAGGAAGAAGAACCTGGAAAGTTCCACTGAGCTAGCACACTTCAGTCATGTGTCTTACCTGAAATAGTTAACTGGGATGCTGGGGCTAGGGCCCTCTGGTCCTTCGAAAAATTTTTTTTTTATTGCACCATTCATTAGAAAAAGAATCTGCTTGCATTTTTTCTGGCATTTTTAATTAAATTTAATTTTTAAAGTAGGAATTGCAGGCACATGGTTTAAAAATCAAAATATCAGAAGTATATGCAGAGAAGTCCTGTTCCCATTACTGCTGGGGAAAATGCACTGGCTAATTCTGGAGGTGATTTTATTATGGCTAAGGTAATAGGGAGGATGTTCACTAATGAGGAATATTTTAAAGAAAAGGCAGGGGCAGGTAAGCAAAAGAATCCAGACAGAGTCAGGAAGAGGGGTGATTCTCTGCAGTTTCACGTGCCAAAGTGTTGGGGAATTTCCTAACCTTCACTACTTTCTGGGAGTACAGGGCTCAGATAAAGTTCAAAGTCCTCCTGTTGCCTATACATAACTAGTTTTTATTGATTTCTTGCATTGTTACAGTATTTCCTTATACAAATACAAGCAGATATAAATATTTTTATCCTCCTCGTTCCTTTATTATATTATGTCCTGGATATCTTTCAATATCCATAAAGACAACTTTATCTTCCTTGTGTAGTATTCCATTGTGTGGCTATACCATGGTTAATTAGTTCCCCATGACACTTGAATTGTTTCTATCTTGATCTTACAATGTTTCAATCAAAAGCCTTGCATATATATCATATATACATGTACAGGCATATTTACAAAATTAATTCCCAGAAGTAGGATTGCTGGGTCAAAGGGTAAACATAATTGTAATTTCTAGATATTGCCAAATTGTGTTCTGTTGGGGTTGGACCATTTTGCTTTCCTAATAAGCCTGCTCCACATATGCTTATAAAGAGGCTATGTCATCAAATGGAATTTTTCTATCAAGTTACATCATGTACAAGTACAAATTCCTTATGATGAATGTGATCATTACATATACCTAAAATGTACCAATAAACTTAATAAAAAAAATTTTAATGGAACTTTTCTAATCTAGCTGGTGAGAAATGCTATCCTTAAGTAGTTTTGTTAAAGCTTTTTTTTTGGTGCCAGGAATTGAACTCGGGACCTTGTGCTTGCCAGGCAGGTGCTCATGCCACTGAGCTGTCTCCCCGGTTGTTAAAGCTTTTTAATTCAACAACTACCATAAAAAGTAATTTAGAAATTGAAGTCTGCTAAACATACTAACCCAGTAAAATGATCAGCTCTCTACCCCAACCAGTATAAACCCAAGTAAGTACTGTCATTCCATGGAAATGAATATCATTACCAGTAAAAGCAGTACGTATATCTCAGCACTTGTTCTACACGTTACCAAGTTTGAGACCATGAAGCCAAGAAGGTAAAGAGGTTTCTTTATTGAATGAGTCCTCAAAGCCTTTAACACTTTTCATTTATTATGAATCTCCAGGAAAGAATAATTACAACTATGTCAACAGACTCTTTTTCTCTGAGCATCTGCAAGTAGTTTCTTTGGTACATTTTGGTACATATTGATGGAGAAGACTTATGGGGTTGTCATAGGAGATTAGGGCATGGCAAAACTGACTGAGGAGGTGGGCGTGACCTGTTAATTACAAGAGGCTGGAACACATGCACAGAATAGTTCCCAAAGCCCTGCACATGCAGTCCTTGTGAAAACTGCAGCAGGTTTTCAATAGGATGGCTAGACCTGACATCAGCATGAGGCATGGGATTCCACACCACCTCTCCGGACCCAAATGTAGAAGTTCTTGCAGGATAGTATAAAAAAGGACGTAAGTGCCAAGAAGAACTTGCTACTATGTTTTTCCTCATGATAGCCCACCCTGCTTCCTCCAGGGTGTACTTTTTTTATCTTGCCTTTCTCTCTTTTTACTCAGCCCAATCTTGCTCTGCAGAGCCAGTTTCTCCCTCATGGTTTCCCTTACTTTTTCAAATAAACTTTGCCACTACTTTTTGCTTATTTCATTCAAGTCTTTGTTCGAGATGAGAAGAACCTGGAATCCAACTCCATCTAGAAGGGGAGGTGAGCAACCCTCAACCCTGTAACATTTATTTGGCAAGTCACTTTTAGAAGGAGCTACCCAATAACAGTTGAGTTGATTTTTAACCCAAAGAAGTGATGGGGGGTGGTGCTGGGGATTGAACCCAGAGCCTTGTGCCTGCTAGACAAGGGCTATACCGCTGAGCTACAACTTCAGCTCCTGAGGACTGGCTGGCTCTCTTTTTCTTTTCTTTTCTTAACAAAAGTCCTCATTTAGTTCTCATAATATTTTTCCTAATAGTGGAGGTAGAGGGGAAGTTTCAGATAATTGAAGGCTATTATTAGCTGCTTTAACTGAGATACAGGAATCAGAATCTAGAGGGGGTAAGGCTCCCTCAGGGCCACTTCAGTGAAACAAAGACTTGATAAACTGCTTGTTATTAGGCCTCTTTTCCCCTTGGCTCAATCCCCTGCTACAGTCTAGTTAGGCAAAGGCCTGAAACTCATTTTTGTTCATTTGTTCAATTACTTACTGAAAAATCCCATATTGCTTTATGCTGGGTCCCTGAGGTAGTCCTACAAGAAATGCAAAGGTTCTACTGCACTCCTAATCTAGTTAGGAAAATAAGATCTGCCCAGCAATGAGGCAGCAATATAAGTGTGATTAAGTAACAAAATGAGAAAAGTCAATAATGTTACTCTGCTCTGGGCACCGACTGTCTGCTTTTTAACCCTCTGCAAGTACTTCCAGGAAAGCTCTAGTTGTAGAATTTCCCCAGTTCTGTAAACCGAGATAAAAAGATCCTTCCTTTCCTTTCTCTCTTTTTTCCTTCCCTTCTTCCTTCCTCCTTCCTTCCCTCTCTCCCTTCCTTCTTTCCTTCCTTGTTTTCTTCTTTCTTTTTTGTCGAGGAGGAATTCCTTGACACTCTCTCTCTTTATTGACTAGTTCTAGGTGCCTTCTACAGGCAGGCAAACAAGCTGGTAAGGGACACCTTGTAAGTCTGACCTGCCCCAGGGCAGTCGGGATTTCTTCAGTAGCCTTTGGCTCCACCTAAGGTTTATGTCTGCTAATTGCAATAATGTTGTCATTACTTTATTTGTAGTAGAAAGCAAGCATATAGGGTATGTGTGTGGGAGGACTTTGGTGCATGTGGATTACTTTCCCAAGTTTTGTATTTCTGTGAGATAATCAACACCTGTTCTTCATCACTGTTCATCAAATTTCTGCCACCTCTGTTGGAAAAATTAGTTGAAGTCATGGTAATGCCAGGAAAATTGAATCCTCTGTCAACTATTCTCCTAGGCTGGAAAAAAAAAATTCACTCCCAGGCTGTGTTTTCTAAAATAAGCCTCTAGGGTAAAAGACTGAATGAGCAACCCATTTAGCTCCCTCGAAAGACTGACACAAGATAGCCCTTCTTCCTATTTTACAAGGGGAACAAAAGCGGAAAAAGAATAGAAAAACCTAGGCAGTTCCTTCTTAGTCAGAGCCACTAGATGAATTCAACAACTTCTAGGTCAGTTAAAAATATGCGGGACATTCATCCAAGTATCTAGAAAAAGGTACTTACTGACTAAGGGTTTAGATCAGCATCTCCAACTTGACATCAAAAAACTACTTCCTGGAAATCCTATCACTTTAAGCACCAACATCTTTTTTTTTATTATTTTTTTACCTTGAAGCAGCAAGGCTTGGACCCTCTGCGTGTGCAGCAGCTCAGAACCCTGATGTTCTAGCTCAGAATTAAATCACTAACCTCAGGGTTCCAGACAGGTTGGGACCCCAAGGTAAGCCCTTCTCCTGGGTGGCAGCTGGGTGCACAGAAAAGAGAGTTTGAACACTCAAAAGCACCTGACAAATATAAGGGCTTGTTATCTCTCTTCCCCAACTATGGAACAGTCAAGAGAAATTAACCCTCTCATTTGTTAACCACAGTAACAGGCTTTCACTGATCTGTAGCCAGGGATGGCTCAGATAATTGCTCTAATTAGTTTGGTATGGAGCAGGGCAGGGGCAGGAGGATGTGGTGCTCAACTAATTGCGCCTATATTAAAAAAAAAGAGCTATGCCTTAGAGATTTGACATACAGGTTCCAGATGTTGTGGAAGAAATTCTAATGTGAAGTAGACATTTGAGACAAATTTTTGTAGTTAAGGACAAGATTGGAGGCTTGCACACGATGAAAAGAAGGAAGAAAGTTTCTATTGATTGTTAAAGAAAGCCTCAGGCCAGAGGTATGTGTATGGGTACACATGTCCAGGTGAAAACTAGTAAAAAAAATAGCCAGGGTCTTAAAATCTCCATGGTACAAGAGCCGCAGACAAGTTATTTCTGAGTTGGCTTATACCTTTACTGGCAGACAAGTCATCTCCTTAGTTGGAAGCGATTGTCTTGTTATTTCATTGCAGTTTCCCTCAGGAATTCTAAATTTAAAATCTTAATGCAAACTCCCTAGCATTTCAGAGAATGTTGCTAGGATTTGGGTCCTATTTATAAATTGGAGACACATAATTATGTCAAGAAAAGAGCTACACTTTAACTTCAATGATATGCATCAAATCCTCTGGTTTTTTCCCCCCTTTTTCAAAAATGGTAAACACAGGAAGAGAAAGAACATTTCCAGACTCTGGGTACCAAAATATTATAGACACACAGGAAGTGACTTTTCAAGTCCAGGCTGTAAGCCTGTCATTTTGTGGGCTTGTCTGTGAGCCTAGAAAAGCGAGACAAAGATCACATTGAAGACATTTCTAGCTGTGGGAAGGCTTTATTTGAGAACTTTTGGATGCCTGCCCATGCCCAGGTGATATGATTTCCAATTCAAGCCATAATCTGAAATGCTAAAGGAAAACCAACTAAATTTAGGGAAAATTTGTGGTTTAAAGCTGCCTGTTTGCTTAAAAAACTATAGATTTTGAAAAATAAGTGAAATGTTGACATTTTTGGAGGGAGAAGGAGATAGTCTTAGCCCTACTGCTGTATCTTAAGGGTTTCAGCTAAAGATACTTTAAGTAATGCACAGTCTAAGTCTCGGAAGTAAGCATTTAATATTCCTAAAACATTTACATGTTGACTGCCTATTAATCTAATCCACTCATAAGATGTTCTTGGTACATTAAACCAGTGCTGTTCCTCTGGCTAGTACACGGGTGTGAGATACATTAATTTTCCAAATATTTGTATTCAGAGTGCCTCATAGGAGCAAGACTTTCTTTGAACCAAACACACACGAATAAGCCCATCTATGGGCTAATCCAAGCATCCCTATCTCCCAGCTTTGTAAGAACATTGGCCCTGAAGCTAAACTGTCTGGCTTCCAGCTCTGCCACCTTTGGTAAACTATCTTTCTGTACCTGAATTTCCCCCCTTGAATAGTAGAGTTAGTAACAGCACTTACCTCATCGAACTAAAGAAGTTTATACATCATATAAAACACATGACACAATGCCTGGTACATAGTAAAGGTTCAGTAAAATTTGGCTATTCATTAATTTTGAGCACAGAGAAAAGCAGTGTAGAGGTACAAATACATATATAAATAAAGAATACAGACAACATTTGAATTGATTCTTGGAGAAAAGAGGGAGTTCACTAAGCAGTAAAGAAGAGCCAGGCCATCAAACTGTATTGTTATGGTTTGTGTCTGGATGTCCCCCCAAAGCCTCATGCAGTCATGGGGCAGGCTTCTAAAGTTTATGATTGATCCATGGTCCTCTGTTGGGATTATGGGTATGAGTGTTACACCCACCCTGGGGCAGGTTGCCTGCATACAGTATAAAGGAAGGAAAGAGGCTTGTGCTCAACTCCTCCGTTTTTGCTCTTGTTGATTTTGCTGTCTTCCACTGCCATGACCTATCGCCTTCAGCCATGTGCCACTCTGCCTTGGAGCCAGCTGAGTATGGAGCTAATAAACCTTTCTTTCCTTAATTCTGAGTGTCAGGTATTTTGTCTCAGCAATGAGAGAAAATTAACCAAGACAAGTATAAATTAAGATGCAGAACTAAATAACATACCTAGGGAATTGTAAATTATTCCTTAGAGCTGGACTAAGAGGAATGTGGAAAAAAAAATGAAATCTAAAATTTATTGACCAAACCTATGTGATGGTGAGGCAGAGGACAGGTTTCTGGGTTGATGGTAATGCCATCACCTAGAAATGAAACAGGAGGTAACGTGGCTTTTGACACAGTATGTTTGGCTTTGCACACACAGTATGTGCAGGGCCTAAAATGCCCAGGGGAGTTGTGCGACTAGATAGATCAATCTGAGGCTTCCTAAGAACAATCACTCTGGCAAGCCAGACAGCATATGGAACCAGCAGAGTGTTACTGTCAGCAGCAGTCACTGCCAAGAACTTGGCTGAAACTGCCAGAGCCAGTGTGGAAAATGAAAGCAACACTATGGGCTATGCTGGACTTCTAGGTAGCTGGAAGAGAGGGAGCCAGAAAGAATAAAGGAAAAAAATAAGGTTAGCATGGGGCCCAGGAAGAAACAAGAGTAAAAAGAGGTTTATATCAATTAGGACAGGAAACCTAACTGGAACATTTAAACCATCAAGACTTACTGGCCCATAGAGTTGAAAACACAACCTACAGACGGAGTGTGTGGGGGACAGCATTACACAACAATTTAAGATCACTCTTTTGCAGGGGATGAGGAATTCACTGACTTTCAACATTCTGCAGTTTTACCGAATGCCTACTGTGCATCATGCATTTTTCCAGTCAATGAAGAGACAAAATGTCACTCCTCTCTAGATCATATACTGTACAGTCAGTACTGGACTTACAAACATTATTGTGAACTTTCACAGATACAATGGACCTCGCATTACAAATAAACATTCATAGATGCAAACAAATCAGAGAAGTAGCTCCTGAGTCTGCTGGACATTGTGGCAGTTGTGCTGCTGTGTGCTCACTGTACAGTGGAACAGTGCATAGTAGCACTGTGCTCAGTCAGAGCCCAGGATGTCCGGAAGCAAGAGGAAAAGAGTGATTTGATGGGTTTTTAAAAAAATGTTTTCCATTGTACGTTTGTGTCAAAGTTATATAAGACTCACTCTGTCAGACATACGAATGAATCTGACTTAAGAACTTTCTCCTGGGTCAGGACTTGTTCATGAGTTAGGGACATACTGTGTAAAGAGCTTCTCGGGCTCTCTGTCTCTCTCCCTTATAGTGCAATGTGTTAAGAGGTAAAGCTTTAGAGTTTAATCAAAACTCTAAAACAATTGCTGAGGATTTTAACATCTATCTGGAGAAATGCCTGAGATTTCTGCACTATTATTAAATGGAGGTGTGAAACAGGAAACAAAATACAGCTACAAAATTCTAAAATCTGCCAGGTGTGGTGGCACGTGCCTGTAATCCCAGCACATGAAGCTGAGACAGGATTGCCATAAATTCCAGGCCAGCCTGGACTACACAGTGAATTTAAGGACAGCTGGAACTATCTCACATAGCACGACTGTGTCTCAAAAAAAACCTAAAAAAAAATTTCTAAAATCTAAAGTATCACCAATGATATATTTTTGTCTTGGTTACTTTTCTCTCATTGCTGAGACAAAAAACCCAGTGCCCAAAATTAAGGAAGGCAAGGTTTATTTAGCTCACAGTTTGTGGAGACTTCAGTCCATACTTGGCTTGCTCCAAGGCAGAGTGGCACATGGCAGAGGGCAACAGCTGATGGCAGCAGAAAACAGCAAAGGCAACAACAAGAGGGAGGAGTGGTGGCAAGCAGCCTCTTTCTCTCCCTTACATATGCAAACTACCCACCCCAGGGGCAAGTGTAGCACTCTCACCCTTAATCCTAGCACTGGATCATGGATCAATCATAAACTCTAAAAGCCCGCCCTATGACTGCATGAGGCTTTGGGGGGACACCCAGACACAAACCATAACAATTTAAAAACCCAGTTATGGGTTTAAATTAGTATAAAAGCTGGACATGGTGGCACATACCATAATCCCAGCACATAGGAGGCTCAGGCAGGAAGATCACCTGGAATTTGAGGCCTTATCTCAAAAAATCAACAAATCAATCAATCAAAAGTACAAGTGTTTGACTTAAACTAAGTTGTTGCGTTCATTCCGATCATATATATTTGTCAAAATGCTTATATTTTTCAAATATTTCTGGCTAGACTTTGTATCTATTGAAGTTATGTGACACATTAACTGTCTATGCAGGCCATATCCAAAACTGTATTAGTCTATTCATGTTACTCACTCTATCCAAAAGTAAGCACTATCAGCTTCTCATACCCTCACTTCTAGAAAACTAAATCGCGCTTCACCTTACTAGGCCTATTTTCCATTTTCTAGTTGAAGACAACAAAACCCACAGCATAGGGCTTTTGGAAAACAAAATACTACTATGCAATTGAACTTTACGAATTCAAAAGCACTGCACAGTATTTGGTTAAGATTAGTTGTGAGTTTGCAAAGAAAGCCAGATCTTAGTGTTTACTGGCTAAAGAATCAGTGTCAATTTCCAGTTAGAATGTTACCCTAAAACCCTACAAAACTATTTAGTTTCAATTTTAAAATATGGCCCCCATATGATTTTCTCAAGTAATCATGTACAAAAGTCATTTATGCCTAATGTAGCTTAACTTCTTTAAAGATTAAAAAAAAAATATCAAGCAGTTTGAATCTCTAAATACTTAAAGGAGATATATATATATATATATATATATATATATTTATTTATTTATTTATTTATTTATTTATTTTTTCTTTTTCAGTGTTAATAACTGAATCCAGGGCCTCACTTATGGAATTCTGGGTAAATCTAGGTAAGCACTCTACCCCTGAACTATACCCCTAGCCCTCATTTTATTTTGATTTAGGGTCTCACTACATAGCCCAGGTTGGTTCCACCTGAAAATCCTCCTGCCTTGGCCTCTTGGGTAGCACAGGTTACTGTTGCCCACATCTGGCTCCACCTATATAGACTTCTATAAGCCTCTTCCCCACTGAGTTTTCGCTAGCTGAACAAAATTTTACCTCAGTTCTCAGAAGGACGCTTGTGCAAACATGTTCTCAGGATATCTCTAAGGGGAAAAAGAATCCACTCTGATGTGGTGATGGGCAGAAGAGTGCGCTATGAAAATCCATCTTCTAACCTAGGATTGTTCTGTGAAGGTTAAATAATTCACAACCAAGTTCATGTCCCTTTTCATGATCTCGAAAAGAAACCCAATGATATATCAAGGGCTAGGTCAAAATAGCCTCTTTCTTCCCTCTCATAAAATAAAAACTAGCCACGTTCTGTACAGGTGTAGGACTAGGTCTCCCAGCAGTGGCTTTCTAATCCCATAGGTGTAGCCACTGTCTGAAAGTTAGGACATGCACATACCCACATCAGAAAACCGGAACAAACATACATCACTGCTACGAAAAATGGTGGGAAGCATTTGCTTCCCTTCTTGTTCTTTCTAGAAAAGAAGCTCTAAGTAAGAAGCTTAAAGTGTGAGGTCTTATTCTCTGTTATTAACTAACTGATCTAAAAAGCAGAAGGGAGAGTTGTATTTTCCACTTTTTCTTGGTATGAAGTTGCTTTTATGTAACTTTTGAAACCTTGCAATATTTCAGCTAACTTCTTAGTTTTGCTCCACCAGTCTATGCATTTGGACTCTAGATTCCTCCAGAGCCTGGGAGAAAGCCTACAACTGGAATTTGTTTCCATATGATGTCACTGGGGTCATGCCTTCCAGTTGATGCCATTGCCCAGTATATATCACAAACTTCCCAATTCTTCGTATGCAAAGACTTCAGTGTTCAAAGGAAATTCCTGATTTAGCAATTACTTCAATTTCAGGGTTCATTTATTTGCAAACCTAGAAGGTGCACACTATAGTTTTTTTCTAAGCATGAGATATACAGGAAGCCATCATACTATTATGTTCTTCCCTCTACCCACAAACACGGATGCTGGCACAACTACTTAATGATGTATACAAATTTTTAAAATGCTTGATTCACTTCCCTAAGCAAATTTTATATAACTTCAAATTTTTGCTGCTGGTATGGGGAAAAAATAGCCCAAAGACTATACATTTTCTTTTAAAACTCAGAAGATACTTAATTTTCCTCCTGGCCTTACAAATAACCCTCATCTCTTAAGGGCATAAAGCTCATGGAAATATTGATGTAGCAGTAACTTTTTATCATTCAAAATGCTATAAATAATTGTACTCCATTTTAGATTGTAGAACTGAAAGATTACATCTTCCTAACTCGTTTTGTTGAGTATTATCATATGCAAAACATTAAAATAGGAGCTAGGGGAAGAAAATACAGTACACAGAAATAGGGCTGCTAGATAAAATATGTGCGGGAATAAGGGTCTAGCTTGGTGGTGGAGGGCCTGCCTGCATGATGGAAGTCCTAGGTTTGGGCCCCAAGAGCAATAGGAAAAAAAAAAACCAAGACACCCAGGTGAATGTGGATTTCAGATACACAAATTTCTAATGTAAGTATGTCCTAAACATCACATATACTAAAACAGTTTATTTGAAATTCAAATTTCACTGGGTGCCCTGCATTTTTCTTTGCTAAACTGGGTCCACCTTTGTAGAAGACCCATATCTTTAGTAGATTATTTAATAGGAACATTAATAATAATAAGGCATTTATAATAAATACAGTCAGTCAGGGGTGGAAATAATTTCAGCTACAACAGAAGAGTACATGGGAAAAATGGCAATTAGAGTAGTTCTTAAAAAATGACTAAATTTTGATTGGTTGAGGTGGTTTAATGTGTTTTGGAGTTCTAGCATCCTGAGTTAAATTCCATATTCATCACTGACTAGCTGTATTACCTTTGACAAGTAACTCAAGTTGTCCTCCGTATAAAATGAGGATACTAACACCTACTTAGAAGGTTCAGGATCAGAGATAATATATGCACAAGCACGTGCAACACAGGAGATACTCCCTAGATGGTAATACCTACTACTATCTAAAATGTCACATGGGAAGGAGGGGACTTGTGACAGATATTTAAAGGTTAATGTTATGGAGTAAGAGCAACATTGAATACGTAATTTTATTTCCATGATTTATTTACACTGTACAAACACTGACGAAAAGCACCCCACAAGTTCACAGTACATTACAATATATTTACTTTAAAAATATATTCCTTTATAAAAGGTTCATAGAACATTGGCATGTCAGTATGTGACAACTCTCAAAGCACACCACCAACTCTGGGATAGACAGCAAGAATGCTTCCAAGGACTATCAATTTCACAATCACAGGCCACCATTTGTGTTTTAAATACATACAAGTTTTAAATAAAAAAATGGATTCTACAGTGGAAAGTTCTTGAAGCAACACTTATTAGTTCATTAACATACATACTTTCATGGAGATGTGTTTTGTCATAATAATCCACAATCTCAAATAATCTGACCAAAGACACATTTCAACAGGTTTAGTAGTCCAGCAGTCTCGTCCTTCGTTGTTTTCTATTTTTTCTTTTTTGCCGATTCTCCTGGTTCTACTTTGCGCTTTTTGGAAGCATGCTCTTCTTTCTCATCATCTTTAAACAGGAGAGAAAGAGTTTCCATCAGTAATTTTATCAAAAGGAAAACATTAAAATTTCATTAGCTTTCTTCCAAAATAATCACCTCATCAACCGTTTGTTTCAAAATTTGCCATTAAAAACCAAAAATTAATTTTTACAACTCTGATATTAAACTGTATGTAAGCTGGGCACGGTGGTGCACACCTGTAATCCCAGCACTCAGGAGGCAGAGATAGCAAGCTTGCCCTGAGTTTGAGGCCAGCCTGGGCTACATAATGAGTTCAAGGCCAGCCTGAACTACATAGCGAGACTCTGTCTCAAAAATGGAAACAAGAAACTGTATGTGAAAATAAGCGCATTAAAAAAAATGCAGCAATACAAAATTCACAAACTGACCTTTAGGGCTACATTAAGGTAGCTTAAAATAAGCGGTTTTATTTCTACAAAAATCAGATTAATTCTGAAAAAGCTGCTCCCCAAAATTCAACAGTATATACAATGCATTATATTTAAGAATAATCTATACTTTGTAAAAATAAAGCAGTTTTCCCTTTTACAAAAATAGGTACCAACCTACAGAACCATGACATTATTTAAGCAACTATCAGCTGTCCTTTTCCTTTCAAGCTTTCTCTCCTCCAAAAACCAACTGTTCTCTCCCAATCTCATTCTCAATACCCCAAAACCCTTATGTCATAAGGTAAAAAAGCACTCAAGGAGAGGTTCACTGAACTTCTGTTTTCAGTGTTTTCCTGTGCATTTAGTTCCATTCCCCACTTCCCCCCTAGCAGTTAAAATATTCTAATAGCAACAGAAAAACACCTAGCTTCTCTTTATACCGAGGAAAATTTGAGGAGAACCGTACATAAAAACTGTCCTCTAAACCCTTCCAAAATGCTCAGTGCCCATAGCCACAGAAAATTTAATTAGCAAAAATGCTGCAAAACTGAAAAAGTGGACCTTTTAATTCTATTTAAAAACTCCAATTACACTGTTCAATAAAGAACAGGATAACAGACCAACTGTTAATTTCTACCTCCCTAAGTAAATATGTGATATTTAGAATTCCACATCAATAGAATAAAGAACATGTAGAAGATGTTCTGAAATAACACACAAACTTATTTTGAGCGCATTACTTGGTATCTTTTTCTTTCTCTTCTCAAAGTTCAACAAGTACTGTGATCATATACACACACTATTTTCATAATGAACAGTGCCTTCATATTAAAAAGTTGGGGGAACAGCTAATATCAAATTATTAGAAGGAAGTATCTTTAAAATCTTAAGCCTTCAATTCCCTTCTGCTGACCACATTCAGAATCTCCTTTGTTAACGTGGACACTAATTTGTACCAATAGCAAGTGATTCATCTTCATTCATTTTCAAATACAAGACAATGATATTATAATTATTTATATGTTTCATAGAATACCATGGATTTATGCAGGCAGTATAATAAAATGCAATGCAAGTCAATAACTCACCCTTAGAATTTACAAACCAATGTTTTAATTAATAGTTGATCAGTACACACAAAAATACTGGCTCGTTTATCTAACTGGTATGGCATACAGCTCAAACAAGCCACAGCCCTTGTTTTTTAACTGGGGTTACTATCACTTTATCTTGAGATTATTTTTAGGAAATGCAATATAAAAATTGAAAGCACTTTGTAAGTCTACTATAACATTCACAACATACATTAAAAAGCTGATCTTGCAACACTTCAGCTTTTATTTTTCCCTTTCTTACAAGTAAATCTAATGCTAACAACCAAATCAAACTACTGAGGCTGAAAAAGGAACTTCCTGACAGTGATTTGAGCAGAAGAGTTATTGCCATCTAGTGTCACGACAAGGCATTGCAGCAAAAACCAGCACAGGAAAAAAGTTCTCAAAGTGTTTGTTCATCAGTTTTCCCAACCTCTTTTACTTCACAGATGAAGTACAGATGCATTGGTGTGAAAACAATTTTTCCATTATGGACCTCAACTCACCTGAGGTAAATAAGTTTAATTTATCAACATAAACTTTCTAAATTAAAAACAAGTAAAATAAAAATAAAAAAATCGTTAGCTACATTAGCTACGCTTCTACAATTAATTACATGTCAATGAACTACAAAGAAAAGCTAAGCCTTTACTTATCCACACTGCACAAACATTAAACAAGTGCTAAGTGGTAGGACCTGTTCATGAGGCTATCTTTTCCCTGGCTCCTCTTCTAGTCTCTGAAGCAACTGACAAAAAGGGCCAAAGGGTGGAAAATGGGAAGGCCAAATAAGACCGGAATCTAAAATGTTATAGAAGAGTGTAGAGTGTCTGATACATGACACTTCATGAATTTAAGAAGCAGGTTTAAAATATATCAGGGAAAGCTGAGTGTAGTAGCGCATGACTACAATCTCAGAACTCTGGGAAACTGAGGCAGGAGGAGGATTCCAAGTTTGAACCCAGTCTAGCTAACTCAAGACTGTTTCAAAATAAAAAAAAAAGCTGCGGATACAGCTCAGAGTGAAGGCCCTGGGTTCAATCCCTAGCACTGCAAAAGAAAAAAGAAAAAAAAGAGGGATTAATTTTTACAGTGACTTCATGAACATGGCATGGGCATCTGCAATGGTGACAGTCACTTCTAAAAAGTTATTACAAAAACATGACAGCTGTATTTAATAACCAACATTAAAGTCAAAGCTGAAGATTTTAGGGCTGGGGATATAGCTCAGGGGCAGAGACTTACATAGCATACCAGGAAAACAAACGATCAAACCCTACTTAATAAAAACCAATTTCCATTTATTTATTTATTTTTGGTTTTCTTTTCTTTTTTTCTTTTTGAGACAGGGTCTCACTATGCAGTTCAGGCTGGGCTTGAACTCAAAATGATCCTGCCTCAGCCTCTCCAGTACTGGGATTACAGGTGTGCACCATCAGGCCTGGCTACTTTTGGTTTTCTGAGACAGGGCCTCCCGAAGTAGCCCAGGCTGACTTCAAACTTCAGGGATTACAGTCATGTGTCAGCCCCGGCATCTTCCAGTTTTGTGACCTTAGACAAGTCGCATAAGCTCTCATTTTCACATTTTTCTATGTGGTTTCACAAGGCTCTTTAACAATTAAAGACTACTTATACAAAAGTATTGTTATTAGTTATACAAAATACCATAAATATGAGGTATGCTCACTTCATTTAAGATCTCCAAAAAAGATGCCATACACTAAAGATATGCTTTCATTAGTGACTTCTAAAACACACTAGGAAATTAGTGAGAGAAATTTAGTGAAGGAAATAGCCAGTAGAATAAAAACTGGGAGCTGCGTGTTGTGGCACGTGCCTACAGTCCCAGCACTTTGGCAGACTGAGGCAGGGGGCTGCCTCGTCTGGGCAATTTTGCAATTTGGCAAGACCCTGTTTTAAAATTTTTTAAAATGCTAAGAATATACCTAGGCGCTAGGTTCAATACCCAGTGGGGAAGATAGGGGGAAAAAAAGGCAAAAACTCCTGCCAGTTAGTTACTCTTAACTCCGCACAGCTGTGAAAGGAGCTAAACAGCACTTACACTGTGGGAAGATCAGGAATCTATTTAAAAAGTACACCCTTTCTAATGTCCAAAACACTAAGCTCAATTCAACAGTTACCCACTGAACACTTACAATATACTAGTAACCATGATACGACATAAAGAACACCAGGATCCTGGTGCTTGATGAACTCATTTTCATGAAGGACACATGGCAACAAGCCAGCAGTGAGCAGCACTAGCACATGCAAGATAGGAGCAAATCACCGATTACAGATCAGACTCAACATTTCTCTCTCCTCTTGGTCTGAGTTAGTGCAATGTGTATCAAAGGTCAGGAAACCACAAAACTAAATGGACTGTTCTATTCAGTTTTGAATTTCAAGGTTTTTTTTTTTGAGTCAGGATCTCTCTATGTAGTTCAGGCTGGTCTTGAGCTCAGTTTGTAGTCCAGGCTGGCCTTGAACTTGCCACAATCCTCTTGCCTCAGCCTCCCCAGTGCTGGGATTACAGGGGTGTGCCACCATGCCCAGATGAATTTCAAGATTTTAAAATATGAGGAAGGGGGCCCTTCGAAATGATGGAGAATGACGCTGGGCCTCAGAAAGCTCAGGCTCTGTCCTTTAGTGAGGGGATTTTAAGCAAAATTATATAATCGCATATGGCTTTTTTCTTTTTTTTTTTTTTTTGCAACAGAGTCTTGCTGTGTAATTCAGGCTGGCCTTGAACTCAGTGTGTAACCCAGGATGGCCCTGAACTCTTGGCAATCCTCCTGCCTCAGCCTCCAAGTGCTGGGATTCTAGGTATGCCCCAAAGCAGCCAGCTCAGATATGACTTTTAGCAACAACACAAGCTACAGTGTGCAGGATGGAATTGAGAGTGTAAGAGTCTGATTTATTTTAACTACTTTAACATATAACAAAGCCTTCAGCACTTTCCAGCTGCAGTCACAAGAATCCATAAAATCTTGCTGTTCAAATACTAATGCACCACAAACTACATAAAGTAATGGTTGAGGTATCAGAGATTTCACTTTCAAGCCTGCATAACTTCACCTTTCACTAAAATATGGCAAATACTACTAGTTGAAATATCAGAGACTTCACTTCAAGCAGAATCTTTCTCAAAAACACAGCAGGAAATATACAAAGACCAATACATTCATTTTACCCATTTGCTAGGTTTATATCTCATTCATTTAAATATTACATTCTTGTTTGTTTTGTTTTTTTGTTGTTGCCGTTGTTTCATCTTTTCTGACACGGCCTGCCTGTGTAGTCCCAGGCTGGCCTGGAACTCACAGAGATCCTGCTTCAGCCGCCAGAGTGCTGGGATTAACAGGCCTGGCCACCACCACGCCCAGCTAGGTATTTCAGTTTTTAAGCCCATCTCAAAAGCATGAGATAATGCCGCGGAGCCTGACCTCCTTACCTGATTCCAATGTCTCCTCCCCTTCTGGAAGAAGCCTAGCTTTCTTAGCATTCTGTGGGGCATCATCTCCATTGTCCTCATATATGTTCGACCACTTTATTGCCATATCCAGCTCTGGAGGCGGAGGTTTCTTCTCGGTAGTGTAGGTCTCGGGAGGTGGTACATAGTTTGACTTCCATATTTTGAATTCCTTTGGAGGCTGTTAAGTAAGCACATCAAGAAGCCCTGTGACGAACCGAGGCTCCCACGATCGATTCGAGCACATGCACCTCCCTGCTCTTCGCTTATCTCCTTGCTTTTTCTTTTTTTTAAAAAACGGTTCAAAGATACATTGTTTTCCACCAAAATCACAATACTGCTCAGTGAAAAGTTAAAGGGTTCCCTGTACGAACAAAGCTAATAACATTTAGTTACCAAAGAAGAATCCAGTCTCAGACACTACGCCAGGGCTGACCCCTTCCTTCGGAGGCTGCAGCAGACACTGTCTTGGAGGCAGCACCGCAGGTACTTCGGCGTCAAAGGGAAGGGGTCTCGGGGAGAAGCTGCAGCGGGGGGCGGGGGAGTCACCACCGTTAGTCCTCGCCCGGGGTGCGGGCACCGAGCGCGGAGGGCGGGCCGGGCGTGACCCCCACCCGGCTGGGAGGGGGCCCGGGCTCCCAGGGGCGCGGGGCGGGGGGAGCGGAGGCCGCGGGGGTGACTGCGTGTGGGGGGGCGGGCGGAGGCCGGGGCGGAGGCCGGGGAACAGGGGCGGGGACCTCACCTCTTCGGGCGCCTTGACGACGTGCCTCTCCCAGTCGATCTGCTTGTTGAGCGGATTGTAGAGGAAGGCTGGGCGAGTCACGCTCCGGAACAGCTCGTCGGGGCCGGGCAGCCGCTTCTCCGCCTTGTTCCCGCAGCCGCCCGACGACCTCGCCGGATCTGAGGCCTTGCGGTTCGTCTCTTCCTGCTCGCTGTTATCCTCCTCGCCCGAGGAGTCCGAGCTGCTGCTCCCGTAGGCCGCGAAATAGCTCAGCGGGTCCTTCTCCTCAGCTGCCATGACGGCGACGCGCGACGGCTCCGGGCGCTGCCGGAAGTCGGAAGTCGCCCAGGCCCCGCCCCGCTGTTGGCCCCGCCCCGCGCTCTGCAGCCAGCTCGCAGCTTGCGCCACCTGGCGGCGCCGCCGCGCTCCTACTCCTTGGCTGAGGGACGGTCTGGGATAGGAAAATGCTCAAACGGGAGGTTCTTTAGCTCTTTCCAGTGGAGCCCTGAGAAGAGAGGACATCCTGAGCCAGCGGTACTACCCAAACTCTCAGCACTCAATAAGCATTTTAAAAAAATTTTTTTTTCCGGTACCGGGAATTGAACTCACGACCTTGCGCTTGCCAGGCAGGCGCTGTGCCGCTGAGCTAAATCCCCAGGCCCCTCAATAAGTATTTATTAAAGACATGGGACGCTAAGAATTTTGTCTTTTCACCATCATTTCACTTTAGCCTGTAACCAGAGGAACTAGGGTTTCTAACTGGTTCCGCTGTGGCTTTTCTTCCAAATAAAAATTGGTCACAGGGTGACTTCTTCTGTTGCCATGGAAGACCTCTGGGTATAGTGGACTCCTGAGTCAGAAACGGGGCCCTTCCTGCTTGGCCTCGTTCAGGTGCACTCCGCACAGCCTCAGAGACGTAACTCCTCCGGATGCCATCCTGCCTCTGGGATGCTCCAAACGCTCCGGCTTCTCATTATCGGGCTCTTTCGTGCCTTCTTTGCTCTTTATTTGCTCTTCCAGGTTGGTTAGCCCTTCCAAGTCTCTGATACTCCCAACAGGGTATACTGTCTTTCAGCAACACTTCCATTTTGTAGAGGATGTTTCAAAGTCGCAGATCAGTCCATTCCTTCCCTTGTCCTTGGCTTCCTTATGCTGTGCCTCCCAAATCTAGTCCAAACTTTCCCTCTCCAATTCTAGACCCAACCCCCACTGGCTGTGAAACTTCCCATGTGGACATCCTGCCGGGACCTTAGTGTTTCACAGTGGAGCCGAACCTTGTCTTTCCAGATGGCTCGTTTCCACATTTGCTCTCCCTCTTGTGTCCAGTGAATGCGATCACGTGCCTAGTCATCAGGGAAGCTAGAAATCCTTGACTCTTTGACCAAAAGGGGTGATATCCATATGCAATTGTTGTCAGTGTAAATGTGTAGACACTTCTTAAGGATGGCTGCTTACTCATTTATAACCCGAGGTAGGTGCCACAGGTAAAGGGATGATGGAAAAATAGTGCACGTTTAGATGTTTAGAAATCTTACAGTAAAAGACACATCATTAATCATCTCCCTTACAATGCCCTCCCCACCGCAGTTCAAACACACTTCATTTTTCTTGGCACTTTCTGAAAGAGTTCTGAAGTCCTCTTTCGTGAGTGCCTTTAACTGCACTATCATGGCTGCCTTGATATCCTGAATCCACTCAAAACATTCACTTTTCATAGTCATTTGATCTTGGGGAAGAGCTAGATCCAGCGAATAAGGTGGGTGAGGACACACTGTAAATGTTTTTATGAGCCTGCCTTTTGCTGGATGGCACTGGGCAGTAGCATTCACTGGATTTTGGATCACATCTTGCAGACAAGAAAGAGGACTTCCAGAACTGCTTCAGAAATTGGCAGAACACTGGGATAAGTCTGAAGTGAGGGGAATACGTTGAGGGGGGTTACTAGCAATGTGTCTTTTACTGTAATACATTTATTTAAACATTCACAGGGGGCCGGGATTTAGCTCAGCGGCACAGCGCCTGCCTGGCAAGCGCGAGGTCGTCAGTTTGATTCCCGGTACCGGAAAATAAATAAATAAATAAATAAACATTCACAGCATATTTTTATCACACCACATACGTCTATCTTGTTGACTTCTCTTTCCTAAGTCCTATAGGACAATGTCTCAGCTTCTTGATGACGGAAGTTGGACTGTGGTTTGTGTTTCTATTCCTACTGCTCATTTCAGTGCCTGTAAACAGGTTATATGATTCAGAAATTTTGCTGGATTATAATAGTTTAGAGGAAACGGGTCTACATAAATGTTTGTCAAGTTTGTCCATTGAAGAATCTGTGTCAATAGAGAAAGTAATGGTCCCAAAGTGTGAAGGTTCAGGGTCCCCAAAACCATCCTCACTTCTGACACCAGTAACAAATGAGGGATTCCCTTGACCCATCTCAGGCTTGATAATTTGCGAGAAGACCTCAGAGAAGTCCCTGGAAGCTGTTTTACTCATGGTTGTGGCATATTACAGCAAAAGAATAGAAAAAATTATCAGTGAAGGAAAGAGATGCATGGAGCACAGCCCAGAAGAGTCCTTTACTCAGATCTTTCACCTGTTCTGAGCCGGAGCAGTCAGGCACTGTACTAACTTCTTTTGACCTAGATGTGTGACAATCTATGCAGGCCCCCACGCTTTGGTATCCAGAGTTTTCACCACGGTTTGGTCAGATAAGACGTGCTGAATACTCATGCGGCTAAACCCAGTCTCTAGCCCCTCAGGAGCTGAGCTGAGACGGTGTGGTCCAAACCCCATGAGCAAAAATTTTTGAGGAAACAATATACTGAAAATGTACTCAAAATCTTGCATAATTGTCCCTACTATGACCTTTTATTTTAGTGGACAAAAACATTTAAAATTATTTATTACTAGTAAAACTGACACTCCAAAAAGATAACCACATTTATCCTGTGGCTTTTAAGACTTGACTACTGTCGAGAGTCACTGGGACTGCGCCACCTAGTGTAAGCAATGTGAGTTCTTGTTATCAGAGCAATCAATACTCAGGTGTGACCAGGTCCAAAGGCCATTTCTAACTTGACAGCTCAACAAGACGGGGCCTCCTTGAAACTTTTATAAAATCAGTCCAGATGTTTCTCTTGAATGCCAGACTCCTATTAGCAATTTCCTCTTTCAAGGTCTTACAAGGCCCTCAAAAGTAACACACTTGTGTTAAGACTGTCTTCGAAAGCGGTGTCCAGGAATCCTCATCCTAGCACATGTTGTCACTCCTTCCACTGAGGGTGGGGTCTTTAAATCCAGGCCTCGAGACTCGATTTGATAAGGATGGCTTGCACTTTGGCTCTCTTGAGAATCAAGACCCGCCAGGTCCAGCTACTCTTGCTAGAGTTACCGTGAGAGGAGTCCCAGGTACTCCCAGCTTGTGCCGCCACCCCCTTTGAGGTACCAGACTTGTGCCTGAAGTCATCTGAAGTCATCCAGCCCCAGTTTGGCTCGGGAATGACCCTGGGTTAGACCATCAGACCAATAAAGGCAAGCCCAGCTCAAGCTGAGAATCATAAATGGTTATTTTAAACCACTGACTTTTGAATTTTGTGTCAAGCAGTAAGGGATTACTGAAAAATACACCTCTTCATTCTCTGTAACTCAGTAATCCACGTCTTCCAGTCTTTCCCTGTTTTAAACTGTACCACTGTTAATCCGGTGCTCAGGACAAAAGCCAGCAAATCTTGTCATTCCAAGTCTAATATATGTTTCAAAGTCAAACACTCTGACCAAGTCTACCTCTATTACTGCCATCTTTTGCTCAGATAACTGCAGGAATCTTTATTATTAAATTTTCTTAACAATTAGTATCTTCGTTTTAAAATCTTGAAACACTTTAATGAAAATTGCAGCAACAAATTGCAAGAACAAAGGACTTTTTCTTCTCTTAACCACCTTAGAGTGGGTTGCTGACACAATCCTTTATCACCCCCAAAATTATACTTCAGTAAAAATGATTTACTTGTTTGCATTTTCTATAATAAGGACATCTATACCGCCACCAAGGTGGCTCAGATTCATGCCCTGCATTTATTGTTTACCTTCAATGATGTTGAGACTTGGAAGATTACAGATGCATTATTTTACAGGAGACCCTAGGATTTGAGTTTGGTTTCTTATTGATTAGATTCAGGCTCTCACTCTTTGGTAGGAACACTGTGGAAGCGGCACTGTGGTCTCTTAGGAGGTACATGGTTTTCTGTTTGTTCTGACCTTAAAGATTTCACTTTGATTTTTTGTTTATGGTAGAGTCTGCCAGGCTGCTCCGTGTAAAGTCACTTTTTTTCCTGTGTAATTAATAACCAATCTTTTTTTTCTTTCCTCTTTTTTCTTTTCCTTTCTTTCTTCCTGTCTTTTTCTTTCTTCTCCCTCTTTCTTCTCTTTCTCTTTTCCTTCTTTCTCCTTTTGGGAATTGGGGATTGAATCCCGGTGTTCACACTGGCTACTTCCCCAGCACTCTATTATTTTTTGAGACAGAATCTTCCTAAATTGCTCAGGCTACACTTAAACTTCTGATTCTTCTGCCTCAGCCTAACAAGCTGGGATTACAGGCATACAGTACTGCAGCCAGCTTTAACACAGTAATTTTTTGGGTAGGGAGGTACTGCCCCAAAAGTGTCAGTGAATTATTCTCCATCAAATTAATATTTGCTCATTTATTAGTATTGATTCATGGTTTCTCATTTTATTCGGTGAGTTACAATGCATTATTATTTGATGTTGAAACTGTTCGAAATCCCTTCAAAGTGGCTTCTGTGGTCTTTTGCATGCCTTGCCATTCTTTGAACACTTGTCTGCTGTCTGGAACAAGATGTTGCAGGCTTATTTATTTACTTACTTAGGTTTTTGGGGGTTTTGCTATGTAGTTCAGGCTGGCCTTGAACTTCTTCGATCTTCCTGCCTCAGCCTCCCAAGTGCTGGAACTATGTGTGCTACCACACCTGGCTTCCAATTTCATTTTATACTTTTCCTGCTATTAGTTATTTCATCAAGGAACTCTAATAAATCCTTTCAGTGGAGAATGGTATTTAGAAACCAAGATCTGGGTGCTATGCTAACTGCTACCATTTCCAGTTTCTCTCAATGGGCAAAGCTAGGGAATGCATTTATTCCTGCATCCACCTACAAAAATTGAAACCCTTGAGTTCATACTCATACTCGTATTTCATATGAGTTCATACTCATATTTTTATCCAGTAAGACACAGTCCTTTTTTGTTTTCTATTTCAATATTTGTAACTCCACTTTCCAACACTGAGAAATCTGGATCCCGTTACCCTGTTACTTGATCAGTCCCCAAGCATGCAGCCCATCTTCTATCACGGCTGCTGGCCCTTTTCCCTTGGGGGTGTCCTGCTTACTCCACTTAGTATCTGATGCACTGCACTGGACTCCCTCTTCACCCTGTTCCTTTATTTTTTTGAGTCAAGGTCTTGCTATGTGGTTCAGGGTGGCCTTAAACTCACTATGTAGCCCTGACCGATTATGGAACTCATGGCGATCCTTCTGCCTCAGCCTCCTGAGTCCTGGGATTACAGGCGTGCTCCACCATTCCCAGCCCTATCTACTTCTTTAGGATCTGATGCTGGACTACCCTCGACACTCCTCTCCATCTGTACAATCTCAGTCCAGACTCCTGAACTCCCTGTAGTCACTTTCCACCACCACCTTTATATACAGCCACACAGGGCTACGCAGTCCTCACGTCACTGCCTCAGGTTCTCTGCATTCACTGCTACTTCTGCCTGAAACACTTCCCTCTAGAACTTCACTTGGCTGGCTCCTTCCTTCTTACAATTCAGATCTTAGCTCACAGGTCAGTTCTATTCCCATTACTTTTTTGCTCATGTCCTATTTTTTTTTTTTTCACAGTAACTAGACCTCTCTTAGTTTTCCTTATTTTCTTACTCTCTTCCCCAAAGAGAAAGTGAGTTTTGTTCTGGACTTTGATTTTACACTGTGTCATCAGTATCTACAAATGTGAGTACTCAGTGAGTATTTATGGAGTCAATGAGTGAAAAAAACCTACGTAATTCTCTTACCTTTCTGCTTTTAAGAAATGCTAAGAGAGTGAGAAGCTGTGGAAAGAACACTGACCTTAAGAATCAAACAGCCCTGGATTTCCATCCTAAAAAGCTGTGTGACTTTAAACCATCTACTTTATCTTGAGTTTCTCATCTGTTAAAAAAAGACAATAAAACCTGCCTTGTGGGACAAGAGCAAACACGTGGAAATGCCAGGCACAGTTCTTGGCATCCAAAGAGGCTGAGATTCCACCCCAAACCACTCTAACTGATTTATGGGATGCAGCCAAAGGACTGAGACCTTTAAAAGCTCCCGTGTTGATTACACAATGGGCAGCAAAGTTTGGAAACACTGTAATAAAGGGTAATTTCTGGTAATTAAATTGAGTAATATGGCAAATTCTGGGTAAAGATTTTGGGACAGCACTTATCTATATCATCTATCAGTAAAATTCAGTTCTCCTTTCAGACAGCTCTGATAAAATTTCATTTAACAACTGTACATCAATTTGCTGCTGGGCTTTTAAGTCAACAGTGTACATATTTATTCTTTGATACAAAATGAGGCTGGGCCCCGAAACTTCCTGCTTCCTTTTACATTGCTTAAACCAAGTAGCTATGAGGCTGCTGCTCGACTTCTACTTTGCACCTTACATAATTACTTTGAAATGGGTCATGGAAATAAATGGGAAAATAAAACAACTTCTAGAAGAAAACACAGAACACTGATGGCAAACCTCTTACTTTTCAATGATACAAACAGCCGAGGCACGCGTGCCATAGGTTCACCATGACTGACATGAGAATAGCATCTTGATGCTGAGATGGCAGAATCTCAACTAAAAGATAAAAATCACTAGTAAAAAGATTGATCAACTGGATTAAAATAAACATGCCAAGGCCGGGCGTGGTGGTGCCTGCCTGTAATCCCAGCACTCAGGAGGCTGAGACAGCAAGGTCATCATGAGCTCAAGGCCAGCCTGAACTACATAGACAGACTCTGTCTCAAAAAAACCAAACTGAAACAAAAAGACAAACACACCAAGCAAGATTTAAAAAATTCAGGGCTGGGGATACAGCTCAGTGGTATAAGTGCCTGCCTCGCAAGTGCAAGGTTCTGCGTTTGTTTCCCTGTACCAAAAAAACACAAAACAAGCAAAAAAAGATTTATAAAATTCAAAACAAAAAGATTAAAAAAATAACTACCTTTATGCTGGTCTGCCCCTATTCTGTCAGTGTTTGTTCCTTGCTCTCAGAGTGACAGGGTAGGCAAAGATGAATTTCATCTTTGAAGGTGTGGACTCATTACCAAAAGACCTGGAGGAACCTTACTTGCATACTAAGTGAATGAAGCTGGTCTGAAAAGGCTGCTGACTGTGAGTCCACCTATGTCACATTCTGGAAAAGACAAAAATATTGGCTCATCAGTTAAACAAATACACAACTTTAGAGCAAGATGTTAATATGGGAAAAAGGGGAGGAGGTATTTGAAAATTCTTTTTGCTTAGTTTTTCTGTAAATCTACAAAAGCATCAAATATCAAAGTACTAGTACTAAAAAGCAATACAAATGTTTATATTGTGATAATATGGTAACCCAGAAAAGTAGCTTTCTCAATGTTACATTAATCGACCTAGTAACAAGTTAAATCTCACTCATGTCAATCTGTCCTTCTAACTTATACGTTTGCAAAAAAAAAAACAAAAAAAAAAAAAACAAAACTTATACATGTTTGCAATCATTATTTTTTAATTTGAAGGGGGGAATGGACTTTATAGAATTGAAAACTCAGAACCTAAGTGTATTAAAACTTCAATTTTATTGCCTACATAGTTAGCTATGTAGTGTTAACTCACTTATAAATGCTACATATTATGATCTTTGATTCTGAGTAAATCCTATTTAAAATTTTACAAGAGGTGCCCACACATCAAATTTTAACAAAATTAGAAGTCTACTTCTAATTTTTAAAGTGAATTCTTTAAACACAGTGTCATATCCGCTTTTGGTATGTGCTCCAAGTGAAATATCTTTCTCTATAGTTTAAAAAAAAAAAAAAAAAGAGTAGGAAAACTTACTGGGGAAAGGAATAGTTCCTGAGAGACAGGGTGGGTCCTGAATGAGTTGCCCTCCATAACTTTTGAAAATGCTTAAATTACAAATATCACCTAGTTTTTAAAAATCTTTTTACAGCCATATGTCAGTATTCATCATTGACAAATTCATCAGTCTATGCAGAAATGCAACTCAATCTCACCCCCGCCTCTCCAACTGGGGATTGAACCAAGGGCCTTCACACTGAGCTAAATCTCCAGCCCTTCTTAAAATTTTTTCTTTTGAGACAAAGTCATGCTAAACCGTTAACATGCCAAGGCTGGGCTTAAACTTGCGATCCTCCTGCTTCTGCCTTCCAGCATGCTGGGATTATAGATGTGCTATCATGCCTAGTTTTCTCTCTCACACTTTGAAGTAATGTTTTCTGTAAGAAAAGTGGCACATATTTTAAAAAGTGTTCACTGGGTGCGGTGGCACACACCTGTAATCCCAGCACTCTGGAGGCTGAGACAGGAGGATTGTTGTGAGTTTCAGACCAGCCTGGGCTACAAAGTGAGCTGAAGGCCAGCTTGAACTGTGTAACGAGACCCTGTCTTGTAAAAAGACAAAAAACAAAACAAAAAGGGTTTTAGACATTTCCAATTGAAAAATTTGAAACTCTGAAACATAGCACAACATTAAAAAACATTTATTGTTAATAGGAAACTTTCATTTATAATTTTTTTAGTAATAGAAATATATAGGAGATGAACCTCAGGACATATGTCAAATTATAATTTAAATGAAACCAATGAGAGTGTAAGATTTTAAATGTGTAGAATAGTAAATTTCGTTATGTAACAAAAGGATAACTCTAGCTAATGGTCCACTTGATTAGAATATTAACTGACACAATACACCCCAATAAATCCCTTCTAGTTATTTCAACTATACAGTGAAACTCATTAAAAGATAGTGAGAAGTACAGAGAAAAGTTTTTCAAATCTCATCAAATTACATGTAATACTTGAGGCTTCTACCATGATACTTTTCTTTAGGAATGAAAATGATAAAGACTCAATCAGCAAGGTTAGCAAGGAATGAATTTTAGTAAACGAATCTTAGGAGGCTCAAACTCCACCATGTATTCCTCCAGAATCAGCAAGTGACCAGTAAAGCCAACCAAGAGGGAAAGAGAGTCTTTTCAGTATTTAGGCTGTTTTCCCATTTGTGGTTTGCTTTATTACCAAACAGGAAAAGCTTAATGCTTCACATTGACTGCCAAAGCTCGGAGAAACCTTATTTCCACCTAAAAGTTTATTTTCAAACAGAGCAATGGTCCCTATTAAAATTAATCTCACAACATAAAAAACTTGAAAGTACTAAAACACCAAAAAAAGAGAAAAACCCACAAAAAAGAAAATGTTGAAAAAATACATGACCAACATGATTTACATTTAGCTAGCCTAGAAATGTTTCTTTTAATCTATTTATTTACAAAGTGTGCTTACCCCGTGTTTTTTAAAAGACATGGCTAATGTAAGTAATCATTCAAATGGTTTTATAAAAAGACTGATATCATTTAAAACATTTTTGTCACTATTAAAAAATTCGAAGGCAGTCAAGTGTCACTGCGGTGAGAGAGCGCGTGATCGTAGGGGAAGAAACATCTCGCTTGAGTTCCCACAAGTTCCTCCTTCCTCTAACTGCAGCTCGGGCGGCAAAGCGGGGGCTCCTGGGTCCCCAGGCCTCGGAAGTGCACTCGAGGAGAAGATGGTATTTTCAGTTCTGCCTACTTCCAAGACGGGCAAGTTCAGAGAAGAAACAGGAGAAAAAAAGGGAGCTGTGCTGGACTCTCCCTCTGGATGGTACATGACCGTGGGCGCTCTCAGTTTTTCCGAGAAATTACTCTCATTTGAATTTGATCTAGAAAGGTTGTTCGTGGCTCCATCTGGAAAAGGCTCACAGCTGCTACATTTCAGTCCTACAACAGAATTATTCAGACGTAAATGAAAAAGTAACTTAAAAAAAAAGTCTACTCTCACCTTGTAACTTCCAGCTAGGCATTTAACAACCAGAACATAAATCTCAGTTTATACATCATAATCAATTTTAAATCTCATTTGCTTTTCTGAACAACCATGTGTTTACATTTTCTAGATAAAAAAAAAGTGAATTTCACATCTTATTTGCTTCCTGAACATTTATATTTTCTAGATAAAAAAATTTATGAAAGCTAAATGACACGCAATAATTTACATTTCCTGTATACTTACATAGATGACAAAATTGTTCATAAGATCAACTGAATTTACAACAAATAAATAAATATTCCTTAGCATTTTATACAAAAAATATCAGCCAATAAAAACAACACTTAGGCAGGTACAGCAGTACACGCTGGTGATTGCAGTGATGACGAGGCAGGAAGATCACAAGTTTGAGGCCAGTCTGGGCAGCTGAGACCTGGTCTCAAACTGAGACCAGGGCTGGGGGTGTATTTTAGCATAGCAATCGCTTAGCATGGCATATTGTGAAATTCTCTGAGTCAAACCATGACAATTATGATTCTTGGCTCACATAGAGTCAGAAATCAAAGGGACTTTAGCGGCCACCTCACATAGACTCTTACTATTAGAGATGAGGAAAGAGAGGCAAAGCACAGGTAAGTCATGCCTCGCACCCCAGGACTGCTTGATAGAAAAGTGAGAACTGCAATGAAATAGGTTACACTTCCTGATACAACAGTGGTCATTCCCATCAGATAATTTTATCATATTCTAAGGATAGAGTCAATAATTAGCCTCAAGATTAAAAGAATAAACACAAGTGTCTCTTTCTGTTAGGCTTGGTAAACAGTCAATCTGTCTACTGGCAAAACTCCCAAGTTGATAAATTCTGGCCAACACCCGTCAAGTCTGTGAAGTACATTTATATGTCACTTTCCCTGCATGTTTTTCAATTTTACTGTATGTTCAACGTTTCTGTCCAAAGCTAGAGAATTTTTTTCCCTCATATATGCTTTATAAGGGGAAACTTCCAGTGTGTCCCAACGACTTGTAGACTGGGAGTTCCTTCAGGGCAGTGCCCGAGTTATTCTTTCTCTATGTCCAGTTTTAAGACTAGCTGGCGTAGAGCCACATGACAGGCACACTTCATCTGAGTGCTCTGGAGACAGAGCATGAGGGGTAGAGGGTTTCAACAGTGTAGGCGACTCTATGTAGCTTCCCCATCAGTGCGTCTGCACTCTGAGGTGAGGGCAAAAGGGGAGCGCTAGATGTGCTATTCCCTTAATCATCTCAGGTCCTCATGCCACTCACGGCCTGCCAGACTGAGCTGGATCCTGGTGTTTAAAAGTTATGTGTATCTACGGAACTACTTCACCAACTGGGAGGAGAAAAACTGTGAGTGGGACTTACTGAGATGTGTCACCAGTATACTGTTCTTAATATGGGATATATTTTCAGAGGTTACTTTTGAATAAATTAATTTTGTTCTGACTTTATAAATGAATCCTTGTATAACCTGGGGTTTCATTATAGAAAGCGGTCTGTTAGTGGTATTGTTAGATGAATATCAATACGGGATGCTGAGAGGTACTTCGCTTTTAAAATGTAATGCTACTGTACATGGTAAAAAATGTAAATAAAAAATGTAAATCAAATACAATTCTGAAGAGTAAACTTTTTGAATGTAAAGTGATAATTACTGATTTTGTTTTGCTTTTACATTTTTAAAAAGCAATCGATTCCTTGATACCTGAGGTATCTTACCTTTCAGATATTCTAGTTTTATATTTCTAAGTTTCAGTACTTCATCTGTAATCTTCTGTATCAGGAAATTCTGTGTTTTTTCTCTCCTAATAGATTCAACGAGGGTGTCTAGTCCTTTGGGGTTTTCTTGTAAGTAGTCTAACAATTTTCCAGCTCGTTTTCTACTTGATGTTCGGCAAGAAATTTCTTCAGTGTCTTCTCTACTGAGTATTTTTTTCGCACGGAGATGGTCAAAATGTCTCTCAGCTATGAGTTTCTCACACAGGTAAACACGCAAATTTTCTAAAGCCTAAAAGACATAAAATAAAATATATTTCAATGTATTTTGTAATGCCTACGATGCCACACAGGTGACTGGCTATTAGTCAGGAATCTTAACCGGTATGAGTCAATGTTCTGAAGTCACACAGGCAGGTTCCAGACACTCCTCAGTTCTTGCCCTGCTCTTTTCTCACCTTTACACCTGAAAACCAAGACCTATATGCTATCATGAGGGAGAACCTGGCAAAGGAAGAGTCTGGGTCCTTCAAATGGGATCCTGCTGAGGGTGTCCTTTAGGGTAAAGGGAAGAAAGATTAATGCACACTTTGACTATTACTTAAGCAAGGGAATTCAGAACTAGACAGAAGCTGGGAGGATAAATCAGTGTGAAGTCTCACAATTTATACCTGCCTCATGTCCATTATTAATCATCCCATCTCCCTAGAGTGAAATCATTAAAAATAAAACAATCTAAAAGGGCACATGATCTCTCTGTCTCTGATGTCATTTAGAAAGACTATACCCCACTGAGCTGGTCTTGGTGGAAGGGAAATGGGTGGGTGTGGGGGGAGAAAAACCTAAAGGAATAGTGAGTGTCAAAAAAAAGAAAAGAAACTGAGAAAAAGAAGCTCACAGAAAACAAGCCTACACCTGAGAAGTGCCTAAGGGTACTACTGAACTAGCAGAAATTCCACATTGGTCTTTTATTTATTTGTGTATTTATGTTTATGTTTTAACTGATAGATTAAAACATAAAAGCTATATATTAATGAGGTATCATGTAATGTTTTGATACACACACATTATATAATGTTTACATCAAGTCCACGTTGGTCTTAATAAATGACACTAACAATGTGATGTCGGTGTTTGTATTTTAGCTTCTCTATTTACTAGATACATGGTCTTGGGTATGTTACTTAACTCCTCTTCACCTGGTACATAGTAGGTGACCAACACGTTAGAGATGATGACAATGATGATGTCACATTTACCATGACTGCCCATAATAATAAAGGCATGGCATATCTTAGCAGCACCCTTGTAGAATGCCATCTAAGGGAAGGCTTCCTGTAGTTCCCAGTCCACTGAATTCCCGCATGCATTTATTTACTTACACAACACATATTTTACATAGCTGAATTCCTAGTAAGTCAAATGCTAAGCAATGAGTGTACAAAGATGAGCAAGATTTGAATTGTGTATGCAAAGGGCTCCTTGGTCTATTTGGGGAATAAGCATCCCTTGCAAGCCAATTGTTACAAGACCTGTAGATCAAGTACTGGAGAAATACAGAGAGCAACGAATTCTATCTCTAGGACCTAGGAAATACAGAGGTTCACCTGAGCCAAAGGCATGAAGGTGCAGTGGGGGGAATACTGAGAAATCTGGGGTAGCTGGAACACAGTAAATGTGACAGGGTGGTTAGGAATGAAGCAGAGAAGGAAAACTGGGGTTACATCATGAAAGACTTTTTTAAAGACAGGGATTCCCTATGTAGTTCAGGCTGGCCTCAAAGTTGAGGTGATTCTCCAGCTTCAGCTTCCTGAATGCTGGGTTTACAGGCATATCCACCACACCCTGCCACCATAAAGTCCTTTTACAACACTCTGAGGAACATGCATTTCCTTGTACTCCAAAGGAGAAGTCATCAAATGTGTACAAACAAGAGGCAGTAAGAAAATTTTGAGGACTAGGGGTAGCCAAAATTGTTAAAGGAGATCAATGAAAAAACTGCTGCAATGATCTTATGTAAGACTTGCTGAATGTATAACTTTAAATTGTGGAGATGGAAAGATTATATTTTTAAAAATCTCATGTATGGTCTTATTACCACCTATTTGCCGATGATTCCCAGGTTTATGTTTATGATCAAGATTTCCTCCATTTAGACATCCCAAAGATTTGAACTGTGTGTGCAAAGGACTCCTGGTCTATCTGTCCTGCAATATGTCCATGCATATAAGAACAGGCAGACAGACAGGCAGAGACAGACAGACAGACACACACATATAATCTGCTCCTTCACTTCATCTTTACTGTTAGTACTGCACTAATTCAGACGCTTGTCAAATTCTGCACAGACGAACAGCACAAACCTAGCTAGCTATACTTCTTTTTTCTCAAGTTTCTTTATATTATTCAACAGATCTTCCAATTTTTCAAGAACAATGGAAATCTAAAGTGTTATATAAATTCTAATACTGAGGTTATATTCACTTTTTAAAAAATTTCAAATTGTTTCTGCTAATACTTAAACGATAAAGTTCCTCAACCATGGCAGAATAGTAGATAAGTTAAGGAAGGGGCTCCAGAGTTAGATCAACCTCATTTTAAAGCCTGATTCTGTCATATACCCCTGTGACAGGTGGGCAAGTTATTTAACCACTGTAAATTTTGGGATAAAAACGTAACTCACAGGTAAAAGTGAGATAGCTTTATATAAAGACTTGGTACAGTCACTGATACACAGAAATGACTAAAACAATGACTATCTGATTATGGTAGACAAGACTCTGGATAATACGGTTCCTACCCACCTAATTTGGTTTCTCACCACCTCTATCCTGGTACTTTACTCCACCTCAAACTGCTGTCTGTCATTCTACAGTTACTTGTTACCTCTGTCTTACTTTCTTTTCTGATCCTAAAGCCTTATTTATTCTTTAAGATTCATGTCCATGGTCACTTCCTTTAAAAAGCGTTACCTTAACTCCCCAGGGGTAGCTAGGTAACACTCTCTGCCCTTGTAGCACCCTGTGAATAGATTTTATCTTTCTACATCCAGGTCTCTTCTTTCACTTCATTGCCCAATTCATCCCTACTCTTCCCTCTACTCTTCTTCAAGTCACCAGCAACCTCTTGATTGTCAAATAGGGAATGTATCATCTTCATCCTATTTGACTTTTCAGCGGCATGGCCACCGCTGACCACTTCTTCCTTTATCCACTCTCTTCTTATCTTATATAAATACCGTACTTTCCTGATTTTCTTCTAGTCCCTGGGGCTATAACTGTTCATGTTTTAAAACTCTCCTCTTTAAAGGGAGAAACTTCTTACGTGATGTAATTCAATTTCACACTGTATTTCCTTTTTCTTTTTTTTGGCAGTAGAGACCCAGGGCCTTTGCAGTAAGCCACACCTCTGGTCCTTTTAAAGAAAAAAAAATTTTTTTTGAGGCAGGGTCTTGCAAGGTAGTTTCGTTGCCCGGGCTAGGCTTGAACTTGCAATCATCCTGCTTCAGCTTCCCCAAGTGCTGGGATTACAGGCAGGCATTACCACACCCAGCTCACATATTCCTAGCCCCGATCTTCTACTCTTCACACCAGGTGTATCTAATCAACATTCCTACTTATTACTCTGATTCTACCATCTTTCTCAATTCTCACATGCATTTCATCAAGTCCTATCACTTTTATTTCAAAAACATATTTGCAGCTCCATCCATCTTCACTGCATTCACTCTGCAAATCACTCTTGTCTTTTATCTATATAAATTCCAGGAGTCTCTTCACTGCTTTCCCTACTCTCTCACTTGTGAGCCCACAGACTAGCCAGAGGGATCTTTAATAAATACATAATTCTTCATAATTCTCCCCTACTACTATACTTGGAGAGAAACTGAGGCTCTCCACTGAATCAACTCTAGCCTATCACCCTAACCTCACCTCAGGCTACCTTCTACTTTCTTCCAATATTTTCAAATCAAGATCTTGCTAGTTTTAGATCCAGAGCAAATTCTTTTTTTTTGTTACCGGGAACCAAACTCAGGGCTTCACACTTGCCAGGCAGGCTCTGAGCCTCTGATCTACATCCCCAGCCCTGGTCCAGAGCAAATTCTATTCTACTTGAACGTTTTTCCCCCAGTTCTTACTTTTCAGGAATCAGTTTAAATGTAACCAAACCTTACTGTCTCAAGTAGATTTCCTATTACTATCTTAGCATCTGTTTGTCTCCATGGAACCTACCATAATTTGTAATTATGCACGTGTTTGTTTCCAGCTTTAATGATCTGTATGTCTGAAGCAGATGAGAACCATGTATGTTCTGTTCAATACTGTATACCCTGCACCTGTTAAGTGCCAAGTAGAAAATGTTTTGGATGAGTGTTAAAATTCATTGCACTTCTTTTGTGATTTAAAATGATCATTTTATGCTTATCTTCCTCCCCCCCAAGAAATTAGGATTACTTCTTAGTTTTTTCCAATTTTAACACTTAAAATTGACTATGTTATTAGCTTTACAGTACCATGTAATTCACATGTATTAATATGAACTGAATTCAACCAAAAAGTCAAGGTAAACACTAGATAGGGAAGAAGAAGATTGTGAAGTGGGAGTTTCCAGGAAGTGAGGTGGTGATTCACTACTCCCACACTAAGTACCAAGACCCTCTGGAGATGCCTAGAACCTCAGACAGTACAAAACCTTGACAGCTAGTAAGGGACTAACGGGCAGGTTTGCATACAACATGAATACACTGGACAAAGGGATGACTCCCAACTCTGGCCAGAGGGGGCTCAATGGGCTAAGACTTAGGACAATGCACAATTTAAAACTTATGAATTTCTGTAATTTTCCATTAAATATTTTCAGGCCATGTTTGACCAAAGGTAACTGAAACCACAGACAGGAAAACCTCAGACAGAAAGCTGTCCTTTAAGGGACTACTGAACACCACTCATCAAGACAGACCATGCAGAAGGAACAGCAAGCAACTTTAAGGAAAGAATGAGTGAAAAATTCAATTTGTGAAAACACAAACTGACTTGCAGGATATAAAAAACTAGATTTCTAGTACATGTTTGGAAATAAGGGCCTAGAGTTGAGAAAGAAGTTCAAATATGTGGAGGACAATTTTTTTTTCTGCTATGTAGTTCAGGCTGTCCTGGAACTATAAGGCTATAAGGCTAGCCTTATACTCAAGGAGATTCGCCTGCTGCAGCCTCCCAAGTGCTGGGGTTACAGGCATGCGCCACCACGCCAAACCTGTGGAAGACAATTTTTAAACTTTTTTCTTCTTTTGTGGTGCTAGGAATTGAAACTAGAGTCCCAAACATGCTGGACAAATATTCTATCACTGAGCTACAACCTCTGCACAAATTTTATTTTTTATTTTATTTTAATTTTTTTTTACTGCACAGTTTTTAAACTTGCTAAGGTTGCAAACCATTTTGAAAATATGGCAAACATCTAAGGAAAAAAATGTAGTTTTTCACAGGCCTCCTGAAATACATCTATAGTCTCCTCCAGGTAATGAATTTCTGACCAAACTGTAAACTGAAATCATGGAGATGAGTAACATCAATAAACCAAGAAGTACAAAGGTCTGGAAGGCCCTCTTTGCAGGTCTTACTTCTTCTGGCTTGTACTCTCTCAAATTCTATTTCAACAGATGTAAAATGCAAACAACAATTGTCTCCCTTTGAGGTTGTGAAGATGGAAAGTGGGAAATTTGAAAATGATGTGACACAAAAATCTGGAACACAGTAAGCCTAAACTCTTTCAATTCATAATTTTACTGGTACCTTAAATAAGACAACACTTATTCTATAGCAGTTAACAATACTCCAGTTTTTCTCAACTAGAACGAAAAGCATGGGTGTCTGCTCCTCATCTTTTGCCTCCTCCCAGGCAGAAGGACATTTCTTGCCATGTGGTAAGTGCGCCATAAATCTCTGCTGAATGAAGAACCTAAGACACGAGTTCCAGTCAGATCCAGTTGCCTTCTGCTAGTGAGTCGTATCAACTGCAATTATGAGAAAAAGTGTAACAAACTTCACAGGAGACGGAAGAAAAAGGCATCTGAAGTAGGTCAACATCCAGAAATTGCTGTGAGGTCAAGTTTTACAAAGACGATTTGGTAAATGTACTGTGTTCCTGTTGAGTTTGATTTTCGTTTGAATTCGCATGAAGCGCTTTAACGGTGTTCATTGAGGTCTCATCTGGCAAAACGGCTAAAAGCAAAAGAACAAGAAACCAGCTGCACCTCAACAAAGCTATTCTTTAAAAAAAAAAATTAAGTTTTGTACAGCTCAGCACCATTCATGCAGAAGAGCGTAACTTGGCCCTTGAATATTTCCAGCGTTCACCTGTAAATCAATCCTCAGCTACATGTACTCACCCCTCCCCACTTAAATACGTGGGTGTCCGCTTACTAGGGGAATTCCAAGCTGCTCTCAGCTGTGGAGCTTTCCCCAGCCCCCTTTGCAAAACAGTTTCACATATCTGCTCCTCCGCTCGGGACCCTTCATCTGGTCCAGCTTTTGCACCACACCGGGCCAGCAGCCCAGGCTTTCAGCCTCCAGGTGGAAACTGAACCGCGGCGCCCTCGCGACGCAGCTCCAGGAGCGCAGGGCGGGCGGGGCAATCCGGAGGGGCAGGGAGGAAGGGGCAAGACGGCGACGGCGAGGAAAATCCTCAGGACGCAGTTTAAAAATCCAAGCCCTGCGTCCAGTGGTTTAAAAGTAGATCAACGGGCCGTGGGGGAGCCCTTCCACCAAGTCTGCACGGCTCGCCGCCGCCGTCCTCAGGTGTCCGGACCTTCGGCCCCTGCAGGGCCCCCGGCTCCGTTTCCGCCGCCCCCGCCCGCCCCGCGGCGCCCGGCTCGAAGCGCTACTCACGTCCTTCTTCACCTCCGTGAGGTCCTCCTCCGTGAGGGACGGCGCGGTGGGCTCCATGGCGGAGGCGGGAGATGGCGCCTCTTCCGGGAGCCGCAGCAGGGGCTGCGCCGCCCCGCCCTGACTGGGGGCTTTGGCCTCCCGCTAACTGGGAGAAGAAGAGGTGGAGCAGCTCGCGGCGAAGACGGCCGCCCCCCTGGAAAATCGGAAGGCTCGGGGGTCGAGCCGTAACGCTTCCGGCTCCGCCTCTGGGGGTCACGGCGCCGAAGACCTACGCCTAGCGACGCAGGGCTCAGAGCTGAGCCGCAACTTCCCTCTCCTAGAGGCTCAGACCTAGGCTCCGCCCCTCGACGAAGAGGGTCTACCCAAAGAGCCCGCCCCGTCTCCAAGGCAGCCAATCAGTGTCAGCCTACAAGGTCTTGTCCTGGCCCTCGCGGCCGGAGCCATACAGGCGTGGTTCCGCCCACAGCAGGCGTCACCTCAAGCCACGCCCCCTCCCGTAGTTTGCATTAGGCAGCCGGTTGGCCTCCGGATAAGGAAGCGTTTCCGGGGGTGGGGCCGTCGCTGCCCAGCCCGGCTGTCGCTCGAGGTCTCGGCGGCTTGCTATCTTAGGTGAGTCGCGTCTGGGCTTGTAGGTTCCTTCCGGGTTCTCTCCTTGCCCCAGACCCTGCCCTACAGTTTCCTGTTGCTGTTTTTGCCCATTCATGTTTTTAAATTATTTTGTCACACACAAACACGTACATGTACACGTGCACACACATAGTATTACAGTAATATATAATTCTGTATGATGTTATATAATTATAGTATTAAAATTTTGTAAGCGAAAAATTACCTACAGTCCCACCACTTTGGCACTATGTAACATTTGTATACTTTTCGGTCATATAAATATATTTTTCCCTCAATATTAATCTTGTAACGAAGACAAATTTACCTTATAGAGCTGCCGGAGCATATATAAAGTTCTTAGAGGTACTTGACACATTATATACTCAATTTATTATTTGTTCATTATCATGTTTTATTACTCAAACGTTGAGCGCTCACTAATGTGTTCTAGGCATCTTGTGTTATAAGAGTTCTCCATTTTATTGGCAGAGACTGATGAACAGATGACTGCCCAGAAGGGTATTCTAATCAACAGTGGAGACCTGGTGTCCTGGTGCACCCTGGTAATCCCAGCAAATGGGAGGCTGAGCCTGGGCTACTTACTGAGTTCAAGGTCACTCTGGACTACATACAAACAAACAAACAAAAGTGATGTATACAAAAGCCATGATAAACTCTAGATAGAAAGAATTAAAAGCGTCATACCACAGAGATATAGGCACTCCCATGTTTATGGCAGCATAGTTTGTAATAGCAAATCTTGGAAACAGCCCAAATGCCCATCCACCTGGTGAATGGGTAAAGAAGATGTGTATTATTTTTTTATATATATATATACAATGGATTGCTACTCTACCATAAAGAAGGATAAGCTTGAGACATTCCTAGGTAAATGGATGTACCTTGAGACTATACTCTTAAGTGAACAAATCAGAAAGACATATAAATATTTTCTCTGGTGTGAGAAACCAAAAACATAAATGCAGACTGAAATATATTCTAGGTATTATGAAATAGGAAGAAAATGTACAAATGGGGAGGGGAACAAAGGAGGGAAGAGGGAGAAAGGAAAGAAGGGAAAAGTTAAAGTGAGGAAAAAAGGAAAAAAATGGAAACTAAGCTTTTGAAAATGGGGAGGGGAGGAGGTGTTGAAGGGAGGGTAGGGGAATGGGGAAAAAAAGAATCAAGTTGTATCATGTACAGGTGCAAATTCTCTGTGATGAATGTCATTGTCTTAGTTACTTTTCTGTCGTAGCTGAGACAAAATACCTGACACCCAGAATTAAGGGAGGAACGGTTTATTTAGCTCACAGTTTGTGAAGATTTCAGTCTGTAATCAGCTGGCTCCAAGGCATAGTGGCACATGGCAGAGGACAATAGTTCATGGTGGCAGAAAACAGCAAAGCAACAAGAGCAAAAGGGAGGAGTGAGCGGCAAGCAACCTCTCCCTCCCTTACATTGTATGCAAATATCTGTCCCAGAGCAGATGTACCACTCACACCCATAATCCCAGCGTTGGACCATGAATCAGTCATAAACTGTAGAAGCCTGTACCCATGATTGCATGAGGCTTTAGGGGGACATCCAGACACAAACCATAACAGTCATTATTATGTATATTTAAAATGTACCAATAAAATCTGATTGAAGGAAGAAAAGAGTAATGTTGCCAGAGTCACACCTATGTAGTTTTGATCACAACACAGGGCTTTTGCTTCTGGCATATGCCTTTTCCATATTGATACATAGCACAAGTACAACCTTTTTTCTGATGCCGGGCGTGGTGGCACATGCCTGTAATCCCAGCACTCGGGAAGCTGAGGCAAGAGGATCGTTGCAAGTTGGAGACCAGTGTGGTCTACAAAGTGAGCTCAAGGCCAGCCTGAACTGCATAGTGAGACCCCATCTCAAAAAGGCAAAAACAAAACAAAACCAAAAAAAAAAACAACACCTTTTTTTCTGATTGCTTAATCCTCCATCATCTTGTTATAACCCAGTTTACTTACCTCTTGTTCTTCATTCAGTAACTATTTACTGAATATCAGCTATGTTCCAGACACTGTTCTAGGTGCTGGGAAAACAACTGAGAACAAAAATAAAACTCCCTTTCCTTGTGGAATTTATATTCTGGAGTATGTATGTTTGGGCAGGAGAGGTAGGCATTTGAAGTTTTTAAAATGTAAATTCTTTAATACATTAGAAGCTGACAAATGCTAAGAGAAAACAGTAAAGCAGAGGAACAGGACGAGGCTGTGTAACGTGTTAGAATGTAAAATGTGGCAGTCCGTGGAGACCTCACTGAGAAGCGGGATTTGAGTTCCCACTCGAAGTGCAGAGCGCGGCAGGTGGACATGGGGAAGGAGCACTGGGAGTGGAGGGCAGGGTTAATGAACAGTGTGGATAGGAAGGAGACAGACCCCAGTGTGCACTGTCAGAGTTGGCCCTGACTTCACTCTGAGTCATATGGGTTGGCTCTGAGTCATATGGGAAGCCACTGGAGGCTTCTGAGCAGAGTGATGCGATCCGATTTATGAGGCGAAAGGGGCACTTTCACTGGTGTGCTGAGGGGCAGGAAGTTGGAAGACAGGCGATGAGTTAGGGAGCTATCACCATAATCCAAGGCCCTGGAGGTGGTCATTCAGACCAGGCGGGTGGCAGTGAGGGTGGGGAGAACATTTGGAAGAGAAATGAGGTGGTGATTTGATTTAATTGTGCGTGCCCCGTTTTACCTTATATTTTCTAATTTGTTATGGATAGAAAGTATTTGTCAGAACTTTCTTCCCTCCTCACTGCACAGGATTTTTCCTCTGAATATTCTGCACCCTTTTTTCTCTTAAATATCACTGCCCTGTATAAAGTCCCAGAAACAGGAGTACAGAGCCCAAGAAAATGCATATTTTATGACTTTTCTTATATATTTCCACAGGTTCTGTTCCTAAGGGCTGTACAGGTCTGTTTGCACATAGGCATGAAGGGTTTCACTACGACCCCATCATCTTTGCTGATGAAGGAGAGAGCTCAGAACTCAGCAAGCAAGGGATTCGAAAGTTGTTTGTGTGACACACCAGTTTGAGATTGCTGTTCTTTTTAAAACAAAACATTTCAAACCCACTGTCTTCAATTACTTTCTTTGTCCCTGAGACACAATACCTGACTCTTGCAAATTAAGGGGAATAGAAGGTTTATTTTGGTTCAGTTTGTAGTGGTTTCAGTCCGAGGCAGAATGGAATGGCAGAGGAGGGTTGCTTATGGCATGGCGGACAGGAAGCAGGAAGAGGGATCAAAGGAGAAAGGAGGGAAATATACCTTCCAGGCCACACCCCCAGTGACACACTCCTTGGACCAGGCTTCATTATAAACTCCTCAATGGACTACTCCACTGATGAGTATCACACCCAGAATCTAATCACCTCCCCAAAGCCCCACTTGTGAGTGTATAAGGCTGGGGGGGGGACATCTAGATATAAATCATAACACTCACCTAAATATAAGGAATTTAACACCATTCACTACCAAGTTTAACATGTATTGATATAAGGCCCCATTTGCTTCTGCTGTGGCTTTTAATTACCAAGTATTAGTGGCAGAAATCACTGATCCTCGTGTCTTCTTTGATGCCCCTTACTGTACCTCTGACTCTTTATCTTTGACCATCATTTCATTTCTGGCATCTCTGATCTTCTCTTCTGAATATTCATGTACTTATCTATTTGGCTCGCTAAAAGGATTAAGTATCTGGTCTGGGTCAGAAGCCTGAGTAGTAAAATAAGGAAGAGGGCTTGAGTGAGATGAGAGGTATTTTTAAATAAATAAACATTTAATATTTTCCTTTTTAGACTGTGTTCTCAATGTTCCCAAGACCAGTTGTCTGGATCAAAGCAACCACATCTGAATGCCATGTGCAGATCACAGAGCTACACGGTAGCAGGTCTCACAGTTCCCAATTCTTGCTATCTAATGCATCCTGTTCCCTTCGTTAGCAAACTCCTTTTTTCCCTTCTCTGCTGTCAGGCATCATACCACAGAGATATGTAAGACTGGACATTTCAAAAAAAAGAGGCCTGGCTATTGTATACCTTGCAATGATTCCACCTTTTCTCCATCCCCTCATGTGGGCTCCTCCACCTGAACTTCTAGGAGCACCATTTGCTTCCCTGTATGAAATATACAGTGTCTGATAAATGTGTTTCGAAGAATACAGTTTAGGTGCTACAAACATGAGGCAGCATGTGATAGTGGTTAAGGATGACACTGTTTGATATGTGACACATCTCGATGGGTATATTCCTTTCCTAGGGCTGCCCTAACAAGTTACTACAAACTAGGTGGCTTACAACAACAGAACAGGTTCTCTCATAGACCTGGAGGCTAGCTGTCCCAAATCAGAAGGACCATGCTCTTTCTGAAGGCCCTAGGGAGGAGTTTTTCCTTGTCTCTTTTGACTTCCTGGTAGTTATCGCAACTGCTGATCTCCTTCCCTGAGGCAGCAACACTTGAAACCTGTCTCCATCTTCACAGACGCTCCTTCATTATGTTCTCCTCTGCCTCTGTGTCCACATTTCCTTGTCATAGAGCATAGCCATTGAATGAAGGGATCATCCTCATCCAGTATAACCTCACCTGAGCTCGATTGCATCTGTAAAGAGACTGCTATATGAGCCACGTAATGACATTTTGGAAAACAGTGAATCACATTTTCTACTCCTAGTAGCTTTATAGCTCTCATAATATTGTATAGCACTGTATTACTCATGCATTTGTGCTTATGCTAGTGTAAATAAACCCACTGTCCTGCCTGTTGTTTAAGTATTGCATATACAGTTACATAGAGTATATAATACTTGATAATAAATAACTGTGTTACTGGTTTATGTGTTCACTATGCCATACTTTTTTGTATTAGGGATTAAACCTAGAGCCTTCACACAGAGATATATACCCAGATATTTAAAAATATTTTTTATCTTGAGATAAGATCTTGATAAGCTACTAAGTTGCCCAAGCTGGGCTCAATTTATGATCTGCTTGCCTCAGCCTCCCAGAGTGCTGGGATTACAGATGTATGACGCCATGCCCGCCTATACTATACTTTTATTGTTATTGCAGAGTATACGCCTACATGTAAAAAATGTTTGCTACAAAACAATGTGCTTTGTTATGCTGGAAGCAGTGTCACACATTTTGTGATTACAGAGTCTCTTGATTGCATAATTTTCCCTTGTGCTTGATTTAATCTTACATTATTTCATTCATCATAGCCCTAGGAGTAGCAGATGTTTTCCTTTCTCCTCTTCCTCTCTGTCTTTCTTTTTCCAACTCCCCACTCCCTTCTACCGCCCCTTCTCTCCTTTGCTTTCTTTCCCTTTGCATATATGGATGTATGCCCTATCACCTAGGTGTATGATAGGCTATACCCTTTAGGCCTGTGTACGTACACTCTATGATATTGGAACAATGATAAAATTGCCTACTGATGGATTTCCTAGAATGTATCACCATTGTTAAGGAGTGAATGACTGTATTTTCAGGTAAGGTTGCAACCTAACTTCCCAAGGGATGTGAATTTTGGGGAGATACTAGTCAATTTACTTGAAACAATTAGTAAGCATTCAATAAAGGTAGTTATTATAGGAATGCAGAGGGCAGGAAGAGAAAGCCATTTCTTACTGATAAGCCAACACAAAAGGGAAGTGTTTAAACTGAGTGGGAAGATTTTCATAGGTGGAGCTTTAAAACTTCTTAATGGTTTATTCCAAACTTCCTGTGAGATACCACATGCTGTATTGAGCAACACATTCTACTCCAGGTGATAGTGAATTATAAACTTCCTATATATAGCTGGAGGAAAAAAGTGGCCAGTTTTGAGACAGGCAGTCCTGGGTTTTAATGGCCAAAAAATGTGATGAAATCCAGCTGTCTTAGCACAGGGATTTTTGTGAAGATTCCAGCAGGCCCTGTCTTTAAGAATGGTTCTCAGCTTGGGAAGGGAGGACCGGGAGGGGCTGAGGTGGTGGGATTGGGCCTGAGAAAGTGCTCTGAAGACATTCCAAGTGCACCTCACTACTAGTACAAGCTCACTACCAGTACAGGCTGATAAGAGAAAGGATCGTTCCCTCTACCTCCCCCTAGAAGACTGTTCTTTTCAGGGAGCACAGGCAGCCATCTGGTATTAAAGTGTTTGGACATAGTACCCCTGAGTGCCATCAGGGGGATACTGGAGATAGGGCGGGTCTCTCAGTCTGAAAACTAACTGCCTGGGAAGAGATAATCACTAGCAATTTATTTTACACCACTCTGAGTCAGACACTTGACAGTTGCTGTCACAATCTGGTCCCTATTACAGTAGGGATCCTATCTTCTAGGTAGACTGTATTTACTAGGTAGACAAGAATGTGAGGCTTAGAAAACATGATTTGCCCAAGGCTACTCTCCTACCAAATGGGAGAATCTGGATCCCAACTTACCTCTGTCTGATAACAAGGCCGGTGTTCTTAATTACTGGCTGTCCACTGAGTTAAGTCCTTCAGGGTATAATGGTTCAGAGAAGCTAGGACCCCTGAGCATTCCCTGGGGCAAGGCAAAAGGTTTAATGTGGTCAGGTCTGTTCCCATTGCCCAAGGCAGAAAGAACAAAGCCAGGAGACTTAACCTGTGCTATTCCAATACCTAAACGGGAAAGTGAGCACTTCCCCCCTGTCAGGCAAAGGATCCCTCAGGCTCTTGGATACTGAAAAAGAGCATCTTGCAGCCATAGAGGGAGGGAGAGGCAAGACATGGACTCACTGCTCACAGCCTGCAGACATAATTAATGGATCAGAGCTGTGAAAGTGACCTCAGCGGGGTGAAGAGGAAATCAAAGCCCAGGAATGTGGGAAGGATGCCATAGGCCATAGTGAGTTTTTCCACACATACTCTCTGATGAGTGAAGACATGCTGGCTGACAAAACAGCTTTCCTTGAGAGGTTCCCAGTTCTATCCCCGGGTGTAGAAAGAAGCTTTCAAATGACAGTTGCTGCTCTTGCTGAGGATCCATGAAGGGTCACAGGCAAGAAGGAGGGGAACTGAAACCTGGGAATGTTAACTAGTACAAGGCTCAAAAAGGAAAAAGGGAGGTGCTTGCAAACTGCAGGTCAGGCCTAATGGCAGGCATCATTCCAGGAAGGAATATTAAAAGAGCATCTAAAGCTGGGCCTGGTGGCACGCACTTGTAATCCCAGCATTTTGGGAGGCTAAGGCTGGATGATCACAAGTTCAAGCCCAGCCTGGGCAACTTAGTGATTTAGTGAAATTCTGTATCAGAAATAAAAAGTGTTGGGAATATAGTCCAGTGTGAAGGCCCTAGGTTCAATGCTGATTTTTTTTTTTTTTTCATTTCTCTTGGTTCTATACCTAAGAAGTTGAATTGCTTTGTCATTGCTAATTCCAGTAGCAGTGATTTTTAAAGCTTCTCAGCTGATCCTGATGTGGAATCAGGGCTGAGAACAAATGACATCAACAGAATGGTGACAGTCATAACACACTGACAGCTTCAGGGAGACATTGCAGGGCCGTGGGGGTCTAGGTGGAAGAGGTGATCTTGGTTCACAACTTATTTTCCCACCATAAGAATATTTGCTTTCCATGTGTGCTGAAAGGTGCTTTAGGACCCTGTTCTCAGCTTGGTTCAGTTCAAGATTTGTGCTAATGGCTTGGGATGAATATCAGAAATGGGGGTTTTCAGACCTTTTTCTCCCTGCACAACCCTTTCCAATAAAATCCCCACTGAAGCTTACATCATAAAACAGTGAAAGGTGAACCTACCCCAGTTACCACTGAGAAGAGGTTGAGTAATCAGGTCCTTGTCTCTTGAGTCTAGTATTAGTCACTTTCCTGACCTGCAACTTAAAAGAGAAGTTTATTTTGGCCCCTGGTTTTCAGAGGATTCAGTCAATGGTTGGTTGATTCCAAGGCAGAACCAGTATGGCAGAAGGGCGTGGCAGAGGAAATCACTCAACCAGTGGTAGCCAGGAAGCAGAAAGAAGGGAGGAGAGAGACAAGAAGACATCCTTCCAGGTCACACCCCTGGAGACCCACCTCCAACCGGGCCCCACCCCCTAACACACATTTAGCCTCTGAGTTCATCAATGGATAAATCCACTCATGAGTCCAGTGCCTCCAAGGTTCAATCACTGTCCAAAAGCCCCACCTCTGAACACGTGAAACTTCTGGGGAGACATCTGAGATCCAAACCTAGCAGGCCTGGTTTTCTCTTGTACCCACACACTTAAACACCTCTGAGTCCTTCCTCAAAACACCCAGGGCTGTATAGAGCACAGCTCTAAGAGCATTTCTGCAGAAGGTATTTTTTTGTTTTATTAATTTGAGGATAATGCAAAACTGAGAAGAAGAGATCATTTAATGATAGACTCAGGGTCAAGATGCACTCTAGCAAGGATCAATATAAGGGAAACAAAAATAGAAAATAAAAATGAAAATTTCATTTTTCAGAGTGGGTTGCATTGGGAAGTCATATTTTCTTTCCTGCAAGGTGTTCAAGCACAGTCCAGGCAACTTTGCATGTGCGTGTGTTTAATGAAAACACCAGAGGCAAGGCCATTACCGTAATGATTTTGATAGTGTTCCCAAGTCTAAGCCCTTGCACGCACAGGGAAAGAGCCACTTGTACCTTGAAGATGTTTGCTAGGGAGGGGAAGAGGCTTGGCCTAAAGGATAGGAAGCTGTTATTTTTCTCCTTTCTCCTTCCCTTAATTTTCCTAATCTGAGTCCAATGAGGTTTGCCTGGAAAAGAACTGGCTGTGAGAGCAGGGCACATGAGGTCTGTGTCTTGTTTAATATTTAATGTATTAGTGTTCAGTTAGACTACAACTTCAGCAAGGCCAACACTTTATCTACTTTTCAGCACTGCTCCTAGAACAGCAGCTGGCATACGGTAGCTGACCAATAAGACTGCATTGAATAACTGAACAGAGGCCCTTCCTGACCCCTTTGCGGCAGCCTACCTTCCCCGTTACCTGCATGCTTTCCGCTGCTATTTTACTCCCTTGATACACAGGAAACAGATGAAGGAGAATCCAGCATTCTGTTACTCTTCCCATCCACTTGCACCAACATATCTCTTGCCCCATTCTGCATCCTGACCCCCATCTTCGTGCTTTCTGACTCACACCTCATTTTCTGGTTTCTAGCCTCACTTACTCGGACTTGAGTCATTCCTTCACCACATACTGTTCAAGCTCAGGCAAGTTCTGTAACTACTGTCTGCCCCAGGTTCTGCATTTACCCAAGGGAAAAGCTGAATTACATAAGTAGAGAGGAGTTAAGGTGAATACTGGGAAACACTAACATTTAAAGAGGAAGAACTAGCAAAAGCTTACAGCTTGATTGATGCAAGGTGCTTAGTTTCTTGTGTATCCCATGCAGGCAGTAGATGTTAGCAATTGTCATTACAGTATTTCACTGTTCTTGAAATGCACTATCATTATGAACTCATCTTTCAGATCTGATGCTTGTCAGTCTGATTTTCTTGATGGTGACATCCACTCCCTGACCCACAATAGTTTCTTCCCTCAGCTATGCTGCTTTGAGGAATCTCAGCCCCCATCCCACCTCCCTGAGTGCCAGTTCCCTCTGGGCAGTGCCTACATCATTACTGACTTGTTTCAGAGCAGAAGCAAAACTCAGGAATAGTAGTGATTCAGTATGTCTGATTGGGCGATTATGCACCTAGTTTGCTTTTAGCTATGTTAGAATATAAGGGTTAATTTTTACTTCCTCAGCTTCCAGGTAGCAAGCTCACTTTACATGATTTAAATTGCTCGGTGCCAGCTCTAAAAAATGCCAAACCAACCACTTGTGATTATCTAGGTTTCTGTCAAAATTAGCTTAGCTCTCTCAACCATCTGTTTCTTAGAATCTGCTGTTCATTTCAACTGCAGGTAGTTCCTAAAGGAATGAAAAGTGAAGCAGCCCTCCTTTAATAGGAATAGCATTTTGCCCTTGTTTCAAGAGAAAAATGATTCCCTTGTGTTTTTTTCTAGGTGGGCTTCCATTAGCAGATGAGCCTGAGTCTCAGTGTATATATTATCAGGGAATCTTTAGAAAGCATATTGCCAATTTTGGATGTCTATTTTAGAAAAGAAGGTACTGGCAGGATTTGATTTTTTTTGTAGAGGATGATTACCCTGGCAGCAACATGGAAGATGAGGTAGAAGACAGGAAGATAGGAGCTCCAGGACAGAGCGCAGCTTGAAGGCTAAGGTGGCAGAACTTGCCACATGGGGGCAGGAGAGAGGGGAGGGGAGGAAGGGAGGGAGAGAGAGAGAGAGGGAGATTTGAAGAATAGAATTTAATGGACTGAGCTATACAGCAACACCCCCAGCTGTTTTCTGTTATGCATTTTGTGGTACTTAGGAATTTACAGAGTGTTTGAGGATACTTTTGCTGTCTTCCAGCCTCTGACTCACACAGTCCTGCCTCTAAAGCCCAGGGCTTTCCTTGTGGTCTTCAAAGGGCAGTGTAGTATCAGTTAATCACCTTTATGTCATTGTGACAAAACGCCTGACGTAAACAATTTAAAGCAGGGAAGATTTGTTTTGGCTGTTTCAGAGGTTTCAGTTCATGGGGTTTGGTTCCACTGTTTCTGGGCCGTGGTGAGGCAAACGGTCATGGCAGAAGGGCACGGCAGAGGAAAGCTACTTACCTTATGGCAGCTGGGAAGCAGAGAGAGAAGGAAAGTGCCAGAAAGAGGAAGGAGACAACGGACCAGATATGGTCCCTAAGGTGGTACTGTCACGATCCACTCTCTTCAACCTGGCCCCACCTCCTGTTTCTGTCACTTCCCATAATGCCACCACATTAGGAGATCATGATTGGATTAATCTACTGATGAAGTTACGGTCCTCATGACCCAGAGAGCCCATCAGCTGGCAACCAAGCCTTAAACACAGTGGGGGGACAGTTTAGATAAAAACATAACACTTAAATTTATGGTTTATGATGTCTTCCTTGCTATAATGTAAGCTTTATAAGGGCAGAGATCTTTATTTTATTTTCTGATGTATTTAAGACATTTACGTAGTTCTTAGATTAGAGTAACTATTAAATAAGTGTTGAAATGGCATGAACAAAGATAGGGTTGTTTAATGTTAAATAATGCAAAAAATTCAAGCAGGAAGAAAACTGAGAAAAGTCCCTTGATTTTAAGGTAAGAGATTATTGGTGACCTTCTGAGTAATTTTTGTGGAGTATACAGTATTGTGGAAAACCAAAATGAAATATTGTTATTGTTATTTTAAATTCATGCTTTGGACAAGGTAATGAAGACACATGGTTTTTGAAGGTAAGGTTAAATAGGATATTTTGTGTTTTGTTTTTGTTTTTCTTCTGGTACCAGGAATTGAACTCATGACCTTGCGCTTGCCAGGCAGGTGCTTTGCCGCTGAGCTAAATCCCCAGCCCCAGATAGGATATTTTGCTCACTTCTTATGTCTGGTACATGGAAGTTGAAATATTTTAGCATTTACATGGTGAAATATTGACTTGAGGAAAAATGTGCCTGGAAATATTCGACTAGGTTCTCAAAGGACTGTTCCATTTTGCATAAGAGAATTAGAGACAGAATGTAAATAATCAGGAGGGAAATTGACAAAAGACTTTAATATATGTAGACATTATGGGGTCACGTTTCTTCTTGGGCTATTTTAGCACTCACCACCATGAAACTGTCTCTCATTTTTGTTGCACACCCATACAGAGCTGTTTTTGTGTTGTGTGACGTCACTGTAAGTCATGCCTGACTTCTCTCTCCTAGAGGAATTTATGGACAGTGCTAGCTTCCATCTGCATCTCTACTGGCTGTTATTTTTCCTTATAGTTCCCAGCAGCATGGATAGAGGATTCTCTGAAGTCATCCTTTTGAGACAGCAGATTGAGAAATAATTCACACAGGACCCAGCAGTCTTGATATTACCACCTATACTTACAAAAACTTAAATTTCTTTTTAAATATAAAATTGTGGCATCTGACACTCCCTTCCCTTGCATTGGTGACTGGAAGCTATTCCCTGGCTTATCTGGCTCTCTGCAGGGTCATTTGTGAAAGCAGATGGGTCCCTTGTATTCTTCTGCTCCAGACTCCATGTCACACAGCCACATTGCTGTGGCAACCACTATGAAATTATCCCTCTGCAGGGCACTGCTATTGCTGCCACCATTTTGGCCTCAGGACGGGACATCCTCTCATTTGCTCTTTGGGCTCAAGAATGGACAGAGATTTCTCCTAGGCTGTCACAGCACAGTATACAATTTACTGTAACTTTTAGTAAGAATTGACTCCATGTAAAAATAACAGAGGGAAAGTTCACCATTGAGAATATCGTAACTAATAAGAGATATGGCTGACCTTAGCACTGACAAGTTTTGTGCCGTGTTTTAGCTTGAGTTCCTAGGACATGACCTGGAGACAGGATATAAGAGTGAGTAGTTAATTTGGTAGATTATTCAAAAAAGTACTGGCAGAAGAGGGAAGAAACCGTTCAGAGAGGGAAAGAAGTCTAGATATGGCACACCATTCAAAGATTGCCACTGAGCATGGTCTGGGCTCAGCCCCACTGGAACCTTGGTGAGCAGTATGAAACTTCTCTGAGCACATGGTAACTACTAGCCACATGGGCTAGCAAAGATTCAAAACATATCTGATCAGAATTAAGCTGTACTTCAAATGTAAAATAATACATTGGATTTCTAACACAATACTAAAAAAAGCAAAAATATCTCCTTGTTAATTTGTATATTGATTTTATGTTGACATGATAATTTAGAGGCATGGGGTTAAATATATTATTAAAATTGATTCCACTGGTATCATTTGACTTTTAAAAATGTGACTGCTGTATATAAAAACTGCACGCATGACTCTTGTTATGCGTCTGTCGGACAGTGTGGGTATAGAACATGCCTCAGAGTTCTCACTAGAGTGCGAGGTCTGGGTCCCTTTACCCACTGGCATCAGCACACCCATAGTTTATCCCTGATTTTGTGGGGAAGCCACATCCAACTTCGCTTCCAATTTTTTTCCTACATGTAAGGTATACATTTCTGTCTTACAGCCCTAAAAGAAACCATGTCAACAGGAACACATAACTACACACTGACAAACCTTATGTACAAGCACAGGCCTAATCCTATGTATGGAGCGGGATAATATTTGAAAGAATGACCTCTGTGTTCTAACCGGCCCCCCAACTCTCCCACTCCTTCCAGCTCTATGCTTGCTGCTGTTCTTCATGTGTACCCTGAGGATCTTCCTCCCAGCCCAGAAAAGTACATATGAGCTATCCATAGTTTTAGTAGATTCTTTTTATAATTTTTAAAAATAATTTTTATTAGTACATGTTTGCATTACATAATGGTTCCGTGCATCATGGGGAGTTGCTACAGGATCATAATACATCTTCATCCAAGTAAATGCGTAGTGAAGTGTTTAAGTTAAAAAAATCACTGGTGCATGTGTAAGACAGAAAGAGCTGAATATGGAAGTCCATAAATGCAAAGAGCCTGTGAGGAGCATTGCTCACAGGCCTCAGCTTAACTGATAACTAACTAGAGCCAAAGACAACCACTTGTGCTCTAGGACTTTATTCAGCCTTCTGCCTCTGTCATGCCACTTGAGAAGTCCCCCTTCCAAAAGTCCAGGGTACCCAAAACTATCAGGATAGAAGACTTGATCACCAAGTTTCTTCATGAAATAGTTCCTGGGAAAGATGGATTCAAACAGAACTGGTCCCAAACCTTTCAACAAACCAAGTCACATAGCCATGCTGTGTTTCTTCGACTGGTACTGTTTCTCCAAAGGCAGCATCATTTTTGTAAATGCATCTCTGCCTGCAGTTAGGGGAACTTGTTATATTAATGTACGGAGGAGTGTCCCTCCTTGAAGCCAAGCCATTTTAAGTCTTCCTTACTCTGTCACCTCCCTCGGCAGTCCATCCATTTCCTCTCTGTTATAGTTTGTGTCTGGATCTCCCCTCAAAGCCTCATGTGGTCACAGGGTTTTTTGCAGGTGGCTGAATCGAGTGTGTGATTGGTTTGTAGTGCAATCCTAGGATGAAGAGTGGGTGATTGCTGGATCAGTCCATTTCTTGGATTGCCACCACCCTAATCCTGGTAGACTGGGTACAATATAAGGGGCAGAAAGAGACTTTCTCCTCTTTCCCTTGTTGCTTTTGCTGACTTGCACCGCTATGAATGGTTGCCACTCTGCCATGTACCAGCTTGCCTTGAAGCCAGCTGATTTAGCTCACAAATGTGAGCTAAATAAACATTTCCCCTTTTAACTTTGGGTATCAGGTATTTTTTTTCAGCAATGAGAAAAATAACTAAGATACCCCCAACATAGAAACAGCCTGCTTAAAGATAAATTCAATAAAAATACCAAATGTTAACAAAACTCGAGCTCACATAGGAGCGTCACCTTGTAGCACATACAAGGGGCTACTAAGCCATCAGCCAACTGAATCAGTTCTCTCTCAGTCATCGAGGCAGAAGGTTGTGTGAGTGGGAGCTGGCCTCATAATTACTCATTATAGAGAGACAGGTTTTGTACACCTTCAGAGTGTACTTGATCTTGTTTTGTTGAGAAGCTTGGACTCAAGCAGTACATTCCAGAAGTTGTTTTTTCAGGCAGTGAAATTGATGAAAGAGGAAGGTGGAAAGGTGCCCATGGGATTTCTGTAGCACTTGGCTTCCTTCAGTCAATTTAGGCATTATATATTTCTCTGTCATTGACCTAGGAACTCTGCTTTCATTTCACTAACACTGGAAACAAGTGTTTAATGCCCTTAGTGACCTAGCAAATATTTCCAAGGACAGCCTGTTATATTTAATGCTTCCAGTATTAAGTGATTGTGGGTTAATGACAGAAAAGACAAATAGTAAACATCTGGACACATGAAAGGAAATGACAATAAACTGCTCCTCAGATATCAGAGCCTGGAGCAGACCATCTGTTGACTACGGAAAAGATACTCAATGTCTTTTAGGGTGATCCCCAGCCACATATCCCCTTTTCTGAACCCTGCACTAGCTGCCGCACCCAAACAATGTAACCCTTCTCACCTGGGACCTAAGGCCTCATCGTGTCACCTGTTCATAGGTGCAACAATGGATCCTAAGTAAACCTGTGTCTCTGCTTGCATGCCTCTGGGCATCTGTACAAGATGTGTTTCCATCATCCCATCAGATGCTCTGTCTCTCCTTTACTAGACACGGGCAGTGTGGCTGGAGCTGTCTCTGGGAGGCTACACATCTCAGGGTCACCACATTCCTTACAGTCTTGCATCTTGAAGGATAAGTGGCTGGAGACATTTCTTACTTCCCTCCCATGTTCTCCCAGTGATTATGTCTTTGGGCCCTGCAGTGCATGTTAAAGGGCCAAGTGGACATGTTAGCAAAGAACAGAACAGTTTCCTTTTTCTCTGAAGGATCCCAGGGCTCTACATTTTGAAGTGTCAGTTAAGTAGGGAAAATGGAAAGATGCGACTTCCCTCCTCTCCTTCTTCATTTATTCACTCAATTAATGCTTACCAAGTATCGTTTAAGATCCTGAAGCTATTGTACCTTAGGGAGCTATAAAGAAGCAGCCAAAAATAATATCAGATGCTGAAGATAAGGAAAGTGAGACAGAGAATGACTCTATGTATGTGTGCCTGCATGTACCTGCATGGTGGCTCCTTTAAGAAGTGTGCCAGGAGTGGATGTTCTGCTTGGGTGATGTTGAACGACATGGAAGGAGTCAGCCACGGAAAATGTGTGGGACAGCTCTCTATAAAGAGGTGCTGCTCTTCAGGCATACTGGAAGCTGCTTCTTTCCTGACGTGTCTTTCCTCTGTTTTTCCTTAAATATTAACTGAGCTCCCATTAGGAGTCAGGAGATAGTTGAGAGATCAAAAGATCAGGACGAGGTTTTGTCCTGGGAAAGATTCATGGACCAGGGAAAGAGAAAGACAAAGGAGCAAGTCATTAAAATACTGAGGGTTTGTACTTCGCAGCCGCAAGTATCAAGTGTCCCTGGGAAGATGCTGGGAGCTCAGACTCCCAGCCAGGTTTGCTTGAACTCTTGCCCAGCAGCTGGGTTCTCAAAGGAAGGGGCTGGGTCTGTGCAGACTCAGAAAGTTCCATTCCCTGCCCGCCCCCCAGTGTAATGCACCGTGGGTGCCTTCAGAAGTTGTGTAGAGCGGGAAGCATCTCTGAAGAGTTCAGGAAAGCATGTACACCAAACACTACCAAGCTAACCAGTGGAAAATTGGAACTGATTCAAGTTGCTGAGAAAACAGGAAAGGTGACTTTTATTTGCAGGACCAGGAACTGATATCTCTCTCTCTCTCTCTCTCTCTCTCTCTCTCTCTCTCTCTCCCTCTCTCTCAGACACACACACACACACACACACACACACACACACACACACACACACACACACAGCTCAGGACTGTGAGCTAAGGAGGAATTGGCAGACTTCCCTGAAAATGTGCAATCCAAGAACGAAAGTTTTACAGAACAAGGAAAAAAATCTTAATATCACGTAAGCTCAGAGTGAACCCTTTGGTATTTATGTAACTGATTAAAGGTTTAAAACGAAACTGTGTATTGACTTAATTGTATGACTCATATAAATGGAACAGACTTTTAAAAACACATAATGATTTAAGTTTTCCATTTATTGTTGTTGTGGGGCCATGTGATACTTAACGACCCTGAAGCCCCCAAAATTTGGAAGTTGCCAGTAGACTGTGTTTATCTAAGGACAGAAGAGGGACGTGTGGTATCCTTAAAACTGTTTTAAAGGAAATGCTAGCCACAAGCCACTATCCCGTGTGCCCCTAGACTGCAGCTCGTGGTGAGTAGGTGTTGGGTGTTAGATAAACGGAAGAAGTGACTGCTGTGTGGGAGGTGCGAATGCCGAACACAACTTCAATTTGTGGTGAACGCCAGAAAGGGCACAGAGGAGCTGCGTTTTAGTTATTCTGTCAGAGTAGGATAGACAGAGGATGCCTAGATGTTTCTCTTGAAGAGCACTGTCATTCTATAAACATTGAGGGAAAAGAACAGCTCTTGGTTAGGACTGGTCTGTGACAGCATTCCTTCTCTCTGTTGTGAATTTGGGAAGAAAATCTGAGTTTGGCCCAGTGCCTCCCTTTGACCTCTGGGGAGCAGGCTGGTCTTCTGTGAGTATAAGCTCTGTGCAGTCCCACAGTGCAGCCTGTGGGCCCGTGGAGAGGTTCGCTCCTGCTGAGCCAGGCCTTGACCGATTGTTCCCAAGTCTGAGGTTCCATTTGCCCATTGTATAATTTAGATCTTCCAGCTGAAACTTTATCAATAATAAGTATGATATTTTAAACTCTACTTGTTCTTTGGTTTTATTTCTTAGTAGGTTCAGAACTCAGGTTGGGAAGAGGAGAGGTGGCAATACTGAGACACCAGTAGGATTCAGGAGGGCACCTCCAGGAGGCCTCTAGCGCTGTTGAAATTGAGGTTCGATCAGAAGCCTGAGTATCTGTCATTCTGGAGATATAAGACATATATTAGGACAAAAGAAACAACATGGCTTCAGATACACTCGCTAAAATAAAAGTCACACAGATAAACACCGTGAGTGCCAGGTGAGAATATGTAGCTAAGTCACTTCTCAGGTACGAGTATGGGGAGCATGCTTTGGAGTGAGAATCATCCCTGAGAATCATGGCTCTATGTCAGTTGTGCTGGGAGCCAAGCTACTTCCTAAACTACCACTGATTCCCTTCTGGGCTGGAATGTGCACAGCAACCAGAACCAACCAAAGAAAAAGAACCACCAACACATAAGTAAACTCTGTATTTTAACGCAGGGTATGTGATGCATTTAGGATAACTCCTGTCCTAAAAAGTAAAGCAATGAAATAAAAGTTCTTCATGCGCTTCCTGGTTAACAAAGCACAGTTAGACACATCAGCTTTGTCTTACACCACAAACCCACAGTATTTCTACAATTTCCATTTACACTCAAGGATTAAAAAAGAATCCAAGAATCCAAAGATGAGAGGAATAGAGGGGGCCATCAAGAAAGAGGCAGGAAATTAGTTGGGACCCCTGTCTGCAATTGTACATAGTTGCATATTACACAATCATCTGTGGTAACTTAGAAATATTTGATAGGTCAAAAAAGCATAGAATTGTGAGGTTGTTGCCTTTTATTATCTCTGTATTATATTCCAAGAACAACCAAATGAGGCAATGCTTCGGCCACTGAGCAAGTCACATCTCCGATGTCTTACCTTCAGGGACTGGCTACCAGCACTGGGTTTTGTCCTGGAGCTTTCAGGAGCAGACATAACCACTGTGGAAGAAAAGTCTTATTTCTTGAGTACCTTCAGTGTAGCACAAATACATAAAATAGACCACACATACTATCCTCTGAAATTCTAGTGACCTGTGTGTCAGGTGTATGCTAGCCTCATTTTGTAAATGGAGAACTTGAGCTTCTAAAAGGCTGACTTATCTAATCCAACATTAGGATCAAATGCATCTGAAATCTCTACAAGGAGCACTGAAAGGGGGCTGGGAATTTAGCTCAGCGGCACAGCACCTGCCTGGCAAGCGCGAGGTCATGAGTTCGATTCCCAGTACCGAAAAACAAAACAAAACAAAACCAAAAAAGGAGCAATGAAAGGATTTAGCAAGAAAGAAAATACTTGCTGAAAATGGACTACAATAGGCAGAGAGAAATGTACCGACACTCTAAGTATGCCGTTATACTTTGAATTCCAGGAAAACATTTTGCAAATATATTCCAATGATGTTTCCATGAATTCATTGAAGAATTTCCCTGAGAAGAAAGCCACTCAAGAGGGAAGTGTTCCCAAGAAAAAGCCACTGAGAGGGGACTGTCATGCAGATTGAAAATCCAAAGGTAATAACCACCTGGTTATTGAGAATGGGATGTTTTGCTCTTGATGTTGTAGATAAAACGACCAATTTTCAGAGAATGCAGAGTAAAATTATAGTAATAGAGAAGTGTGGTATTTGTAAGGCAGATTAACTGGAATAACTAACTTTTTTCTATCTATAAGTTTCATTTTTTTAATCTTAGGAACGGTAATACAGAGACTTACAAAAATATAGTGGAGCTCCTTGTTCATATCACATGCTTCAGTAATGATTAATGGGGTCAAGAGTTGGAGGGAGCAGGCAGGGATGGGAAGGGTAGGGGATGAAAAAAAGAATGAAGATGTGTTAGGTGCGTGTACAAACTCCCCACAATAAATGTAACCATTATGTACCGCAAGCGTGTCTGAATAAAAAAAAATTCAAAATAATGATTAACATTGTTATTCTGTGTCATTTGTTGCTCCACACTTTTTTCCTGGATTATTTTAAGCAAATCTGTCACTGTATTACTTTACCTATAAATACTTCATTAGGCATTGCATATCTATGGGAATAACATATTTTTAATAAAAATTTAAAAAATATTATCACACCTAGGAAAATGATAATAACATTAATATCATTCATCATCCAGCCTCTATTAAAATTTGCTAGGTTGTCTTACAAATGTTCTTTTATAATTGGTGTGTTTGAATCAAGGTTCAAACAAGACTCATACACTGCATTTAGTCGCTGTGTTTCATTGTGGATTTTTTACCTGTACCCACTGAATACTTACGGGGTTCCAGGAACACTAATGACGCCAAGACAGTTTGGAGTCAAAGGTTATGACCAAGTGAAGCTACGAGCAGTACATCACAAGGAAATTAAATACATGTGGAGGTTAAGCATTATGCTCAACTGCAAGTGATAAGTTTTGTTTTAAAGTTTAAAGCTGCACCCAAACTACTTACCAACTACAGATAGAAAGGTAAGAGGTTTACAGTGGAGAAACTGGCAGACACTAACTTAACCAAGTGATCAGTGTAATTTGACCCTGCAACATAACAATGTCATGAGCCCCTTAAAATAATGAGGACATAATTTAGCTTTGCCGCATTCTTGCCAAAAATGCATAATATAATTCTAGTCATAAGAAAACATTGGACAAACTTAAATGGAGGATTGTACTAAAAAATAATTAACCATTACTGTTTGTAGGAGTCAAGTTTGTGAAAGATTGAGAAACTATTTTGGGTTGAAGGACATCAGACAGGACAACTAAATGCAATGTGGTGGCCTGGATAGGATCCTGGAGCAGAAAAAGAGCAGTTGTGGAAAAATGGCAAAATTCAATAAGGCCTACAGTTCAGTTAACAATAATGTACCCATATTAATTTCAGCTCTTGATAATAAATCTCTGGTCATGTAAATATTAATATTATTGCAATGGGTAAAGAATGTAAGAAAACTCTTCATACTGTTTGTAACTTTTTCTGCAAATCTCAAATGAGCGCAAAATACAAATAAAAGAGGAAGACTGGCATATTCTTTGACTGTGTATGCTGGTTTCATAAACTATGAAATGAATTGTAAATGGAAAACTGTACCCCTAACTAGGGGTAAGTCAGCATTTTGTTCAAACAGCCCAACCAGGGCTTTAGTTCCTTTTCTGGGTCCTCTCCTGATATGGTGGAATAAGCAGTATGATTGGTGATCACTTTCACCTGATACCAGGCACTCTTCCACATTTTGCTTGTGGTCACTATTATCAATGTCGTACACCCTGGCTTTCTGATTAAAAAAAAAATCACCTCCAGATCCATTTTCCTAGGAGGCAGGGCTCCTAGGGTTGTGTGTGGTATTTGTACCTGTGTGCAAACTCCCACCAGAAAAGCTTTATGATCAGAATTCACTTTCCAATCCATGGCTTGTGCAGATGTTTGCTGTAGTCTATGGTCCTTTCACCTGTCTTCCTTGGCCTTGGATGGCCCCAACATTAGCTTGGGAGGCGAGGCATGGAGAGTGTTGTGAGCTATAATTTTTCTGTGGGGTTGCTGGGGCTAAAACCCAGGGCTTTGTACATGGTAGGCCAGTGCTATACTACTGAGCTACATTCCCAGTACCTGTGATACATACTGTAACACCAGTGCTTGGTTGAGTGCTGACATACAGTAGAGCCACAGTAATTTTTGTTACTGAATGGATGAATGATGAAAGCAGGGTGCTTCATTTAGTGTTGCTTCCTTAGTTACTTTTTCAGTTCAGATCTTCAATAGCCCAGGCCAATCTCTCAAACTTGGTTTTCTCAAAACCACCGGCTTTTTGATGTCTTCCAATTCCTTGTTGTTAAAATGAGAAGTGGCCCAGGGAATGCCCAAAAAGATCTATTTTTTTTTTTTTTTTGGTACTGGGAATGGAAGAGCCTTTGCAATCCCTTCCTAATCAGAGGATTGTCCCATGAAGGAATTGGCCAGACAGAGCCAACGCTTGCTTTTCTTTTGCGGGGGTCAGTGCTTTGTCTTTGCTGCTAGAACTGGTCCTGGTTTAAAGAGCTCCAAATTTATAGGTTTCTTTATTCTTTTGATCACCATTCAGGTTACTGTTCATTGAGCTGCTTCTGGGTGTCAGGCCGTATCATGGTGCACAAGCTGAGATGCAATGGACAGGAAGCTGGGTCTTGTTATTTCCTGGGGATGAGCTCCTCCACAGTCACTATGCTGGGTCTTTGGGAAACACCATCGTTACTGACCTGGAGTTGATCCCAGCTGTCTGCAAAAAGGGTCTTTCTCGGCCTTTTCTGAAGGGAGAAGCTCATCTCCCTTGCACTCTAGCCATTTTCACCCTGAACCCCAGAAATTCATGCTCTTTCCTCTGAAACCTCAAAAAGCAGCCCCATGGCCCCTCAGAGGGGCCCTAGAGGAGCTCTTTCACTTGGTGGCCCACTGGCTGGGATGGTGGCCCATTGGCTGGGGTAATAGCCAGAGTATTCCCATTCTTGGACCTGGATGTTGTGCTGTTTTGGATAATTGACAAGTGGGTGTAGTCTATGCTGCTTTAACCAAGAGACTAAAAAATTAAGATAGACTTTTTTTTTTTTGCAGTACTGGGGATTAAACTCACGACTTCGTGCTTGCCAGGCAGGCGCTTATACCACTGAGCTATATCCCTAACCCAAGATAGACATTTATAGAATTGTCAAGGAGGAAAGCAGGTGGTGCTTTGGTGACATTAACTAGGAAGCCAGGCTCCTTCTGTCTTGTTGCTCTATCAACCCCAGAGGGTTGCCTTGGTCTCCATGGCTGAAGCTGCCTCCTAAGGACCAGGTCTGGGGTCCAGCACATTATAAGGTAGAAAAGGAAAAAGATGGGACTATAGACTGCGCATGCCACTTCCATTAACATCCACTTGGCTAGAACTTCTATGGTTACAACCAGTTTTAGGTCAGGGTGGGGAATGTAGTCTCCATTGCTGTGTGACAGGTAAAACTCCAAGGGCCTGCTTCTAAGGAAGAAGGAAGCAGATCTGGTAATTCCTAGTTCCTACCAGACACTCCTTTAGTCCTTTACTCTTGTCCAGGTTGTTCTTGCGTCCTTATATGATGGAGTTCCTTCAGACCTCAGGCCTCATTCCCACATTCTCTAACCTTATGGTTCTTCCCAAGCTCCCAGGAGAGGGCATCACCAAGAGAGAAACGATGCTGACTGCCAAAGCTGAGGCCATCCAAGGCCAGACCCACTAAGTATGCAGATTCTGGCAGGCCCTTTCTGCTTCAGCTGAGTGTGGATGAAAAATCCACGTACAGCTACACTGCTGAAGCCTTTCGGGGCTCAGGGTTGAGGGAAAGCATCTGTGAATGAGCATGTGAAGGAGCAGCCCCATCCCCAAGTATTCTGCATCCATCACCTCTTTTTAATCCCTGCTGTAGGCCCAAGAGGTAGGCATTGCACCTGTCTTACAGCTTGAGAAACTGAGGCACAGAGTGGCTAAGGGCTACTTTGTACTGTTGTTGTGAGGATAAAATAAGGTAATTCACATAAAAACTTCTAGGTCAGTGCATGGCAAACACAAAGCACTCAGTAGCTATAGTAGCTTTTACTGTTTTAACAGAGGAGGGAGTGGAAGTGATCTGCCAGTGTTAGTGGCAGAATTCACATAGGCAGGGCTTAGAGTGACAAAGGGATCGTGGGGGATCTGTGTTAACTTGGATCGTACATAATAAAAATACTCCAAATTTCTAATATATTATATTCATACTCTACATAAGGTTGAGAACATTTCAGCATTTGAACTGTCCACGTAGTGGTAATTATTATCAGTGTTTGGGGTAGCTTTTGGGGTGTCACAGTGATCATGGTAGCTGATGCCCCTCCAAGTGACCCTTTGGTGCCACCTCTGTAATGGTTCAAGCTAGCAAATGACAGTCATGACTTGAGGTGTTGATTCTAGAGCCCATGTCTTCATTACTACCTACCACTGCCCCTCGGGTTTGGCAGAAACTGTACCTCAGCAGAAAGTTGGTGGCTCGGGGGTTGCGGAGCTCTTGTGCGTTAGTGAAGGGCTGCGCCTGCCTCTCCGTCTCTCAGCCGAGGCTCTCCCTGGGGCCACCTGCACTGTCTCTCCCAGTCAAACTTAGAGGATTAAATACAAGGAAGGTGTATTTCTCTTTCTTGTAATTCCTGAACAGCAGGGACTTCTAGCAGCTAAGTATGAGGAAGTTGGGCTGGGTCTCTTCACACTTCTCCAAATGGTTCTGGAAAGCAGTCTCCCAGCACTGGGGGACATTGCTGTCAGCAGGGCAGGTGTAGTGGTGTGGCAGTTTCCATCTAGTCCAAATTTTGATTCTCTTTTAGAAGGGCCAGAGTGCGGTCAGGTGCTCTGTACACATTTCTGGTTCACCCCAAAGGGGTCTTCTTGGTTTTGACAGTTTCCAGATAACTACAATGACAACAAGCAAGGCTGGTCTTTTACAGAGGCTTCTCAAAGCTATCTGAAGAGAATGCCTGGACGCCGATTGGTAAAAGCTTAAGATACTGACTAGAGGTAAGAGTGATCTTTAGTTAGCTCCAAGTGAAGAACAAAGCCAGTCCCCTGCCCCTGGGGAGATGGCCAGCTGGCTCCAATCTATCACTCCCTGACTGATCCAGCTACCCCGGGTCATCAAATATTTATTGAGCATCTGCTATGTGTCAGACACCAGGCTCAGCACTGAGAATGCAGTGACCTGCACAATTCCTAAGTGAAAAAGCTCATTGTTCTCTGGAAAGACATGGGTGTGTAATAAGACAGCTACTATATTTTCTTTATATCAGGCCCAAATGTTTGAGTTTGTTCTGTTCCATCTTATGCTAGGCCTGATGCTGGACCCTCTACTGTCTAAGGTAGGAGTGGCCTGGGAATAGACAACCGAATAGAAGTGTGACTGCCAGGTGCTACTGCCAGGTGTAAGTTCAGTCTTATGTGTCAGTGAGTCTGGGGCATGGAGGACCCAGACACTTGGCTAAACAGGATTTCTGAGTGGGCCTGTGAGAGTGTTTCTGGATGAGATTACATTGGCATTCACAGACTGAGTAGATTAGTGCCCCACATGTGTATGAACGTCATTCTCAATCAGAATAGATTAAAAGTCAGATTATGGAAGAATTCCCTCTGTCTGTCTTTGGGCTGGGCCATGTCTTCTGCCTTTGGATTCAGATTGGGTCCTACACCATTCTTTCTCCTGGATCCTCAGCTTGTTGACTGCAGAACTTTGACCTGTCAGCCTCCATAATTCTATGAACCACCCACCCCCCGACTTTCTGTTTCTCTGGAGACCCCAGACTAATACACCAAGCGTGACAGGAGTCCATGGAGGGCCATTGGAATGACTTGGGCATTAAACAGAAATGCGCTTCATGCCTTTTCAGACTGTGCCGGGGCAATGAGAACCGAGTCAGACTGCAAAAAGGCTGAGCTAGCCCCTCCCCTCCCTTCCCTGGAGTTCCTAAGGCCTCGTGTATCCACAGAGCCCACCCAGTGGACGGTAGCAACTTATCCTCACTTCTCCCCGCCAAGAGGCCAACTGCGGAAACGTGAGTGACCACCTGAGGGCGCCGCTACTCCACAATTTTTCTACAAAATCTGAATGCAAACAGGGAGATCCAGATTTCCTTTGTATGTGAGGGTAAATCAAGGGATCTGAGGAAAGGGGTAAAAACACACACTCAATTGTACATTAATATGGGGAAACAGAGGTGGGAAAACATTGTATACTTTCTGCAAGTGCCTTAATGTGTAATAATTTAGAAAATTTAATTGGGCACCTGACTTCCGTGTGCTGCATAGAATAGAGCTGGACCGGAGCACGCTACCAAACGCAAGCAGGGTTAGAGGCGCAGATGCGCGCTCCCTAGCTGTGCGACTTTGCTTAGTAGCAAAGGGGTCTTTCTAGACCTCAGTTTTGTCATCTTCTTTATATGGCAAGAAGTTCATAACACATATCTGGCACTAGAGTGGGTGGAGAAGGAAGGAAGGGAAGAAGGAAAGGAAGGAAATGAAGGAAAAGCAGGAAAGGAGGGAAGGAAGGGAAGAAGGAAGGCAAGCAGGCAAGCAGGCAGGGCAGGAGGGCTAGAGGAGTTGTTAACATTAAAGAATATTAGCCGAATTTTTAGGAAGACAAAAAGGCATCAGTTGTTTGCAAATCAAATATAGGGTGGGGCTGTGGTGTACAGCTATACAATTGGATGAAAAAGGAAAGGCATTTGGCATGCTTTTTGGAGCATGAGGTGGGCTATGTCATGCCACACCAAGAAAGCATCGCCAGAGAGGCTATTCGGTTTCCCCCTCCTTCTCCTGTGTAAAACCACTGCACGGGCTGCAGTCACAGGCCGGGCCAAAGACAAGCTTCTGTCTGTCCTATCCTCAAACTCCCACTTCCAGCAAATGTCACCCTCCACTCCTTTCGCACGTTCACACTGCTGGCTACAGTAATCACTCAGATGTGACGCTGGGCTTGAGAGCGGGCGAGGAGAGGACCTAATGTCAGGTGGTAAAGGCTTCTACATGGGTTCCAAGGTTGACGTAATGAGGAGCTTGGTATGTGTGACAACTGCATGTGGTTGAGTTTTAGAAAAACACATAAAAGAAATGTTATTTTCTGCTTTGAAAAGGCTATGATAGTAAGAAACATTCCATAGGCAGTCGCGTACCACTATTTCGAGGGCTGGGTTCTGTCGAGGTTGGTTTATCCTCTGAAGAAAAGGAACTGTAATTGGGGCGCAGGTACGTTCAGGAATGGCAGCTGCTGAGTTTTGTAGTGACAGGTGCTCGTGAAAGGCTGATTGTTCCTATTCAATAAGTAAGAGGATATATTTGTACCACACTGCTCAGAGTAGCAACTACCTCTTGTTTGCTGCTTCCAACCACCCTTGAGATATGAGGAGAACAAAGAGTGTTATTATCACCATTTAAAAAATGGCTTTGTGGAGATGATTCATATAGCAAACAGTTTACCCCATGTGGAACGTGCAGTTCAGTAGTGTTAAGTATATTCATAGATACATGCAACCATCACCACAGTTGATTTTGAAACATTTTCATAATCAAAAAGGAATCCCCCTATCCTTTAGCTATCATTCATTGCCTTCCCTCTTCCTAAGTAACCACTAATTTACTTTTTCTCTTTGGGCCTGTTCTGGGCCTATTTTATATGAATGGAACCATGTAATATGCAGTGTTTTTGTGACTAGTTTCTTGCATTTAGCATAGTGTTTTAAAGGTTTATTCATGTTGTAGCTTGTTCAGCACTTCATTCCTTTTTATAGCTGAATAATAGCCAATTGTATGGATTTTTTTTTTACTTATTCACCAATTGTCTGCATTTGAGTTCTTGCCACCCTTTGATTATTTTTTAATAATGCTGCTAAGAGCATTCATGTACATTTTTTGTGTGGAGTTTGTATACAAGTTTTGTGTTTTCATTTTTCTCAGGTACGTATTTAGAAGTGGAATTGCTGTGTCATAACATAACTCAATGTTTAAATGTTTTGAGGAACTGCCAGATTTTTCCAAGTTGACTAAATTTCACATTTCCAACAGAAATATATGAGGATTTTGATTTTTCCACATCCTTGCTAATACTTATTATCTGACTTTTTGATTCTAACAATTGTAGTGGATGTGAAGTGATTTTGATTTGCATATCTCTGATGATTAGTGATATCAAACATCACTTCATGTGGTTCTTGGCCACCTGTATACCGTCTTTGGAGAAATGTCTCTTGAAATCTTTTGCCCATTTGTGAACTTGTTTTTCTTAGTATTAAATTATAGGTGTTCTTTATGTACTTTAGATATGAATCCTTTATCATATATATGGATTGCAAAGGTTTTCTTCCATTGGTGAGTTGTCTTTTTATTTTCTTGATGTTGTTCTTTGAAACACAAACTTTTCAATTTTTTTTCCAGCATTGGGAATTGAAGTCAGGGCCTCATGCATGATAGGCAACTAAGGTTTGCATTTCTTTTAATACATTTGTTCCTGCTAGGGATATAGCTCACTGGCACAGCGCCTGCCTGGAGGGGTCCTGAGTTCGATTCCTGGTACCAAAAAAAATTTTTCCTAAGTATTTTATTCTTTTTGATGCTATTGTAAATGGAATTGTTTTCTTAATCTCATATTGGATTGTTCATTATAAATATTCAGAAATATATTATTTATTTAAATATTGATCTAAAACCTTGTGGGTCTCATTATTTCTGTTAATGTTTTACTAAATTCCTTAGGATTTGCCATATAAAGATGATGTCATCTGGGAGAGATGGTTTTACTTGTTTCTTTCTGATCGCGATACCTACAGTTTATGTCTAACGACTTTACCAATGCCCCTTCAATAGGCTTTTACTCCTATCACCATTGTTTCTGAGAGCACCTTTGAATTGCACACTCTGTTGCAAAGAAACCCAGTTCTCTGGTGGAGATATTTGGAGCTCTTTCTTCTACAGTTTGCTTCTCTCCTGCATAAAATCTTTGGGCCATTGCTCTGAAAATGGGAGCAGAGAGAATGGCCCTCTTCTTTCTGAGTGAAACTCTTGTTTTATTGCTTGGTTCTAGGTGTAGGGGAAGCAGTAGGCTCAAGTCTTTTGGGCTTTCCAGGCAAGCATGTTTGGAGCCCCATTATTCTTAGAGGTGCCATGTTCTCAAAGTAGAGCCTCCATCCCACACCAGGGGGTAAAGGAGAAAGGTGTCCCTATCTGTTGGCCATACTTTCCCAAGACCAAGTCTCATCATCAGGTGGGTGAGGGACAGGCTGAGCAAAGCTGACATCCTGCCCCTTCTTGGGAAGATAAGGTTGGGGGTCAGAGGGAGAGAAAGCCTTGTATTCTTAGCTCCTCCAAGCTGGAGGCAAGTGTCTCCTCATTTGGCTGGGAATGGGGAGGAACGGTGTGGGTATGTTTCCAATACCACAAACTGTCGCTGATCCTACTAAGTTTTAGATATTAAGTAAGTACTTCTTCATTTGCTGTATATATTTACAGTTATTTCCAGAGACTTTAAATCTTTGTTTTTTAGAAATAATTTTTTACCAGATTTGCTCAGAAGTGGATCCATGGAACTGTTTGTGGTTCCATGGAAGGAGAACACTTACTACTATCATTTGTTGGATGAGAACAGTGTGCCTCTGTTTGGGAGACTGCGGTAGTAGAGGGGAAAGGAAAGTCCTGGGAATCAGAACAGCACAGAGACCAAACTGTAGACTACCAGGATGATAATGAATACCCTGTTATTGATGTTATCTATGTCAAATGCTACTGCTACAGTAATCTGTCTACAACTGCTCTTGCACGTGGTCCTTCCAGCTTCTTGAACATCCCCAGGGAAGGAAAACTGACTAGTATCCCCATGAGCAACATGACCACATAAAAGCAAAATGCCTTGTCCTTGGCAAGGCGAGCTAGATGTGCAAACAAAACAGGAATCAGAGAAAATAGGTTCTCCAGAATCCTAAACAGCTTTATGTCACCAGAAGGTCATGGGCATGCTGCAAAAAAGTAACTCGCTGTTTTTGGATACCAGGTGTCCAAGAGGCTGGTCTAATTTTAGAATTAACACAGTGCTTATTAAAGCGGTCCAGGACTCATGGGTCTGGAATGCAATGATCTTTCGCCCTCAGGCAATGCACACTCATATTCTGTTGTTAATTCTGTTCCAATCATTTTTTTGAGGTTGAGGGAGGAAGGCCCAGACCACATAACTGGCACGTGCCTGAGGAACCTGCCGAGAGTTAATGATTTAAATGCCAGCATTTTGACCTAGCATGGATGATGGCCTCTTATTTGATAGACTAAGCTCATTTTTATATTGGCACTATGCAGATTTCAAAACAGCCTTATGTAGATATCCTCTGGCCCCTCAAGATCCTTCTTCTGCTCTTCTTGGCCAGCTCTTTGCCCTAGGAGGCTGGCCTCCCACTGAAGGCACCACTTGGGTCTTCTCAGTAGCATCGTACAATTGTGTTCAGCCAGTGGAGAGAGCAGCAGATCAGAAAGTGAGGAGAGAGAAAGGTGGAGGTGCTTCCTTCCTGCGTGGCAAGTTGGTCTCTAACTGGTGATAGAGTCCTGAATTTTCTATCTCAAATCTAGTAGCACAATTTCCTGTTCCTGACGTGCTGGGGGCATGAGTGCTGCTTCCCACTGGTTTCTGGGTGTTCTATCCACCCCTTGTTTGTATCATTAGTACTTATACCTCTGAAACAGAGGTGTAAAGAGAAAAATTTCATTTGAACCAAGTGGCAATGAATTCTATCTCTTACTGGACTCCTTGTTACTATTCTATCTTGGCAACAATGTTCCTTCTGTCCTCCACCCCAGTAATTATCAAACTTAAAAAGAAGGAATACCTTGTGTTTCTGTCCTAGGACTAACTCCAGGGGATCTCATATACTCTTCTCTGTTGCCTGTAAATAAAATTGATGACTTTGTTCACATACTGCCTAAGAATTTTAAGCTTCTGTTGGATGCATGAACCAGTGTTTATTCCACAAGATCCTTCCAGAAGTAAAAAAGTTAACATTTCTACAAAGATGAACTGTTGCTTTGAGTCAGAACTTTTTGGTTCCTGGACTTTTTACATCCATAAGAAATAATCAGTTATTGTATCTTTATGGGTTATAGGGAAATTTCACCATATACCACATAGTATCCAGGAGGAGTTGAGTAATTTTGAGCAGTTGTCTTGACTTCTTTTCCATAAAAAGGTCTTACAAATTAGTTTTAGATGAGGAAATGGGAAAATATTGGTCAAGATGTACAAAGTTTGAGTTAAGTATGATAAGTAAGTTCTGGAGATCTAATATATGGCAATATGGCTATCGTTAACAATGCCATATTGTATACTTGAAATTTGCAAAGAAGAAAGGACTTCAATATCCTTGACACATACACACACACACACACACACACACTTTAACTGCTAGGTGATGGATATGTTAACTTGATAAGATTATTTCACAATGTATATGTATATCAGAATATCAATTTATACCTAAAAATATAATTTAAATCATCATCCCTCAAACAAAAAAGAAAACTAAACTACCTTCTTAGGCCTATGTAATTATACCCGAGCCTTTTCACTGTACTCACAGCAAAGTGACAAAACTTTCTATTTATAAATAGGAGGGGCATCCCATCATCTTGAGTCTCATCCTTGATTTTAGGTGACATGTCCCAAGCTAGCCCATGCGATGTTATGCCAGGTGGTTTGCTGCCATAGTTGTTTGAGTCTTTTATTTATTTACAGTGACGGTAACATACTTGGCACTTAAACATTCTCCAGAATCCCGATAACCCCGGTTATCTTATGCCATAAGCTTTCGCTAAGTTAGAAATGAGTGTTTACAGGGGGAAGAGACAGGGACAACCCAATTCGCCAAGTTCCCTAATACAAATATATCTACAAAGCAGCCATCTCGGAGACCAAGGACACCTGTGAAGTCACTGCAGAAGCCGTCAGGCCCACTTAGAAGCATCCATGATGAAAATTCCGAGTTATTTCTGGAGCAGGTGACTGATGTTTCAAATAGAAGCTGACACTTTGATGGGATCCAAACGTGCTGTGACAGGAGTTAATGAAGATAATGATGATGATAATGATATTTACCTTATACCTTTCTTCCAAAGAACGCTTCCAGTCTTTTATCTCATTTGCATTGAAAATATCTCTTTGGAGTTGGGAGGGGAAGGTGTGATTAACCTGTTTTTTAGAACAGCAAATAGAGTTAATTGTTTGGATTTCAGCTTCTCATTTGTGATAGGAAGAGATGTCTAAGTAAGTTAACCTCATAGAAATTGAACTTAGAAACATCCCTCTTGCTTCCCATTGTCCTTCGCAATTCTGCCAGATCAAGCTCCAATAATACCATTTCCTGACACAGAAGTCCTTGCAGAACCCTCACAGACTGTCAAATTCAGTCCAAAGAACCTAACTTAGCAGGCAGGGCCGACCTACACTGCCTCACCATGCTCTTCTATTTATCTGGTGTTTTAGCCAAACAAATCCCCTTGCTATCACCTACTGTCTGGTCTGTGCACCCTGTTCTTTTTTCATAATGCGCACCACGTGTGCTGTAACTTGCTTCGTGTGTATTTTCCTTGCCTTATGTAAACTCCAGGAAAGCAGGAACTGTCCCCAGGGCCTAACAGAGGTAACTGGCACAGTAAGTTCTCGACAAATGCTTGCTCCTGAAGCACCCACGATGCTTCCCCACCTCTATGCCTTTTGCTCCTGATGTTCCCTCAGCCAAGAACACCTGTACCCCCGTCTTGATCTGTGGAAGGCAGAGATGTCTCTCTGAACCCAGGTCTGATCCCTTGTTTGGTCTCCCTGACTTGGGAGCCGCTGCAGTGCTGTTATCGATGGTCTTCGTCTTACCTGCTATGGTGTCACACCGTGTGTACACTTGTGCAGTTGTCCTTCCCAGCTCCTCTCAAATGGTCAGTGCTCCAAAAGCAGGAGCCTGGAAGGTTGTGGGCACTTGTTAAAAATGCACTCACTTGTCTAAAACTATTGGTGATCAGTATTCTTCCTCTGGCACAATTCCTGTTTCCAGGATCTGAAGCTTGTCACGAGAAGGTATTTCCATCATTCTTCCCTCACTGCTGAGAGGAGGATGTGTTTGGCATCCTCTGTTAACCTGTCTTAAGGAGGACCTCCTTTCCTGCAGTGGGAGGAGCAAGGTGCTCTGGTACTGAGGTAGAGAATTCTGTTTGTTGTGGGGCCCAGTGCAAGGTGACAGGGGTGGCGCTTGGCATTTGGCATTTTTTAAAGCTCCACTGCCAGTGCCAATCCAGATGATGCAGAACTAATTAATGCAACAATATCAGTGGAGAAGATGTGATTAGATCAATCCCAGGGAATCGTAGTACTGCGCAGTGCAGTTTCTCAGTGAGCGTTCTCAGTGTACCATTCAGTTATGGTAAGAGTACACCAGACTGAACTAGCTTCAAGCTTACAAGCAGCCCATTTTTGATACCCTGAAAATTCCCAGCTAATAGCGATGTGGGCATACTGACCATCTGTGATATAACATTCTGTGTAATTAAGAAAGAGCCGCCTCAACAATTGTACTGTGGAATATTCAGGGCTGTTAAAATTGATGATGTAGATCTATATTCACTGAGATGGAATAAAGCCCACAGTATATTGGTAGGTGAAGGAAACAGACTACAGACCAGTATGACTATGGAAATTATTCCATATTTATATCTGTTCATAAATGTGAGGATATCCTCTGAAATGGTAATTGTAGTTATCTCTGGGTGATAAAATTTTGAGTAATTTTTTCTTTTATTTGTTATAGTTTTTTGGGTTTTATTTTTACAGTGAGCAGCTATTATTTTTAACAAGTAAAAATTGAGCTTAAAGCTCATTGCAAAAAGGCTCATTTTAAAAAACCTTCAAATTTCCTAAAGAACGCTTACTGTACAGCAAAGGCAAATGCTTGCATAAGAAAAAATCATTCTAGTTCCCTCATAACGGAACTACATAACATGCTGACTACAGTTAGCAGTTAAAGTGAATAAGAGACAGATGCTTTCAAAGAGAAGTACAGGTCAAATCGAGCTATCCTGACCTAGCATGGATAATACGCATATTTTCTAAGTGACTAAACTATGAAGCATCACTTCAAATACTGTTTTAATCTGCTTTGATGGTAGCTGATTTATAGGTACAGAATTTCTAATGCTATTGCCTATAGGTCAAGAAAGAAAATATCCTATGATTAATAGCAAAGGAATGATGACTTCCTTCCCCATGGCAGATTCAGTCACAAAAACGAGACACACACCATTGATCACAGTACAACTCACACTTTATTCCATCGTGATTCGTATACATGTAGAATTGGGACAGCAGGAGACTAAATCAGTGCAGAACTTCTCTGGACTAATGGGGCATCAAAGGCATTACTGGTTTTGGCACACAGAGTGGATCCATACATCGGCTGGAACAAGATGGGCAGGAAAGTAAAATGCACAAATCTAACACCATGTTGAAATAATATCTGAACTTTGTAGCATGTTAAATAATTACGAAGACTGACATGCAACTCTACATAAGTCATATTATTCATCTATAGACTACTTTCCCCCTTAAAGATAAAGAAATGGCCGTAGTAATGTGTTCACAGTAGCTTACATGAGCAATCAATACACATTAGAGAGATCTGCCCACTGATTTCTATAGCAATCCATCATAGTTAAAGAAATAATGCTAAATAATGTATTTGCTCTACATTGTCTCTTTATTAAACTGAGTAATACTAATCAAAAATTTTTGACTCAACTTTTACGTACTTAAATATAATTCCTCACATTTTTATAATGTCCAAGAACACTGTCTGTTTATCCATCCTTACAAGTCACAATGGATGAGAAAGGAATCTATGTAATGGGTATCTTTCTTTTTCAAAGAAAACGTTATGCTGATGAGAACCTCAAACAAGTAATACTTCTGCAAATATTTTAGGTTTTCACATTTTCGTATTACATGGGGAGTCAAAAGAAGCCAGCCTGGTGGGTAACACAGCCATGGAGAATAAGAGGTAAAAGAGGAACAAAGCAACTATGTGATTTCTCAAGACAAAGAGAAGGAAAGGGAAAGAAGGAAAGGAAAAGAAGGAAAGGAAAGGGAAAATACAAAACTGCCTTCGGCAGAGTAAATTGTTAAGAAGAAAAATTACTCATTTGCAGTTAACTAAACATAACAGAGAACAGTTCTTTAATTTTAGCGATGACAGAAGGAATGCTATTGAAAATTACATGCCAGTTAGCCTAAAGTGGCTGATTGGGTTGTTTTTCTTGTGGTTGTTTTTGAGTTGGCGAGCTCTCCCAGGGAGAATTTCTGCTTTTTGCCAGTGTAGGGCCAGATTTAACCCAAGAAGGCAACCTTAATTACTGAGAACAACTTTTCTTTATTAACTTGAGCATGTGGCTAACAGTTATTCTCTCTGTAAAAACATTATTCACCCATCATGAGATGTTTCAAAATATGATTGTGACCAGGATATGGTTCACTCATAGGATGCTCACTGGTAGGTATTTGCATGTGATATGAATTTTATTTTTAAAATTTATTTATTTATTTATTTGTCTTTTTGAGACAGGGCCTCGCTATGCAGTTCAGGCTGAACTTGAGCTCACTTTGTAGCCCAGGTTAGCCTCAAACTCACAAGGATCCTCCTGCCTCAGCCTCCCAAGTGCTGGGATTACAGGCATGTGCCACCACGCCCGGCTTGTGATGTGAATCTTAAAGTTAAACAATAAGGAAGAGAAGGCAGAGAAGATATTTCTTCAAATCACTGGCGTAAAAGCATCATGTAAATGAAAAAGATAGTGGCTAAAGGTTTCTTCATTTTCCCAGCAGCTCCTCATCTCCACCAGCTGAGGGGGTGTAAAGCAAGCGAAGGTAATTCTCTCTTGTTCACCACCATAATGGTGGTTTGACTATAAACACAGAAGTGAGCAGAGTGAGAATTGAAATAATATTTCTTCATCTCCCTGATTTTAAATCTTAAACAAGCCACAAGGTAATACAGGAAAGGTGGAGATGACTAGGAGGTTTGATAGCATGCCTGGATCAGTCACCATTCCTTGGTAAGTACCATATCCCTAGCCTGGTTCCTTCAACTCTACATAGAAGAATGATCTCTACCTTCATTGTGGCACTGTTTTTTTTAAGACACGCATGTCTGTTGGAAGTTGTGCAACTTGAAGGGTAGAGAAGAAAGTTTTCATTGCATTCCACAGTAAGTAAGTATGCATGGCTATTTCAAAGTAGAATCACCCCGTCTGCAGTTCGTTTCAGGCACCAAGTTGATCATTTCTTGAATCTGGTCCTTGACCATGTGGGGCCGCTACCTCTGGCCCTCACCAGGCCACCAGTAATCATTGTTAGATGTCTCTTCGGAAAGAAATGACTTTGGGAGAACGGGATAATTGTAAGGACTGGAGGCTGGAAATAGGGTCAGTAGGGGAGGGGGAAGCAGAAATAAGCTGAAGAAAAAAAATAAGTCTTTCTCCCAGGTCCTACTGGAACAGTAATGAGGTAAAAACTCATGGAATGTGACCTAGACACTTTCTAAGACGTTGTACCCATGGGGAGTTTCCGTGCTTTGAGATCTAAGAGCCCTTAGCAACCGTGTGGTGCGGAATTTACCTTCCTGGGTGTGGCGCCCTACTTCTGGAATTTGGATCTCCCAGGCGAAGCCTGTGAGGATGTGCCTCTGTAGCTAAACTGCCCGAGGCAGCCACTCTGATTTTGGTCACAGTTCTGCTGAGCAGAACTGTTTGGTCCCCTGGGGCTGGTGGTGACAGAAGATGTGTCTGCTGGGAGGGAGAGGAGACTGCAGGCAGGCCGGGTTGACCTGCATGAAAGTGTCCGCAATGCCAGACCTTGGGTTTGTTTTACCCAAGGTTAAGGTGGCTGTGATAAAAAGGCAAAGGAAAGTACTTGGAAAAAAGGTTTTCAGAAGGAAAAGAGAGCGAGAAATGGGAGAATCACTGAATCAGGAATTTTACAGGAACCAAACATGATTCATGATACAGAGGAAAAAAGCTAGCTTATCTGACTGATCAAGAAGATATTCTCGGGAATATACTGCAACTAAACGATTTTCACACAGATAATGCGAACACTAAAATGAGTGTTTCCATACTCTTATTAATCACATGTCAATGACTCATTAGTTCTATATTTTCTAGATCGCTTAATTCATTTAGCACATCCACAGCTTAGGTACCACTGAGAGGGAAAGGGAGGTGAGGGTGCCGAAAACGAAGCAATTAAACTTAGAATTAAATTTTTGTAAACAAGAGTTAGTAGCACAGTGGCACAGTAGATTGTCAAGAAAAACAAAGGGAGTGGGGACAGAGTCATCAGCCTGGCCCAGGGCCTCTTGCGGGCTGCAAGGAAGGGACTCTGTGGCTCAGGAGTCCGCCTTCTTGTTAATAAAAACTGAGGAGCAGGTGAGCAACCCATCCACCTTTTCCAGTTCAGAAATGCTCACGGGGATTAGCAGATAGTCTTTCAGTTTCTCATAAACCTACAATGAGAATGGAGGGGAAGGGAGAGGAGGATTACATTTCTGCCCGTTTCGCCACCCCCAGGTGCGGAGAATTAATTCAGTTTGTGTGGCTAAGGGTTTCACTCAATTAACCCCAGCACACACGTAGCCTCCCCTCTGCACAACCCTCCCCATACAGCTGGTGACAACTGGTTAACCGCGAGCTCTATGCTTTAACCTCAAAGCTGAAGATGTGTCAGAAATGTGGTTGTGGCTAGAAAATGCCTTTACTTTGCTACTGTCATTGCTGGCTAAAGTGAATGAAGTCAGTGGCCGTGCGTTCAGTCTGAACACTTCTCCTTCTCCATTCTTGAAAGCCCTCTCAATTAGGCTTTATTGTTTCTTTCCTTGCTGAAACCACTGGGAAAATTTGACAAAGTGTGATTTAAGTGACTACTTCATATCACACTGCTTTCAAGTTATAGGTGTGAATTTTGTAGCATCTTTCAATGCTAATGGAAAGTGTGTTTCAAAAGTTCGATTTAACAGTCCGTAGATTTTTCTTTGTGATCAAAGAAAGTACACTTTTAAAAACAAAATCACTTGAAAACACACTGCCTAGAAACAATCTACCATGTTTTTTTGAAGGGGAAGCTTCTTAAAGTTCAGCACAGTGGTTAATTAAGAGTGCTGGAAGCAGTTGGAATTAGTTTCCAAACCCAGTGGTGTCAACTTACAATATGACTTCAGTTAAGTGACTGCCCCTCTGCACCATTTACCTCTCCCTCATGCCGAAATAATAAAACTGGCCTCCCAGGGCTGTTATAAAGACAATGCCTGTGCTTGCTTGGCATAGGTCCTGACACCAGAGAAGCCCTTAGTCATAAGCGACCCACAGGGATGTTATCAATATTCATGAGGGTTTTATTACTGTTACTGATATTGCTGATAGGCTAAATGAGGAAGCAGTTACTGATCGTGTGGTAGTCAGGCGATTCTACCCCGGGGGTCCAGGTTTAACAACCCTGGGCCGCTTAGAGCGTGAGGTCCACCGTCAAGCTGCAGTCTGAGGTCAGGAATTTTACACTTTTTGCTGGCTCACACTTTTGGCCATGGACATAGAGAGAAATTATCCATATATTTTCCCCACCTTTCACTTTTTATCTGGTAAAAGATTAGCGATAAAATTAAGAGGGTAAACCTAGTAACGACATAGTACAGTACTGCACATTTTGTAAGTGTTTGTAATGTTCCTAATGTTTTCAGGGCAGAAGTCAATGGTTACTAAAGGCTCTTCTGTAACGCTTCATGTAAATGTTCCTCAGAGACGAAGGAGTTGAAGTGCCTAGAAGATATGCGCTTGAGGAATTGATAGCTGAGCACTGTTCAATCTGCTTCATAGGATAAATTGAGATTACTAAGGTATACTAGGACCCTGGCATAGTGCCTTGAGAGATAAGGGAGATTTTCTTTGACAAGGGCAGAATTCCAGATTCAGGGACAACAAGTGCAGAGACTCCTGGTAGGACCAGCTTGCCAGTTTGCAAGCGTGCCACATTTCTTCGTGCCCTACCTTTGCACCTCCTAGGATATGTAGTCCCCTTTCTGCAGCTTTGACAGTGAGCACACCCTCTGAGGGTCATTCATACTCCTCTGCCTTAAGAAACTACTAAGCGGCGGGTCAGATTTGTCAGAAAACAAGGAACAGCTGACCATCTGATTGTAGGTATTAGTGTGGAAAGGTATATTTAATCAGAGCTGGGCACGGACTTGGGTTGTTGGGGTACTTATTTGAAAAGCTTTGAATATCACGTATGATTGTCTCAACTACTGTAAAGGCTCCAGTGACTGATAACATAAAGGAGAAAACTGAGTTACATAAACCTTCTCTGTGTCCTAACTATCCCTTCTGCTTTCTTTCTGAGGCATATAGAGGAAAAGGAAGATCCCATTTGTCACTCTATCCTAAAAATAATCCCCGTGGCGGCCCACCCAGATGCAGTGGCCAGGAGGAAAGTCGTTTTTACCTTTGCGCTTTCTGGATACTCTTCTGGGGTTTGGTGCAGCAAGACATGTCCTTTGCTGGGGATATTTAGATATATACAGTTTGCAGCCATGTCATCAGGCACAGTGAGCTTGTCATAGCGGTGGTCACTCATCTGTTGCATGATCTATGAAAAGAAACAAAGCCGGTCTAAGCAGTGTCTCTTGCACTTGCAAAAAGAAGGAAGATGGGGTGGCGGGATGTAAGCTTGCAAATGATTCCTTAAGGTGGTTCCTCTGGTCAGGTTCCTGGTGAGTTCCCTGAGGTTCCCTTCGGTCACGTAGAATGGGAAGAGGAAAACCTGATTAAGATATGGTTTAGCTGAACAACTGCAAACGTTTTTTGTTGTTCTTTTAAAGTGTGTATTTATTTGTATTTTTAAAAATGTTTTTAAAACCGTTGATTATTGTTCTAGTTTTTGTTTATAAGACCTATTGGTAAGACACAAAACGCCCACATATGGGAAAGGCCCAGTAGAGGTTTTGATATCGGTGTCTGAGTAAGCAGTGTTTCCTTGTTCTGTAAGAAAGAAGGACCATAGCAGTAATCTGGATGGTTAATAGCCAGGTTTAGCAATAACTACCCCTATGACACACAAATTTGCTCTTCTTTACATTCAAGTTGAATGCACTTGTTCACAGGTGATGCCCTTAATATAAAGAGCAAATGAAAAAGCAATGACAAACTCACATTCCTAAGCATTCCCCTCAGGGACTCTGATTTGGCAGATTAGGGGTGGAGCGCAGGAATCTGCATTTTGAAAGCTCTCCAGGTGATCTAAGGTAGAGAGTCCTGGGACCACACTTGCCAAAAAACTGTCTTAGCAGGTCTGTTGTTCAAATGATGTATCTACTATTACTCTAGTGTAAAATAGCTTTAAAAAGAACACAACATTTAAAATGTTGATACCTCACCCTTATCTCAACAGAATCAAAACACAACAATCCTGAAACAACCTCCTTTCTTCCTCAAACAACAAAAGTATTCAAATATCAAAGAAAACAGAAGCAAATATTACTTTGGGAGTAGAGGTGTGGACCATCATCTATACATTATAAAGAATCTGCTGACATGCCAGGTTGTAAAGCTGTAACATGTGCTCTTCCACAGTCTGAATCGAATCTACCTATTCTCCACTATTTGTGTGGAAATGTGTCCACACGACCAGTAGATCTGCCCACATAGTCACGGTGGCACTGGACAGTGAGGTTAATAACACGGAAGAGTAGAAGAGACACTATGCGCTCCCTTCCTTCGGGCACTAAGGAAGGACCTGTTCCACAGCTGGTCCTTCCTCAGTGCCCTGTAGAGCATGAATTCCCAAGAGAACGGGAAGATAGCACCTAGGAAGCCCTTCCTGACCCACCAGTCAGGCAAATCATTTACTTCTCCTCCTGTGAAGTATGTCGGGAGTGGAGAGAGGTGGGATGTTCTTCACACAGAAGTAAACATCAGGAATGTGGACGAACATAAGCATGGTATGAAAGGCCGGGAGACACAAAGATGGGCAGGGTGTGGACCCCATTTTCCAAGAGATTACAGGCTAAGGGAGGACAGTGATAGACAAACAGATCATTAAATTACACCAATAACAACCAAGGTATCAGGCTAAATACATTTATTATTTAATCTCAAAATTTTCATGCAGTCAAATACTTTGCTGAGGGCAATCAATGTTGATTCAAATCTGCCCTGTGCAATGCAAAACCTTCTTTCTTAATCATCTGTTTGCTTTTTTTTGATCTTCATACTTTAGTAGATCTCTCCTTCCTATAAACCACCATAATGTCTGCTTTTCCATATTCATTTAGTACTTATATATTCTCTTGCAGTACCATTAATTCTTTCTTCAGATGTAATTCTACTTGGTGGAGTTAAAGGACATGACTTGACCCTTTTTTTTTTTTTTTTTTTTGGAGACAGGTTCTCACTCAGTAGTTTAGACTGGCCTTACACTCACTATGTAACCTAAGCTGGCCTCAAACTCAGCAATTTTCCTGACTCAGACTCCTGAATTCTGGGGTTACAGGCATGTACCATCACTTAAGAGTTTATTTTACACTTTTAAATTTAAGTTATTCTTTGAAGGGATAAGCCACTAACATAGATCAGCTATGGAATGGGTTCTACCTCAGTGGCTAAATAGAGACAGTTTAAATCTGTTCCAATATGTGTGCAATTAAGAAGTTAGAGACACTCCTAGTAATCAACTTTTTCTAAGCAAATCAACATATTCAACTTCTCGCTCTTTATGAAATGGATATTCCTAGAAATAACATTGAAGAGCTTAAGAAGAAAAACTCCAACTCAAGTAGCTTTTTTCTATTACAAATTGTCACTAATTAACTTTTATGCAGACTGTCTTTTGTGCTGTTTCCAAAACACAGTGGTAGTAGCTTCCATTTGTTCTCTGTGTGCGAGGGAGCACAGTCAGATCAAGATTGAGGACTCAGACTTGGGTTTGAGTCCAAGAGCTACCTTCTCTTAACTATATGTATTTAACCACATATTTTGACTTCTTGGTTTCCTCACCTACAAAATTGGGATAACAGTTTTTATAAACTTATTATGAAAGTTAACTGAAGACATGTATATAATAAAGCATAGTAATAAGCCCTCAGTAAGGTGATATTTTATGACATGGACAAACAAGATCCAAGTTCTCAGGCTGCAATCCCATCTAACCATGGTGGCAAGTGATGACATTTAACCTCTTTTTTTTTAAGTTTTTTTCCAGTACCGGGAATCAAACTCATGACCTTGCGCTTGCCAGGCAGGCTCTTTGCCACTGAGCTAAATCCCCAGCCCTTAACCTCATTGTTAACATAGCCTGTTTTGGAAGTCAATCCTTATTCTTAAAAATGAACAACTACTTTGAAGATAACAGTATGCAATATAACAACCACTGCTGATTTCCTATTATCTTATTTTGAAATTCTGTATCATTTTTAATGTTTTAAAATTTTTTTTATTCTCTTTAAAATAAGAAAATAAAAAACACGTAAGACTACATCTTTGGTGGTTCCTTGATGATTTTGCCAGCCTCTTTTTTACTTTTTCTTTTGTTTCTTTTACACTTTTTCTGCATTATTAATGCCTATTAATTCTTACAAAATATTGGGTTTCAATGACATATTTTGATCCTCTTTCCCCCATTACCTTCCCTTATAGTTCCTCTCCTCTCCCTTCTCCCCTTTCTCTTGCCTAATATTGCTTTCCTTTCTGCTTTCTTCTCATATTTTTTAGATTCAACATGTTAGGGAAGACATTTGGTATTTGTCTTTTTGAGTTTGGCTTATTTCACTCAACACAGTGGTCTCCAGATCCATCCACTTTTCCTGCAAATGACAAAAATGGTAGGTCTACTTTTTGGTTTTGGAGTAACCTCCACACTGATTTCTATAGTGACTGTACTAATGTACATACCCACCAGCAGTACAGAAATACTGCTTCTATCCCTTCCACTTGTGTCCTCATCCTTTATTCATTGTGTCTGGTATTCTTGATGGCAGCCATTCTGACTAGGGTGAGATGGAATCTCAGTGCAGTTTTGATTTCTCTGATGATTAAAGATATTGAACATTTTTTCATATACTTATTGGTCACTTGTACTTCTTTTGAGCAATGTCTATTCAGTTCATTTGCCAACTTACTAGTTGGACTATTTGTTTTTTTGGTATTAGGTTTTCTGAATTTTTAAATATATTCTAGATATTAATCTTCTGTTGGAAGAGTAGCTGAGAAAGATTTTCTCCCATTCTGAGGGAGCCTATTTTTTACCGTAGCTGTTACTGAACACATAATTCAATAGTATTGGAGCCTTAGCATCCCTTCTGCCTAGATCTCTTAGAAAGAATTGCTATAAAGTTCCCAAACTTTTCAAAAATAAAGATAAATTTTAATCTGAGAATAAGTTTCTTTCTTTAGCCAGACCACTGCCTTGAATGAGGCCCAGGTGTAATGAGGTAGACAGAGCCTGGCTTCAGTGAGGAAGACCTGAGTCTGAAGCCATGTCAGGCACACAGTAACTGTGTGACCTGTCACTTAAACTCTCTTAGCCTCAATTTCCTCAGCTATAGAGTGGATGGAAATTCCTTCCTTGCTTGCCATAGAGTAACTGTGAAAATTATTAAAAAATAACATGTGTGTTATGGCTTATATCTAGATGTCTCCCCAAGACTTGCATGGTCATAGGTGGGCTTTTCAGGGGTGGCTGGATCTAGGGTGTGTGATGCTGGTTTCAAGGATGTGACGCTGTGATTGATTCATGGTGAGATGCAGGGATGAATGCCGCCCCTCCCGGGGTGTGAGTAAGGTGAGTAGCCTGGATAAGGTATAAGGGATAGAAAGAGGGTCGTTTCATGTCACTTGTAGCTTGCTGCTTGCTGCCTTCTGCTTGCCATGAACTGTTTCTCCTCTGTGATGCTCCTCTGCCAAGCCACCCTGCCTTGGAGCCAGCCAGCTATGAACTGAGCCCACCTCTATAAACTGTGAACCAAATAAACCTTTCCTCCTTTATCTTTGGGTGTTGGGTATTTTGTCTCAGCAACAAACAGCAACAGCATGTGAAGTGCTTAGCACAAATTTCCAGCCCATACTAAACATAGTAAATGTGAGTTCCTGTCTCTCTTTATTTCTTGCAAATCACTTGGCAAATAGCAGATGACCAAAATATATTTTAACCAATTTGATTCATTCCCATTACTTTTTTCACTCTTTCAAAAAGGATATAGAGAACCTCAGGAGTGCACTATAATCAACTATATGTTCAAGCACATGTTCAAGCAAAATTACCTCCTCTCAGAAAAATATGATACATTCTATCTCCAGAAATACAACTCATTATTCAATGTGAAAGCTATCTAAGATCAATAAGCCAAAGTTTGCTTTTTCACTTAAAGCATACGGAAGGGCACTACACTCTGGTCCTAACCCAAATGAGTTTAGTTGGCAAGGTGAGGTACCGAAGTGGTGAACCTGGAATGGACTGGAGAGTTTGTAGCACATAAAGGCATTAAAACAAAGAAAGAAAAGAAAAAAAATTTGATGTGTATCAAATCAAAGATGTAAACTTCTCCCTTTTTTTAAGGTGTAAACTTCTGTGTGTGTGATCTCTGTTTTAGTAAAATAGTCCAGATAGCCAGTGGGGAAGCTGACTTCCTAATGGATGTCATGGGTCTCTCTCTAGATGCAAGAGGGCACTCAGTCAGGATTTGTGAGATGTTTCATTAGTTGCTTTTCTGAGCAAGCTGCTTCTTTCCAGGGGTAGCCACTGGGACCACACCATGTCTGAATCTCTCCTTACCGTGTGCTGTTGAAGGTCAGTCTGCTCACGTTTGCAGTCTGAACTCTTCTCTCTTCCTTTCAAGTGATTTGGACCTAGTTTATTTGAGAAATTCAGGATTTTTTCCAGACGCCTAGGGAGAGAGTTCCTTGGGCCAGAAGTTATCAACAGAGGTCCTTCAAACAGGGTATGTGCAGCCAGTTCTACCTGATCAAGCCTAGACACAAAACCAAAATTCAGAAAATCTACTGTTTCCACTGACTTAACTTCCTAAGTACTTGGAAGAGCTGTGGGTAGCCAATGGGCCATATTCAGGTGAGGTGCTCCCTCTATTCATAAGCACCTGATAACTGCCAGTTGGTTTTCCAGTTTAACTCATGGTTTCATGACAATGCATTACACTCTTTATCCACAGATAAAGAATCACATGGGTCTTGCTAAAAGATGCTTTGAAAGACAAAGAAGCATGGTATAAACACACTGCTGAGGCCTGGCTCTACCTCATCAGCTCCATACGAGGTCTGGACAAATTCCCACCTGCCCATTTGACTCAGCATGTCTGCTGGTGACTCTGAAGCTGAAACACGGAATGTTGTACATTCCAGAGGAAGTGTTATCAAAGGCTGTTACCAGTACCCACTTCTTGTTTACCAGTGAGTGGACAAACTAACATCTGCAAGGTCGTGCCTACTTCAGACGGTGCCAAGATTCACCAGAGTACCGGAGACAGGATTTCCTTCCTAGCTGTGGTTTACGTTGGCTCCATCCCAACTCCTTCCTTCCCCTGGGATGAACAATCCTCTCCCCTATTTGAAATTCTAATTGTTGGTTTACCTTGGTCTTTAGTGCAACTCCCTTTTCTGAGCCTTATATTTATCATTTATAGCTTCCAATGAGGGCATCCCTAACATTACTGACATAAGGGCCAGTGCCCAATATAGCAATGTTTGAAGATAGTTTTACTTTTTTTATTACTAGGAGGAAAGGAATTATACTATTCTTTATGGGGAAATAATTGAATGCCAAGAATATATGAAGTAATTTACTGATAAATTCTACTGAGAGTGACTCTTAAAATAATGTCTTAACAAAATCACCAAAGCTACCCTAAAGAAGCTCTTCAATTAATTTATCAAGGCCCCAGGGTTATCATTTTTCGACAAATTTAAAATATGCTAAAAGAAATGACTTAATAATGAACAGGTCCCATTTGGGGTGATGAGTCAACTTAACTGTGAATAAAAAGTGGGTTAAGCCTTGTCTCTTTCTAAATGAAAAGGACTTATGAAGCAATAACTGTAAATAATAAACAAGATTTTATTTTTCCCATGAAAAAGCTAAATGTGTTTATTCCAAACAAAGAGCTTCTGTCGTCTTGGATGAAGAACAGTTTAGTCTTTTTCTGTCAGAGTGATCATTTTCTTTTTCTGCATGTTGTTACTGTCTGCATATGACAGCTTGCCATTTATTTATAGCTGGGTTCAGAAGGTACACACATATATACAGTGTATAAAATGCAGGCCGTTCATCATTGGGGGCACCACACAGAGAGCCTCGGGAGACGACACCTTTCTAACGCCTCCGTGGTGTGTCGGACGGACACTGTGAGGATGTGCTCACACCGCAGCGGGAGGGGCAGTGCCACGGCAGGACCAAGAAGCAGGGTTTGTTTTCCCTTTGTGGATGCACAGAGCTTCTGTGAAAAGATGAGCATCATTTCAAATATCCTGGGAATGTGATTGTTGTGCTGTTTTGTTCTACGTTCCAACATTTTTTCCTTGCCGAGTCGGAGGAGGTAGCTTTGTTCCAGAGTGCTACGTAAACAAAGTATTCCTTTAACCCCAGGGACTGTACTTCCTGCTTCTCACTGTACCCCATGCCAGAACGGAAAGCAGAAAGCACCTAAACCTTCCACACGTCACACAAATTCCTCTCCCTGAAAGCAGATTACTCTATATCCTGAAAGGCCTCAGACTCAACTCTGAAAAATCCACATAAATTTTATAGGACTGGGGGGAAGATCTGAGAAGCCAAGTCGCTATTTCAAATGCCTTTTCTAACTTTTGCCAAAGGAATCATACCCCTCCATGTAATACGATTAGAGTGCTTACTACTGGGGTTACATACAGTTGCTCTGTTCAATTCCACCGCCCTTTATGCTGTGCCCCGGTAAGGGCACTGCAAGCACCATGGTGGTATGATATGTGAAAAAGAAAGGTGCAAAGGTAACTTAGTCCTGCTTTTAGGATATGAAAATCTATAATTTAAGGCAGGACTAGCATCTGAAGGGTGTGCCAGCAGTGAGAAGAAAGGTCGCTCTCACAGAGGCGGTTCCTTAATGAAGAAGGCAGGCTGCCGTGGAGGAAACTGCCCTGAGGTCATCTTTGCCACAGCCTGATCTTCACGGTCTGTCACACAGCTGCTGGTTCGGAGGAACCGGCCTTGCTCCCCAGAGCAGAGTTGTCACAGAACAGAGCGGGGACTCTCTGGCTTTCAGCCGAGGAGAATCTGCACGGCTAGTTGCACTGACAACCAGGCATTTCCGGCACTTCCCAACATTTCTGGGAATTTTCTCATCCAAAGGACTGGAAGGCAGCTCCATTCTCTGGCGTCTTACTCATGCTTTCTTTGTATTTCAGCAATTATGTAAAAAAAAAAAATCTTGGCCTATGTTGTTTGACAGAACCATTTAGGCCTTAATGGGTCAAACACTGAAGCGAAGGCATGTAGAAACTATTGAGAGATGATCAGGAATGCTCCATGCACGTGTTTGGCTCACTCCAAATTGATCTTCCTATGATATGAATATGAATCCATCACAACGTATCAACACTAAATAGAGATTAAAAGCAACTAATTATAGTCTATTGAGATTTATAGTAGAGGATGCACAGACATTTTTCATTGCTATTTGATATCTAAAATCATTCACTCATTTTCTTATCATCCATCAAGAGTTTATTGAGAGCCTGAAATAAAGTAGGCATCAAAGCCTGGCAATCCTTCTAAGGCTGAGCTAGTGTAACTATGGATAACATTCTAAAATGGATATCATCTCCTTATGTTTTATAGGATTCCACAGAGGAGCTCGAAATGAACAGTCTGAAAGATGTCTTTCAAGCCTTCTCTCCACATCGGTGGGCTATACAGAATCTAAGAATAAGGTTGCGTGGTTCTTAATTATATCTGCAGAATTTCAAGGCCAAATATTTCCTTCAAAGCCAGGGGCCACGTTCTGTACAAATTATCTCTCATATTTGCTGCTGTTCCTTTTGCTCAGATCATATGAGCCTTATGAATATAGGCAAGAGATTTCTTACACTATCAAAAGTGTAACAAGTCACACAAAGCATTTCTGAGATGGACTCAAAAATAGTGGCCTCGGGGCTGGGGATTTAGCTCAGCGGCAAAGCGCCTGCCTGGCAAGCGCAAGGTCATGAGTTCGGTTCCCGGTACCGGAGAAAAACCGAAAAAAAAAAAAAAAGTGGCCTCCGTGGAAGGCTGGGAAAACCTCCCATATCTGAGGCAACAACAACCCTCACACTGCTCAAGAGCCAGGAAGCAGGACATGGGCAGTAGGAACAAAGGAAACATCTCTGAGTGACTGACAGCCCCGACTAGAGTTTTATTTCATGAGTGAGGAGGAAGAAAATACAGAACATAGCACCTCCTCCCAAATGCAAAATCTGGGCTCCTGCCTTCTCTTATTCCCTTTGCCTGTGCATACTATAACTCAGTAGCAGATGCAAATCTTCTATGATCCTTTTCTTACATCTTGTACGTAAATCAGTACACAGCTACTTACTTGGCTTGGGGGCTATGCTCTGGTGTGCTCCCTCACATGCCTGCGTCACTGTACCCTTTGGCACCCTAAGTTCCATTATCCAAGGTTAATTCCCTTGGGTACTAGTACTTGCTGATCTCTAAGGTTCCCTTGGGGCGTTCAACAGAAAGAAGCAACCAGAACCCTCATCTTCTATTTATTGGTGTGTTCATCTAGTCTATATTCATTTTCACAGCAACTCTGTTAACTGGATTGATTAGATATTCAGTAATTTGTGAGAGGTCACACATTAAGACAGTGAATCCACGATTCACTCCCAGGTTTTTCTGTCTTCAAATGCCTGTGTTTCTTTTGTCACATCCAACAACTGCCCTGTCAAAGTGAAAGACTCTACCCAGACCTCATTCACCGGCAGCCTGTGGACCAATTTTTCCTCTAGACAGAATTTGTTTGATATGCACATATTTTTAGACGTTTGCATTTGAATGCCTTTTAGGCAGAGAACGTCAGGCCCCTGAAGCCATCTGAGTTTGCTAATGGACTACAAGATTTGGGTTCCTGGAGCTAGCTGTTTTTCTAAGAAAAGAAGAGCAAAGCCTTTAAAATGGAGAAAGACAGTGAACAAAGCGGCCACGTGGCCCTCAGAGTGACAGAGGGGCAGCTCCAAGGCAGGAGATGAGAAATGGCCAAGCATGTACAATCCGCAGTGAGGGCCAGGACCAGCCAGCCCTGTCACCCTGTCGCTATCGCTGCAGAATTAATACTTATTTTTCATATGAGCAAATGACTCCTTGGTTATCTCAGCAGTAGGGCATGCATTAAAATGTTTTTCTTCTGCAGCAATTAGGATTGCTTTTTTCTTTCTTATTCATAAAATGTTCCCTGCCCAGTCTGCTTGGCTATTTGTGGAAGGGTTGCTAAGGTTAAGGAAAAGTTTGCAATAACATAAGAGTACGCTTTTTTTCTGGAACAGGTGAAGAAAATCATCATTAGAATTACTTTTTTCTTTTTTTTGGTTGTGGTGCTGGAGACTGAACGCTTTGTAAGCAAGCACTTGCTCAGTGAACACACTCCAGCTCACGTTTCCCAAATACATAATTCCATCTAACTGCTTGCTTAGCCTTCGGGGCTAGGAAAAGTCTGTTTTAGCACTTTTGATCTTCAGCCCTGGGCAGTACTGTGCTGATACATTAGGAGGAAATGCTTTTGAAATATACCCATGTAAGTTTGTTATAAATGTTACAGATATGAAGAATGGGTAGCAAACGGAAGTACTGAATATTCTTTTTTTGTTTTTCCCCTTACTGCTCCCATGCACTTAATTCTCTCAAACCCAACAGAATCGGGCAGGGCAGTCTTTCCTGACACCGGAAAGTAGAGTGTGCAGCGGGTGGAGGGAAGGAGTTCTGCTCTTTTGCAAACCTTACCCTCCATTAGAGGGTGACTATTCTTTACTATTAATTTTATCTTGCCAAGTGATTCCCACAGAAGGCTTGTGTTGCTTTGTGCAGAGCTTGTACGTTATATCAGAGGGCAAACTAGCTGTGACTGACAATCAGTGTAGTTACAACACGGCTGTTGGTTGATATTTTTTGTATACATCGATAAGCAAGACAAGAGAAACAATGAAGACATATATTGAAACTTGTTTGGCAAGGATGGGAGTGACTTTTGAGGTATTCCATAGTAGTTTTTGAATCCTGGAAGAATATTTTGTCATTTCTTCTTCAATGGCTAAACATCAACACATTAAAAAATTTCCTTCATTCTTTATTTTGGCTTTTTTGATGCATGGTTTCAATATGTTGTCTGGGCTGGTCTCAAATTCCTAGACTGAAGTGATCCTCCCTTGCTTCAGCCTCCCAAGGAGCTGAGACTATAGGTATGTGCTGCCACTACACCCAGCTTAACATATTTTTAAGTTTAACCTGCATTATTCAAATATTCTCCATCACTTATGCTGGACAATCAGTAAAATAAGTGAAGTCCTTATTTGTAGTATTTGCTGATTCCTATGTATAAATACTCCACTGGGGCCAGCAATGCCATCAAATGCAGAGTTGGGCAGAGATGCGGAGAGGCACACTCTTATATAGCATTTTGTTGTGTAGAAACAGTAGCTGCAAACATCCCAAGGGGACAGTGGCAAGATACAGTACTATGTGTATCAGTACTATATGTACAAGATATAGTACTACCTATACAGTACTATATGTATAGTGGCAAGATACAGGACAATAATTAGGAAGTGATGAGTTTTAAATATTTAGTGTCTTTGTTTTTTTATTTTAAAAAGTACAACAAAAAAAGAACAATAACAAAATACCAACAACATCGACAAGACCAAAACAAAGTAAAAACAATACAAATGATACAGGGTTTCAGAACAAAATGATAGGAATTAGCAGTGGCTGTTATATTACTTACTGTTATCTTCAACAAAGTTGCTCAGATTACCAGATGTAAGAATGCAAGACTGATCAAACAATTAAAGAGAATAAAAAATAAAAACAAAACAAAAAGAAACCATCAGACTAGATACAGAGTTTCACTAGACAAGATGTTAGGAATTCACCAAGGGTTATTGTATTGCATATTGTTGTCTTCAAATTAATTGTTCAGATTACCAGATATAAGCGTGCAAAATTGGTCAAAAAGAAAAAAAATTAGGCATTAACTGTTCCTTTCAATAAACCATTAGACTTCAGCAGTACAGTTATCCCAGCTATCTTTACATATATATATTAATATATAAACTATTTATATATAAATACATATATATTTTCCTTCCTTCTTCCTTTTTCTCCTTTCTTTTCCCTCATCCCAGCTGTACCTTCATTTTAAAGTATAATTTATTTAATTTTAAGTGAGCAAAATTTAATTCTTAATCAATCTTACACTCTTACATCTGATCTGAGCAACTCTGTTGAAGATAACAATATGTAATGCAACAACCACCGTTAATTCCTATCATTTTGTTCTGAAACCCTGTATCATTTGTATTGTTTTTGCTTTGTTTTGGTTTTGTCTGTGTTGTTGGTATTTTGCTATTGTTCTTTTTATTATTCTCTTTAAAATAATAAAAAATGGCTATATTTATGTAAGCCATTTTGCAAAAATGGGGAAAAGTGAGTTCACAGTTTATCTTCTGTAACATGGCTCCAATTTAAATCCATACTTTTGTTTCTCTTTTTATATCATGTATCCATTTTATTTCCAGCTGTAATTTTGCTATACTTGATGCAAACTCATAACTGAAAAATGAGGTGAAATGTTTTTACAATTTCAGTTCTTCTAAAATCATATTTTAAATTATAAAACTATTATAAAACATAAACATTCTGTAAAAGATTCAATATGGAAAGTTAAAATTGTATTGGACTTAATAGAACTACATACATTTGTTAAAATTTATTAAATTATACATTGACAAATCTAGGGGCTGGGGATGCAGTTCAGGGGTAGAGCATTTGCTTAGACTACACAAGGTCTTGGGTTTGATCCCTAGCACTGCAAAAACAAAAACAAATTGTGAATTTTATTTTATAGAAATTATATTTCAATAAAGCTAACTTTAAGTCAAGCGGGTGGTGCATGCTCATAATCCCAGCACTTAAGAGGCTGAGGCAGGAGGAGAGCCAGGAGTTCAAGGTCAGTCTGGGAGACATAGTGAGTTCAAGGCCAGCCTGAACTACATAGCCAGACTGTCTTAAAAAAAACAAAAAAAAAAGCTGATTTTGAAAAAGTAAAAAGTCATCTTTCCTTCCCAGAATATCTTATCTTTCTCTTCTTTCCTTTTCCCTGCCAATAACTAATGTTTGTTCCAACCCTTCAGGCCTTTTCTTATACATGTTCATACTCAAACCACACCTGTTTATGCTCCTGAATCTGTTGGTCGAGGGGCCTGAAGACCCCAGTTCAGAGGCCTCAACTCCACTTCTCTAATCTTGTTCTTTTGTATAGCTAGTGAATTCCCAGCTACCATACGACACAACTGCTGCATGGGCTGCTCCAGGTTCAGAGCCATCGCTGTCTCTAACTGCATCAGGTATGGTAAACACCTTAAATGTGATTTGCTCAGATTGACATTTTGGTGAGACAAGGTTGACAAACCTCACTCATATTTTAGCATGCGGTTTCTCAACCTCAGCACTAGTGACATTTTGGGCTGCATAACTGCTGTGGGCTGGTCTCTTCCTTGTAGAATGCTTAGCTCACTGGCCTCTGCCTACTGCATGCCAGCCCATCCTCTGGTCTCCCTATGCTCCACATCATGACAACTGAAAATGTCTCTAGATGTTGCCAATGTCCCTTGGGTACAGAGTTTTCTCACTGAGAACCACAGTTTCAGGAGAAAGCTATCAAATCAATTCACACTTAAGGAGAGGGCAGATACAGGAAACAGGAGAGAAAACAACCAGAAATAGAAAGAGAATGAAATCAAATTTCCCAGTAAAGATATAATTTATTCTTCTATTCTTTGTCTGAACTAATAAAACACCTAATAAGAGACAGGCTACTGTTTAAGTAAACAGGGGTTGACCCTCCATGTCATTTACAAGAAACCCAAATCCCCCTGAATTACCACCCCCAAACAATGGTTCATGTCATCAGTTGGTTCAGACAGTAGTTTTCCCCACCCCTACTATACTTCTTTTCTTCTGTTGGTGCTGGGGACTGAACTCAGGGCCTTATACATGTTGGAACACAAACTCTACCACTAAGCTACACCCCTCGCCTCCCGCTACACATATTTTCTCCGGTACCAGGAACCAAACTCACGACCTTGCGCTTGCCAGGCATGCACTTTGCCACTGAGCTAAATCCCCAGCCCCTCCGCTACACATATTTTGATCTCTGCCCCTTCTGGCAATTGACATACTGTTATAGTTCAATTAAGTCTAGGTATCTAAGTCATTTCAGAACAGACGATTATTTAAAAGCTCCAAGGAGACAGTGTCACGGAGCTGGCTCTTTGTGCAGGGCTTTGCAGCAGAGCTTGGCATGTGGTAAGTGCTGTCATATTTGTTGAATATTAAATGAATGAATGATCTTTTAGCAGTGCGCTTCGGCATTTCAACAACTCTTAAATTCCCAGATACAATTCCCTATAAGATTCACTCCAAGTCAAACCTTCCAGTGAAGAGCATGAAGAACTCCCAGTCGATACTGGGCCATATCCTTCTGTGTAATCAGTACCGGTTTCCGAGGCTTTTACTTTAATCAGCTTTGCTAGCTCTCCAGAAATCCTTCTCAAATTCCCCTAACAAATTCAGAGATGTGGCCAGACTAAGTTCTTATCCAAACAGAGATCTGGGCTTCCTTCCTCCTTCCACTATTCTTAGTTGTAGAACTTGGTGTCAGGTTTGTTTTCCAGCCACAGGACTTCAGAGCTGGGAAGGAAGGCAGTCTTTTCTATTAAGTCTGAGAGTGTATGTGCCTAGTGAGAAACAGTAAAAGAAGAGCTCACTTCAGATGAATTTATTTTAATGTGTAAATATTAGCAACAGAAAAGCACTATACGGAAAACATGACAAAAATCTTCCATTCTGGGAGCATCGCCCCTTAAATAGACACTGCATCTTAGAGAAAGGTAGCACTTCAGAAGCATTTGGATTTTGATAATCGAGGCAGGAATGGGTATTATTATCCTTTGAATGTGAGCTATTTCTCTAAAATGCCAGTTATTTTATTCACTGTACCATTCTGAATGATTTTAGGTAGCGTTTTCTGTTCAAGGATAGAGCAATTTACTTTTTTAGGAATGAATTTCTCTCCCTGCCCGGTAATGCTGATGTAGGAAGAGATGTCTGGTGAATTCTGGACAGAGCCAGTGTCTTTAACAGTGTGGTCTCTGAATTACCTGTGTCAGAATCATGCAGTGGCTCCTGAGCTCATTGCAGTCTTGCTATATCAGAATTTCTCATGGTGAACGCCAGGAATGTGATGTGCAGTGTAAATGTGTGTTTTGTGAAATTCTTGAGTTTATTATAGTCCAGAATCACTCACAGACTACTCAAATTTAATTAACACTATCTTCATGCCTGAAACATACCATTATTGCTATTGATAAATCCAACTACTAACAGCTGATCTATCTTCAGTTTTTATCATTTGCCAGGGTGTGTGTGTGTGTGTATGTGTGTGTGTGTGTTTAAACTCCGTAATAGCAAGCTGCCTTGGGTATGTGGCCACAGCTTTGAACTTGTTCTTTTTTTTTGTCTTTTTGAGACAGGGTCTCGCTATGCAGCTCAAGTTGGCCTTGAGCTCACTTTGTAGCCCAGGCTGGTCTCAAACTCACAACGATCCTCTTGCCTCAGCCTCCTGAGTGCTGGGATTACAGGCATGTGCCACCATGCCAGGCTTGAACTTGTTCTTAACTTCAGGAAGAAATAAAAGGAAATGGCTTTGGTAATCTATCTTCAAAGCAACCTTTTACCTCTTGAGAGCTTGTTTGGAGGTTCTAGCAGGGGAGTGCAGCTACTTGTATATCCTTGACCGAGGAACAGTCCTCCTCTATCTGGGGTGGTCGTCCTCTTTGACCGAGCGCGCAACTTCGGGAGAGACGCACATGGAGCGTTGAGGGAGGAAGGGGACACCCGCCCAGCCAGCCAGATCAGCCCAATCAACCCTGGTGATCAATGGGGTGACAGATGTCGCAGCCAGATCTCCCTCACATCCAACCTTTTACCTCTACAGATAGGTAGTATTCCGAGCAATACAGGGACGCAACTGTGGCAATAGAACTGCTCAGGGAGTACAGCTTAAAAATAAGGCTTAGAAATATCCTTTTTTTGGTACTGGGAATCAAACTCAGGACCTTGTGCTTGCCAGGCAAGTGCTGTGCCACTGAGCTATATCCCCAGCCCTAGAAATAGTCTTAAAGATTGCTGGACTAATAGGACAGTTTGACAGATAAAAACAGGGAGGAAATAATACTTATCAGAGCAGGGTAATACCTGAGGGATGGTTTTGCAGGAGTGCGGTAGCAAATTTACTTTTAATTCATTTCTCTTGCATGTCATCTTTTTCTAAGGGTGGCCCAAATCTTAGCATTGTGTCAGGGAGTGGGGATGTTTTCTCCAGAGACTTGAGAATAATTCACAGTTAAACTGTCACTTCAAATTTTGTATCTATGTCTAATAATATGCTTTGTTAACCTTCAGCCAAGCAATAGGATACTCCTCAACAGCTAAGGCATTTAATACATGTGATTTCCACAGAGTAACCCAAAACTCCGCCATCCTCTTTCCAGCTCAACTGACACATTTCTTAATCCCCTCAATGCTGAAGGTATTGCTATTGGCATGGCCGTGAGGATCACAGGGGTCATGCCGTAATGTACAAGACAACCCTGGGAGACAGGAATAGTCATGTGTTTTTTTTTTTTTTTTTTTTTCAATCTTTTGCCAAATCAATTTAGCTAAGAAAAAAATCTGATGTTGCTAGAGATGGAAGATAGGCAAATGTTACAGTCACTTTTTTGGGGTGTGGTAGCGGGTGGGCTTGGAGTGTGAATAGATAAAGATAAAAACAAATAAATAGTAGAGGAAAGGACAGAGCCTCCAAATTTGGATGAGCACTGATTCCAGTGCTGCCAATGGAAACTGAAACGGCGCCAACTCCGTTAGTGTCCTACAAGCTTAGACACTGGCTGCCTCCCAGAGCTGCTGTCAGTTGGACATGTCTGCGTACCACTCAGTTCCCGAAACGTGAATCTAGGTCAGTGAAATCCAGCAAAATACTTCTGCCCACCAATTTTCCATGGTTTGTTTCTCTGTGTGGGGTGAGAGAACGGAGTTCATGGTGACAGCGAGAGTACGAATTCTTTATCACAACCTCCCCAAAGACATCCATGCTGGTGGGTGCTCCTAAAGACGTTTTGTTTATCACTGTCTTCCCAGGGTCTTCCACAGTGCCAGGCACAAAGGAGGACTTCGGCAGTTACCTGCTGACGTGGTGCACTGATTCCCCTCTCCCTTTAAAGTCCAGTGGTCATGACGTTCTGTTACTTCTGTAGTTGGCCTCACTTCTGCACTGCCCTATCCGTTTTCGTCCGGATTCACCTCTCATTTATTCCTGGACTATGCAGTGGCATCTATGTGGTTTATTATTCCTAATCTCTATTCCTGTTAAATCACTACAGCATAATGCCTTTCTGAAAGGCCACCTTCTGCTAAACTCTTTGTTAAAATGCTTTTGTGGCTCCTCATAACCCACAGAAAAGAAAACCTAAATTCCTTTGGCTAAGGTATGAGCTGGACCAGTCTCAACTTGTCTTGGGCCTTATCTCTCTTTCTCTACACACAGCCTCCATTACAGCCACTGTCTCTTGCTTATAAGCAGATATTTCTCTAGGCTGTCTTTTTTGTAATGGCCACTTCTTGTCTGGGCCAGCCTATGGCTTGTGTTGGTTCAGGTCCACTCAGGCTTTGACTCTGGCTTCCTGTGATCATTCCTTCTTCAGAACTCCTAGCAGCTTTAGTGGGACCTGAGCCATTTAGTAGGTACTTAACTTGTGTTATGCAGTGACAGTATTTATTCTTTAATGCTGTCTTATTTCTCCAGTTAAATTGAAGCAGCTGTGAAGGCAGAGATTGCTTATTACTCACCTTGGTATTTCTGTGCCTGTGACAGTATCATTCATATACAATAGTTGCTGCTCAATAAGTACTATTATTACATGGTGATCAGGAAGCCCAAGCTTCAAGTTCCACTGTGATCTCTTTTCAACTCCTTTTAAAAAGTCTTTTTTGCATAAGAATGAAAATAAGAGGTGTTAGAAACCTTAGCTTTTTCTCCCCATTGGATTTTAATGTATGAATTAAAACATGATCTTGTTAGATATCCAACTTAATAGTTATGTAGGTAAATTGAAGCTTTCTCAAAGAAAATGGAATAAGGTTGGAGTCTAACAATCTGAAGATGGTGCTTACAGCCTGTGACAGGACAGTATCAGAGTAGTCAGGAGTCTACAGGGAACCCACTGTGTTAGTCAACTTTCTCAATGTTGAAACACAGTGTCCAACACTCACAATTTAGAGGGAAGGCTTACAATTTCAGTTCATGGTTGGCTGGCTGCAAGGCAGAACACCATAGTAGAAGGGCCTGACGGAAGAAACCTGCTCACCTCATGGCAGCCAGGAAGCAGAGCAGGTGAGGAGTGCAGAGTGAAAGGGGTGAGGGACCAGATATAGATACCAACGTCATGCCTCCATGAACTACTCACAGACACACTTAAAAGTCTGATCCACCAATTCCTGGGGTGGATCCCATAGGCAATCAAGTTGAAATTCCATCTTAACTACCACACCTCGGTTGGAATAATCTTTATGCAAATGCTTTATAATTATATGGAGGTTATTTATTTATAAGCAGTTGTAGGCTTGCACCCTTGAGACATGGTCCCTCACCTTAACTGGCCACCATGAAATTTCCAGTGGGGAAAAATGATGCTCTCATTTCCCAGTGAGGCTGATTCAACTTTGTTTTTTTCAAGAATAGACTGAGTACAGGACATGGGGTCACCCAGGGAGAGCTGGAGGCACAGCCAGGATGACAAGCCATGAATCTGGATTCTAAGTTCACTGCTTTGCACTTATAACCACTTTGGACTTGTGGGCAACTGTGCTTCTTTAGTAGAATCAACAGGATTATTTTAAAAAATAAATTCTTCTGTAATATCAGAATGGTGAGAAGTTTATTTTTTCTTTTTCATTCTGGCACAAACCTTCATACATCAAGATAGGACCTGCTGTTAGGTTTTTTCTGGGTGTGTGTGTCGGGGACAGGGTATGGAAACATGAGTCACATGTAACTTTCCTGTTCTCAGAAAATGATAACATTCATGATTTTTGGTAACCTGGAATATTTTAATAAGGAATTTCAGTAGGTTAGATGGATGGAATAATGGCATCCAAATTATTACCTAGTTAGGCAAAAAAGGTAAGGAGTGTTTAGCTTTCTGCAGCCTTCATTTGGATACGTTCTCTGTTTTTACTACTGCTCATTAGAATTTGTTATTTTGCACCTCATCGAGATTGGCTGCTTCTTCAGTTGTACATTATTGGCATCCTGAGCTCAGTACTTTTTGAAATAGCAGGCACTCTTTAAGGAGTAGCTCTTCCATTGGCCTGTGATAAGAATCACCTGAAGAGCTTTTCAAACATTCAGGTGCTCGACGTTTATCCCAGAACCCAAACACCAGAATTTTGTGAGCTGGGCCAGAGGCACTGTGTTTTTGGAAAGTTTCTCAGATGACCAAACCACGCCTTTCATTAGGAAGCACTGAGTTTTCATTTGTAGGTAACAGTCTTGGATTACAAGACCCCTTGTAATGCCATTTGCTTTCCCACCCAACAGCTTCTTGAACTTGCCCTACGATATCTCATAAGGTCAGTCGAGTACTTTTTAATGCTTCATTGTGTAATGGACAGGAGGAACAGCAGTTTAATCATAATTCTTTATTTTTTCTCTGACATTCTTTGAAAGCTCAAAAGAAAAAAAAAAAAGGCATATTATTATTCCCTTTCTCCTACTTGGCCAAGTTTGCCTTCTTCCTGCCTTGAGACTAGCATTAAAATTCAGCATGGTGTTTTGCTTTCCTAGCTTCAAATTATTTACTGCCTTATCACGCCAAAGCATTTTATTTTGGCCACCCCAGCCTTGTTGGCATACAGCTCTGGGAATACTGTCAGATAAGGCAACTGCTGCCAGGAAAAGAAGCATAAACAGTTGGTGTAAACTCGGACGCTATTTGGTTTTGTGTTTTAATTTCTTAATAGAGCCATGGTAGATTTAAAAAAAAAGAAAAAAATCATTGCTTTGTGGAACTGGAACAGACAACCAGAAAATAAGACTAAATTAAATCTACAATGGATTGTCAATATGTCTTTCAAAAGCAGAGATCCAAAGTGGAAAGTCTTGTGGCTACAGGCTGTTACTTCCCTCCGACAACTAACAATGCAAAGTCTTTATTTTTCCTTGCAATCGCCCACTTGATACTAGTTAATTCTCATTTTGTTGTGGGTTTTGCTATTACAGTCCTAGTTGTTGTTAAAGGAAATTCCTGGTAATAAAAAACATGCAAAATCCAAACACATTAAGGGTTTTTCCATCTTCATTTTTTATATGACCATCTATAAAATAACATGGACATTTTTGGACATAAAACTCAATGCTGATGTTGAGTCAAAATAAGAGGAAATACTGTCTGAGTGATCTCTATTATACAGTTAGTCATTTGAAAGAAAAACAGGCTATGTAATTTAAATGAGTTGCAAAGCAGCTCTGGTCCTCATTCAAGAAATTTTACAAATGGGATTAGTTATTTCAGGAAGTAGATCAGAAACCTAAAAGGCATTTTCTTTGGGATGCATTGTGAGCATTTTACTTTAAAATTACATGCCCATTGGAATTCCGCTTACTGTATTTCAGCTCCATTTACATGACAAAGACATGAAAAAAATGGAGTGGTGATCTTCATAATTCTTTCTATTTTCAAATTGTAATTTTTGTGGTAAAAGGAACAGAATTACTAATGCAAGAAATAAATAGATTAAACAAAATTTTAGATGCCTAAAGGAGAAAACAACTGGTCTCTGGCACAGAGTGCGGATGGTGAGAATGCTACTCCTGCCACCCGGCCAGCAGATGGCACAGCCCCCAGCGCAGTCCCCAGCCTGGGCCAGCAGCTCCCGGGCTGATGAGTATCAGCAGTTTCAGCTGAAGGCCACCACCTCCCCACTTCCTTCCTCCTTCCTTCTTCTCCTCCTTCCCTCCTGCCCTTCCTTCTTTCCTTTCTCTTCTCTTCTTCCTGCCCTTTGCGCTTCCTTCCTTCCTTCCTTCCTTCCTTCCTTCCTTCCTTCCTTCCTTCCTTCCTTCCTTCCTTCCATTTTATTTTTTATTTATTTTTGCTCCCAAATGATTGTAGGACCGAATGCTACCAAAGAGACCGAGTTAAAACTTATTACAGAGAATTACTGTCAGTCCCTCCTGAGGGCAGATAATTTGATCTGTCCTCCTGTGACAGACAGATAGCATGTCATTAACCCAGGTTCTTGGAAAGGAAGGCAGTCGATTTTGGAATGGATCTAAAAAAACAGAGGGGTGACATGCCTTATAAAATTATTCTTTATAATGTCTTTCTTTTTCCTTAAATAAATACAAAAAAAAAAATTAAGAGCAGACCAGTCTGTGGAAAAGACAGGCATTATATGGAGGGTAACGTCGTAGGGGTTTGGGAAGTAGACCTAGCCAGAGGGGAACTATTTCTATAACTCAGGCATGGCTCGCTTCTAACTATATAATTTTCATAAATTTAAAAAATTAAACACTAGCTGGGCATGGTAGTGCACACCTATCATCCCAGCACTCGGGAGGCTGAGGCACAAAGATCGCCATGAGGTTGAGTCCAGCCTGGGATACAAAGTGAGTTCAAGGCCAACCTAAACAGCATAGTGAAATCTTGTCTCGAAAAGAAAACAACGAAAAAAGTTTAACATATAAAGCAGTTCTCTGGAGCATGACCTCTTCCTTCCTTCTAAAATAAGCACTCTCTGCACTGCTAACAGCACAGAGAAGTTCTGCCTGTTTCACTTTATATGAATAACATAATAGAGCATGTACTTTTGAAGACTGGCTACTTTTGTTCCAATGGTGTTTGTGAGCAGCGGCCAGAGCTGTAGTGCAGTGAGATCTCATCTTTCGGAAGGCGGACATTTCTGCAGGAAGGCTGCCAGTAGCTCTGATGCACATGTATGAGTTAACTAATCTTATGTTACTCCTTTTTATAAGGAGGAGGGCAGGATCAGGGTGGCAGTTGTCCAGAGGCATGAAGGGAATGAGCTGAAAAGTGTGGTAGAAAAATTATAGAAAAGACGTGTTGCTCTAGGATAACTTCGATTAAATTACAGAATTGCTGGGATCAGATTTGGTGTTAAATATTTTTAGGAATTTTTCAAATCAACCTAACTTCTAATACTTTGGCCATATGAGGGTAAACGGAAATAATAATATGTCCTTCTTTCTATACTCTCTAGGTTGGTATTCTGTATTAAATATGTTCTGGGCTTTTTAGTAAAGTTGCTGAAATCTTCCTAGATGGATGGTTTCATTTAAATATACAATGCTGGGGATGTAGCTCAGCAGCACAGCACCTGCCTGGCAAGTACAAGGTCCTGAGTTCAATTCCCAGTACCAACCAAGAAAATAATAAATATACAATGCATATACTATTAACCATACCACAACCTAGACAGGTATGATGACTATCTCCAGAAGAACTCACTTCGTTAACTGAGAATGGATTGCAGCACATTACAAAGTATTTCGAATGCAATAAAATTTTCCAGAGGGGCTGGGGATTTAGCTCAGCAGCAAAAGCGCCTGCCTCGCAAGCGCAAGGTTGTGAGTTCGGTTCCCGGTACCGGAGAAAAACCAAAAAAAAAAAAAAAAATTTTCCAGAAACACTTGGCTCTCAGTTTTACATGAATATATAAAACCAGCTTTCAGACTCGGAAGGAAACTGGTACCCAGAGAGCAGTGACAGATGTGGGAAGTAATCAAGCTTCCAGTGTGCGGCACAGGAAGGCACAATTTACTTCTGTTTGAATAATTTGCCCTTTAAAAGCATGCCCAAGTGACCAGGGAGCTTCTTTACAGAGGCAAGGACTCAGAAATCAAGGTTTGCAACAGAAGATGTACATATCTGGGACTAACTTTGTGACACTCCCAAGACCACTCAGACCCTGTTTGCCAGCAAAAAAAATAGAGAGGAAGACAGAAGGCATTCAGCCAGACCTACCCATGGTAAAACAATTGTAAAAGATTTTCCAATAGAAAAAGAACAGGTATGGAGCAGGTTAGGTGCTGTAGTTTATATCTGAATTGTAGCCTCAAAGATTCATGTGTTAGAGGCCTGGCGCCAGCCAGTGGTGCTATTAGGAGGTCGTGGAATCTTTAGGAGGGACAGAAGTCAGGTCACTGGGGGCCTGCATTTGAAGGAATATTAGGACTCTTCCCCCTCCTTTTTACCCCCACCTACTTTGTTTCCCTGTCACCATGAGGTGACCAAGCTTACCCTGCCACACACTCCTTATCAGTGGATCAGAGTCACACGGCCGAGGGACCATGGACTAAAGTCACTGAATCCGTGAGCCAAAATAAATATTTTCTTCATTTAAATTGATTTGTCATAGTGAGGAGAGCTAGCACAGGGAGCAACTAAGGCCAGGAGAATTAGGGCCCAGGAAATCTGATTTTGGAACCATGAGGTCCTACTCAGAATATTATTTCATCAGCTTTCACTATTGTCACCTACAAAATGGGGAAATAAAACTGGTAATGCTTTTGCTCTTTGTGACTGATGTATCTCTCCATTCATCTGTCTTTCTGCCCATGTCAGTACTCATATCTCTGAGTTAGGACTAAGACTTAACCCATTATTAATTTTGTTGATAGCTCTAACATAGGAGCCAAACTGTTCTCCAATAAATAAGCATCTCAGTTTACCTGAATGTGAATTTTACCAACCCACCTACTTCTGACCTGAGACCATTCCCTCTAGGACAGCGTAGCATTCTCCAGTTCACCACAGCCTCCTGTTCTCATTACAAAGTAAAAGGACATTTTTGATGTTAGGAACATAGCAGGTGTGCATTCGCCAACTCCACAGGCCCACGGTTAGGCGGCTCATTTGCTGATGGAAAATACGATCTCCAAAGAATGCCTTTCTAGCTTGTGAGGATTATTTATAGCTTCTGACAGGGAAGGTTTCCAGTACAGAATGAATATCATTATTAATACTAACTCAAATGAACTCTACAGGAAGGAGGACCATAAAGTCTTCACAGGCTGTCCATAAGAAATGTGGTCTTTGAGGACTGGAGGATAAATGGAGAAATGGGAGTAGGGTTTGGGGCCTTGGCTTTCTTTTTGAGGTATCAGTGGTACTCTTTTCTCACTGCAGCAGCTTCCCTACTGAATTCTTCTTTTTTTCTGAAAAAGGAATACGGGTACGAAATCTCTGAGGAAATAGCCTTCTCCTCAGAGACCTGTGGGTATCCACATTCCTGCTCCAGCATGGTAATCTTGTCTTCTTCACTTTATGTTTCAGCCTCTTTAGCCTGCGCCCACCATTCAGAAAGCCACAAGAAGGAGATACTTTACTAGTGAGGCTGATTTGCTTATGCACTATGTGTTTTCCTTAGTCTCTGTTTCTAGCACATTCCCAACTTGCCAAAGGCTACCCATCCTTCGAGGCCCACATCTTGCCCCCTTGTCCCCAGGAGGTTTTTCTGAATATTTAGCCCTCAGAGGGCTCCCCCTACACCTTGCCTCTAAACTTTGATAGCAACCAAGGTGTATTTCATATACTATTAACTAACCATAATGTATCATCTCTTATTCAGTTATGTGTGAAATTTTCCCAGACTGCTGACTTGGGGTGTTGACTAAGTTATCCAGTATAGCCTACTCAGAATGGCCAAAGGGGATACTTTTTCTAGTTTGTCCACTTGGAAGAAGTTCTTTCTGCTAATTCACAGAAAGCATGGGCTAAGTCAGCTTAAATTCTCTCCTCCCTTTACAATCCATTTCAGACACATACAGACCAAGTCAGCCACCATGGATAGATACCAGTTACTCTCGAAGGAGAAATATCATTTCCTTACACCCTTGAATGACACCATTCATCAAACACTTTCTTTCGAGGCATCATCTTTTTTTAATACACAGAAAGCTGACAGTTTTCTGTATGAAGCAGAACGAAAGACTCACTCTCTAAAGGAAACTAGGAAAAAGCCACCATGATACAAATCAAATTCTAAGACAGGTAATTCAGCAATAATTGTTCGAAGCTCTAGGAATACCATCAAAGACAGAGTCTAGGAGGAAGTGGGCAGTGTGGGCAGCTCCAGTAGCTATAGATAATAGAGGAAATTCAGCTCGAGGCAATGACTGCTGCCCAGGCAGACTGCTTGAGGGCTGGCAATGAGGGAGAAGAGCAAAGATCCGGGAGGGTGAACCAATAAAAAGTACACAAGGGGGCACGCTTATCTGCTGTCTTTGCTTAGGAAGAGTCTCTGGCTTTGGTTCTTGAATAAAACACGCAGGTTGATAGGCAGGGCAACCTCCGAGAAATGGGCTGCAGTCCCAGCCCACCATTTAGGGCTAGCCTTGACCTGGGGTGGGCCGCTCAACCCAGCTTCCTTTTCAGCAAAAAAGAAATAACACTACTCCATTCATTTATCCACCTATTCAGGGCTCACTGTGAGTCAAACACAACAGCACATGATGGTAAGCACAAGATCTTTGCCTTTGTAGGGCATCTAGATCATCTCCCCGGACTGAAGTTATGGAGAACAAAAATGCCTTTGAATGCAAGGCACTGTAACAAGAGAAGGTTGTCTTCGTCATCTGTGAATTTCATCCTTGATCTGGCCGTGTGACCTGGGAAGTCTTCATTTTCTAGACTTCCTAGTCTCATCTAAAAAATGAGGGAATTTCCTGTTCCAAAGTTTAATTATCCCAAGCACAGAAGGTAAGCTTTTTAGGTACTTAACTTTCTTACAGCTTTCTAAAAGATTACTATGGATTAGTTCAGACACAACAGAAAGGTAGGATAATGAAACAAAGCCTGCGTACCATCTCCCCTACTTATGAAAGAAAACACTGCATGGAGCTCTGTCAGGTGGCAAGTGCCTTCTATCAGCCGGGTACACAACTGTGATGAGTTTGGTGTTCACTATTCTGAATCCTGGCCACTCAAGGAAACCTGATGTGTGCCGAAGAACAGTTCTCCAGTGAAGAGCTCTTCCTACCCTTGGGTGTTCCCGGTTCTTAACGAATACCAGGTCACAAAAGTGCACACCGCAGTCAGCTTAAGTGCCAGTCTGTTCTCTCCCTGCCAGCTCTACCTGCTGCTCACCCAGAGAACGGAATCAGAAAAGCCTTGTGGCAGACACTGCCAGTTGTAAAAAGGAGAACAGTTTTGTCTTTACCTTGAGGGCCTTCTGTGCAGATTCACTAGACCCGATTGCGATCAGGTTAGGCCCAGCCATGCTGCAGAAACTCTTCAGATGCAAAGAATCAGCCACTGGGACTGTGGAGACTGCATAGTCCTGTCCAGACAAATGAAAAAACAAGCATTTTGGTATTGCACAATAATTCTAAAACTGATTAAAGACCTGCCTGAACCATACTTACTCCTTTGCAGGCTGCCAGGCCCTGAATATCTGGAAGGAAAGCTGGGACCTGCAGGTTTGGGTATTGGCAGTTACATGAAGACTGCTTCTAAGAAGAAAGCACAGTTTCCTTCCAGATGTGGGCTGTGTCAACACCTTTGCCAGCTATTTGCCTTAAGGGGTGGATTACTCTGGGAATACCTTGCGCAAACTGTGGCTCAGCTAGAACCTCACATCTTATGGGGAACAGAGCTTTTGGGAGTTATCTCCCTTCCTAAGGAGTCTGGCGAGCCAATCTATTGGTCATTGGTAGAAGGATCTTGAAGGAAGGCATGTGCAAAACCTAGCAGAGGGGTCAGCACACAGTAGGCACATTCAAGTATGCAGGTGACTCTTGAATCCAATCTGAAATGTCACACTTCGTATCTGAATCAACTGGGTCTTCAGATTTTTTTTTTTTAATATCATTGATCGTAGTATGTGCAGAGCGTTCGTGGAACTCCATGGGAGAAGACAGATGACCACGCGAACTTTGTCAATTGCTCCTGGGCTATGGCAGGCCCATGAAGACTAATGACCGAGAAATTTGCATTTGATAGCTTTTAAAATTTCTAGCAAATGTATAAATAGTAGGAATTATTTTGCAAAACTGGCGAAATACAAGCACCATTACTCATGACAGGTTGATTCAGTGGGTCTATGAATATTTATTAAGTAATTACTCTGTGCCAGGCATAAATGATCCTTTACCTACCTTAAAAGTATCAGCCAAGATTTCAGCACCTCGTTGATTTGTCCGTTTGGAAAGGCCCACAAAAAATTCTCTGCCTGTAACAGATGTCATGGAACACAGTGAGCGTGTGGTTCCAGAGATGGTGCACCGTTTTGTTTATGTATAAATAATGATCTGAAGGTATCACACAGTTCTTTCCTGGCACAGAGAATGGCTCCATCAAGAGGTCACTGCTCTCTTTATATAAAAACTGTTTTCAAACGATTCCCTTTAAAAAGAAGCTTTTTCAAGTTCACAGAGACAGAAAGGACAGTGGTGGTTTGCAGGAACTGAGAGACGGAGAAGCAGAGGGTGTCACTGTGTAATGGGAATGGAGTTCCAGCTTAGGGAGATGAGAAGGTTCTGGACATAATTCCACAACAGCATGAAGATACTTACCGCCTCTCAACAGACTTATGAAAATGGTTAAGGTGATAAATCTTTTTTTTTTTTTTTTTGAGACTGGGTCTTGCTATGCAGTTCAGGCTGGTCTTGAACTTACTAGGAAGCCCAGGCTGGCTTCAAACTTGCAGGGATCCTCCTGCCTCTGGCTCCCGAGTGCTGGGATCACAGGTATATACCACCACACCTCACTGGGTGATAAATCTTATGTTGTGTATATTTTTCCACAACAAAGAATAAACTTTTACTTAGGAAATAATAGAATTAAACATATTGATAATCTATAATGAGATAGCAATGACAAATTGGCAGTACTACCTTTTTTCCCTCTGGAAAGAATATTACTAGATGTTCTTAATGAAGCTGGATCCCTTTTATTACATAGATCATGTAAGGCTTAAAGAAACCACTTGACAAATGAGTTTAATACTGACTGACCTTCAGGTCTGACCTCTAAAAGCGCTATCTTTTAAACTATACATTTATTTATTTTAAATCAAAATATTAAGATATCTATCTGCAAAATACAAAAGTTCAGGAGGATCAAACTTTCTTAATTGACTTTTCTGAAATTCTGCAGTTTGTCTACTTAGGCAGAAAGACACTAGATAAAAATATTTTTTAAATTACAGGGAAAGAATGTAGAGGTTCTTTTCTATTTTTATTTCTTTAGTTTAAAGAGAAAAAACAATAACAAAATAACAACAACAAAAACAAAACAACACAAATCAAAAATGATACACAATTTCAAAACAAGATGATAGAAAATTAACAATGGTTGTTATATTACCTATTGTTATCTTCAATGAAGTTGCTCAGATTACCAGATATAAGAATGCAAAACTGATCAAACAATTAAGAGAATAAAAAATAACTAAAAAATGGAAACAATACTAAACAGGATGGTAGAAATTCAACAATGGCTGTTATATTGCATATTATTGTCTTCAAATTAGTTGCTCAGATTACGAGATATAAGCATGCAAAATTGGTCAAAAATTAAGCATTAACTGTTCCAAGATTCTTATCTTTCTTTAATTGTTTTGTAAACTAAATCAATGGATGAATGGATAAAAAATGTAGTAACAGGGGCTGGGGATTTAGCTCAGCGGCAAAAGCGCCTGCCTGGCAAGCGCAAGGTCGTGAGTTCGGTTCCCGGTACCGGAGAAAAACCAAAAAAAAAAAAAAAAAAGTAGTATTTACACACACTGGAGTACTACTGTGTCATAAAGAATACACTTGAGTTACTTGTAGGAGAATGGGTGCACCTTGAGACCATAATGTCAAGTGAAGCAAATCAGACACAGAAGCTTAAATACTGCATGGTTTCTGTTTAAATACAGTATAAAGTAAAAGACAAAAGAATTTTTAAAAAGATCTTTAAAAAAGGAAATGTGGGGGAAATATTCAAAGAGAAATCAGTTTCTTTTTGCTCTGGAGCATTATGGTGAAGTATATAAGAAGACAGCCAGGAGGAGGGGATCCTTTGATAGACTTTATAAGTGCTTACCTTTACTCTTCATGTTGTCCTTGTAAAAGGAGGTACATGACACAGGTCCGATGATGTTGTGGCATATTCTAAGGGCTTATGCTATTGGCAGACACAGTAATCTTTTGTGGCACACTGACAAATTTTTTTTGGTAATGGTATAATCGTGTTGTCCATTAAGAAAACTCCATATAAAAATTAGAGTTTAATTTATGGAAATTTTTTTACTTGACAAAAATCTTATTTTATTTAAAATGTCACCTACAATTTAAGAAATCATATTTTATTAATCTCATAAGCTAATAATAGATTTATACATTGGATTTACACATAGCTAGTTCTAACATATTTATACATTTCGAACTCACAACCTTGTGTTTGCCAGGCAGGCTCTGTGCCGCTGAGCTATATCCCCGGCCCCCTAACATATTTATAGAGGGACCTGCATGCTATTTCTACTTTTTAAAACTAAGGCATGATAGGAAGTACAAAGCTAAGTACACACTATTTACCTTTGTGAAAAGTTGGACTTCTCTTAGTGGCAGTATTGTGGGCAAAATCCTTAAATAGCCTTCCTGACACAAATAATTACAATGCTAGAAATGAAATATTCATTATTTTGTTTTTATGTCTCATGTGTAGTTTTCTTCTATGCTAAGTACCCCCCCTCCCCACTTTGTGCTTCACTAGTTTGTAAGAGAAACCAGGTCATGTATGCTTTTGAGTATCCTGCGTTCTGGACTTTGGATTTGGCTGATTACTTTCTAACATCATTTAAATTTAAATTGTCTTTTATATTTTCAGGACATTGATAGTTTAATGTAGATGGTTAATCAGATTCTCAATTTTTGGATAGGATTTATTTCAGAAGCGGGGCTATTATTCTGTTTCTTCAATCAGGGATTTGGTTTACTTGAAATATAATTCATGAAGGAAAGACGGGTTAAATGACTCTTTCCTTTAGATATCTACTACTACAGTGATGGGTTGGTGTTCCAGAAACTTACAATAATGCCCAAGCTAAAAAACAAATCATTATCCTATGAGTCAATGATTAAATAATAATAAAAATTAGAAAAATTTAGAATTAAAAGATAACCAAGCACTCACTGAAACAAGGATTTTGCTGAAGCAGTACTTGGAAGGAAAGTTAAACAGCCTTAAATGCTTGCATTAGAGGAAATAAAGGGTTCAAGATTAATGAGATAAAATTTCAATTTAAGGTACAAAGGAAAGGGCCAGGGATATAGCTCAGTGGTGTAAATGCCTTCCTGGCAAGAGCAAGGTCCTGAGTTCGATTCCCAGTACCACCCTGCCAAAAAAAAGATACAAGGGAAAAAAGAATAAAAGAAGGAAATAGTCAAAAAAGTCAAAAGAAGGAAATAATAAGAAAGAAAACATTCAAGAGAGAGTTCAACAAAACCAACAGTTACTCCTTTGAAAAGATTAATTAAAACTGGTATTTCTGGCAAAAAGGAAGTAAGAGAGAAAGGAAGAAATTAAGAAAGGCAAAAAGAAAAAGAAAAGAAAGGAGCAAGAGAAGGAATGAAGGAGATGGGTACAAACATCACACATGAAAAGAGAATTCAGGTATACATGCTGTGCAGTTTAAAAAGACACAGTATTGATATGAATAACTTTATAACAACATTTTATAAACTTAGATAAAACAGAGAAAAATTTTAGAAAATGGAACTACTGTAACTCATCAAAATGGAATCAAGAAATTTTAAATAGTCATATGGTCATTAAAGAGCTGAATCAGAGGCCAGGCATGGTGGCATAAGCCTTTAATCCCAGCGCTTGGGAGACTGAGGCAGGAGGATCACTGTGAGTCCAAGGCCTACCTGAATTGCATAGTGAAACCCTGTCTCAAAAGCCAAAAAAAAAAAAGCTGAATCAGTTTAAAATTTCCCAACAAAGAAAGTATGAGGCGCTGTCAATGGTTATGTGTCATCGAAGTTCAAAGAAGCCATTATTCAAGTATTACTGATTCCAGAGAATAGAAAAATGGAAATATCTTCTAAAATATATTTCATAAAGCTAATATAACACTTTAACCAAAATCAGACAAAGATAACAAGAAAAAAATCACAGGCCAAGCCCGGCATGGTGGCACACACCTGTAATCCCTGCACATGGGAGGCTGAGGCAGGAGAATCATTGCGAGTTTGAGGCCAACCTGGACTACAAAGTGAGCTCAAGGCCAGCTTGAACTGTATAGCGAGACCCTATACAAAAAATCATAGGCCATAGAAATAAAACTCTTAAAAATATTAGCAAACCAAAGCTAACACTGTATGAAAAAGTGAATAAATCATAATCTAGTTTGATTTCATCCCAGAGATCTAAGACTGGTCAAGTATCAGAAAATCAATTAATGTAATTGATCATATCAGTAGATTAAAGAAGTAAAATCATATAATCATCTCATTGAAGCAAAAAAATAAAAGTTTGCTCTATAGCTGGAATTCATTTCCAAGTGTTAACTTTAGAGAAACTCTTGTTTATGTCCCCAGGAAACACACACCAGAACGAAGATAGCAGCACTGAAGATAATGACAGACCAAACCCAGAAAACACCCAAAATATACATTACCAGTAGAGTGAACAAATACATTGTGGTGTATTCCCACCGCAGCGTACTACTTCAGCATTGAAAATGAACCACAACTATACACATCAACTTAGATCACAAGAAGAAAAATCACACAAGAGTTCATACAGTGGGGCTCTAATAAGGTAAAGCTACACAACAAGCACAACCAAGCCACTTATAACTTAGAAGTACATACACTGAGATAAACCTTGAAGAAAGGCCAGGCAGTGATCAATACAAAAGCCAGCGCAGCATTTTCCTGAGGCTGAGAGGAAGGAGGGATTGGGACTGGGGTGCATCATGAGTGATTTCTCCAGACCTGGCGATATTCTGTTTCACAAGCTGGGGGTGAGTACGCAAGAGCTGATTTTATTATTGGTCTTTGAATGGTATAGTCACACTTTATACATCAGTTGTATGTATTCCACACTTCACAGAAATAGTTTAAAAGTAGGTGGTATCCCTTGATACTGCCTATTCAAGGGAAATGGGAATGAAAACTATTTCTGCCAGCATCTGCTTGCCTGACTGACAGATTTCCCAGCAGGAGTGCAATTGGAAGGCAGCTCTCCTTCTGTCCATTTCCTGATACATTATTAAAAAACCTCCCAGGTCCAGAAGGAAGATAGCACAGAGCACATGGAAAGTGCCATGGACTTTGTTTCTTATCCAACTTTGCCTACTCCAAAAATTGAATGGTAAGAGTTGCATAACAAAGTGAATGTAATTAATGCCCCCCAATGAACTGTACACTTAGCAATGGTTAAAGTGGCAAATTTTATATATGTTCTACCAAAATAGAATGAAAGAGAAAGTGAGAGAGGGAGAAAAAGAAAGAAAGGAAGGAAGGAAGGAAGGAAGGAAGGAAGGAAGGAAGGAAGGAAGAAAGAAAGAAAGAAAGAAAGAAAGAAAGAAAGAAAGAAAGAAAAGCAGGAGCAGACATTAGGTATAACCAACGTTCTGAGCAGACATCCCAACATTGTCTCCGTTTTGAATAAAATAACTATTAAGATGTTATCTTATACATTGAATATACCAAGTAAAAAAGGTCTACAGATAACCTCAAAAAGTCTACAGACAGTATAAAGGCAAGCACCAGTGCTTTCTGCCTAGTTAGAAGATGGGACAAAAACATCAGGCTTGAAATGCCGTGGGAAGACCTTTGACCAAAAAGACTCTTGGTGTAAGTGAGTCTTCACATTGAGGAGATTTTAGGACATGGGTGGACTTCAGCTGTTAAGGTAACCAGATGACCATGATCACAGCTTGGTTGTGCCATATTTCAAAGGCGACCTGCATCTGCTTGCCGCAGACTGCTGTATTTATTATATGGCTATAGTTTCATAGAGAAAGAGTTGCACTGTAAGGACATGCAATGTATACATGTAGCTTTTCACAAAAACCTGTTTTCTAAAAGAAACAGGCTATTGTTCAGGGCTGTCAGAAAGAATGGATGTCCTATTAGCAAGAGACAGAATGAAAATGCTAAGAGAAAACTTCAGGGCAGACTGAGGAATGCTTGAGTCTGCCCGGGGAAAGCCAGACCTAAGAGTGCCGCATAAGCTCCCTGACTTCTGCTTCTGTATCCTGATGGCTCAGTGTGCCCAAAGACAAACCCCAGAGGCAGGGCCACTGCCTGCGACAGCGGTGGCACAAGCTGTGGAGAGCATAGCTCAAGGGACTCCTACTCGCAGGACCCATAGCTAGTCTGGCTCCCTGGAGCTGGGCCACATGAAGTTTCCACCACAGGCGTGTGACACTGAGCACAATGTCTGAACAAACACTCCTCGTCCAGGAGCATTAATTATATCCTCACGTAAGTAACACAAGGCATTATTTTTATATTAAGACAAAGACAGTCATGCCTTGGCTGCATAAAATGAATTCAATTTAAATTCACATCAGCTGCAATAGTAGACTTCCAAGAAATCTCACACTTTCATTAAGCTACCTGGGGCTACTTCCCCAGTCGCCAAGGTTCAGCCTCTGCTGTTTGTGCTATACTGGTGAAACAGATCCTTATTCTCTAGCATTTAGGGGAAAACAAACTCTTCCTATAAATTAAAATTATTATTGATTAGTTTGCTCCCGAGTATAACCATAATAAAATCTGGGGGGTCCAGATTTTACCCATTATTTTACATCTGATCAAAAGAGTCAGAAAGATTAAATGCTAAAATTACTATTTCTTTAGCAGCCACATTATAGCAATTGTAAAAACTGATTCTAGTTAGATCAGTAATATTACCAGTTATAATTTTGTTGAGTTCTGCTATTATTCATTTGGCTTTACACCAAGTCAAATCTGCATAGAAAATTACTTGAATTCATCTTGCCATCTGGAAAGAAAATTATTAGTAAGCGACACTAATCTTGAATTAAGAATTCTTGAAATACAAACCAGACAAACAGTCACAGAATGGAGAATTATCCAACTCATACACTTAACTGTGGAGGCGCACAGAAGCAAGATATGTACAAATAATGTACATACTGAAAATATTCTTGTAAAGAGTGTGGAAATATGTGCATATGAAAGTACTGCAAGGACATACAGCTACATATTAAAGTGATAATCTGTGAATAGAAGGTCATTTTTCCTCGCATCTGCTTTTCTGTATTTTCCAAATTCCCTGCATTTAGCATTTATTACTTCAGTAATAAAAGAAAAACTATAAAGAAACAAGTGAGTATGTGTCAGGTACTAGAAATATTTTTGGATAGAAAAAAATAAACGCAACTATACCTGTGAATAAGACATCTCCTCCATCTAAGGTTGCATTTTCGTCTTTCATTTCTACTATATTCAGCTGAAGTTTTTCTAATGCTTCTTTCATCATGTCAACCTATTAAAAATAAAATGTTCATATTAGTAGCCTAAGATTTTCTAATAAGAAAACTACCTAAAATTTCTGAGTACTAAATCACACTACCATGTGCACAGATGCACACACACATACACACATGCACTGGCACACACCCTTGCGATAGGGGAGGATCAGCATAATCATTCATAAGAGAATTCTCTGAAAAACATTGCCCATTTGTGTGCTTCTAGTCTAAGGCTGAGTCAGTATTTTAGTCCATTTTGTGTAGAGAGGCTAATTAGGGCACCACCGGAGGGTGACCAGTTAAGATGCATAAATCATGGAAGGTAGGGGGCGTATCACCAAATCCTCCTGTCCTTGCCAGAAAGTACAAGATTTAACTTTAAACCCAAGTCAAGGGTAGTCAGTTAGTCAGAATTACACACAAAGATAAACAATGTAAGGAATGTCAATACTTAGTAACTTGAACTTTCAACCTATAGCATAGTCATCACCTTCTTACCTCTTTTCTTCCTTCCTTCCTTCCTGCCTTCCCCCTTCCCTTCCCATTTCTTTCCTTCCTTCTTTCCTTCCTTCTTTCCTTCCTTCTTTCCTTCCTTCCTTCCTTCCTTCCTTCCTTCCTTCCTTCCTTCCTTCCTTCCTTCCTTTTTTCCTTCCTTTGAAACAGGGTCTCACTATGTAGTTCAGGCTGGCCTTAAACTATGTAGCCCAGGCTGGTCTTGAACTTATGGTGATCCTCCTGCCTCAACCTCCTGAGTGCTGGGATTACGGGCATGCACTGTGTACCACCATGCCTGGCAAGTGTCATCATTTTCAATTCAAATATTTTCTAAAATGCCACAACACCCAAGGCTTCTCTGTAAATATAAAGTTATTTAAGCTTATACCCACACAGTTAATATGATTATTTTTTTCTTTCAAAATGTATTTCCATAGAGATAATTAACAAATACAACTGAAATCAAACAGAAGAATATTGGAAAATAAAATCCAGGGACTCCTATAATTCCAAGGTGTGTCTAAAGCAGAAATACTCTGGCTGAGTTAGGGAACACTTGTAGTGGATATATATATATATATATATCTCATAACAAATGCCCTTTGACGCTTACAATTGAATTCAGGTTCTTCCAGCATGCCAAGTATTTTAGAATGTCTGTTAAACCTTTAAAATGGAGAAGACATGCATTGAGAAGACATGAATAGGGCTGTGAGAAAAACAAGAGCTCACATCATACTAGGCAAAGCAGATAATCCTGCCAAAATATAGCATGCAGAGGATGGGAACAACTGTCAATGAAGAGACATCGATATAGCAGTCACTTCTGAAGTAATGAAAATGTGGAAAAGCTCTGACAACAAGGCTGACACTCATGCATTCAAAACATTAGAGGACACAGAGTAAAATAAATACATCATCTCATCCTTGTCTTGGAACTCATAGTAAAATTCCACAAACTAGAGTGACTCAGAACAATAAAAATCATTTCCATGGACAAATTGTCTTCACATTGTGGTAAATACACCCAGAGACTTCTTTTAACAGCAGCATAGGTTTTCCTATGCAACAGGAAGTGGAACCGTTGCTATAGCATAGAAAGGGGGCAGAACAACATTTACCGTGACTGTGAACGGAGGGAAACACACACAGCTGTGCCTCTGACATCTGCTTTCTCTATGGAAAATTCATTGAGCTTACGGAGAGAGCACAAGAGCTGTACTGGCTTTTGTTTCTATTGCTAATGCTGCTGCTTCTATCACAACTTAACACTTTGAAGATTACTAGGGAGTCCAAATAACATGCATTTGGGGCTGGAAAGTTCATGTGAAACTATGTAAGGTCTCTCTCAGGAACTTTATTAAGCTCTTAAGAATGAACAGAAGTAGGGAGGCTACTATACACAAGTTTCAGAAATGCTATAAGGTCCTATGTCTTTCAAACTAAATTAAAGTTTTAGAGGATAAAATGTTTGTGGTTTCTTAAAAGTGAAAACAGCTGCACCGACATTATGTGCAAGGGTAATACTTTTTAAAAAAATCTAGTCACATCTACATAAAGTCATCAGGATAGGTGCGTACCACAAACACTGATGGGGCCACATGACTTTTACAGTTAGGTGCGTGGACAAGGTATTTAAAATTGTGAAAGACCGAATAAACAGTTTTGGAAGGTGGAGGACCATGTGGCATCACACTGGCACTGCGAAGGTCAGGGAGATTTCTGGAGAAGAAAGGAGAGAGGTTGGCGCCCACAGGCTGCCCCTTGAGAACTGCAATCTTCTGGGACGGAGTTCCAGCGAAGTGCACCAACTTGGCTGTAAACAGGCCCGGAACTCCCCTGACACTCGGGCTCAAAGCAAGCCAGCTATTCAGGCAGTTAGAACATTAAATATGACTACAGAAGCGGGAACTTTTGCAGGACAAAATCCAAACCAGGAACCTTCAAGAAACTGCCCATTCTGTGGTTACAGAGTCACAGTGAATGTTGACTTAATTAACTTTCAAGAGGAAAAATATGACCAACACCACATTCACCTTTCACAGAGACACTAACCCTGCGGAGTGGAACGCTCTGTTACTCAGAGAAGTGTTGGAACAAACAGCATTCACTCCAAAAGCTGAGCTGAGTGGGTCATTTTAGCCCATGAAATTAGAAATAGAAAGGGTAAACTAGAGAAGCCACCCTAATTAATGTAAACCTTTACATAAACCTCAGAGTATGAGTAATTTTCATATTCTATTGTAAAGATGTGCAAGACCCTTCCTCCTTCTCTTTTCATGCTTCATGCACTTTCATTTTTTTATACTCTCTACTCCCATTTCTTTTTGTCTCATTTTTTCCCTCCTATTCTTTACCTCAGATTCTATTCTTGGCCACAGTGGCTTCAGACAACCTCTGCTGCTTCCACTCATTCAACCCCGTGCCTCTTTCTCTTGAGGGGTGGTTATGGTCTCCAAATAATTATAGTATCTCTCCAAGTATTATAGAATCTCCCTCCATCTCTGCCTCTCTTCTTTCCTTTCTTTCTGGAGGATTAATGTTAAGAAATGTAGAGGTCTTGGGGTTATACATTCAGTCACTATCCTGGGGAAACCTAGAGCATGGTATTATTATTAAGGGCCTAGGGTTCAAAACCCAGTTCCACTCTTTACCAGCCAAGTGACCTTAACATGTTTAAAATTCCAAGCCTCAGTCTGCTCATCTTTAAAGTGGTTATTTATTCATTGTAGTGTCAACTTATTAGGCTCCTCCTTCTCATTAAATAGATGTAAACCTCTTACCACACAGAAATGTAAATGCTCAATTAATAGTAGACACAACTTTTACTATTTTGATGAAATACCAGCTTATGTGCACACGGCGACAGATACTTGTGCTATGAAAGTGACCCCCAAGTAAAAAGCTGTTGCTTTTTCTTAATTTGGATCTGTTTCTTGTGTTTCACCACCCTATGACAGATCCCATCTGCTTTCCAGTAAACTAAGATTGCAGCCTTTTCTGCAAATCTAGTGTAAAGTTAGAATACTACACGGAGGACACATTTAAATATAAACTATTCAAATTTGATTTCCTTCCAGCTCTTGGAAGCAGGATGAGGTGTATTTCTTGTATAATCTCTGCTCTGAGCTCATCCCATGCCAGTACTACATGAGGTGGAAGTGGACTATCTGGTGGATGTCCCACGGGACTCAAATCAGCCAAGAAAATATAGTATGAGCAGGTTATAAGGATATCCCACTCTGAAGGTCCCAGTCAAGTCTAAAGAATTCTTTCTCTTTCTCACTCCCGTCTCCTTCCTTATTTTTCCCATCCTCCTCTCTTCCTCCCTCCTTTTGCGGCTCTCATTTCTGTGTTCTCATTTGTCCTATCAGATTCGTATCATCATTCTGTCTTCTCACTTCGCTCCTCTTGGGCCGTGGCGAGTGAAAAGTACCAGGGCTTTGAACACTGTCACATATAAGTGATGTCAAATAGAATGAATTAACCTCTAATGTTTTCTCAGAGGCACTGTCAGTAACAAATGAGATAATACACGTAGAGCATCTAGCCCAGAGCCTGGCACACTGTGCTCAAAAGCAGTACTTGATGCCATGAATGTTATTTTGCCCTAAAACAACTCAGCTCTTGTTCTGGATTCTGGGTACATCTGAAGAAGGAAGAAAAGATTAAAACACTGCTTTCAGCACTAAATAAAACAACACTTAAACTCCACTCTCCTTTTACTTCTTGCAAAATCTTCCTCAAAGTTAAAAAGAACAAAAACCCTAAATCCCTCCTTAATTTAAAGCAAAACAAATCAAATATAAAAGCTTACATTTTCAGTAGACAGTTATATTCAGAACAGCTTGCCAGAGTACTGTAATTAACTTAATATTTGTATTTACAGGCAATAGTTTCCAGTTGACCCTGTCCAAGGTGGACTTTACTGCATATTTTCAGCAACGACCATTCTGAAATTTCACGTCTTCACTCAGGGTGCTGTGTAACCGTGAGGCCCGGTGAACAGTTCTGGGCTGTGTCCACACCCCCTTCCTTAAGCTGCTTCTGCTCAATGGAATGCCAGATGCTATAGATACCAACGAGCCCCTTGGAGTGGGCTCATTTGTGCCTGACATGTCTTAGCCACCCATAGTTTTGTCATGGCCTGGAAACTCTTACATCACCACCATTGTCACCTGCTATAGTTTGGGCCTGGAATGTCCCCAAAGGCCTATGTGTTAAAAGCCTTGTCCCCAGCCTGTGGTGCTACTGTGAGGTATTGTGGCCTTTAAAAGGTGGGGCCTAATGCAATGAGGTCATTGGGGGCCTATCCTTGAAGGGCACATTGAGAGGCTGGCCCCGCCCTCTTCTCTTTCACAGCTCAACCATGGGGTGAGAATCCTGCTCCACCTCAGGCTTTGCCATGATGTGCTGCTTGAATATAGGCTCAAAACAACAGGAACAAATGATCATGCACTGGAGCCTCTGGAACCATGGGTCAAAGAAACCTTTTCTGGTTGTAAGTTGATTATTGCAGGTCTTTATTACAGCAATGCAAAGCTGACTAACACACCACTTTCAATGCCCACTTACATTTTCCAAGTCTCTTTATAACCCTTCACATTATAAGAGCTTATAAAATTATACTGTTATCTTATTGAAAGAGTCAAACAGCAGCAATATGGCTTAGTTGGTGGTGAAATGGCTTCCTTTCCTCTGCTTGTTGGTGATTTTGTCATGCCTTTTGATGTTCAGTGTGACAGACAACACGGAGGAAGCCACTTGAGAAGCTGATGTAATGTCTCCAGCACGTCAAGGCACAGCTGGCTTGAAACTTGCTGATGTATCAAAACCGCACTATGTCATCCCTGGTCACATTCAGAAGGCCACATTTTTTTTCTTCATGGCACTTTAATCTTCTTTGATAATCAGCACATCTGTGGCCACTGGGACTGGTACATTTCGCTAATTTACGTCAATGCTTAATGTATTGTGCTTTTTCCTACGACCAACATTTCAGTTCAACAAACATTTAGTGAATACCAACTTACTTTTACCAGGCTATAAAGATTTAAAAAGAAAAAAAATCCCACAGCCTTTGCTCCAAGAAGTTAACAATTTAGTTGGGGCAGATACAACTTGTAACTATATAGGGATAATGAAATGGAGTATTTGTTGTGATGTTCACAGTAAGTCCAAAAGGTAGGAATGATAAGTATTAGGGTGCCTGTTTTATATACGAGTAAACTGAGGCTAATGGAGGTTGGCTGACTTGCTAAGCCAAGCCTCTGGAACCCTTGCCCAGGCTCACATTGCTGTGTGATTATGACTCTCCTGAGGCTTCATCTGAGAGCTCAGCTCACATCAGAACTGGAGTCCTGCCTTCTGCTTCCTAATTCCATACATTGACATCCACAGCATACTATAAGATCCTGTGCCAAAGGGGATTTTGATTCTGTGATCTCTTCATATCAGAGATAAAATGAAATTTCTATATATTAGGGGCTTAGGAAGTGAAATTACACAGTGATTAAGAACACTAAGTAATATGAATAGAATGTACAAACCACACCAGGAATGTTACCAAGGAAGGCCTGCGTATTAACCACCACTCTGCAATTTGGCGAGGCCTGAGTTTGTTCAGTGCTTTATTTCTTAACTTTTCTGCATGTGCTGATTAAATTCTAGATGAACCAAAAGTACAAATGAGAGGAGGCTCAAAGAGACGTTTAATATACTAAACAGGTCAGTCTTAAATAAAAACATCTGGAATCCTTTTTGTACTTTAAGTTTAGTAAAAAGCTTTTCAGTAGTACTTTTATATTAAATTCTCTTTGTCTCTATTATATATATAAATATATATTTTATATATATATTTTTATATATTTTATATATATATTTTTATATATTTTATATATATATTTTTATATATTTTATATATATATTTTTATATATATATATATATGTATTCCTATATGCCAGTTACTTTACTAAGAACTCATTTAATTTATAATATGCACAAACCAATGTAGAGCATATAAACTTTGTTTCTGTTTTACAGATGAGGAAACTGAGGCAGATTATGTAACTTGCCCAAAGTCTCATAGTAAGAAAGCAACAGAGCTGAGATTTAAACTTTAAGGGCTGTACTTTTTTTTTTTCTGAGATAGGGTCTCGCTATGCAGTTCAGGCTGGCTTTTAGCTCACTTTGTAGCTCAGGCTGGCCTCCAACTCTCAATGATCCTCCTGCCTCAGCCTCCTGAGTGCTGGGATTACAGGTGTGCACCACCATGCCCAGCTGAGGGCTATACTTTGAAGTTGGGGTTGTTCTTTTCCAGACAATATTGTTACTAGTAGAAAAGTAATTCAGGTATGCACTATGCAGTCAAATGAAATGAAATGTTAGAATGGCTATGGGAGCTATAATACTCTCAAAAATAGGTTATGTTCACTATGATTTATTTATTTAAATAAAAAGGTGGACGTGGGCTCTGGAAGAATGGATGGGCAGAGCCTATAAACTGCAACAGTATAAACTTGGGTTTGGTTTCTAACAATATTGAATTCTGTTTTTCCAAGCATAACCAAAATAAAGCTGATGAATTTTGGAAGCCATTACTTCAGCTATCAGATTATGAGGAGTTACTTATGGAAAAATCTTTAAATAGTCAACAATATATTTTAAATACAGTGCAGTTAAAAAAGCAAATGGACTTGTAGATAGTCTCCAAAACAAGACACTATATATACTCCACATTATTCAAACAAGTTTAAAAAGTTGGGAAGGATTTTTACCACCCTGTAAGGTATGGTAAGTAGAGTGTAGGATTCTAAGATGGTGCCCAAGTTATATATCCATATATGTAAATATAGGTATATATCTTCTGTAGAAACCTGTCCCTTTGAGTGTGAGAAGGACCTGTGAATTTGACAGGACTATCACTCCTGTTAGAAGGTTACTTTACACAATTTAAGATACTGTATTTTGCAGATGTAATTAAGTCAACTAATCAGTTGACTTAAATTAATCAAAAGAGAGATTATGCCATGTGGCTCTGACCTAATGAGGGGTGCTCTTAAAAGAGGCTTTGAAGGTGAGAGAAGGAAGAAATCAAAGGGATGTTACGCTTTGCTCTGAAAAACAGTTAGCCATGGTGTGAACTGCTGGAGAAGGAGGTCTACAGGCGGCCTTTAGGAATCGAGAGCAATTTCTGGCTGCTAGCCAGGGGATAAAAAAGTTGCTAGTCCTACAACCAAAAGAAACAGAATTCTGCTGACAGTATGAATGGGCTTGGAAGAGAACCAAAGCTCCAGATGGGAACACAGACCAGCTGATATCTTAAGTATGGCCTTGTATTACCCTAAAGAAAGAATCCAGATATACCCCGCCCAAACATCTGACCTACAAACTCAGAAAATAAACAGATGTTCTTTTAAGTTGCTATGTTTAGGTCATTTATTACACAGCAATAGAAAACTAATACAAAAAATTTCAACTTTAAACAGATTTTATTTAAGCATGTACTTGTAAAGGTCTTTGGTAAGAAGGAAGAAAGTTAAATGTTTATTTCCAAATTGTTTGTTCAGACTCTGGTGCTCCATTTCGTAAGATGTGCTTAAGAAATTCCCCAGAAAACTCTTATGTTTTTGTTCTCTTTTAGTTTTTTAGGTATCTCATCTTTTTCAGAATAAGTTGGACTTCACAATATTGTTTAGAGGAAGAAATCTGTATTTTAGATTAGTTTTAAATTTGCTACGTTCTAGACACACCAAGTTCCTGAATTCATTCCTTAGCTAAATTTTAAAATGCAGAAACCCAGGTGCAATGCTGTTCAAATTATAAATCAAATACATTCTCACAGAAATTAAAATAACGAAACTGGGGGGCTGGGGATTTAGCTCAGCGGCAAAAAGCGCCTGCCTGGCAAGCACAAGGTCGTGAGTTCGGTTCCCGGTACTGGAGAAAAACAAAAACAAAAAACCAAAAAAATAAAATAAAATAAAATAAAATAAAATAAAATAATGAAACTGTATGTGTAAGTAGTAATAATAAGCAAAAAGGTACCTTGGTCACCCCAATCTCTCTCAGTTTTACTCATTCAGTAAATACTGAATATTTGTTAAGAGGTAGACATCATGCTAGGTAGTGGTCAGTGGTCACCATAAAAGAGATAACTTCTGCCAGACGGTGCTTATGTGGCAACAGAATTAAATATGTACACGAATCATATAGTTATAAATTATGACAAGCAGAATGAAGGGACACTACTTTGTGTAGAACACTACCTGCTTGAAAAATAAGACAGGTATACTTACCCGAGGAGAAAGTGACATTTAAGTTAAATCAAAAGGTTAATAGTATGTAATTAACTAATCCTGCTGATATGTCATCCAGAATTCCTAAGGAACAAATGAATTTCCTGAGAGATCCTCAAATTGTGAACAGCTCACCTTAGTCCCTGATAAATTACTGAAGGGCTTCCTGTATTAGAAAAATGGCCAATAGAACTAGAAATTATTGAAAATTTCAAAAGTTATCAGGTAGTATCAAGTAGATGTCATTAATCTTGTGATTATTCTGAGAGCTCATCAAATTTAGAATGGTCAACATGTAGGAGAATTTTATAAACATTTAGCTCATTTTCCCTCATCAAATTTTTATAAGAATATTTGTTACATGAATAAGATCTCTTAAAACTTTTCCTACAGAGTGTTAAATATCCACTACATTTTTCCCATTGACTTCTTGAATTTCTAAATTTACTGATTTATTTGTAGTGATAAGTACTAAAAATTACTCAGGATATTTTGCATCTTTATTTCTGTATTTATACGAGGAGGGAGCAGATCTTAAAATGAGGTCATATCCAGATCTGAATTTCTGAGAGTTGTAGTCTCAAAACATTTTTTGGCATTCATGAATGTGCAATCCTATTTCCTTCCCGAAATGTTTACTGAAAACACCCTAGATGGTTATTCATGAGTAAAGTATTTTGCTGTTTAACCAAATTCAATCAGAAGCAAGAGGAAAGATGGGACAAATTCAGAAGTGGATTTAAAAATTCTAGAAAGCCCGGCCTCGTCGTTCCCCGGAAGGAGGGCTTCCGGCGCACAGGGAGCTGTGGGTGGGGAGCGCCAGCCTTCTGGCTGGCTAGCTTCCTGCCTGGTGGCTCCCAGAGGGTGGGCCCCCGGCACAAGGGGAGCCTCGGGCAGGGAGCGCCGGTCTTTTGGGGTCTTCAGACCGGCGACTCACTCCTGACCTTGTCGTTTGCCCGGAAGGAGGGCTTCTGGCGCACAGGGAGCTGCGGGTGGGGAGCACCAGCCTTCTGGCTGGCTAGCTTCCTGCCTGCTGGCTCCCAGAGGGTGGGCCCCCGGCGCATGGGGAGCCATGCAGCGGCCAGCGCTATTGCGTGCCAGCCCTTAGGCCGTCCGCCGCAGCTCAATTGAGATCTATCATGACACAGAGAAACAGTGACACAATTGGCCCACCATGCACCAACTGCAGTTGCCCACCCACGGATGTGTGTGAATCATTGAAACTTTGAACAACCCCTGGGAATACATGCCATACAACGGGCCACTCTTGCTCCTGCCATTGGGAACCAGAAAGGTCCAGAGCCAGCGGAGGAGCAGCTGCTGAACAAGGACTCAGAGAACATGAGAATGCAGACTAAGCCCACGGAGTCAGAGGTCCAGTGGACTGGGGTCACGAGAGCCGCTCCAAAGCTGTAAACCAGGAGGACCTTGCACAATACCTGCAGAGACTCATTGGAAGCCATTCTTCCCCTGACAGTACAGGCTGCGGTGAAGCTCTGGAGAAGTCTGCAGCAGGATTCCTGCTGCCTGTGCTGACAGTTGGGGAGAGGGCACTAACTGGTTGTGGGGTCCCAAAGCAATGGGAAGCTGGAGAGAAAAAGCTACAAAGAATGGCTTTCACCCCAGATAGCTCACTTGACATGTTAGTAAGAATTGCCTCCTCAGTATTCTATAGCCATCATGAGGAGGAGGCCAAGGAGAGAAAACAAAGAGACTGAGAAAAAGCAGCTGCTTTTGCTGCACCACTAAGAGAAACAGATCCCAGGTCTGATTCCCGGGGCTCCAAGAAGAACTCGACAACTGCATTCATCTGCTACCACTGTTAAAAGCCAGGCCACCTCAAGAGGAACTGCCCTAAGAGGCCCCATGGGCCATGCCCTGGCTGCAAAGGAGACCACTGGAGATGGGTCTGCCCTCTGAGGTGGAGGCCCCAGAGCTCAGACCCATGCTACCAGTTAGTCCAACAGGAATGAGAGGGCTTGGGGCATGGTCTGCCTTCTCCCTCTGGCCAGACCGTCATCTCCATCGAGGAGTCCTGGGTAATCATGACTATGGAGGAACAAGAAAACAGCCTGTTGCTAGACACAGGTGCAAGTCTCTCGGTCCTTCTTTTCAATCCTGGCCTTCCTTCCAGCCATCATACCTCAGTGAAAGGAGCCACTGGTGAGGAGGTAATATGCTATTTTTGACAACCCTTAGGCTGTAACTACTTAATAGGTCCTTCTTGCATATCTCTGTCTTCCTGAGAAACCACTTTGAAGGTACCACCACGTATTATAGCAGCCATTGATATTTTCCTACTAATCTATCCATAACTGTGTAAAGTTTGTAATGTTCCTATCCTATTTCATAAATGGATGTATGTTTATTATTATGTGTTTCCTACAACAACCATTGAGAATAGTTAATGATTTTTCAATAGGTCACTCATGTATAGCTCTATTTATTTTCTTTAGAAGCCACTTTGAAGATACCAAAGTATAGTACAACAACTCTTGATAATCTCCTACCTCTTTTGTCTGTAACTCACTATTATTTGTCTATTTGTTTTCCTGAGAAACTATTTTGTAGATAATAATATGTAAAATGATAACCATTGATAATTTCCTACCATTTTGTCTGTAATTTGCTAAGTCCCCCCATTATTATGTTATCCTTCTTTTATTCTTTAAAATAATAAAAAAAAAAAAGAAATCACACACACAAAAAAAAATTCCAGAAAGATGGGTGACCTCTGAGGCAGACAGAAGGATTCTGCTGCAGGGGGAGAACCTGTATCTAGAAAACAAGGCATGTGAGTGTTAACTTATCAGTAACTTATCATTTTTTTTGAGTAACCGATCACACAGTTGCTCTGAGGCTGTTAATTACCTGCCAACAGTTAGCATCTGTGGCTTTTCTATAGGAAGACAGATGTCAGGGCCTGCTTAATCGCTAACCTCGTGTGTTTTTTCATATCCACTTATCATGTGGTAGATTTCATTAACATTGGGTTCATTTCCTATCCAATTCTCAAGATAAGTCTTAACCTGAGAAAGGTCAGATCTAATAACCTCCATGCTAGTGCTCTGAGATCTGTGATCAAGTCATTTTTTTCTTGGTCCCTCTTTACATCATATACCTGGGTTCAGATCAAGTACTCATGCTTTGGTTCTTTTCCCTGTGGTTCTGTGCTAGTAACTTGTTCCAGTCCCTCCCTATGAGTAGGGTCCTGCTCTGTGTTCCCCTAAGTACTTGGGTCTTGGTCTATACAAGTGGCGCTGCTGAGAAAATTACCAGTTGATCCTTACCATTACTCTACATCTTCTCATCCACAGAACTCGTTTCCACAAGATTCAAGGAATCTACCTCTTAACTACTCCCCACTTGGGTTATTTTTTTTTTAACAATTTTAATATCAGTGATGTTTCATCATTTAATTAAGCATAAAATTTATCAAGCTCTTTTTAAGTACCAAAGGACTTGGTGCTGATTGTGTCATTTAATTATATCCCTTCAGGTACCTCTCAGTCTAAATAAGTCATGGCAGTTCCATCTCTCCTGAAAGTGTCCTAGTTTTGGCCAATGAGGGAAAATTTGTTGCAAGGTTCCTGAAGCCATAGAAAGAAAAATATAGTGATCCCTCTTCTTCCTTTGGACACTATCCTATATGTACGTGGTCCTTGGAACTCACGCTGATCTGAGAACAGCCAAGAAACCCAGTCCTTGATGACACTGTTGGACTGATGATCTACCAACCCAGGGCCCTTTGAGTTCTTGATATATAAAAAACTTCATTTTCTTAACCAATTGGACTTGAGCTTTCTGTTAGCTGCAGCTAAAATAAACTCCTTTACTTATACAACAAAACTGACAAGTAGTCTCCAAAGACTCAGGAACAGACAACATTTCTAAAACTCATTAAACTTGGATGCGGAAACAAGTAATAATGGAAGACTTTTTCTTTCTATAGGTATATGCCAGGAGTTGCCATGTCATAACTTATACAATATGTAATTGTAATTTTACCTGATAATGTCTGTTATTTTGGCTGGTAAGATTGCTGATCAAATGTTACTTATAATCACTTCTAAGAATGCGGCCATCCTGCTCATACAGAGCAAGTAGGTCATAAACTGTTTGTAAAGCTAAAGCACCCCAGGATTGTACTTCCTTGACTGCATAGCTAAAAAGCAATTATTCCAGCTCTGTGTGTCAGACCTAGACGCTGATGCTTCAGCACGCTCATTTCTGAACCACTGCTCAGATCTGGAGGGTGTGCGGTGTCAAGGACGGTAGATAAAACTGCAGAATAAAAACCAGTGGAGCCAGAGCACGTGGCGGGGATGGGGGGGAATAAAAATCACTCTGGGAAAAACTGGGAAAGATTCCCTTCATTATCTACAGAAGACACAATGACAAAGCTCCAGATGCTCAAAGACTCCTCCATAAACACGTCACTGCAAGACAGTTTTCCAGAAGAAGGCTGAAGGCAACATTTAGCTTTTTAAGTGAAAAGCAGGGCAGGACCCCTGCTAGTCTTGCTAGCTTTCTTGACATATAACATACTAACTCAGCTGGTCCATTTTCTGGTTGACGATAATGACACAATACATGTATTGAGTACCTAAGAGTCACTGACATTCTGTCTGCAGAGGACAAATAAAAATATGATTTATCACCAAGTACCAAATGTAACTAAGTGTCAGCTGCCAAAGGTGCTGCAAAATTTAGTATGTTAAAATCCAGGAAAGTGACAAGTTTCTAAATTTTTTAACTAATTTTCCTGAAAGTGGAGAAGCACAAAAATATGCCATGCATGCCATCCAAAATAAGCAAAAGATATAGCACTCAAAATGCCCATAATTCTCTGTGAGTTCAGAGAAGTTGCACGTTGCCATTTCTAATAGAAAGGCAAATAGACTTAAAGTGTGGAAATGATTTTGTGTATCCAGTACACAATTAGTACATTGTAGGTATTAAGTTGCCCTAGAAGCCGTTCAACATATTTTTGCTCCTACCTCAACTGCAAATCCTAGCTGGATTAAATATTCCTTCTGTGTGCAGCCATGCCCCCCGGAGACATGGGAGCTAACACAAGATCTGGTTCCTGGCAGGCTCTCCATGTTTACTGAAGGAAAAGCCGAACAACTTTGCAAGTCAGAAATAATTTCTAGAAATGTTATAAACAAATGTATGTATAAGGCAAAAAATGTCCACCTTGTTTAGCTAAGGAGGAGTCACAAGGTGGCATGGCCTCTTCTAAACAACTAACGGCATTTCAGGGGTAAGCAGAATCAATTACAGGTTTAAAGTAAATTTCTAAAGACTTCCAAGGGAGAAAATTAGCCTTGGTCTATTTGTTCCCCAAATCACAACTTCCTCTCTTCTCCAATAATTTCATTCACTTAAAACAGTCTTCCAACAAACTTTTACTCAGCATTTTCAATATATTTGGCATTATTCTGGGTTTTTGGAATATACTGTGAACAGGCAATAAAGAATAAACATAAAAAACCTAGTGGTAATGCTGTGCATAGGTTTAATTCAGGAAATTTTATCTGAAATGATGAGTAGTTACTATAGATCAGAAGATAAGGAGCAGCCTTCTGAAAGTGTGGTACCTGTGCTGAAATCAGAATATCCAAAAGGACCAATGCTATTAGCCATGCAAAGACCTAAGGTAGGACCAAACTTTACTTGTTCAAAAACAGAAAGAACAAGTATGGCCCTAAAATGAGAGAGCAAGTGTTATGTGATGAATTGTATCCACCCCTGATTCTTATGTTCAAAACTCCCAGTACTTCAGAAGGCAGCTGTATTTAGGGATGGGGCCTTTAAAGAGGTAATTAGATTAAAATGAGTGAAGAGGCAGTTGCAGTGCTCCAAGTGGAAGATGGTAGCAGTCTGCACAAGAGCCATAAAAATAGTAGAGACAAAGAAAAGTCTGAGTGTCCCTGTCCCGTACCTTTTTATTTTTATAAGATCATCAGTCACAATGGGTCAGGGCCACCATAATGAATTCCTTCTAAACTACTTACCTTTTAAAGACCACCCTGAGTTTGACCTGTATTTTCAAGGGACAATTCATAGGAGCTGGTGAGGGTTTGGGAATTCTGATTTGGCCAGGCTGTGTCTGAAATGCTTTCTCGATAATTCAAATGGAGATGTCAGCACATTTGAATATATTAACCTGGACTTCTGGGGAGTAGAACAGTCAGAACTGGAAACAGGGACTGGGAGTCAATGATATAAAAAAGTCCTTAAAACCGAGAAAAATTAGAAAAATTATCTCATACTGTAACCTGAAAGAAGTGACACGAGACAGCTTGCCTTGTACGTTCCTTTTAATGATTATGTGTTAAGAAAAGACTCTAGGAGACATTGTGCATTCAATGCTGTTGCAAGATACATGGCTGTTTGCAGCCATGGTTAGAAAAGTTCCCCTTTCTTGGGAAGGGCTGCTTATTACACATCCATTACAGATGCACAGCTATAAGCTATGTAAAGGGTCTGGAAAAAAAATAAATGGACTGTTATAAATTTTCTGAATGTAAAAGGTAGCTGAAGGCTTCCAGTGCCACTTCTTGTCACCTGTGTGCACATTACCTTGTTAAATTTGGTTTTGTGGAAGCTAAAAATATAGCACAAAACCTTTATCTTCCAGAAACTTTCAATTTTGAAATTGTGATCACTTGAGCAGGAGACAAGGTAAAGCTCATTAAGCAAGTTAATGGCAAGACAATAGGATGCACAATATTCAAACACATTTTGAACCAATCAGTCCCAAACAGATTCCACCTATCTAACAGCACAGAACTGAATGAATGCTTGCTGTGTGAATTAAACCATGTTCTTGTCCACGATTCAAGTAGAATATTTTGACTGAGAAACCCTGTATTAGTGTATTTTCCATAACTGCTGCCTGTGATAAAAATGAGTAAGGTTGCATTCCTTTAAAAAAGATCATACGTTCTCATTTTTTGCCAGTTGAAACAAGCTTTTACCACAACTGGTGCAAACTGTTGCTTCTGTGACTGTATCACAAGGCCCAAGGACTGACCCTGACAGATAGGCAGGAAAGTTTCTGGAAGGCTGGATTGATTGAATGATTGACCAATTGAATGCTGGTACTTATTTTTTCATTCCAAATCATGAGATTTTTAAGTATTTTTTATATTATGAAAAAATAAACATCTCATACCAAAAATAATGACAACAGTTAATACACTGGGTGTAATTATCTTCCAAGTAGTTACTTAGAGTACAAGACACAGAGCAAGAAGATTCTTCCAAAGAAGAGACGAACAGATAACACGAAACTTTCTTTCCAACAAACCAAGCGCTAGCTCTAAGATTATAACCTTCAACAGAGATTGTTGTGAAAGGCTCCAGTCAGGATTAGTAGAGTACACAGTAATTCATTCCAAGAAGTTGCTTTCTTCTTCCAGGCTGCAGCACGGCAAATTATTTTATAAATATTCACTCTTTGTCATATGTTCATACATTTGCTTCTCTTGGAGTTTATTTAAAATGTGTTAGTGACAAAATACCAGCTGAATAATCGTATGAATGTGGATATTAAGTGAAGACTTCTTTCCCTTCCTAGTGTATAAAGTGCTAGCTCTGAGGGCTGGGGATACTGTTCAGTGTTCAGCACTTACTATCATCACCGTTGAAGCCCTAGGTTTGCACCCCCACGAGAGGCTAGCTTCAGATTCACATGGTTGGAAGCCATCCAGTTTTAACACAGTGGTAAGAAAAATGGTGAATAATTTCACTTCTCTGTTATCAAATCTGGGCATTTTTTTTGCTGGGCTGAGAATGGAACAGTTCAATTATGTTTTCCTAATATAAACATTCCAGTTAATGTTTTACCAAGGAAAACTAATTATTATCTAGCTAATGGGTTTTGCCTTTGTCAAATTACTCTTGAAAAATAAGATAAGCTTCTTCCCTTTATAGTAATTTTTCTTCTTTTCATAAAGAACTTTATTTCTGTTTTTAATGTATCACTAAAGATCAACTAATTTTAAAATAAAACATCATTTGAGGACTAGTCACCCGGGATACAGCACAGAAGAGACTTAATATCTGGTTCTGAGTAGTTCTCAATGTATAATAAGCTCAACACAATGTACATACACTTCTCATGAGGCAGAACATGATGAAATTAGATTCCCATAAATGTCACTGCCTTTATTTATTGTCTTTTTTCCTTGAACCAGGGCTCTACTGGCTAGAATCTATTGTCTCTCAAGCAGATTTATTATAGATCAGATGCATTCCATTTCACAAGAGGAATGTGCTTCTTTACAAAATCTACAAAGCTTAGAGACTAACAAAGCTCATATTGGGAAAAAAAGCAGCTTACTAGGGGTTATCATTTGTAGAGTTTTCTGATATTTCTTAACTAAACTTAACATCATATAAGTTAATCTTCAAATCCTGAAATTAATCCTTGGTGAACACAACTCTCTTTATGCTGTGAAAACTAAATGCTTTTTAGTATTATGAAAATATATGACCAAAATATTTTTATTGACATATCATTAGTCAGATTGGTTTTTTTTTGTTTGTTTCTTTGGTTTCTCCTGGATAATACTTCAGGAACTTTTAAAAGTAGATTAACTCTTTTAGGTCTTCAGGGCACAATTTAACATTAGACCTCATTAGTGATCAACACCATATAACATCTGTACAGTGAACTAAAAAGTATTATGAAGTCATAGGGAGAAACCAAGAGCTATCTCTAAGAACAGAAGAATCTTAATAAATTTAGCAGTTAAAAGGTTATGCAGAAAGTAGGATTAAAAATTTAAAAATATTTTTGTTAGCAAAGGAAATATGTAAAAGTGAAACGAGCTATGGTCAGTTGCTGGTAGAAGTTGAAAAATATGTAAGATCCTGGAGCTTGATAAGTGAGATTCTGGAGCTTGTCTATTTAAACTTTACTCACTCCCTGCAACTACAGAAATTACTGCCTGTTCCTAAGGCAGATCTATGCCTACAGGATAAGCTTAATCAATGCAGGCTTTCTATTATTTTGAATACTCAGATACTAACATGACTTCAAACACAGAAGACTGGCGCACTTGGAAGCTGCATTACAGGAGTCTGTTTTGCTTAAGTTATCAGTCCTGGTGCACCTGTGGCTTACTCCACAGGCTCTCATTACTGTTCCTATGCATCCTGAACTATTATCTCAGACTGAACTAGAAACAGCCCCAGCCCAGCTTTCTGTCCTGCGTGACTCATTTCTAGAGTATGCAAACACTTCTACATTCTTTGTCCACAAATCCTGGCAGTGCAGCTATGGTCAACAGAGTAGTGCCTTCTTAGCTTCCTGTTAAAGCAGTTGGGCACCCAGCTTCT
>NW_004955423.1:8569608-8618763 GCF_000276665.1 Chinchilla lanigera | reverse complement strand
CCCAATAAAACCCATGCTCTCTGGACACAAGGTGAAAAAGATAACATCCACCTCCAGCATGAATTTCTATACATTCCTATTAAGTATGTCTATGAGAATGTGTTTTGCTCATACTACTATAAAATTATTTTATAAACACACATACACCATACTTAAATAAAATATAGCATTATTAGAAAACAATTTAAAAATAAATTCATAGTACTGTATTTAAATTGAAGTTAATTTGGATTTTCTGAAAAGCTATCTTTTGAAGTCTTTGTTGTAATTGCAAATACACTAAATAAATCTCCTTTAAATTTTAGAAAAAGACTTAATCCAAAGCAGAGACTCAGACTTTTCTGGTAACAACAGAATTTGTGAATGACTTTATGAAACATTTAAATAACTAAAGTACTTCACAATCCATTAGGATATGTGTTAAAATCTGAGATTGCAAAGCCATGCTACAATTTATAGAGATCCTTTCCCATAAATACACATGCAATAGAAGAACAAAATAGAAAAGCTTAGCTACCATGAAAGAAGTTGTTCTGAGACTAGCGAAGGTTTTGTTCTCTCAAAATATGTCATCTACAAATTTTTGCACCAAATGCTGAGAAAGGAATGAAATGATCACATAACGGGCAATTATTAAATGTTGGACTGAGCGAGGTCGCCTGTTCTTTGTGGAGACGCAGAGCAGACCCAGAATGCACCTGGTCAACCTGAGCCCCTCATTATCTTGAAGACACCAGATAGCTCATAACCCCCGATGAGGCTGCCAACTCCTTGTCCACACTGACTACATTCCATGTAATCTATTTTATAACTAAAGAGGATTTAAAATTCATGAAGCTTGTTGAAAGCTCAACTGTCACATTCTACTCATTCCAAAGTGTATGGGAAAAAGAGCAGACATTTCAACTGAAGCCATTATTGTGCTTGAAAACCATATTCTATTAAATTGCTAATAAAGCTACTCCAAGATGTTGATCACATCAACCATACAGTTGCATTCCTTCCCTTTATACCAACTTGCCCAATTTCATTCTATGCAGTATTACTTTTTCTATGCCCTTTATTCTAAGGCTGCCCAGAATTCAAAGCACTTATTCAGTAAGTTTGTAATCCAGTTTAGTATGCTATTAACAGAATTCTTTAGCAAAGATCATGGAAAAAGAAAATCAAACTTATTCTAGGGTCAGTGACCAATTTTAAGGGAAACACATTCTAAGCCAGTTTAAAAGAAAAGGTCAGGATCCATGAGGTATTAAGGAAAAAATAAAAGAAAAAACATTCATTTCCACAATTTTCCAGCATTCCTTAAAAATAAAAACAAGCCCAAGTATGGAATAGTAAGGCCCTGGTCCTGTACTAATGGTGAAAGACAATACTGCTATTCACAGGGCATCTGAAAGCAAGGAGTTTTTATTCAACACCAGGGAAGTTTTGGCTTCCCTTATTTATTCTGGGGTTCAAAATCGAATGCTATAAATTTTCAGATAGTCTCTCAGGGCAGATTATGATGGACAATGGATTAAATGCTTTAATTTTGCTTTTCCATTAGCATAACTGTCTGTTAGAAGTGGAATATTAAGTCACTGATGGTGTTAAATAGGGTGTTAAATATTGAAAATACATGAAGTTGAATAGATACCCTATGAAGCTAGACATTTTAAAAAGAACTAACACATCCTTTACACTGTCTACCTGATCACTAGTCTATTTTCCATTTAAAAATACTTGAAAATATCAGATAGAAAAAAAGAACTAAAGTTGAGGGAGCAAATGACTGAACTTTAAAGTTCAATCATCAAGCAGGAAGCAATAATTTCCTTGTATTTTTTCTATTCTATATCCATGTTAGAGTCTCAGAAGAAACGGTATGCTCCCTGCGAAAGGGTATGAAAAGCCTGTCTCTATCCCAATAGTTTTCTAACAGAGAGAGTAGGAGCAGCTTTCTTTCCATAGGGCAAGCAGTTTGGGAAAAATCTGCCAGTGTCTCCCAACTGTTTTTTCAAATCACCAGTAAAATCAAGTTGAATAGAAGTAAAATTCACTTCCTTAAGTATTTTATGAATACGAAGATATTTGTGTCTTTCCAGAGGGACCAAGATCAGGTGTACTGGAGTAGTCTTTTTCCGCAGCTTCTCTCTGAAACTTCTTAGGAAGAACACATGAAAACCAACTCCAAATCACGGACAAAGCCAGAGTAGATGGGAGGCAAATGTTAAAGCAACAATAATATGATTCAACAAAAATAAAAGTGAGTAATTCTCCCACTGTAAAAACAATCCACAGCAACTTCACAACTCATCAGAAACAAAAACACACCATTATTTTAACAAGTATTTATGGATCGCTTAACACACGTCAAAGCTACATGCAGCTATGTAATTTCTGGACTGTAGAATTAAATGAAAATAAATCCACAGAATCATGAAATGTGAAAAATAGAAAAGATTTTAGTGGTTATAAAGTTATAAAGTTCACAAGGCCGTCTCAATTAGGTTCAATAACAGTCCCTTAGTTATAGCAGCAAAGCAAGATTTGAAACCAAGTCCTTTTATTTACTGTATAACAAGATTCCTGATGAGCTAGAAATATTTTAGAGATGAAAAGCTAATATTTACTCCTAATAAAATGTTGTTTCTACCCAAAACATCTGAGAGTTTTACATGTATATTTAAATTGTCTTCTACAGCCCAAATCCAAGCACAAATGATCAGGTTTCCTTTAAAGTTTTTATATTAGCTGACATTTCACCTTTTCCTGTCACCAAATGAAGAACCATATGCTGTCTGACCAAAACCAAAGGCCACAGAATAAAAGCGGAAGACAAGAGTGAGGACTTTGGTCCTCTGTGACATTATCCAGGCATGGACAGTTTTAGAGATTTACACATGATGCAGACTAAATGGTCTGGGTGGCTTTCCACTGCTATTGCTAAGAAAAATTCTACAACGGAAGTAATGCACACTATTTGCCAGATTCTCCCTACAAGTTTCTTTTAGGAAGGAAAACATATCTCATGCTCTCTTCCTCTCCCTCTTCCCTCCTTCCTTCTTTTTCTGACACAGCCATGCAACTCACCCCACCCCCACCCCCACCCCCTCTGCTAGTTACCTTCTGAGTAATCTATTTGAGGATGAAAGATCAGGCTTCCTAAATTGAAAACTTTTCTTTCTCTTCATTAATATTTGAATCCTGGCTACCCAAAGAATTAGAAAATATATTGCATACACTGTGACACCATCTTTGTATTTCATCTCTAATTTCCGATAGCTGAACACACTGAAAAAATATATAAAATGAGTGATGTTTTCAGCATATGAAAGTCATATGAATATAACATAATAAAGTACTTTGATTTTTATAGGTGACTGACTGGACTCCATTATTTCAATCATATTTTGCATACGGACACTTAAGAAGTATGTAAATGAAAGATAATTTCGCTCAATACATATGAGTGGGTGTAAAATTTGGAAAACAGGAAAGTATAAAAGACGCTAATGAGGATGAACGAAATCTTCCCTATAAAAGCAAAACAAGGGAGCAGGTGTAAGCTATTAACGGGGTCATTTTGTATCTTCTCGTAGTTTCTTCCCAAATATGCCAAATGCAAATCTTGGCCTGTTTATATGCTTATCATGTCTCAATTAATAAAAATTTCTAGCAATTTAATGAGAAAAGGACTGCACTCTGCTCTAGAAGACAGAAAAAGTAACAGTAAATTAGTACCCTGTCTGTGGAGACTGGGATTCTTTTTAAGTGGAAATCCTGGCAAATGAAATACCCTATTCTTGCAAATAAAGTAAGATTTCAGAAAGCTGTTTGTGATGTAATTAAACCAGGCATAGCAGGAAAAGGTGGAGGAGGCAACCTACATTTGCCCGGCAGAGAATTTATAGGGATGGGTTAAGTTCGTTCTCCTCCCCTCCCCTCCCTTCTCCCTTCCCTCTCCTTTCCCCCTCCCCTCTCTCTTCCTTCCCCCTCTTCCCCTTTCTTCCCTTCTCTTCTCAGCTTTCTTTCCTTTTTCTTTCTTTCTTTCTTTCTTTCTTTCTCTCTCTCTCTCTCTCTCTCTCTCTCTCTCTTTCTTTCTTTCTTTCTTTCTTTCATTTTCCTTCTTTCTTCCTTTCTTTGATGCAGGGTCTTGCTGTATAGTTCAGGTTGGCCTTGAACTTACTATGTAACCTACCTACACTGGCCTTGAACTCACAGCAATCCTCCTGCCTCAGCGTCCCAAGTGCTGGGATTATGGGTGTGTGCCACCATACCCAACTTGAAATTCTAAACTTAAAAAAGAAAAACTCTCCTGAGGCAAGTTTCAGAAAGTATTTTTTACTTTCGCAGCTTCTAAATTTCCTAATGTGCTTTGAAATGCAAAAAAAAAAAAAAAAAAAGCAGTAGGGTAGGCACTGAGATGTTTTAAAACTGTGCTGAATTTGATTGCTGCATTATCTGCAATGAATTACTTCCATTTCTGACTTCTCTGTAGCAAATTTTAGGGACCCACATAATGGTTAAGAGCTATAAGGGTTCTTGTAATTATCCAACGAACACACCGATGCCCCTGCTCAAAGTCACCATCGAGCTAATTACATTTCACAGCTATCTTCTATAGCCCTGAGCTGTGAACGGTGCTCCTCCCACAGCGCTGTTCTCCCACCAATAGCCGAGATCACTGCATTCAGTAATGATGCCCTTCTAGACTCTCCTCCTGCTTGACTTTAGTTACATTCAAGCTTCATCAGAAAGTGATGAATTATGCACTATTTTCACCACCACTGTACAGAACAGGAAAGTGAAGGACTCAGTGCTTACCTCACCAGCCTTGGAAACTCAGTGTCATCTTTAAATCTTCCCTAATTCCTCCCCCTTCCCCGTGTTTCTACCATTGGAAGGGCTCTTAGATTCACATGCACTGCAACTTATTTCCCAGCTGCCTGAAAGATGGCAAAGCCTAATGATCTCCTCCTATCGGTTTTCCCTTCTCTAATTCATCGTACACACGATGGCCAAAGTAATTTTCCTAAAACAACAGAAACCTCAGCAGTTTAAAAACCTAAGCTTACCTAACACTCACACTGAAATTTTCTTTTAAGTATACTGTTTCTTTTCCCACAACTCTCTCTTCAAAACCTTATACAACTGTATGAAATTGTTATTATTTTCTAGGTTTAACAAATGAGGAACCAGATCTTACATAATGTGTAGTAGGTAATTTTAAAACCCTTGAGTTCTGTGATGTGAAAATGCAGCATTATTTTCTTACAGCTGGAAATGTTTCTAGAAGAGGAAAATAATCCAAGTAAATGTAATCCACAATTTCTTGCGGGGAGTGGTGGCTCGTGCCTGTAATCCCAGCACTTGGGAGGCTGAGACAGGAGGACTGCTGGGAGTTGGAGGCCAGCCTTAAGTACATAGTGAAACCTTGTCTCAAAAAAGACAAAAACAAACAAAAAAACCCCACAATTTCTCAATCATTTTGTATTTCAGTTCAATTCCTTCTCCTTCCTCTCCACCACTTTCTTGTGAAGTGACCTGGACACCAAGCATTCACACGGTATCCTTTGCTGCCACCTTCCAGGCTATACATTTACTCACTACAGGCTCAGATTCTCGGTCACTGGCACGGTCCTATCTAAAACACTGCATTCCCACTGATCACTGGCTACTTGAACCACGCTGCTTTCTCTAGCCCTACATTCTGGTCCTGGCACATTCCTTTGCACTAGTGTTCTCTGTCTGTCTCTGTTCTCTCCTCTGTTTCTGTCTCTCTCATTCTGTCGATACTCATTGGTGTAGGAACAGTAGAGAAAGCATGGCGCCAGCATGAACACTGGAGCCACAGGAGTACATGCTGCAACCCAGAGTTCAGCACGGAGTGGCTGTTCCACTCTACCGAGAGGATTCCATGAGGTCTGAAGTCTCCCGGGCTTCACCAAATGAAGCCTTGGAGGACAGAATGGCAGCACACGGTGTCATTGCTAGGAGGAGCCTGGAGTTTCAGTTCTCTGCCTTCGCTTGGTTTCTTCAGCTGTCTCAGGAGCAGGCAGGAATTCCTGTTTGGGAGTGGCTCCATCGCTTACATAATCTCAGCCTCAGCTTCAGTAAAACTGGGATAGCAAGAATATATGCAAGGTCAGGATTAAAGGTAATACAGTTACAACATCTAGAACAGCAGCTGCCACAAATTCTCTTATCTATAATTCTGACACCTCAAAAGTCCTCCAAAGCAAGAGCGCTATTTTTAAAAAAGCTAGTACTAAAAGCTGACCTGATATGAAAAATTTTATAGACTTTATCTCCTCTACAATGGGTATCTTTGGTTTTGCCTCACAAATGTGTTTGATTAAAGGGTGCTATGATATAAAATATAGTTTAAACACCTCACTTCTTTTCAAAACCTGAAAAATTCTGATTTTTGAAACATATCTGACCCCATCAGTGTTGGAGGAAGAACTGTATATTTGAAAGATTCTTTTTTTCTGGATACAGAATTGTAGGTTTCTTCTTAGCACTTTAAAGATCGGTGTTACATTCTTTGGGGGCTGTGTTGTTTCTAATGAAAATTCTGCTGCCATTCCTTGCTCCCCTATACTCAATGATTCTTTTTCCCTCTGACTGGTTTTAAATTATTCTCTTCATCATCGATTTCAGTCATTATATTATAATACTCTTATGATACGTTTTTGTTTGACTTTATCCTCTCAATATTTGGGACTCAGTATTTAAGTCTGTGGGTATATATTTTTCACCTCTGAAAAATGCTCAGACATTACTTATTCAGATTTTTTTTTGTGATTTCCCCAACTCTACCTGATTTGTTGGTTGGAATTTTTGGCAGCCTTTGTTTCTCTGTTTTTTATTTTAGAACATTTTTATTGTGATGTTTTCAAATTCATTGATGTTTCCTTCTACAGTGTTTAAACTTTTCTTAATCCCATCCAGTGTGTTTTCCTTTGAAGGTATGCTTTTTAATTTCTCTTTTTCTTTCTTTTCTTTTCTTTTTCTTCTTCTCTGATATAAGGTCTTGCTGTGTAGTCCAGGCTGGTGTTGAACTCACCATGTAGCCCAGACTGGCTTGAACTCACAGCAATCCTCCTGTCTCAGCCTTATGAGTGCTGAGATTATAGGCATGTGCCACCACTCCGGGCTTTTAATTTCTATGAATCTCAATGGGTCTTTTTTATAATCTTCTACATCTTAACCAGCCACAGTGAGTTTTTCTATATACCCTTAAATATATGTATGAGATTTTATGACAGCTGTTTTAAAGCTATCTTAAAATATTATTTACTACTTCCATTATTCCAAATATTGTTTACTTCTTCCATGATTTCTATCATTTGCATGTTTCTATTAAATTGATTTTTTCCCTGAATATGGGTCATATTTTTCTGTTCTTTGCATAATCATCAGTTTTAAAGTAGATACTGGATGTTGTAAACATTATTTGGTGCTAGATTGTATTATATTTCTTTATATTCTATTTTTTTGTTTGTTTTTTGCAGTACCAGGGATTGAACTTATGACCTCACACTTGCCAAGCAGGCGCTGTGCCACTGAACTAAATGCCTAGCCCCTGTATTGTATTTCTTTAAAGAGTGTTAGCTTTGATTGTGGTACGTACTTTAATTTCTTTTTGTTTGTTTGTATGTTTGGTTTTTTTCCAGTATTGGGGATTGAACTCACGACCTTGCGCTTGCCGGGCAGGAGCTGTGCCACTGAGCTAAATCCCCAGCCCCATGTAGTTTAGTTTTTTTTATTGTTTTTTGGTTTTTTTTTTGGTACCAGGAATCGAATTCACGACCTTGCACTTGCCAGGCAAGCGCTGTGCAGCTGAGCTAAATCCCAAGCTCCTAGCCCCATGTAGTTTAATTTCAAATCATCTTGATCCTTTTGCAGATTATTGTAAGCCTTTGTTATGGTGATTCCAGGGCAGTCTTTATTTTGGTATAAGGATGCTCCTATACAGTAATCTACTTTATCACTGCTAAGGAATGGGTCTTCTGGGTACCCAAAGCTGTGTCACATGTCTGCCCATTCTGGCTTCTGGGAATATACGCTATTCTCACTTTTCCAGAAATTCTGCAAATTGGCTGGCCAATTTTCTGGTGGTTCTTTCTCCAACCTTGGGTAGTTTCTCTTCTGCATGCACAGATAAATACCTTTCCGAAGTACCAAGTAATGGTTCTGTAGGTTTCTGGAATACTCTGTCTGTCCAGTTCCCCACCTCTAAAATTTGAATCTAAAATTTTACCATTGTGCTTTCTTCAAACACTAATTTTTGTCCCCTTAACACAACAAGACCACTAATCGCCCGTCCATTTTCCCTCCCTCTGCTGGGGCCTGGAAATTGCCTCTGGACAGTAAGCTAGGAAAATTGTAGATCTTACTTTATTTGTTTCCCTTTTCTCAGGAATCACAGTCCTACGCTTCCTGGTATACACTGTCCGAGAACTGTTGTTTCATATAGTTGGCCCAGTTTTCTAATTGTTTATAGCAAAAGGGAAATTCCTGTAGCTGTTAATCTTTCATGGATAGAGGTGAATTGCCCAAGCACATGCACTGTTACTTTGCTTCCCTGACAACCTCTATGACAACATTATGTAATTTCTCATAACTCAAGTGACTATTTTTCCTCATTGAAACAATGAAGGCCAACAGATTCCCCTTAACAAATAGATGGTCTAGCAATTACTTCTATAAGAAGAAATGTAGTGATTCCTGGTGATCTAGGTGATGCTGTCATGAGATGGAGGTGAAATTCCTGGATTTCTTTAGATGGTACTTAGGATGCTATGCTCTGATAAAACTACTAACAGAGCTTGGAAGCTAATTAAGGAGACCCTCTGTAATGGTATGCTAGTCTGTGTCCGGACTCCACTGGGAGGTGGACCTATAGCAGAGTGACTAATAAGCAAATGTAACCATTATACTTAAATTAACAGAGACCCAGAAACACAATTAATAATCACTACTGATTCTGTGCTTCCTCTTTTCTGTACTATCTTCTTGAGCTTCTGAATAGCACAGCCTCAGCCTGCGAGGGTACTTTTGCTGAAAGACTGAAAAAGCAAGGAGCATAGAGCAGAGCAGCTGGGAACAGTCAGGGAGCTTTTCTGTTCGAAGCACAAACAAATTCAGAATGGTTTAGGGAAAAACATCCTATTTAACCCTGGTAAAGAAAACCAGAATCATCTTAGAAGAAAATAAAGGATTAGTAAAATAAGCACTAAATGATAGCTTAATGACCATGGTCTCAAATAACTTGCCTTTAGCAGAGCTATCTTATTCTAAAAATATTTTTAATAATTTTATTAAGCTGGAAGCCATGCAGGCCTCTTCAAATAATTTTGTTCTGGGAAACCTGCATGCTTGGACCACAAGGCCTTATCCAGGGCACCACCTCTCCTTTGGTGGTAGTTTCCTCTGTAGTCAGGCCTGCCTGGAAGAGAGGTGGTCCAGAAAAGCAGTGGGCTCACTGGAAAAAACCACATCTGCTTTTGAGTATAGGATTGACACTTTTTTTCCCACTAATTCGGTAACCTTGGGTTATTACTCAACTTTTCCAATTTCTGGTTCCTTATCTACAAAGTGGAGACTATAAAGTGATTCTCTTGTAGGGCTGCTGTGATAAAATAATGAAAACAAGAGAAATAATGAATATAAAAGCCTTAGTATGAAGCCTGACGCATAGTAGATTCTCAATTTAAGCTATTGTTGCTGTTACTAGTGTTGTGGGGTTTTCCACAGGGCTGGGGATAGCACCCAGGGCTGCACCCATGCTACGCAAGGGCTCTACTATGGAGGTATATTTCCAGCTACATTGTTGTTGAGAAGAAAAATAAACAGCTTCTTGAATTCTAGTCTTGTAACTGCAAGTTATACAGACAGCAAATGTCACAAATGATGAGAATAGAGAAATAATCCAAATAGCTTACTGTAATTATAAAAAATGATTTTAACCCAGGTTCATTGTTTTTCCTGAGAAGTGAAACTAGAAGCATGGGCAGAAACAACATAATTTATCTCACCTTTTCCCTGCCAGTTCAATTTATAAGTGTATCATGCAGAATAATTTTACAAGAAAATATCACTGTAAGACCCCATAGGTGTTTCTGGATATAGGACACAGGAAAATTCTAGTGACTAGTAACACTTCAGAACAAGCAGTAGCTCTGCAAATGAGGAAAGAAGTTGTCATCTCTGTTGTGCTTCTCATAAAGCTATTTTCCTCAACTTTCAGTAGAGAATGTTTTGTCTTCTGGCTGACAGCTTGTTGAGAATCCCCTGGCCCAGAATTTACTAAGCAGAATTCAAATTGATAATCCCTGGAGGTTCTGCAGCAAATAATTAAACTCACATGATCTGGAACTGACAGCTTGGCCTAAATCCTTGTTCCGACAGTAGACAGCTGACTGGTCAAATTACTTGTACTCAGAGTCTCAGTGTCCTCATCTGTAAAGTGGATGTTAAAAGTTGTTCTCACCTCATGGTGGCTGTGTTGAGTAAAACAGTGTATGCAAAGCACTTAGTATAGCGCTCTATTCAGTAAATGTTTATTAATTGTTCTCTACTTCAAGTCTGTTAAATTTTAGGCTGTAAGTCTGGCCTAAAATTAGACTGTGTGTGACTTCCATTATTGCTGAACATACATGTACTAATGTTGCTGTGCTGGACACTGTGTTCGATGCTTTAGAGACTTAGTAAAAATCCTCTTGCTAGGGCATCTTCATTAGAGACTGTGCATTTTGTGAAGGTGGAATTTTTACTGTCACATAACATATGGGGCCTGCCATGGTGCCTCACCAACCAGGAGATGCTAACAAGATTTTATGGAATGAATAAATGGATCAGGGATGAAAGAATGATACAACATAAGGATGAGTAAAATGAAAGGAGGAGAGGGGATTGGGAAAAATAGAGAAGTCAAAATATACCATCTATAAGTACAAATGCCCTATGATAAATATGATCGTTATGTCAGGGAGCTCATGCTCTATCTAAAGTTGGAATTCATCTTCCAAAAGGGAATGGAGGGGCTGGGGATTTAGCTCAGCGGCAAAGCGCCTGCCTGGCAAGTGCAAGGTCGTGAGTTTGGTTCTTGGTACCGGAGAAAAACCAAAAAAATAAAATAAAAAAAATAAAAAACAAAAGGGAATGGAAGTAGGGAGATAGGGTGGAAATTTCAGGCAGTGGAATAACAATTAACAAAATGTCAAAAAATTGCAACGGGGTTATAACTCAGTGGCACAAGTGCCTGCCTGGCAGGTGCAAGGTCCTGAGTTCAATTCCCGGTACCCAAAACCAAACCAAAACAAACAAAAAATAAAAAACAAAAAACTTAAAAAACCCCACAAAAAAATAAAAAAACTCTATGACAGTTATATAATTCAGTGATACTGGCAAAAGAATGTGTGCTCAAACTTGACATGCCTAGAAAACATTTTCTAACAACAAAAAAGAAGCATCCTTATTATTTATCACAGAAAGAGAAAGTGTTCTTAATTTTTTATATCTGAAGTTAGAGGAAGCACCAGGCCATCGCGTATGCTTTTGTATTAGGTCAAGCTCAATCCTGCTCCAGTGTCCTTGCCCTATTTGCCAGTGATTCGAGATGTCACTCATGACTCCCCTACTCCACCTTTTATGCCTAGTTAGAAAGAGACACTGACAAATTGGGGCGGGAGGGTCAGAGGTTAGCAGCATCCAGAGTTCCCTGGTAAGGGCCAGTGGAGAACTGGCAAGGTTTCCTACCTCCCAGCTGAGAATGTACCACAACCTGAGCTGCATGCAGGGAGAATCTGAAATTGCATTATCACCTCCTCTACCCACCTGTGCCCACACTTTCCGCAAGACAACAGGGAACAGAGGGCAATGGCTGCTCTGCTGAGCAAAGAGAAAATGCTAGAATCTGCTCCTGAAGTGAAGGTACCTGCTAATTCATTCTCCAATATGACAGACCAACAGCAGCAGCCATTTCCTAAGGGCAAAAGGACCAAGATGGCTCAAAGCAATGGTCTCCTTCTCTAAGGAAACATGAAGAATAGAGATAAAGGGTCCCTGTCACCTGCACTCCATGTCCAATTATTTTTTTAGGAGAGAGGAAAGGGAAGATGCAACAGCTACAAAGGCTGTGAGCATATTCTGGCTTTTCTTCTTTTCAACTTGTTTCTTACTGATCCTATACTGCTTTTGGATGAAACAGATGCTTGCTCTGCTATAGATAGAAGAAAACCAAGCATTCTTTATATAATGATTTCTTTTATCTCTGTGGTATAAGAAGAAATAGATTTGGTCTTTGCCTCCAGTTGCTGGCACAGAGCTCCTAAAACCCTTGGAATTTCCTGAGTGATAAGAGTGTCTTTTGTTTCACAACAAGCTCAATTCCACTGCACCTGAGTTTATATTAATAGGGTGGCAGGGTGGGGTCCCTAGATAGCCTTATGATGAGGCCAGTCACCAGGAAGACTAAGCGACTGTAGGTTGCAACTTTCAGCCTCAACCACTGACCTCCAGGAATGGTGGGAGCACAGAGATTAAACTCCACAAAAACTCTTCAGACACAAGATTTGATATGCTTCAGGGTTGGTGCAATGACAGTGATCCACCCAGAGAAAGTCTGGAAGTTCCATGACTACCCTCATACCTTGTCCTATGAATCTCTTCTGTCTAGCTGTCCCTGAGTCTCATTCTTTATATGAAACTGATAAACTTAAAAAAGTTTCCCTGAATTCTGCAAGCTACTCCATCAAATTATTAAACACAAGCAGTAGGTTGTAGAAACCTTTCAGTTTACAGCTGGCCATTCAGAAGTTAAAAAAACCCAGACTTATGGACTGGAAGCAATGAGCCCTTAACTTGTGGGAGTGAGCCCTTAACCACAGGATCTGATGCTAACTCCAGGTAGATCACGGCAGAATGAACTCAGTCGAAGGTTGCCCCCTGGATGTTGGAGAACTGGTGAGAAAGACCCCACCCATCTGGTGCCAAAGTGTTCTGTGTGAGTATAGAGGGACTGGACCATGCTTTCCAGAATCTCTAACTAGGAGCGGACTGGTAAGAGAAATTTACTAGCTGTTAATGACCAAAAATGGAGGGTTGCAATTCAAATACCCTAAAAATCAAAGCTATTTCATTGTTTATTGGTAGTATAAGTAATAACACGGGGGAAATTAAATCAGTTTAGTTGCCTGTCTTTTTGTGTGTGTGTGTGTGTACCAGGAATCAAACTCAGACCTTGCCAAACTCAGGTGCTTGTGCCGCTGAGCTATATCCCCAGCCCTATTAAGAGTTAATGGTTCTCAAGTAGTTCACGTTAGAGACAACACAAGCCAACACGTGCCGAGTTCTATGGATGTTTTACTGATATTAATACCCTTGTCTGAGATTTCTCTATGTCAGCTCTGTGAAACAGAAGATCTACTTTATTTTTTTTGGCCTATGTGTCCAAGTGGACTCCAAGGTTTTCTACTCCGTGTGTGTGCATGTTGTTGTTGTTCGTCTGTTGTTGTTTATTTTTCCTTTGAAGATTCATGACCCTGTTTTTCTGTGTCTCTGCCACTTGATCAGTAATGAAATCTTGAGTTCATTGACACTATCACAAACAATCAGGGCGGGTCATCTGAAGCACAGTCTACTCTCCCGGAGATGCTAAAATGTACACCTGGAGGAAGAGAATTCAGGTGCTGTAACACTGAACTCAGTGAACTGCACCAACTGTAAAACTGTGGCAAATAATGATGTCTGCCTCACTATACACTGTCCACACAGGGCCCCTAAGAGAAAATGCTTCTCTGCACTTGTAGTAAACACAGCTTCCCTTTTCCTTGGTTAACTGACTTGCCTGTATATTTGTGTCCTCATACACTGAACTGCTTGTCAGGTTCTCATCTACTTTGGCAGCGAGAAAGCTTACAGGAGAATCTGTGATAGTATCACACTTCTAACAGTATGTAGAAGCTGCATACCATTAACTACATTCCTGGTTCTACCTGATGGCAATTATTCTTACTTTATTCTTCCATCCATCTTTTCACTGCTTGTACCTTGTATTTTATATATCGTTATAAGCACCCTTGTATCTCTTTCACAGCATAATGGTGCATAAATGAAAAACAAAGGCAAGCAGAAATTTGATCCACACCCACGGTTGATTACTTTCATTAAAGGCATGGTAAGTAGAAGCCTGGGGTTTCTACAGCTTTATCTATATAATGCCAGCACACTGGCTAAAAAGTGAACATTTCTGAGAATGGTAGATTAACACTCATCAATAAATTTTAGTGCTGCATAGAAACAGCATTTAAGTACTCAAAAGTAGCTATGATAATGTACTATGTTGACAAAGTCTAACCATAAAATTATAGAAATCTTTCCTTCTTTCCCCAAGAACCCAGAGCTCCATACAAAGGAAACCTACTATGAAAACTAGAAAATCATGAAAAGAGAATTTTTCATTATTGAGATTTTCCTTTTTTACCTAGATTTACAGTGTTCATTTTTCTGGAAGCACTGGAGAATGACTAAATAAATCAAATAAACATAGTTTAAATGTCATATACAAATATCACGGTTATCTGGTTTTTTTTTGTGTATTTTCAGAATTTTTATTTCAAAACAAAGAACCACATTAACATTAATAGTAGAAAATCCATATGGAAACATTTACAATCTGGTCACTGAGAAATGGGAACAGCTCTACCTTGCATTACTGCCAAGTGTCTGAGGAGGTAGGTGAGGCGCAGTTTGAGGAAAGTCACTTTTTGTAACAAAGATTCGCTCCCTAGCTACATAGTGTTTATCCACAGCCTCAGTGACCAGCGGAATGGTGAGAACCAAGGACTGAGATACTATTATCTGCAAGAGTTTGGCCAAAGTGTCTGAGATGTGTAAACACCATGGAGGGAAAGGGAGATCAAGTGGGGTATGAGAAGGAAGAGAGGGTGGAGTGTAAGAGCACTGGGGGATGAGGAGATGACTGTGGAGATGCCAGGGCCTGTGACAAGAGTCAATCCTGCTCTCACAACAACTGTCCGAACCCCTCCAACTAGAAGCAAGTCTTCATTTGCTTCTTATTCCCCTAAAAGTTTAATGCCTCCTCTTGCCACAACCAGTGTCCCCCAGAGCCACATGGCCAACCTCACACTCTCCCATTTTCTTTGTCCTTCCATCCAGAGGGAGGCTGAGCCCTCTACCCTCAACCACAGGATGGAGGGAGGTGGTTCTCCTCTGTTCTCCAGCAGGGAAGGGGAGCTAATGGGTCTGAACCGAAAGTTCTGGGTGTAAATGCCACCCAGTAGAGGCAGTGTTGCTTCAAGACACAGGGATGAGTTTTAATACCTTCTACCCAGGCTATACGAACAAAAGAAGCAAGTGGCTGATAAACTACTTCTGCTTGAGCAAAGACAGTGCACAAACATTCCTATTCTCTCAAGTGTGGGCGACACTGCACATTTACCAATACTGCCTCAAACATGTCTTTTGGAAGGATTCAGGTCCCCCAAGGCACCTAACAGGAGTCACAGTGACATGGTACAAGAGTAACTTGACATGGTAACAGACGTGGACCAGCATACCCGCTGTGAACCTACACTGACAAAATACTTAAAGCACACAGAGATCATTCATGAAAATTCTGTCCCAGAGGCAAGGTTACCAATTTCAAATTACCCATGAGGATTCTCTTCTGAGTTCCTCTAAAGCTATGAGTTAAAATAAAAATTAACAAATAAAATATCTTAACAAAGTGGAGAAGTACCAAACCTTTACTGAGAACCAGTATTTTAGGGTTCTCATTGAACCCCCCTCTCCCGGGGTGTGTGTATGTGTGGAGGGGGAACCATTTAACATGTGAGTCTGCTACCGAGGAAGGAGCTGTTTGGTCCAGAGAGGATGGGGGCAGGGGAAGGCTCTCTACAATAACTTCCCATTCTTTGGACTACATCCAAAATCAAAACCTATCACCTTTCATTACCATGCTCATCTTAGTAACAATCCCAGATTTCAAGTTATACTATATATACATTATAATCTTAAAACTTCCAAAGGAAATCAGTAGTAGCTTTTTCTATACAGGCACAGTACTTTCCTGAAATGAAATTTAAAGAGTCTTTATGTGAGACACAGAAATTGCTGAGAGGCCACCCACGTGCCCACCTCGGGAACCAGATCACAACCCCTCTAGTGAGAAGCGACATTTCCCCGTGTCCTCCCTTCTCTGATACCAAACCTTCTTTATCTGTAACCTCTCTTTAAACACATCCCTCTCACCTCCATTTCCTTACATTTTTACTATCTGGTAAAATTACACTTAAAAATATTTATGTAGTAAATCCCAGAATGAAGGTAGGTTCACCTGGTCTCCTAAACAGAAGAGAAGGTCCATGAAATGAAACATTCAGGAAGCCACTGGCCACTGGCTGACTCGGTTGGGCTTACTGAGGGGTAAGACAGGAATGGGGTAGCAGCACTCAGAAGCAGTCCTCTGTTCATCCTGGTGAGCTCTCTCCTAGCCAAGCCTGGGGAGAGGTTCTGTCTGCTGTCCTCGAGGAGCGGGGTGGAGCAGGTCAGTTTAGACGCTGGAGGCCAGCTCCTTCTCCAGCTGCAGGCCGTTCAGCTCCACAGCGGGGCTCTTCCCAGATTCAGGAGCTTCCTGAGTATGCCCTTCGAAGGCCCGCCTGATGTCCTCAAAAGTCCTGCCTTGAGTTTCAGGGACTTTGAAGTAGGTGAACAGCAAGAAGATAACGAGGAAAGTGGTGAAGATAATAAAAACGTAGGCTCCTAAAGAGGCTACCGCCAAGGGGAAGAGCAGTGCAACCAAAAAGTTGGAGGTCCAGTTAGAACAACCAGCTATGGCCATGGCAGCGGGGCGGGGTCCCTGGCTGAAGAGTTCAGCCACAATAAACCAGGGGATGGGGCCAGGTCCAATCTCAAAGAAGGCCACATAGATCAAGATAGCCACAATGCAGATGTAGCTCATGAAACTGTACGTGTCCTTCAGTAAGAGAGAGATCATCATGAAGATGGAACAAAAAGCCATCCCTCCGAGGCCCATCATATGCAGACTCCTCCTTCCCACCCTTTCCACCAGAAACACAGAAACCACAGTGAAGATAGTATTGACCACACCCGCTGAGATGGTGGCGTAGATTGGCTCCTGGACGCCTGCACCCTCGAAGATTCCTGTTGAGTAATAGAATACGGCATTGATCCCAGAGAGCTGCTGGGACAGCTGCAGCACAATGGCGATGAGGATGGGCTCCTGGTAGCTGCGGGATCTGAAGAGCTCCAGCACAGTGACTTTCTTTTCTTGGCTCATCCTAACACTCTCATCTTTCATCTCCTGAATGTTCTGGGACACATCCAGGGTGCCCCACAGCTGCTGGAGGATCTCTGTAGCATGCTCCTCATCCTTTCTGTTAAAGAGCAAGAATCTAGGACTTTCAGGGCAAAATGGAAGGGCTATACTTTGTAAGATGGCTGGAATGATGGTGAAGCCCAAGAGTACAGGCCAGCGCTTTTCAGTCCCCAAGATGAATTTCAGGCCAAAGATCTGAGCCACCAGAATCCCGATGACAATGGCCAGCTGGTGGAGGGTACCAAAGGCACCCCGCAGAGTGGTGGGAGACACTTCTCCGATGTACATGGGCACAAAACCTGTGCAGAGTCCGCAGAAGATGCCAATGATCAAGCGGCCCAGGATCAGCATCTCCACAGACTCAGCCATCTTGCAGAAACCCATAAGGAAGCCGCCAGCGATGGCTAAGAGGTTGACCATGAGCATTGAATTGCGCCTGCCGAAGCGGTTGACAAAGAGTCCAATGGAAAAGGAGCCAAGCATTCCACCCACAGAGAAGATGGCCACAGACAAGGACCAGAGGGTTGTAAGCAGCCCCTCACTGGGAGGCTCACCTAACTTCTCTGACAAAGTGTAGCTGAGAAAGTCTCTTATGATCATCTCGGGAGCATTGATAACTCCAGTGTTGTAGCCAAACTGGAAAGAGCCGATTGCAGCAATAGTGATGGCGAAGACCAGAAATGGGGTCACCTTGTATGTCCCCATGGTCCTAATTCTTTTCAAGTCTTAGGAAAGAGCTAGGGGTGGGGTTTGAGAGCCACCTCTCTCAGTCAACAAAACCTGCAAAGTGTCCTTTTCAGGCCGGCAGTACGTTTTCTTCAGGTCCTCAGCGCTGCTCAGTACTCTTGCAGCATCACGGGGTGGGAAACACGGGCTCTTATAATCTTTGCACAAGGTGGAGCCCACAGACTTCTCCCACGGCCCCACCCTACACCCGCCCCAAACCATGACCTCTGCAATTTGTGATCTCTGTTTTCAGAACTTCAGAATCCTCACCACCACACTCCCGGCTCCCCTTCTCAAACAATCACCCCCCCCCAGGCCCCCAACTCCAAACCACATCCTACCACTCCTTCCACCCCCCTCAGGCTCTTTTTCTTTCTTCTTCTTTTTTTTTGGATGGCATTCATATCCTTCCTTCTCTTGAAAGCAGCAACTGTCTCTTAATTTCACAGACAAAATGCTACTAGAAAAGCCTGGGGGAGGAGAGATACTTTACTTTTTGCTCTTAGATGGTATTCTTAAGGAAAAAGAACTGCAATGAAGTTGAAAGACAATTTTACTTTGAATTTTAAGAGAAGTTGCTTTTCAGTGGTTTTAAAATACTTGTTCAACTGGAACCAGATATTCAATTACACATAAACTTGAAAAACAAGGAGCATTATTACTATCTTACTTAGAAGTAAACATTTTCATAATCTGTTTTGCACCTAGTGTTTTTAAGTGTGTCCTGAAAGTGTAGCCTTAAAAAAACCAATCCATTTCTCTCTCCAGCCAGAGAAAAACACGAGTTTTTCCTCAATCAAAAGTATTTCACAGAACATTTTAAAAAGACAGCATACAACACTTTCCTATACTGTTTTAGTCTAAGGTTAGTGATTTTTTTTCTCTGAATTCTTTACTTTCAGTGACAAATACAGTGTGCTTTGTGAATTTTCTGGTAATTTACAACTGGCCTAAAGTTTCATTTCTAGGAAATACAGTTCGCAATAAAAATCTTCTCAGAATTCTCATTTTCGCACAGAAATATTAGTTTAACCTTGCAGATCCATGTTCTCTTGAGAAAGCTGTGTACGCACCCAGGGAGGAGAGAGTCTGTTCCTCGTGATAAGAAGGGATCTGTGTGTGTTGGCCGTGGGCTGAGACCCTCCCTTTGGGGCTGATAGTGTTTCATCTGGTAAGCAATGGAAGAAAGTTTGAGGGAATTTTGCCGCTGGACATTTAAAGTGCTAGGTTTACCAAACAGAATGACAGAGAAAAGCAAAACGAAATACAACAGTTATCCAAGAAAAATCTGAGAAGAACCATTCAAAACGTGCAAGACACACTGTACTTTATACGTACTTGAAGGCTCATTTCTGTAAGCGCCTCCTAAACATCCTAAGCTGTACTCTTTAGGAATCTTATTTCCAGGCCCAGCGTCTTGGAGCATTTGCAGTTTTTCAATTGGAACTCTCAGCACTTTACTTTAAAAACAGCCTAAAGTCAGAAACTGAAATGCTGATCTATTTTTCAACCCCCAAGTCACTCCTTAGTCAACATAACATTAGAATTTCTGAACAAAGGATTCTTAAGGCTGGCTGTAGTTCAGGCAAGTCCTAAACTTATTAAGGGGAACATGAGTTATTCTCAAAAGAAAAAAAAATTGTATCTATCCTCAGTTGGAAAAAGATCTATTTTTCCCCTCATGCTGAATTATGTATTAAATCAGTTCGAATTTTATTTTGGGCTATTATTCTGTAACTTTAAATAGCTATTAAAATAAATGGATGTCTCAGTCTATTTCATGTCTAGTTGTTTACCAGAATATAATTCCAAGGGTAGGATGTGTAAAATACACTTTCCCCTGTGCAGTGACTTACAAATGGATACATGCTGCACTCTTGGCAAATTTATTTGTTCTATTTTAACAAGGTAGTTGTTGACAATAAAATACATTTGTTAATATAAAACATTTCCTATATCTTAAGTCATAACTATTTCCCTCCTTCTGCTACTTTTAATAGGTTAAGAAATCTTTCTTTAACTAGTTTCTAACAAATTAGAATGTTTTAAATCCAAGCCTCCTCCCCAGTTTATGGAATTTTCCTTTTAGAACTACATACTGTAATAAATAAGGTTAATCCAGAAAACATAGATGAATATTATAGTTCACAAGTACTAAGCATCCAGTGAGCTCCAATTCTTAGAGGATGCTACCAGTTCCTAACGAGCCATTATAAATGCAACTTCTGCTGTGGGAGTGTAGCTGCCACACCGCATGGCCACGTTCAAAAGGGTGCTGCTGAATTTCCTCCGTCCTTACCAGAGCTGACTACCATCGAACTGCCATCCAGAACAGCTTCAGGGAAGCAGTTCTTCTGCAATTTTTTCAACAGATTCCCTGTTTCAACATCCACCTGTGTTACTGCAGAACGCTCTGACCCAGAATGAGCCAAGGAGCAAATAATAACACTCACTGCTACTCCAGACAGAAAAAAATAGGAGTTAATTTTCCAGACTCTTGTGGGAATACAGAGCATGTCTGCTGAAACTGAATCCAAGAGTTCAATGGTATTGTAGACTCAAGTATTTCTTTATATTCTATGTAATGGCTTTTCCGTTCTTGGTGTTTTATAACACATTTCTGAGCCATGATTTAGAAAGTGAGGAAAATTCTCTCTCCCTTTTTTTTTCTCTTTCTCTCAAATTGACTTATACAACTTATAATTATGAAGTGAAACTCGAACGGAAAAACCACAGGAGTTGTTCCATATAAGGGTCTCACTGAACCCGTCACTGCAACTGAAGTCAGTTTATGTGATATTCTTTATTTGGGAGAGCATCATTTCTCTAGATATTAAACCCAAACTTCTTTCCTTGGGGTTTTGTTTTGCTTCATTTTTGCCAGAGAATAATCTGCTCTAAGGGAGCCTGACAAGATAATTGCTAACAATAAAACTCATTAGTTAATACAGAAATATCTATACCGTATCTTGGATCACAACTATATTCCCACTTCTACTTTTATTAGGTTACGAACTCATGCTACAATCGCTCTTTGACAAGTTCCTAGAATATGTATGTGCCTACATATTCACAAAACAAAAAACCAAAAAATCCAAATCTAGAAAAACCAGATCAGCGTTACAATTCACATGCACTACATTCGCCTTCTGTCATCTTCAACTCTCTTGATGAAGACAAACTTTTTTTTTTTGTGGGTACCACTGTTACGTTCTTTGAGGCCTTCCCTTTTTTATGCAGTGGCTATTAGATCATTTATCAGCTGTGTGCAGCTTCCACTTCGTATAATTCTTAGGGCAAACATGTTCGCAATTCTCTCCAGTTTAATTAGACAGTTGAAATGGGTATGAATCCATTTAGCCAACCACCTAACATAACAAAGATTACCTAAAAAATAGTTTAAATTGTATCTAAGATTACAGAAGGAAACAGCCAAATACCCGAGGAAGAGTACTTGTTTTTCTTGATACTAAAAAATGTACTATAAAAATATGGTACTTGGTCCTGAAAAGGCCATGCATGCATCATCGGGTTGTTAGTACAGACACGGAGATGTTGTCTTTAAACAAACACAGGTGTCAGGAAGCTTGCACGTATAAATGGGGTCATTCCCTAATTTTGGTAAGCTTGGCTTGAAGTCTTAAAAATGTAATGCTCTGGGTCAACAGTAGCAGGGCTCATACCAAGGGATGGTCTATTTCCTGCGGAGCAATTGACCCAGTGTGCCTTCCAGACAGCCCTGCTTTGCAGCGGTACATGGTAAATTAAGAGATGGCACAGGGGAATGGAAGTCTCGGGAGAAGGTAAGGTCCTCTATGAGAAAGACGGGACCTCGGATAGAGGGGAAAGGCAAGAGCCACAGAGTCACAAATGTTTTGCTTCTCTGAAAGAAGGCCAAGGTGCAAAGCTTCTCCCTGTCTTCTTATCCCAAGGTCCTGCCCTCACGAGAGGAATGTTCTCACCCACTCACCCGAATACATCTCCATTGAATTAGAAATAAAACACAACACTTATGTTGTCAACTTAAAACAGCGTTTGTTTGTGAGCATTTAAGAGCATGCTGAGATTAGCCTCCAGCAATTTAAGAGAAGCTGAGAACTGGCACTCATCAGGAGACCCTATGTGTCAGAGCAGTTACGTTTCCTCATTTAAATCCTTTACAGTAATGACTTTGTGTGATAAGCATTCTGTTTACGGATAGGAAAGTTGGGACCCAAAGTGGTTGAGTAACTTGTCCAGGGTCACACCATGGAGAGCTTGGACAAACTGGGTCTGGCTGACTCCAAAATCCATGTTCTACCTCAAAAGTTTCTTTAAAAATATTTGATGTAGTCATCCTGAGACATTCATGAAATATGATTTCATCTTGGGTAACTAAGAAGAGGAAGATTACCTCATCATTAGATCTAAATCCAAATAAGCTCAAAATATCTTGATTTTGAAATCATTATTTTTTTTAAATTTACAGTCCCAATTATCTCTTTTATCTTACTAAAATAAAATATTAGCCTCCATAATAAATGATGTGAATCTCAATAATGTGAAATTGGGGGCTGGGGATTTAGCTCAGCGGCAAAAGCGCCTGCTTGGCAAGCGTAAGGTTGTGAGTTCGGTTCCCGGTACCGGAGAAAAACCAAAAAAAAAAACAAAAAAGAAACCAAGAAACAAAACAATAATGTGAAATTGTTACCAAGTTATAAGAACAGAAATGAAACAATTATCAAATAATTTAAAACTCAAAATATTCAGAAAGGTTATACATAAATATATATATAATATGTATAAACATAATAAACCATTTTGAAATTATTTTTTAATTGACAAAAAATTATATGTTTGTGGCATATAACATTGTTCTGCAACATATATACATGATGGAATGGCTAAATCAAGCTAATTAACATATATACTGCCTCACATACTTTTCATATATTTGTGATGAGAATGTCTAAAAGCTACTGTCTTAATTATTTATAACTAATACATTGTCATTAACTATAAAGAATAAACTTTAAACATAAAAAACAAGCTAAAGTTACATTCCTTTCTTTTATAATAGTTTTTTTAATTTTTAAAAATGATTGCATCAAAGCCTTAAAATAATACACTAAATTACGAAAGGTCTTTGTGACTCGAAGAATTTTTTAATAAAAATTAAGGAAAATCTTCTTTTTGAAATATACAAGAACACACATTGTATTTTCTCAAAGGGTTTAGACTTTCACGCTGAGTTTTTGTGTTTGGTGTCTATGTCCACTTTTTAAGTATTTCCACTTCCTTCACACTCATATTTTTGAAATTATGGGCAAGATGTTTTCTACTGCACTTTCCCAGCAGAAAGTACTCCAGCTATACACAGGCCTTTCCCATTGCACCCAAATTAAAGTTCTGGGCAAGGTTTTATTTACTAATTTAGGAAAAATGAGACATTTTAAAACTTAATATATTTCGGCCTTTCTCAGACCATCTAGAATAAAACCTTAGTATGCTTGAAAAATCTCTTAGCAACTGAGTGGAGCTGGCCAACAATGGATGATTCATTGATTTAGCTTGAGTGTGCAGGAATGTCTGCCAAAAGGTCTGAATAAACTCACATTGCTAGACACTATGGTAAAACGTACCCTGACCTCTTTTAAAACTCTATCAGAGCGGAAAGTTAAACTTGCAGCTTTCCAGCAATTCGCTGGCATCTGGAAATATGCTTGAATTGTAATATCTCTCTTCCTTAACCACTGATAGGCTTTCTTAGATGATCATTTTTATCTAATTAGACAATGGCTGCTGCTAATCAGAGATTTCCAAGGGGACACCACTGTGTGTTGAAGCACTAAAAATAATGGTTGCCTATTCAACTTAAAGCTGAAAGGAGGCTTTTTGAAACCTGAAGGTGAAAGAACTGACTGTTAGTTTTTTGTAATAATGATCCAGGGATTTTGCAAGATTACCCTAAGGAATAATTTCCACACTTAAAATTGGTAAACATTATATAACCTGGTATCTGTCTGTATGTACACAGTAAAGACTATTCCAGGACATCCTCTATTTAAAATTCAAAGGAGTTCAGTTCTTTTTGCTTAAATCTGTCATTTGTCTCCACAACACCGATTTTTGGGGTGTTACTACCTCTGTTTTAGAACTGGAAGACCATGGAATTTTAAACCGTCAGCTTGAGTTTGCAGCCATTCTGAGGCAGGGCCCAGGTTTACAATATGGATTTTCTGGTTTAAAATGTGGTATTAGATTCATAGCACTTCTTTGTCACTAATAATATCAGAAGTTGTAATAAAAAATAATCCATGAAAGTAAATCCTTCTTTCCCACTATTACAAAGACACACTTCCTAATTTCCTTTGCTCTTCACAATGTATGAATGAGAAAGGAATTTCCTGCCTTGAAAAACTTCTGCTTTTGGCTGCTTTATTTCATTTCCTCTTCTTCCTCCCCCTCTCCCTCTTCTTCTTGCTTTTTTGGTAAAGTACTCAAACAATAACGGTTAACCATTCGGGGGACATTTGCATAATTATATGCTTAAAATACACAATTTTGATTTGTGTTTTTCTTTCTTGTTTATATTGTCATGGATTCTATTTATTTTTGAAAAAATATCACTTCCTGGAAATCTTCCTGTTTTAGTATATATAAATCTACTTCATTTTAAAAACTGGTAGAAAGCAAATTTCATCACATAGAGCTTAGTATTTTCAAGTAGGGCAAATTATACACATCCACTGACATGCACATCTTAGGAATGTCTAACCTGGTGTCCATGAGTTGGACATGCTCATCTTATAATGGAAAATCTTAAAGAATAAGGAAAGTTTTGTTACTTACACACATTCACTATATTACATATTTAATCTATAGTCCATGATAAGACAATTTCCCTTTGTTTAATGTGGCCCAGGCCAGCCAGGTGTGTTCAATTCATAGGTTGCAGGCTGGACAAACTGCCAGGCTGCCTGAATGGACAAAGAGAATGAAATGCTATATGGAAAAGTACAAATGAATGAGAACATTTAATTTTGTATTTACTTCCCTGTTGGCAATTCTGTGTACCCAACGGCAGTGGAAGCAATGAATGGGCTTCTCACATGGGATGCTGCAGAGTAGGAAGGCGGGAGGGTGGGAATCTTGGACGAAAGAAGCCATGTCAACTTGGAGATTCCAACAGAAGGCAGACAGAATACACAGCCTGACACCCAGTGCCCTCCGACCTTATCTTGCCTCTCCATTCCTCCAGGCACTGTTAGTCCAGGCCTACTGTTTCTAGTGTGAACTATTTCAGGATCCCCTCCTGCAGTGTCTTATCTTTCCAATCTGCAGCAGATATATCCCCAAAGAGTGAGATCTAATCACACCACAGCCCAAATGAAACACCTTCCTTATTTTTTTCTAAAACTATAACACAAGATAACCCATAATCATTTATCACTGCAGCCTGGTATTAATCTAATCTCCTAATTTTTCTCCTGTCACTTTAAGTTCTGGCTACATTAAACATTCTAGTGTTCTGTGGAGATCTATGCTTTTCACATACATGTCTAAAATATCCTTCACCTTTGTCCGCCTGGACCTCCCAAGGTAGTTCTAGATCCAGATTAAAACTGTCTCTTTAGTGGAGGGCTAACTTCCACAGTAGGTATGTAGTTATTTCTAGGCTCCCAGAGTGACTGGCATTTATTTCTATATTAGCATTTAATCCTGTGTCAAGCCAGTAAGAGTCAATCCCTTTTCTTCTGGTGTAGCAATCTTGGGGAACAAAAACCAAAAAGGGGTGTGGGAGGGGCAAGGGGAGAGGGAGAACCTCTGAAGGGGAAGAGCTACCATCAAAAGGGGCCTCGATTGTTGTAGAGAGGACTGTTCATCCGTGGTGATGAGATGATGTCTTGAGAGCCAGCTCTACCCAGGTATAGGCTTCGTGAACCACTACCTGAGCACCTTGGCAGGGACCCACAGCAACCAGTGTTGGTGCGGCCCACAGATTATCACAGCATCGCAACAGATACTGCAGGACATGGAAAACATTCAGCCACTGTCATCTAAGAAGCAAACCAAAAACATTTTGATGGGGAGGCAGAAGTCTAAGAAATACCAATAACCTGCTTGTAACTCACTGGGTTAAGTAAATTAAACATCTGGAAAAAAATCTCAGTATGATTTAAAAACCAAACTAAAAGTGTTGAGGTCAGGTAGAACAAAGAGAAAAATTCATATAACTGGAAAAACAATTAGAATGATAATAGACCTGCCTGAAGTAGGATGCTCATTTGGCTGGCAAAGTAAACGGTGACCCTGATGGGGGATTGCTGCTGTGTTCATTACCTTGCTGCTCAGTCCCTCTCTGTCTCCTTCACTAAACCGTGTGAGTTCAACTACTGGTAGGACAGCCTTTCATTTCTGGATCACCAGCCCTTAGCAAAGCGTCCACGGAGTGTACATCTGTCTCAATCCAGAAGCCAGGACAGCAGACAATTAATTGTATTGGGCCTTAAATACAAAGGCAGTGAAAGAGACATCTTCAGCTCCTGATAGCTGCCATGATGACAACTGCTGAGCCATTTGAGAGTAAGGGTTATGTTTCACTATCCTTTTGAGGTTTCCAAAGACCCTGCTGCGGTCTTCTTAGAAGTATTCTGCTCATGCTGGTTTCTGCTCTGAAAGGGAAGAATCTTAAGAAACTGCAGGAAGGTTAGCTGACACTGTAGCCTCAGTGCTGTGGAGGCCAATCAATAGCTGGAAAAGGATTTAAAAATGGACAAAAGCAGCACCCCCAGCCTATACAGTCCTTCAGTAATTTTCTGCACTGATATCATTAGAGCTTCCTTCTGAATTATCCCACCACCGTAGAATGTGCTTGCACAATTTAGAAAAGAGGACTGGTTTTCAAAATCCTACAAGTACCAAATTCTAGGCATAATGCCAACAGTAAGAAATAAAGTGTGCTTCTTTAAAAAATTAATTTAAAACATCTGAAAGGTTTTAAGCCTGGGATGGTCTCCCATTTACCATAAACTGTCGTTATAATTCTGCTCCATCTGACAACAAAAATTCATTAACTGCAGAGTCTATTACGCTATGTTAGATGCTCAGTGCAACTGGCTAAGTGATACAAATGAACATAGAAATAATGAGTCCACTGGTGGAAAACACAGAATTTGTGGAGGTAGAAGACCACTTGTTCACCTGCATCTTACAGCTCGTCCTTCATAACAAATCACAATGTCCCCTCCACTCTGGACAAGCTCATCTTCCTATGACTATAGTCTCTGATCACAGCTATCTCTGTGCCTTTGCTTGATTATTTCCTCACTGAAGAAGTTTTCCCCTCTTCCATACTTCCCATTGAGGTGGTAGTTCAGGTTTTCTTTGCTTTCTTTGCTTTCCCCTAATTCCACCTCTTCCTGTCCTCATCATGTTAAAGGTATATGTTGAGGGGACTTTATGTGTCTCCATCTTTGGAAAAGCACAGTCAGTTCCCTAGGAAATGATAAAACCTCTCCAAAAGAGTACAAATTTTATGCATGAAATATTTTAGGAAAAGTTACTTTGCTAATGTAGTCTAGAAATACACAGCTAACATAAAATAAGACAAATTCATCACTTAATACATTGGTACAAGAATTAATAAAAACAAAGAATGGTTAAAATACATAAAATTATATAATAGAATGTACAAGCAAACTTGTGTTACCAAGCTTATAAAGTTCTAATTATTTTTGATAGAATCAAGGAAATTTAGTGCTCTTTAAACAGCAGAACCGAACCTCTGATAACAAAGAAGAAAAGGAAATTCACTCACGCTTTTACCATAGAAGGACACTAGATCCCAGTCTGGTGAACCTGTGCCTTTGCACATATTTTTTGCAGCTGCTGATACACTTTAGGGTCAAAGCTAAGCTTTGAAAGTTTGGATTCCTGTGTGTTGTGATAATCAGCTGGGGTTTGGGAATGCCTTCAAAAATCTAATGCTTTGGCACCCAAACAAGGCTTCTGAAAAAACAATTTAACATCTGGAATCAAGTATTTTGTGGAAGTCCAAGACCAACAGAGCAAAGAACATTTCTTTCAGTAATAGTTAAAATATGGCACTTCCCTCTCCATCAAATAAAGGGGGGAGGTCTTTTATAAAGAACCTGAGGTGGTTTATAACAACTAGCTATGCCCAGAGGTAAGGTGTAAAATATTAGATGCTCTAGATATTTATCACTGAATGTCTTTTCCAAATATGTTTCTATACTCTTTCAGCATTATTTTCTCTTCCAAAACTTAAATCTGAAAAAAGAAACAAACTATCAAAACCAAGCCTTCTTCAATTAACCTTCCTAAAAGACTGCTGAGTGAGGATGAGAAAAGAAGCCCCAGCGACTCATCTTCCACATGCTCCCGAGGAGAATGTGAGGGGAAAGGGGAGTAAGGTTTGTCCAAGACTGCTCTTGACTTTCGTGCAGTGTTCCTTCCTCCTGGGTGTGGGGCAGGACTCTCCGGCATGAGGGTCTTCAAGGGAGAAAGGAAGAAAGACTTATTTTTTGTGATGCTGGGGATAGAACTCAGGGCCTTATGCATGCAAGGCAAGAGTTCTACCACTGAGCCACATTCCCAGCCCAAAAGTGACTTTTCTAGGTCAGAGTAACTCAGGTGAACAGAAAAAGTGATTGTGTCTATTGAATATCTAATTTGCTACAAAATTTTATATTGTTTTAAAAACATCTTAAAATGTGTTCCCTACTGAAGTGCCTAGTATATGTCAGGCACGGTACATTTATCTTTCAAAACAGTCATTATTATCTTTTTATTTTTATGAGTAATTAGTGCAGTAGCATAGAAGATCTGCAATAGAGAAAGGGAAAGAAATAAAACAATGAAATAGAAGAACACACAAGCAGATCCACACACACCCATATAAGGACGTAACTCAGGACAACGCAGACTAGTGGGCAAAGCATCGTAGATTAGTGGGCAAAGGAGCACTGGAGATTAGCGGGCAAAGGACAGACCATTTAATAATGGTGCCTAGACAGTGAGTTCCTCATATGGAGCAAAAAAGAAAAAAAAAGAAACTGGATCCATTCTTTATATAATATAAGAATATATTCCAAATGGAAGTAAGGTCTTAAATGTGAAAGGCAAACTCTAAAGCTTTTACAACGCAGTATCAGAAAAGGACCTGACCATGTAAAAATGAAGAACTCTGTCCATCAGAAAATACCACAGAGCCACAAATTTGGAGACTGTATTTGCAATGCATTTATAATCAACAAAGGAGTTTCCTGGAAGATATACAGAACTCCTTTGGTGAAGAAGAACAAATCAATAGAAAAATAGGCAATTGATTCAGGCATTGCAAAGAAGCAGAGGAGAGACCGGAAGTGCCTGGCACATGGGAGATATCCAAATATTTGTAGGGTGAATGAAAACATAAATAGAACATAAACACACGAGAAGATACTTAATCAGAGAAATAAAAATGCAAGCCACAAGGGATACCATTTCACATTCACTACTCTGGAAATATCTAAGATCAAATAATTTGGAACACGGGAGAGGATGTGGTGCATTGGGCATGCTCACCCTCTGCTTGTGGAACAGAAATAGGAAAACTTTGGAAAACATTTTGGCATTTCTTACTACAGCTACAAATCTTGTATACTTCGTAGTCCAGGGTCACTTCTTAGTATCTCCTATGTGGCCTATGAGACATGTCAAAGACAGTCAATTAATTACAAGATTGGTTATAATAGCAGAAAACTAGAAACAACCTAAATCTACCTCAGTCATAGGACTGATAAAGTGAATATATTCATATAATGGAATACAGTACACGGGAATGTTAAAAGTCACATACAAATATATGAAATATGATTCTATTTACATAAAGTTCAAAACCAGAAAAGACAGTGCACCATATTATTTGGGGGGAAAGCGATTAAATTATAATGCAAAGTAAGCAAATAAGCTGACAAAAAATTCAGATGAGTAGTTTCCTCTGTGAGGAGGAATGTGATTTAGGAGAGGTACACAGGCACCAAGTTTTGTATCCTTAACCTGTTCAGTAAGTATAGAAGTATTCACATTATTTTTCTTTAAACTGTTCAGTTGTGTTTTATAATACTTCTCAATGTTTAAAATACTTTTCTTTCTTTTGTTGTTCTTGCAGGGCTGGAGATCAAATCCAGATCTTTGTACATGAGAGACAAGCTCTCCATCACTAAGCTACATCTTCAATTCAGTACTTTTCAAAAAAAACTTTTTTAAAATCACATACAAGCTGCATTTGTAAAAGAATTAAATTCCCGAATCTTACCATCGGAACTATCTATTTACATAAATTATATCAGGAAAGCCACAGTACAACAAATAAAATAGCCCTCTAATTTATGTATGCTGGAATTCATGTTTTTCAGGTTTTTTCTTTATAAGCAATTTAATGTATATTTTTATACACAGATTACTATGCAACAAAAAAATTAGTTTAAACTTTCTTTTTAGACAAGACTTGACCTCTGGGCTTCAGCAAGAGGTGGAAATTTTCCTTGCAGAACTTTGTTTCTTTTTCTCCAAACGTTTCTTTCTTCCTTCAATGTGAGCTTGTTTTTCAGTTCTCAGCCTGACAAAACGATCCATCTAAGGCATTGCAAAGAATCGTTTCCTGTTGTGTCTCTTATTTAAGTACCAAGGTATAGACCAGTGCTTCAACTTGTACCAAATTTTTGACTTTATTTATATAGGAACATATTTGCATATTATTTACTTTAAGGTGTGAAGAAATATATATATGTGTATATATATATAAATCTTTTGCTGTAAGGACATTGATCACATAATCACAATCTTTGTGCGACTGTGGTTTGAGTTTCCTTCTGCAAATAGTATTTAATTAGTTTGATCATCTGCAGAGAAATGATTGTGAAGTTAATAGCATTTGGTACTTCTTATTAAAAACAGATGTCTCAGCCCCATGCAGCGGCACACACCTGTAATCCCAGCACTCGGGAGGCTGAGACTGGAGGTTTGTGGTGAGTTTGTGAGTTCAAGAGTTTGAGGCTAGCCTGGGCTCCATAGTGGGTTCAAGGCCAACCCAAATTGCATAGCGAGATCTTGTCTGAAACATAAATAAATAAATAATAAATAAATAAATTTTTAAAAACCGTCTGCAGTCTCTGTGAAAGAATTTAAAATGTTATGGTCAAATGTGGAGTGAACTGGACAACTGAACTGGGGTTTTCTAGCCAACATTATCTCGGTAGCTTTTACTGAGTAAATGTTCCTACATGGAATGCCATGAAAGATAACGCTGGATTTTATTTCTTAGAAGACAATTTCTGTGGATGAAACCCACTAACTATGAAAGGATCCAATTACAAGTTGAAAAAAGATCTGATTCTAGTGAAGGGACTCTCTTGGCACCTGGGGATGAAACGCAGGCCCCCACAGTCAAGCTGCCTGGGCAGGAAGGCTGCATTGGCGGGGCACAGTGTGCAGGCAGAAGCTGGCTCCGGCCAAGGACAGGGGCCTCCTGGTAGGGCTGGAGCAGGCTGCGCTGCTGGGGGAGGGGCAGAGTGCGTTGAAAAGCCAGAACGGCTGTGGTCAGGAGCCCCATTCACAGAGACAAGTGGGTTCAACAGGCTTGCGTTCTAGGAATTTTGGTCCCCGCCTCTTCCATCATGCCAGGCTCCATCGGCCCCCACCCCTACCCCCTTCAAATGCTGACAGGCCCCTTCTCAGTTTAGCTGACAGAGCAATCCAATCATATTTTCTGAGTACTTAAGCAACAGATCCTTTGAAGAAAACCAAGGTTGGTCTCTGAATTCCACCTCAGCCTAGGGAAATCTGAGAGCCTTAAAAATATTCCTCTTCATCAACATCCTTAGACATAATCTCTCCTGTAATCAGTATTATCTCTCTGCAGTATTATCCAGCACAAAGAGAATAAAACAATCTCTAATTGACATCCATGACCCTCAAACGACATCTATTTAATTTACTTTCGCTGTAAAAGCCGTATCTTCCATGAGTTGAAGAGTAAATTCTGGAAATCGACTGAGAAATAATTGCAAAGCATACCAACTTGAAAATGAAAAACAATTCACTGTCAAGTGGAGCGCCTTTAAAAGAAGGTCTTAAAGAATGTCTTAAAAATATAACTACTACACATATTTACAAGTCACATACTATTCTACTAATGATTACAAATAATGGTGGCTTTGGGGAGGCTGTAGGAGACAGACGATAAGCTTTCAAAGAGTTTGATTAGGGATGGGCATAATGACCAAATCTACAGCCCTCTGAAAACATTAGGTAAGAGGCTGAAATAGCAGCTACATCTCTTTGAACCTCGTTTGTTATTAACCTTGCTGCTGCTGCAGGCAGATAAGATCCAAGACCGAATACAAAAACATACATTTGGTTCAGCAAGAGGCTTATCTCAGCAGCTGGACCTACTCTATTAAAAAATTTGCCCCCAAAAGCATTTTCCTTTTCTGTCCTAACAACTCAGGGGTCTCCTTGCAGTGTGGGAAAAAAAAAGTGAAAACACAAAAGGTTAATTTTTCTTCGGTCCCATTAAAATAAGACCAATAAACCTCAATAAAACAAGAAGTTTATGAAGTTACTTCAAAAACAAATTTTATATGGTTCTCATTACATAATTTGACACATCTGGGGTTTGTAATTTATAGGAACAGAAAGTGAAAGACCATTAGTTTGGCCCAGAACAGGGGAACTTTATGATCTAAAACTCTGGTGAAACATAATTTATGAACCAAATACCAAAGAGAAGGTCTCATAATTTATGGGGATTTAATATTTCATTTACATATTTCAGATAAATGTCCAAATTTTCAGAAAAGTCAACGAATTTTTTATCTTTTGGCTTCTTGCACGAGCAGACCAGCAAATGTAGCATCTCCTCTGGTATGGGAAATGCTCCCCTCAGCACTCAGAAATGCTAATGCTGCTCCTGTCAAGGCAATACCCATATCCCCAGACTTCCCTGGCCCACTGCAGCTGGTTCCTGATGCAGGAGGCTGAAACATCAAGACTATCAATCATGCCATGCTCGCCCACAACCTAGGTCAATGGAGAGCACGGGCATGAAGTGCAAATCATAGACTGGGGCAGGAGAAGCCAGTCAGGCCTTCCTAACTTGGCTCTGCCTGTACCCTCTGCTCATATGCAGTTGGGCTGAGGCCTGTTAACAAAAGGCAAAAGTGCCTTTCACGCCCCTGTCAGAAAGTCTAGTCACTGCGTCAGCCCAACCTTTCCCTCCTGGGCAAACCAGTGAGGGAGGATCTGTAATCTAGTAATGCAGAGTTTCACTGGGGAGATCATTCACAGTGAATTTCACTAGGGAGATCATCACAGTGCGTTTTACATCACTGTGTCCTGTAGTTGTGTAAAGTAGCAGCCCTTAGACAAGAACTCTAGGTAATATTTTTAAAATAAAGCTTGGTTTTAGGATAGCTTTAGATTTATAGAAAACTTCTGAAGGTAGTACAGAGAGTTCCCATGCATGCCTGCAACCAGTTTTCCTATTACTGACATTTTACATTAGTATGGTACATTTGTTACCACAATTGCTATACTGTTAGTGAAAAGAGAAATAAATCCAGGATACCACACTGGATTGAGTCCTTATGGCTTCCTAGGTGCCTCTTGGTTATAATTTTTTAGACTTCTCTTATTTTTGATAACCTTGACTGTTTTGAAGAGCACATATACATATATATATATATGCTCCTCAAAAAATATATAAAATACATATATATATATATATGTTTGGTTTTTTTTCCTCAAATCCAGGTTTGTCTGATGTTTTTCTCGTAGGTTATGTTTTGGTTTTTGGCTTGGGGTAGAAGGAGACCACAGAGGTACAGAGCTATTTCTATCGCATTGTATCAAGAGCACACATTGCCTACATGACTTCTTCCTGCTGATGGTGACCTTGCCCACTTGGCTAAGTCAGTGTCTGTCAGGTTTGTCCCCTGCGAAGTTACTTCCTCCCCTGCTCCCCTTTCCACACTCTACCTTTGGAAGAAAGTCACCGTGTGCAGCCCACACTTGGGGTGTGAGGAATTTTGTTCCTTGAGGGCAGAGTATCTACATAACTTACTCCAATTCTTCTGTATGAGAGACTTGCCTTTTCTCCAACATGCATTTACTCAGTCATTTGTTTACATCAAGATTGACTCAAGGATATTTACTTTATATTTTAGGTTACAATCCTATAGGACTTCTATTTCCGTGCTCAAACTGTTTCATCCTGACCCTGGGAGTCCTTCACTTGGCTCCGTGTCTGTGACATACCGCATCACGGTGTGTAGTTTTGTTTTGTGTAGTATTTCCTTACTTCCTACCACTACACACACTCCAGCCTTCTCTAGTATATTTCCTGTTTTTAAAAGAGCTACTTCTCCAAAGAGCTCTGTTTTTTTCATTAGAAAGTGGTATTAGAAACCAAGGTCTGGGACTAGGTTTCTTGTTGCTTCTGGGGTATTGTTACTTATAAGCTCTCTCAGCTGTTCTCATGTGTCAAAACATACACACATATACATATTTCCATGTGTAACCATCTGTATCTATAATAAGCTAAACATGAATTCAGATTCATCTGTCCAACTCTAATCCATTACCATATGGATCACACTCATTTTTCTTATCTGTAAACTCCCAGTCCAGTGTGACAGCCCTAGATTTCCCCATCTGCCATCCATTTACTTAGCAGTTCAATTCCAGTACACATAAAGGCCTTGGAATTGCTAGCCTGTATTTCCAAGGGAAACAATTTTATCAACTACAGCCCAGTGTTCATACACAGTTTCTTTTGCTTTTAATCTAACAGATTCCACTCATTTCTAAAGTTACTTAGGTCAGCAGCTACCTCCCTCATCCTCTTCAGTGACGTTGTTTTATACAGTGATACAATTAGATCGTTTTTATCCTGGGACTCCCAGTCTCTCAAGTGATTTTTTTATTTGCATAAATTAAGATTTGTTTTTCTTTTTTGCACTGTGGTGAGTATAAATGGGTGTTGAAAAATTCAAGGGTGTTGAAAAATTCGTACCTACAATATCATGCAGAATAGTTTCACTGTCCCACAAAAGCTTCTCTGCTTCACTGATTCAGCCCTACTCTCTCCCTAAATCCAAGGCAACCACTGATTGTTTCTGTGTTGCTATAGGTTTGTCTTTCCTAGAACATCATATAACTGGCATCACAGAGTATATAGCCTTTTCAGACTGGTTTCTTTCACTTAACAATATGAAAGTAGATTCATTTATTTTTTACAAATTTACTGTTCTTTCCTCTTAGTGCTGAATAATATTCTCTTGTATAAATATACTATAGTTTCTTATTTATCCATTCACCTAAAGAATGACATCTTGGTGGCTTTCAGGCTTTGCTCATAAGTATATAGATGTGAGATGAATGTACATGTAGGTTTTTGTGTGGACATGTTTTCAATTCATTTGGGGGTAGTTAAGAGGTTAAGTGCTAGTTTATATGGTAAGATTATGTTAGCTTGAGAGAAACTGCCAAAATGGCAGTGCCATTTTATATTCCTACTAGCAATGAATGAGAGTTCCTGTCCTTGCCACGTGGTTGACACTGACAGACTTTTTGATTTCAGCCATTTTAATGGGTGAATGATAGTATCTCATTTTAGTTTGCAATTCCTTAACAACAAATGTTGAGTATCTTTTTATATATTTACATCTGCTAAGCTTATTTGGAGAAGAATTTGTTCAGATCCTTTGTCCATTTACTAACTGAATTGTTTTCTTGTTGTTGAGTTTTAAAAGTTCTTTGTATATTTTGGATATAAGTCCTTTACCAGATATGTGTTTTCAAACTATTTTCTCCTCATCTGTGGCTTGTCAGGGCTGGGGATTTAGCTCAGCAGCACAGTGCCTGCCTGGCAAGCGCAAGGTCGTGAGTTCGACTCCCGGTACCAGAAAAAAAAAAAACCCAATCTGTGGCTTGTCTTTTACTCCTTTAACAGTTCCTTTTATAGAGCAGATGCTTTTAGTTTTAATAAAGTCCAGATTATCACATTTTTCTTTCATAAATCATGCTTTTGGTGTCACACACAAAAACTGGTTGCCAACTCCCACAGCCATTTAGATTTTCTCCTATGCCGTCTTCAAGAACTTTTATAGTTTTTCATATTACATTTTAGTCTATGATCCACTTTGAGTTAACATTTATGAAAGTATATGGTCTATGTCTAGTTTTACTTTTTGCTTATAAATATCCCATTGTTCTAGAATCATTTGTAAAAGATTATCCCTTCTTCACCAAATGGTGCTATGGACTGAAGTGTACCCCTCAAAATACACCTTGATGTCCTAGTTGCCAGTATAGTGGTATTAGAGATGGGCTCTTTGGAGATAATCAGGTTAAGATGAGGTCACGGGGGTGCTCCTTGTGATAGGATTAGGTGCCCTTGTAAGAAGACACACTGAGATATCTCTTTCCCTCTCCCCTCTTCTCTCCCTCTCTTTTTTCCTGAAGCAAGGACAAGCTACATGACATACAGAATGAAGTAAGAAGGCAGCTCTGCAAGGCAGGAAGGAAGTCCTTACCAGAAACAAACCATTCAGGTACCATGACTTCAGACTTCCAACTTCCACTGACCTTTGTGCCTATTCTTTTACCAATAGTACACTGCAGTGACTACCTGTGGCTCTGTAGGAAGTCTTGAGTTAAGATTGTGCAAGTCTTCCAGCTTTGTTGTTCTTTGTTTTGCTTTGTTTTTTTGGTCTTTTTGAGACAGGGTCTTGCTATGCAGCTCAGGCTGGCCTTGAGCTCACTTTGTAGCCCAGGCTGATTCTGAATTTGCTATGATCCTCCTGCCTCAGCCTCCTGAGTGCTGGGATTACAGGCGTGTGGTTTGTTATTCTCTATTTAATGTCCTAGTTGCCAGTATAGTGGTATTAGAGCTGGGCTCTTTGGAGATAATCAGGTTAAGATGAGGTCACGGGGGTGCTCCTTGTGATAGGATTAGGTGCCCTTGTAAGAAGACATACTGAGATATCTCTTTCCCTCTCCCCTCTTCTTTCTATTAAAAGGTTAATAGAGAATAATTAACCTTTTAACAATATTGAGTCTTCTAGTCCATGAACATGGAGTCTTTCCATTTAGATTTTCTTTTATTTCTTTCATCAGTTTTAGTTTTTCACATATAGACATTGAACTTGTTTTTATTATACTTGTATCTAGATGTTTTCTCCCACCTTCCCCCCTTCTCTCCTTCCATTTCTTTTTTTGGGGGTGTGCCATTATAAATGGTATATTTAATTTCAAATTCCAGATGTTCATACTGGTATATAAGAAAGCAGCGGACTTTTGTAGATTAATATTGTACCTTGAAACTTTGCTACACTTCCTCATTAGTTCTTCAAGGTTATTTTTGGTCAGTTCTTTGAGATTTACCTATGGAGAAAATGATCTCATTTGCAAACAAAGGGCAATTTATTTTCTTCCTTCTCAATCTACGTTCATTTTATTTCCTTTGCTGCTCTAACTGCAGTAGGTAGGATTTTCAGTAAAACGTTGAGTAGCTGTGACTTGCTCCTTATCTGAAAAGGCAGGCATTTAGTTTGCTACCCTTTAGAATGTGTTAGCTGTAGGCTTTCAGTTGATATATTTTTTTAAGACTTCCAGGAAGTTCCCCTATGTTCTTCATTTATTGAGAGTTTGCTTTTTGAAATTTTAAGCATGAATGGGTGTTTGGTCAAACATTTCTTTGCATATATTGACATGATCACATGATTTTCCTTTCTTTCACCAACTGTTGTGAGGGATTATTCTGATTTTCAAATGCTGAGTCAGTTTTTCATACCTGGAATGAATGTCACATGGTCATGGCATGTAATTCTTTCACATATTATTGGGTTCATTTGTGAATATTTTGTTGAGGATTTTAATCTATGTTCATAACAATTATTGGCAGATATCCATTTCTTGTAATGCCTTTATCTTGCTTTAGTATGAGAGTAATACTGACCTCATAGAATGAGCTAGGAAGTCTCTTTGCTTCTATTTTCTGGAAGAGATGAAGTAGAACTGGTGTCACTTTTTCTTTAATCATGTAGTAAAATTTACCAGTGAAATCAACTGGACCTGGTACTATTTTTTTAATGTTATTACACTGGGATTGAGATGACATAGAGACTATGAAACTAACCTGTAGTATGGAATATGCAACTTCACATATCTTTAAATACTCATTTTTTTGCATAATATACATAAGTATAGAAAAGGAGCTCAAGGTAGATGCAGATACAGTCTAGTATCTATTTACCTTTTTTCCTTTACTAGCATATCCATTTCCTCAAATATAAAAGTATATATTATCATTTTCTTTTTTATTTCATGGAGGATAAAATTAGAAGACACTAGCTGATTTTTTTTAAGTTCCTAATGACTTCATAAAGGTACATATTCTACCTAACAGAAATCTCTAAGGTTTGAAATATTAAAGTTTTTAAATTTTAGATTTTCCATATACTCTCCAAGGACTGTGCACTTACTATTTCATAACTATATAGAGGTTATAAAACCTCTATATAAAACTTTATAAAGAAGATGCACTTTTGGCTTTCCTTTCTAAACTATGAATGCAAAGCAATAGGCAAATATTAAACATAGACTCTATATAAGAGAATATAACTTTTTACCAAAATACTTATTTATGCTGTGCTAAAAACCCTTCAATATTTCAATTATTGAGATCACACAATGTCATTTTTATATTCAGCATTTCTTTGTAGTTGAGTTTCAGGTGAGCTGCCCTGTCACAATAACTCCTGGGTGAAATTAGGCATTACATTTCACACTCCAGTTCTTCCATGTTAAAACCAAAAATCCCACCTCCGGGTTGTGGCTTCAGATTTGACTTTTCAAAGACAATCCATCACTTCTTTTCTTATTTTTCTTTCTAGATGTTCACTCATCCATTTTGCAAGCTAGAATCTTTCTTGGGGCTGGGAGTGTAGCCCAGTGGCAGAGTGTGTGCTTTGCACGTGTGAGGCCCTGGGATTCTATCCTCATCACCAAAAGAAAAAAACTTTCTTAAATATTATATTTGTTTTCCATTTTTGAGTACTTTTAATTTTTTTCTGCCCTTGCAAGATAGAATTCCACGTGGAATTGAGTCTTGGTTCTGCTTCTCAATTACATCATCTCAAGTAATTAACAAGTTTCAGTTTCCTGTAAAATATCTTCCTGCCTTCTTCTCAAGGATGTTGAGGATCAAAGTGTCCTGAATATTGTGATGCACTCTGCAGAGGTGATTACGGTGGTCACTTTGTTATGAGTGATTGATTACTCATAATGGTAATAGTAACATGATTCATAGACTGGGGGAAACCAGTGTACTATTGATGGCATCTCTAATGGACTAGATCTGACCAACACCCCTTGCACAAGTATACCACGTGACCAATCTCTGACAGCCACTTGAGGAGGGTTCTGGTAGAAAGCTTTTGTTGGCTATAAGGAGTCTGATATAGCACTTTCTAATGAGGAAACTTGTGCAAAAAACTTTTGGGTTCAATTGTGTCACCTGTGAAAATTCTTAAATATTTTGTTTTTGACTGACAGGAAGCCATATTCTTCTCTCCAAGGCCACTCCCAGCTTTTACAGTCAGTCACAGTGTTCCTTAGACATTTAGAAATTTGAGCTACACTTACTTTCCTAGTTTGTAAGAGGCAACCTGGCTAAGAAGAACATAAAATATCAAACACATCGAGAGAATGCATTCTTAAGCAGAAACACTAGATTACTCAGCTAAATAATTATTTTCCAAGCCTGTTCATTATGAATCCATGAAGACTAAATATTCAGTTGAAGGATTTCCAGCAATTAAATGTGGGACCTTTTTTGCAAGAATTTAAATCCCATGATAAAAAGTTATGATTTTCCAAGATCAGTTTAAAATTTCCCTTCAAAACATATCAAACATACGCTTAGTTTTGATTACTAGGTTGTTTTGTTTCATTCTTTATAAAAATATAGCTTGTAGTCTTAAGAATTACAGATTAAGGTCTCTATATTCAAACCTTACATGAACTTGTATTAGCTGAGTGACCTTGGTTAAGCACAGTAAATTAATTATCTTGGGTCTCTGTTTCTCTATCTGTAAAGCAGGAATTTATTCATTCAAAAAATATTTATGGGGTGCCCACTTTGTGTTATGCACTATCTGACTGCCAGAAAAAAAGTGAACAGATCAGATCTCAAAAGATCCTGTCCTGGTGGAGCTTACATTACATTCATTACCAGTAGGAACAATTTCAATACCTCTCTCTTAAGATTGTTGTGGAAATTAAATTGGCAGATACTTATGAAGCACTCAGAATAGTTTCAGGCACACAATAAAACTCATTAAAAGTTAGTCACCACCACCATCACTTTCATCTTTATCACTGGGCATTTAATTTACATTAAAAAGTTTTCTTGTCATGTTTTTTCCATTTCTTTTCTCCTTGGAATCTAGACTGAAGGTATCAAATTACAGCATTCTATGTGACATCACTGAGACTTATCTATAAAATGGCTGTATCTGCCACCACACTCCGCAGTGTTGGCATGAAAAGCAAATGAAATTGTATAAAAGTGCTTTGTAAATTAGTGTGACACAGATTAAAGATGTCCTAATATTGCACTTGGCATAAATCCTCACATTCGGAAGTCCCTCAATACATGTTAATTGAATTAAATGTTAATTTTTTGACAAATAAATTACACAGCCACTATTGAAACAACCCAATAACACTTGGGACCCAACACATTAACTTTTAAAAGTAGGAAACGAGCTATCAATTTACTCAAATAATTTCTGCTAATTTAATATTGCCGATCAGTTAATCAATGCAGATACTTGGGCTAAATCTTTCAAGCCTCCTTTTTAGCTTAAAGATGATCTTACTTCAAGTTCCATATCTTACAGCTAAGGCAAATAAGATTCAGAGCAGTGATGCAACTTCCTGAGGATCACAGAAAATGTCAACAACAGTTTCCATTTCACCCATAACCAAGACAAGCACGCACTTATCATACAGGTCTTACAGTGTAGTTTAAACCCTCTACTCAGTTTCGCAGTGTATATAGAGCCTGTCATTTTCTTGTTCTGGGTTTCATTTTCCCCATGTGATACTAAAAAAATGTGGAAGACCAAGGAAAACTAACTGAAGAAGAAAGAATTTTGTTTAATGGTGTGTCTACACATCTGTTCATTTTCTGAAATTTTCTGTATGGATCTTCAGATTTCTGTCAAGGTACCTGCTCAAAAGGAACAAGCTAGTTACAGAGCTTGGTTGAGGGTTTTTATTCCAGCTGATTCATATGGCAACTTGGAGTAAGAAAGACTTTTACAGCTCTGAGATCTCTATATGGAAATGGCATGTTCAAAATGCTTGTATCTTGCCAGTCCACACAGAGCCAGATCAAAGGGATAGACGGGAAGAGTTACCTATCTTCTTTCTTGATCATTAAACGGGCTATGTTTACTTGACTATCAACCACTCTGGGAAAACAAACACTGTATAAATATCTTATTTCTCTCTAAGGCTGTGACAGAAGCACAAGAAAACGTAGAAGGAACAGAAAAAGTCGAATACATTTGCGCATATTTTCGCACCCCTCCCACCACATCAACAGCTGTGTGGTTTTTAGTATTGTAGGTGAGAGGGGGTAGAAAAGGGCCAATTTCTTCAGGTGTCAAGCATTTCCTCTGACATCAAGAGCTGAACATCGGTGAGAGAAGTGTAATCAGGGATACTGAGGCCCAACCCTTACATTCATGGCACCAGCCCATATTCCAGTCTCATTGGTTAGAGAAGGTAACAGAGGGCTAGGATGTTATCCAGCTGAGTCACAGCTAATGTCCACTAAATTGTCTATCTAGAAACTCAAACAGTTTGTGTTACTTAGGATCCTCTGGGGTTTTCATTTGCTTTTCAGACCTCTTAGAATCAAGGCTCAAGAGAGATATCATTGCACATGCAGAGGTTGGGTTGAAGGACACTAGTTAACAAGTGAAGACTGGCCCAAGTCAGTGAGCTGACATCTGAGAAGGCAGTGGGAATGGCCTGTTCTCCAACAACTTCCTGCAGACTCAAGCAGTAACTCCACACGACGCAAACAGCCAGCAGGGTGCCTGTTTACTCCTGCTTGCCTGGACAGCAATGAAAGCAGAGGTTTATTCTGGATGATCAAGCATTTTAGTTCCCGAAGATCAGACCCTGCAGGACTACAATTTGCTGATGAAGGCTTCTCCTACTGAGTATGTACAATAAAAGATGAGACTCTGTGGCCATATGGCTAGAGATAGCAACATGGGGAGATGAAACAGGCAAAGAAGCCAACAATTGGAAGTCTAGACCTATAGGTAAGAAGGATAGGAACCTGGAGAGGCCTGGTGAAGATAGGAAGGCTTTTGAGTTCTGCTAAGGGCAGTTAAGAGAGCTGTGTCAAACAGGTCTCCTTATCTGACAGTGAGAAGACAACTTTTCCAGGGATCAAAGGGGACTAAGATGAAACCTTCTCCTGTGTCTAACAGCCAGAAGACTTTCAGTGCCAGGACCCTTCTCTTCCATAAAGCTGTAACAGTGTTTAGAGACAGCTCAACAGTCCCCCTATAGGCAGCATCATACTTCACACCCTTAAGTCCCCCTTGATTTGTTATGGGTGATCAACACCTCTATCCGGATAAAGCTGGTTACTTTGAGGCTTAATAAATATTAAGTACATTTACTTATAGCCCCATCCAAAAAGTGGAATAGTCAAGTTGGGTATGGCAAAAGACCTGAAAGCACCCATCCGTTTCTTGGCCACTTGCTTTTGGAAATCAGTCCAGGAGGCAGGACCCTCAGAGCACTTACTGTCTCAGCCTTAGGCAATGGGTCTGGACCAGCATCCCCAGGGCACTATCTGTTTTAAGCTAAGTGTAATAAGCTTCCTAGTTTAATAATATATTCACTCCTAATTACAATAAAAAGTATTTTTAGAAGAGCTTCAGGAAATCTAAGGTGGCTATGCAGATTTAGAAAGTTTTAAGAAAGGCTGTGTGGGATATATTCCCATTCTAGCTCCATGGCTTTAAGTGACTCCATAGAATAAAATGCTAGAATGAGCACCACCATGTGGTGAGATCCAGGAGGGTGTGGCCTCTTCACCTCCCATTTTCCTTTCTTCATGGGCCAATAAGTGCACCGTATAAAGTAGTTTCTCAACTGATTCAAGCTAAATCAATGAAAGGAACCTGCTAACTCCTCAAAGCTGTGATTCTAAGATATCCAAGAAACACTGAAACACCAAAAAAAAAGGATATCTTCTTATAAAAGCACCTATAGGTGCTTTTAAATATAGTCAAATCTATTTTATTTTTGTATGGGTCATTGGTGGCCAATTTTTATTTCCAGTGGACTGTCCACCTTGCCTAGAATGATGTAAGAGCATCACATCCTTTAATGGTACAATTGAATTGCACTCAGGAAATGCAGTTATTTTAATATTATTGTAAACCAAACATAATTAAGAATGTAAATCTGCCCAGGAAAGTATCATATGACATAGTCCAGAAACAAATATATATGACTTTAGTTGACGATTTATCTATTCCACCTTTAAATGTTTAATAAATGAATGTTAATTCAAAAGTTTAGTATTTAAGGTACCTAGGAAATCAAAGAGTTTTCACTTTTAACTCTGATACCTTAATATTTTGAAAGCATAGTGAATACCAAAAGCAAATTAAGGGCATGAAGTGATTAAGACTTGAGCAGATTCCCACAAATCAAAATGAACAAAACAAAACAATACTCTAGACTTTATAATTTTCTATATCAGTTTTGGTTTAAATTTTTTAGTTCTAAGAGGATTAAATTTAACAGCCAGGGATATAGTTCACAGTGCCTGCCTGGAAAGCACAAGGTCCTGAGTTCGATTCCTAGTAACAACAACAAAAAATAACAACAACAACAACAAAAACAAGCCAAGGGCTGGGGATAGCTCAGTGGTCCAAGAGCCTACTTGGCAAGTGCAAGGTCCTGAGTTCATTTCCTGGTACCAACCCCCCCCCCCAGCACCGCCAAACCAAAAAAAGCCCAGGAGAATTAACTACAAATCATGTAGTGTTACACTACTGATCCATGTAAAAAAAAAAACAACTGGCTTGTCCATGTAAAAAAGACTGGTTTGGGACCAGGCTCACTCCCTCTCTGTAGATATAGAAACAGCTATATAAGGTACAATAAAAATTGTGCTGAATGTTGACATTTAAAAAATTACAGTAAAAGATACATTGCCATTAACTCTTTTCAAAATACTCCTCCTCACTTTAAACACATGTATCCCATCATTCTTACTACTTTTAGCAGCAGTTCCTGAAGTCCTCTTTCATGAGTGTCTCTGGTTGTGCTGTTGTGGCTGCCTCTCAGTGTCCTGAATCCACACAAAACGTTGACTTTTCATGACCATTTTGACTTTAGGGAAGAGTCAGAAGTCACATGGTGCCAGATCCAGTGGAAAAGGTAGATAAGGACACTCTGTAATGCTCTTACAAGCCTGCCTTTCTGTTGGATAGCATTTGCCAACAGCATTCACTGTATCTTTGATCACACCTTACAGAGATACTCATGAGAAAAAGACTTCCAGCACTGCTTCAGAAAGTGACAAGAACATTGGGGTAAGTATGGTCAAAGTGATGGAGAGTATTTTGAAAGGCATTAATGGCAATGTGCCTTTTACCATAATACATTTCTAACATTTAAATATTCACTGTATATTTTGAGTAGTCTGTGTAGATACAGAAACAGATAAACACACAAGGTATTCAATTTTGTTTTTGTTTTTAAGGCCCTCTATGTGCTATTCAGTGGTTTCTCAAGGAAAATTGAGATGCTAAGGAGAGTTGTTAGGAGGTAAAGCATCGAGGAACAGATGAGGGCCAAAAGAAGGGCCAAAGACCCCAGGAAGGGAGCCACCGGGGAATAAGTATGAGTTTGAACTTGGCTGAAGGGAGGGGGTGGGGCTTTCTTCTTCACATCTGCATGTGAAATCTAACATCTCTCAAAGATTTTGGTAAGTGAAAATATTTGGTTGACATTTGTAGAGATTTCTACTTCTACTGCTAAACAATAATGATACCTTGCAATAGTTTACACCAAGCACACAGTCTTAGAACACCCTTAGGATTTTCTGGAGAAGGCTACTTAATAAATACTACTGTAAGGAATTTGATACACATTTATTGTCAAGCCAATAATGAGGCAAATAATAAGATGTATCAAACTCTACTAAATTCTTTTTTTTTTAATTTAAAGAGTAAAAAAAGGATTTTTTTTTACTCTAGTGGTCACCTTTGCATTCAGGGCATGGCCCGGGGGCTTCTTAGGGCAGTTCTTCTTGAGGTGGCCCAGCTTTTAACAGCGGTAGCAGATGAATGTTGTCGTTGAGTTCTTCTTGGGGCCCTGCGAATCAGACTTAGGGTCTGTTTCTCTTAGTGCTGCAGTAAAAGCAGCTGCTTTTTCTCAGTCTCTTTGTTTTCTCTCCTTGGCCTCCTCCTCGTCATGGCTATAGAATATTGAAGAGGCAATTCTTACTAACATCTCAATACTAAATTCTTAAGCTGGAAAAAATTAAGCAAATTTCTTGAAATCTCAAGTTTTTGTATTTTGTACTACTCTTTTATAAGATCATTAAAGTCACTGTGCTCTCTCATAAAAATAACAATGCCAACAACATGCTAACAACCATGCAATGCAATCTAGATGTGTTATTTGTAGCTCAAGCCATACTAAAAATACACAGAAATACTAGGGCAACCTTACACCTAAGAGAACAATAAAACATTTTGTGATTTTTGAATTAGCTAATTCAAAATTCCTGTGTAATATGTGAAATATGTTTGACATTTGAAGTTTTTAGAAAAAAATACATAAACTTCAGGTATTTATTTCAGATGTAGGATTAGAAATAATTCAACTTTTTTGTATATTTATTAATTAAAAATCAAAACAAATTTAAAGGGCAATTTAGTCTGTGAAATGTAGTCAAAGTGACTGATTCTTCCTCCCACTGTGATTTTCTGTTTTATGCTTACACTGTTTATCCCACTCTTTAATAGGATATCATGAAAAAGACCTGTTTCTTTTGTCCTTTATTGTTTATTACTCTTAATTATTTCATTTAAAATCTTGATTCACCTAGAATTTATTTTGATGGCATATTATATGCTAGTTAAAGATGACTGTCCATCCCCATTGACTTATCACTATTAAATTCTTATGAACATTTGAACCATTCCCAGACTATTGTTTCTTTAATTTTCATGGTTATATATCGCACTAGTACCACTTTAATTATTACAATAATTACTGCATAACATTATGTTTTGCTATTCTGTAACAGAAGAAATTCCTTGACCAAACTCTATCTCCCTTTCTATAAAATGTTCTTGATTATTTTCCTCTACCTATTTTTGAATCTAGGCACTTTTAATTCAATTTTTAAGCCATAAAATTCTTTGGAGACTTAACTGAAACAATATTAAATATATACTAATGATAAATTTATAACATCAAATAACATCAATAAAATATAAAGTAATACAGGAAATGTGAAATCCTCATAACATATATATAGACAGACAGACATCAGTATATAGATATATAATTGCCATCTAAAATGTATCCTTTTATATTGTTCTCTGTCTCTAAGTAGTTTTTACAGTCTTCCCTGTGTGGCTCCTTAACCTTTTAAATGAAATTTCTTCCAGTGCATTTTTAATGGCATAGGACTTTAAAGACATATTTACTAATATATTATTGACATGATACATAATAACAATTGATTTGCCCATTAGTTTTAATATTTTTCTACTTGATGGCTTTAGGTTTCTAATTAGATGACTTAGCAAGACATATAATCATGACTTTGGTCTCTTCTAAGAGTTATTTATTCATTCATTTGATAAATATTTACTGAGCATCTGCTATATTCTGGGCATGGTCCTCAACAATATGGAAGTATGTCGAACACATACACATTTCCCCACTTAAGGCAACTTATTAGCAGAGTATTAAAAACAAGGTAAATACAATCAATACATATAGTGTTTGAGAAGATGATTAAGTCCTGTGGAAAAACAGAGCAGACAACAGGAGAGAAGGAATGCAGAAGGTGGAGGGCTTTGCAATATGAAATAAAATGGTTGGTGTAGAACTCCAAGCAAAGGCTACAAGGAAGTGAGGGAATGAGCAGTACATACGTGTGAGAGAGAAGGAATGCCAAAGGCAGATGGAACGAGGAGCAGTGCAAAGTGCTAGGGAAGCACTGTTTCTGGACAGTGGCCACGGGGCTGGGGTGAGTACAGGACAGAAAAGCAAATGAAGTAAAGGGGCATATGATTGTGCAGGCCACTTATTTCTATTTTATTTTATTGCACTGGCCTTAAATTCAAAAATAACGTTAAATAAGAGTGAAAACAGATCTCCTTACCTTGGGACCTTTTCTACAAAAAATGTTTTAACATTGATCCTTGGTTTAAATAGTTAAACTTAAAAGTCATATGTCAACTCATCACGTTAAGAGAATAAAGAGGCCCATATGATCATCCCAATGACCACTGAAAAGCCATGTGAAACACTGCCCATTTATGAAACTCATGAAAATTCTAAGTGAACTAGGAATAGAAAGCAATTTTCTCAGCATTATAAGGGGCATCTACAAAAACTATAGAGTTAACATCATATTTAATTGTGAAAAGTGAGTGCTTTCCCTTGTAAGATTTGAAACAGACTAGGATCGTCACTCACAACTTTGAGCACTGAATTAAGATTCTAGTTAGAGCAATTGGTTGAAAAAAGAAAAAAAAAGTGTATCATTACACCACTTATGGAAGATAAAATAAATCTTTTTATTCAGATGACATGATCAGGTGCACAGAAAATATTACACAGTCCATAAGAATCCACAAAAACTAAGTTTGGTGTTGTGGTGCATGCCTAAAATCCCAGCACTCAGGAGGCTGAGGCAGGAGGACTGCATGAGTTCAAGGCCAGCCTAGGCTACACAGTGACTTCAAGACCATACTGAACCCTTTACTACCTATCAAGACCCTGTCTCAAAAACAAAAACAACCAGAACAAAAAACCTACTAAAACTACACGTCAGTTTAGCAAGTTTGCAGACAGAAAGTCACTATTCAAAATTTAGCCAATTATATTTCTACATATTATAACAACAATGAACAACTAGCAGGTGAATTTTAAAAAATAAAACCATTTGTAATAGCACTAAAAACATTAACTACTTCAGGAAACTACAAAACTGCAAAACATTGTAAAGAAGTACTAAGACCAAGTAACTATTGGATCTTCTCTGTACGACTCAAGTATTAAGCTGTCATTCTCCTCAAATTGATTTATAGATCCAGTACAATGGGTAGACTCAGTGGATAAAAGATGAATTAAAAAAAAAGATGAATTAAAAAATTGTGAAATTTTTATTTGTAGTCAGGAATATTCTGCATACTATGGAACATTGCTCAGAAATAAAATGAATGACATATTGATACTGGCACCAACATAAAGGAATTTCAACACACTACTCTGAGCAAAAGAAGCCAGATACAAAATCCTTTACCTGGCAGTTATGAGCAGTGCCCCACCATTTTCCCATCAGAGCCGTGTTGGAAGAAGCCAGCTAAAACAGATGGCTTAAATGAGATCCAGAATCGCATAACAGGATTTCTAAAACATTCAGGTTTCAATTAAAAATCAACCATCATCCCAAGAAGAAGGAAAACCACAATTCGAATTCTAAAAAGACAATCAACAGATGCCAATACTGAGATGACAGAGATGTTAGAATTGTATGCCAAAGATTTGAAAGCTGCCAGTAAACAATTACAAACATGCTTGAAACAAAAAAAGCAAACAGAATAGAAAGCTGAAGGAAAAAAAATGGGAGCTACGAAGATGACATGAGCCCATCAACCTATAACAAGAGGAATTTTGTTTTGTTTTTTGTTTTTTGTTTTTCCCAGTACCAGGAATTGAATTCACGACCT
>NW_004955423.1:8542156-8569313 GCF_000276665.1 Chinchilla lanigera | reverse complement strand
ATCATTTTTATTGTTTTTTTTTCTTCAAAATAAAAGCAAAGAATCAGAGATAGAGACAGATAAGAGGGCAAAACTTAAAAAGCACTGGAAGAAATAATGGCTAAAAACTCTCCAAATTTGTCAAAAGACATAAACCTATGCATTCGAAAACCTGAGTGAAATCCAAATGAAGCAGTCTCACAATCAACACCAAAACACATCATTGTCAAATTCTGGAAAGTGAAAGACAAAGAAAAAAAAAGGCTTGGAAGCACCAAGAGAGAGATGACAACTTAACCTACAGAGGAGAAACAATTTGATAGCAGCAGATTTCTCATCAGAAACTATGGGGGCCAGAAGGAAAGACACACAAATGAAAGCAAAACAGGATCCTATGTTCATGAAAATACCTTTGAAGAATGAAGAGAAAATCAAGACATTCAGATGAAGGCAAATAAGAGATTTTTTTTTTTTTTTGTCTGTAGGCCTAGCCAAAATACAACCAAAACCAAACCAAAACCAAAACCAAAACCAAAACCAAATGCTAAAGAAGTTCTTCAAAAAGAAAGAGGGGCTGGGAATGTGGTTCAATGGTAGAGCACTCACCTAAAAAGAAATAAACTAGTAGAATGATAATATAAGGAATAAAATAATGCAAGGAAATTGTTTCCTGGAACATTAGAAAAGAAGAAAGAACAACTCACAATAAAATATGGATAAATTCACTTTTTAAAATCACTGGCTACCAAACTCAATGCCTTTGCACTGAGCATTTCTTCCTTTTTTTTTTTTTTTTTTTTAAACTTTGAGACAGGGTCTTGTTTAGTCACTAAATTACCCAAGATGGGCTCAAATTTGCAATCCTCCTACCTTGCATTCCCAGTATGCTGGATTACACCCTCATGTCTGGTTCAGGGTACTTCTATTATCCTCTTGAGCTTTCCAACTCATCTTTGGCATTTGAAACAAAAACTGTACTGCTGTCTAATGAGATTCCAAATGTTTGTAGAGGAAATATTATAAATGAAGTAAGGTAAAAGGAAGGTAAAGCTTCTATACTTCAAATTGATAAAATGTTAAAGCCAGTAGGTTGTGATGTTATATGTATTTATTTAACTGTTGAGCACTTCATCACTTCACCGCCACCAAGCTTATAATTTTTAATGGCATTTCTGCTTAGCATTATTCCTTTTAGAATTACTCTTTCTGTTTCTCATAGTTTATCAACTCACCAAATTGCGCAAGTTCCCACTGGCTTGCTCACAAAATAGTTCAAATGAACACAGGGCAATGGGAGGCACCTTGAGTTCTTTCCATTCGGTCTGCACTCACAGTCTGGGCCTGAGCATTAATTCCAATGTTTCCCATGAGTTCAACTCAATTATAAAAAGTAATCTGTTATGTATCAATACAGTGTCACGAGCTCGAGGAGGTTTCTTTGAGTCACATGCAAATAGAAATACTAGAAACACTCAGACTTTTATTGGGATTTTTATTATTACATGGTACCTCACAATACATGTGGACAGGGATTTATCTCAAGGCAATATCACTTGAAAGAAAAACCATTCTCTAGAAACTGGGGGCTTTCTATATTGTGGGGGAGGGTAAAAGAGAGAGGACAATGGCTATAGGACAGTATTAGGCTAAAAACAAGGTGCCGAGAATACAAAAACCAAGCTTAAACAGGATTTCACCATAGATGGTGTTCTGTCATGGACAAGTTGCTTAATCTCTTGAAGCCTCAGTTTTGCCCCTTGTAAATGATATGATGCATCAACTGCTTGACACACTAAACTCTCCTTACATGTTCACTAGTGACGGACACAGTCACAGAGGCAGATGTGTCTTTATAACCTGGCAGCTTTATAACCTGGCACTGTGGTAATTCGTCAGGATTCCGGGAGCAGGCACAGCTGCTTAAGAAAACAAGACTAAATAGTACAGGGTGCCCTGCTGAAGCGATTCAGAATTAGGAGTTAGGGGTCACATCTATGCTCCCCAAATCAAGTGGCTTATTTTAAAATCAGAAAATGTATTCATTTGGCTGATTTCTACATAGAACACTATGTGATTTATAACACAATTTAAAATAAGATATAGAAGGCCTTCCCAACATGAGTCCTGCAGATTATTTCAACCTCAAGAACACAATGGAGGGGCTGGGGATTTAGCTCAGCGGCCAAAAGCGCCTGCCTGGCAAGCGCAAGGTCGTGAGTTCGGTTCCCGGTACCAGAGAAAAACCAAAAAAAAAAAAAAAAAAAAAAAAAAAAAAAAAAAAAAAAAAGAACACAATGGAAATACCATGTTTGGGTATGTTCTGTTCTATAAGACAGAACATTCCAAATAAAACTACAAAAATGTCCTTTATTAGTCCATAAAATACTATTTCTTATTATTTTTCAAACCTCTTACAATCTGTATTTAAATTTTATCTTCTAAAAAGGTATTTTCACAAAGAAAAATATGCAAAAAGGCTTATGAAAATACTTAGGTTCTATACTTTATTTTCCACTACACTGGGATCATCAGGCGAGTCCAAGAAAGAAAATCCTGCTTTGTTCCAGCTAGCTGCCACTGTATTATTCTTCCTAAGAAGATGAATCCACTTCTTTTCTTTGCCCTTGCCTTGTATTTTCCATACCACAACTGATTTCTTTTATTAATGCCACTCATGTTGACTTAGCATTTCACAGAACTTGACAGTGAGGTGGACTAAAGCAGATCATGAACCTCTCAGCCAAGACATGGCAACAGTGTGGCCTACTAATGACACAAACACTGGGAAAGCAGTGCATTGTGGGTGATGTGAAGGAAGTGCCATGAAGTGCTGGCACATTCACTGTAAGCCTTGGTCAGAACTGGCTCAAGTGCTGCTGCCTGGAGGGGCTCTGCTGGCTACACTGCTAATAGTACCCAATATCTCTCTGAGATTTATTGTCCTAGGTTAATTGGCTGCATGAATATTAATAGTAGGGGTTAGGAGGGGTGTGCAATGAGAGAGCTGAAAAAATTTTAACCTCAGAGAGCAGAGAATCTCTATGGCACTAGGAAGAAGGAAGGCCTTAAGAAGTGGCAAGGGTCACAGCTGTGGAGTAGTGGATGCTGCTGACAGCTCTCACTTCTTGCACATATCTTCTTGGGTCCAGTCCGATCATGAAAAGTTGAGGTGGAATCAGCTGGGCATGGTGATGCTGCCTATAGTCCCAATTAAGAGACTGAGACAGCAAGATCCCTTGAGCCCATGAGTTCAAAACCAGCCTGGATAACACAGGCTCAAAAAACCCAAATAAACAAATAAAAAACAAAAGCAGTGTTGACAAAGATGTCAGGAAAGCAGCAATTCAACCAAGGGTTCATAGGTACTGTGGTGGTTTTGATACAAGCTCACAAGTTCTTTGACAGTCTTCCCACAAACGCTGAAAGACTAATTCCCTTTCCTTTGACTATGGGCCAGCCTTCATGGCTTGTTTTGAACAACAACAAAAAAAATGGATGGAAATGATGTTGCATGATTTTGAAGGCTGGTGAGAAAAGGCCATGCAGTTTCTTCCTTCTGCATGCTAGGCACGGTGAGGCCACATGCAGGGAGCCTGGCAGCTCTGGAGAGACCACACGGTGTCCCGAGAGCTGGAGGGAGAGGCCCGGGAAGACTCAGCTGAGCCAGCCTCCGGCTGCTTGAGTTTTCCCAGGATCAACTGCCAGGCATGTAAATAATTACTCTATTTCTTTTTGAGCCACCCCAGCTGACACCAAGCAAAGACATGCCACCCTCATTAAATCCTGCCGAAATCACAAATTCAGGAGCAAATTATGTATTGTCACTGCTTTAAGTCACTGAATTTTGGATAATTTGTTATGCAGGATAAAATAACCCAAACAGGGACCAAATGGTGATGAAGAAAGGTCTTTTTGCAAAGGACTATAGAGGTTTTTTCTTTGTTAAATTTTCACTTTCTAAGTCATACATCTCTATAATTTTTCTTAAAATAAGCATGCGCTACTGTGGAAGTCACACACATAAAGATGATTAGGAGGTTTTTGTAAGGAGTAACTGTAAGAGATAACTCCTTACTATCCATTCTGAACCTTAATAGACTATAGAAATGACAAAAAGCAATCTCAACCTTTCTTTGAATACCCGTAAAACCACCGACATTGATGATCAAATGAACAGATGTTCAAGGTTGACTGTACCACTGCAGGTCTGAGGGTGCTCAGATTTTTAGGTATGATGTGTTGAGACCTGGAGAACTTTGGTGAGCAGGAAGCCAAAATATAACTTCATGTGAGAAACTAGCAGTGAAACTGAATAAAAAGTTTTACAATAGCATGATAACTAAGGGGATAGATTTTGGACTCAACACGGACCAAACCTGAATCTAAATTACTCTAGACCTCACTGAGTTTGTGATCTTAGCTAACTTACCTCTCCGTAGATAATTTTTCACATTAGAAAAACTGTAATCATAATATCAAATAAACATAGCTGTAGAGGTTAAGTGAGCTGACAGTAAGTGCTTAATTTATGATGACAATTACTATCAATCATTCTCATTTCTGCTGTTTTCCCGTCTTTCTGTTGTTACATAATTAGCAGTGGTGGAACGCTAATGTTCTAGCTCATATTGGTTAGAAAAGCATCCCCTGCATCTCATCTATGAATGAACTGAGAATTTCCAACAGTACTGTACAGTTTCAGAATTGTGCTTGAGCTGAGAAACTACAGAGAAGCTGAGGATCACCCTCGGAAGCCAACTAAATATCCTAAATTCAACTGATACTTGAGTAAGAAACTTCCGTTTTCCAAGTGTCTGTGCAGTTCTGATCTTCAAGTCCCCGGGCCAAAGGGCTACAAAGCTGTGGGGAAGGTTTTCATAGCAATCCCTGGGTGTTATAGAAATTTCTATATACTATATCTATCACAGGTATTTAGCCTCAAATACATCACACATTGTACTCATCTCTAGTTTCTAATATTGGAAACTATGTTCTTTTTAACACAAATTTTAATTGTCTAGTTGCTACACATTATAAAGTGCTTGCCATGTAAGATTTCAATATACAAGTTTAACTAACACTCACTGAATGCTTATTAGGACCCAAGCAAAGTCTGCTGAAAACCAGTAAACCAGTTTGAATCTAGCAGAATAACGTAGTATCAGGTAAATCATAGACAATTCCCTAACAATGAACTAAGTTGAATGATTTTCACATTTTAAGAGATATTAATAATTTTAAAAGATTGCTAGGAAAGCACAAATATAATTCATAATTCTAGTAGGACAACAGTATTTTAAATACATATGTTTTAAAAAAAATTCAGATAGCAGCCTTTGAGATGATGACTCAGAGGAGTTATATTTTTTTGAAAGATACTCAGAGATCTGACTGAACACCTAGAAAATAAAAACAAAACAAAGGCTGTCATGGGCTTGAAAAAATTTAGTTCCATATAAATTTTGCCTAGCTTATTAAGATTCTATCTTTTCATTATTTTACATAGTTGTAAGTATTGAGCATGTGATTATGAGCATTAAATAGCTTAGAAAGAAACACAAAACATTGTTGTGTAATTGGGGTTGTTTTATTTTTATTATTCTTGCTCCTAATCAAAAGTATGCTTTTTATTTAGGACAAAGTTTGGGTTTGGGTTTCTTTTTTGGTTGTTTTTGTTGTTATTTTGTTTCTTGCTACTTAGCCATATCTTCAATCTTCTTCTGAGTTCTAAATAACTCCATCCTCTTGCTGTAAAGCTCTCTCCTCGCCAACTTTCCAATATTCCTCTGAAACTGAAGTACCGTGCTCAAATTGCTTTGTGAGCTTACAGGGGTCTGACCACAGGTGAGGAGCCGGGAAGGACTGCTATACAGTTCTGTGAATTGTCTCCTGAAACCTGGATACTTATTTCTCATCTCTATCCCTAAGCCCCACACAGTTCAATAATTCCTCTCTTTGAATGGGCTGGGAAATGTTATGAAAAACTATTCAAGTTTCAACTGTTCATAGGTCAGAAACACCCAGGGGTTTTGGTTTTTAATGTAACTTCCTTAGATAAAAGCCAGTTTCCCTTTTCCAATCCGGGAAGTGGATGTCTGTAATACACCATAAATTACACAGTTTCTGATTTTACTGTCTAGACACCATCAACCCCCTTAACACTACCTTCTCTGTCAAAAGTCTGGGCAGGGCCCAAAAACAACTGATGTCCAACTAAGCTCGGAAATATATTCCTTCCAACTAAAGCTGGCAGGACTCTGGTGAGCGTATTTGAAGCCAACAAAAATCAGGGTCGGAAAATTAAGAATGGTAGAAAGAAAAGGAAGAAAGAGAGAAGGGCCTTTCACAAATTAACAAAGGCTCAATGGCATCAAGTACTTGAAAGGTTTCCCCTCCACCCCAACTTCTAAATAAAGTAGCATCAACCCTGCAGATAAACGCAGACATTTTTAGAGCCCCATCATCCTCTGGAGAGGTTCCACTGTCGGACGGACACAGATAATAAGAGAGCTAAAGCATCTGCTCAAGAGGACAGCAACACTTACCCAGATTTTTATATTGCTTTTCTGAGCTCAAAGTCATCTTCACAGCACACAAGTAATGATTAGAGCATTGAGAAAGGAGGTAAGAAAGCAGTGGCTTGCTCAGGGCCAGAAGGTTACAGAAATGGCATGAGGTTGAAGATTCACTACCCTTTTTCAGACCACCCGATTGTTTTCCTCTAAAGAAATACTGCATTACCTTACTAATAATGGCAGCTAAAGAAATACTGCATTACCTTACTAATAATGGCAGCTAAAGAAATACTGCATTACCTTACTAATAACGGCAGCAGTGAAAACAGTAATGGCAGCCGTCACACACTGAGGCACTACCCTTAGCACTATACCAGATGTTCCATATTTATTATTCTGCCAATAGCATAGGTTTCAACTCCACGACGTGCTTGCTACCGAGCAGGATTCAGCAGAAGAAAGGTCTATCTTGGATCACATCTATGGAAGATTACTTTCTGAAATTCCAAAAGATGGTTTTGATGATGTTTTGCTTTAAAATTTCACTCTTCATATTATATGAAAGACTTTTCACATTTTTTTTTCACTTCATCTTCATGAAAAGTCTTGAGCAGCAGGAATCCTTATCCTGTTTTATATATGAAAAACCAAGGCTGGGGAGACAAGGCCAAAGCTACACTCTTATAAAGAACAAAGTGAGGCTTAAACACAGGCGTCCTGACTCCAAGTCTTGTGCTCTTCCCACTACTCCAAAGCTGCCACTTAAAAATGGCCTCAGAGAATGGGCCCTGTGGATATCCTTAACGCTAAACTGCACTGACTGTAGTAGACTCACTTCAGCTCCCACCCACTGGAGACCTACTGTGAGCCACTTACGGTGCTCACTGCCGGAGGCTCAGAAGTGAAAATGCCGCAAGTGCTGCAGAAAGGAGTTAACAGATGGGGGGAACCATCATACAAATAAGTGACTACCATACAGAGCAGCGTAAACAAAGCAGATGGGCCATGACTTGAGCAGTCTATGGGGACATCGGAGCTAGGTTTAGAGAGATGAATTCAGTAGTTTAGCCAGTGGATTATTTTTTAAATTGTCAAGAAAAACAGAGTAAAGGATTAATGATTTGTCCAATGTTAGCACTGGACCCAACACTAAATATTTAGGAACTTTGATATTTGCAGATCTGCTGGCCAGAACATATGGTATCAAATTAGGAGAGATGGTTGATGTTAAAAGCAAGACAAAAGAATGAAGAGGACCTTCTGCCCTTCCTAAAGGCTGTATGCTCAATAAAAGATCATGTTACATTTTAAAGCCAAATGAATTTATCCCAACAGCTAAATGCCATCTGCAACTCTGACCGTCTGTTAGAATGGAAAATACAAAATGTTACAACCCAGTATGGCTATTTGGAACACCAGACACTTGTTTTCCGGTGTACCTCTCACCAAGGCTGGTTAGAAGTTAAAACACTCTCGCTGAGCTGTCCTGCCCCAGCCATTGCTCGTGGGCTTGTCTACTGGCATGCTTTCAGGAAAAGACGACGACAAAAGCTAGCCAGGCCCAGCTGATCATCTCCACTGCAGGCCCACCTTTTGCACTATTCTTTGGCAATATCATGTCAATGAAATCCAGGTGGAGTTCCTACCTTCTAAGGCCTGAAATCCAAAATCCTTTCCTTCTAGTTCCTTGCCCCCTGCCTTGTTTCAACTCTGACTTTCTCTATCCCCAACTCCCTCACTCCTCCCCAGCTCAGCTTCCAATCTTATAGCTTATGGCTTAGCTATGAAGATAGATCAAATTTCTGGAAGGAAAGTGGGGATTCATTTCTAACCAGTTTTTTCTTTTTCTTCTTCTGTCTGCTCACACACTCTCTTTTTGGTATTCACTCTCCCTATGCAAGAGCTTTTTTATACTACATCTTAGTTTTCTCTTGGGGCCAGGAGAGAACTGTGGAATACAACAGGGGCCACTTTTCAAGGGGAGAGGAGCAAGGTCATCACTGAATTTCAAGATAAAAGGACTAGATTGTGATCTCTGTACCTAGGGCACATTTTCTTCTCAAAAGTTCCATGTTTGGATTCACTTACTAGCACGAGAAGGCCAGCTACACAGTAGGCACTACCTACTGCCTATTTAAATGCAAAAATATGCCCAGCTACAGATTCCGCTACTCTAAGCAAACCTACTCTGATCGGACCCTGAAACTAAGCTAACTGAATCCGGGTTTGTCCCGACCTAAAACAGTGTATTCGCAGGCTGACCAGCTAACTGACTTCAAAATTTGGGTCAAAAAAATTATTATAGGCACATGAGACCCTGAGTAGGCCAAAGGAAGCTTACATTATGAATAAATGCGGAAACAAATGAAGGAAACCCATGGACAGAAGAGATGGCATGAGAGAAACTCCATGGTCTTATTGGTGTTGCAGTTTCAATTTAAGCCTCACTTCGTGCTCTTCCTCCTTTTCTCGGCAGTAGGCACACATAGCTTTTTGTTATTTGCAATCTAAAAAAAAGCTGACTAGAATATAAAATCACTGACCTAGCAATATGACTGCTAGTCTTAGCTTGGAAGCAGATCTTATTTCAAGACTTGTCAAAGATTCAAATTCAGTTACCAGGAACTGAATTACCAGGAATTGCAGCTTTAGTCATTCTGAGTTATGCAAAATGTTAACAAAAGTTCTACTGGCCTTTGTGCTCTGAATTTTGTCAGCAACAGCAGAACCCTTGGTGGAAGCATGGGAATGATTTCTCCTCTGCGAAACTACCTTCTTCCTTCATACTCAATCAACAAGAAGAGTCAGCTGCGTTCGTGTATTCATCACTCATTTTAATTAACCTGAGGAAGATGTGGAAGCATTCTATAGTGCCATATGTTCAGCAGTAAACATCCACCAATTCTGATCAGAAACCAGAATCCTCATTATCCTTTCTGTTGGAATATCAAGGTCTATTACTCTCAACTTGTTATCCTAGATCACCAATCAGAACTTGTATTTTTAGCTTCCTAACATGTTCTTTAATTCTCTCAATTATCTCTGTTCTAAAAGAGAATGGCAGGAATTATTATAAAAAGTGAACAGTTCTGAGAATCTGCTTTCTTTCAGAGTTCTGCAAAGTACTATGAAGTATTCATTTCCTCCTTGTACCACCCGTCTTTGTTTATAAGTGAATATCCCTCTATTGCTGTCTATTGGTCCAGAGAGTCAGAAGACAAATTCCACACGAGTGACTGGAGTCTCATCTGAAGAAATGTGCTCGGCACCCACAGTGGCTCCCCATTCTACTACAACTCAGGACTCGCCAATGATTCAACTGACCTTTCTGCTCAAGGATCTGCATCACTTCCTTTGTTCAGTTCTGCACTGTATGGAATGACAATAATGTGAACAATTTTTCTTTTACAGAAAATAACATAAAACACAGGAAAAAACAGCCTGGACAACAGAGATTACTGTACTTTAACCTGTTTGATTAAACCCAGTAAAATTACTTTTCTACCCAGCAAATTTCATTTTACTAAACTATATGAAAGTCAGGTTAGTGAGAGTTCCAAGAACAAGTTTCTTTACTAAAGTGACCCAGAAAAGCACCTTTTAATTGATAGCTACCACAGTCAGTGAAGAGAAAGAAGGAAAATTAAGGTCATGCTTTAGTCAGATCACCTTACCTCAAACTTTCTAGTAGACTGAACCAAATACATACTTTAAAAAAAATGAGAGTACACGCTAGATCTGAGTCCAATCAGTAGAAAGGTCCACCCGCACAAGGCCAGTGACCCAGGACAGCTATGACTGTGGACAAGAAGAGTCACAATGGCAGCTGGCAAGTAGAAGCTCCAGTCGACGGGCCCAGGGCGGCATGCACAGCCCAGGACAAGGCAGGTTGGTGTTTGGCCCACTACCTTCACCAGGCAGATGTTTGAGATGCTGACAGGTTGTGGCACCTGAGGTCCTGGCAGGAGGTTTCTAGGATTCTCTCCTACAAGGACTAGGAGTCAGTCTTGAGGTCTTGTGTGGAGAATATGGGCAGGAAATCAGCAAAGGAGGTCAAGTGTAAACCCAATTAGTGGAACTGGGGCACAATTTGAGCATATGAAATGAGTAAGGGTCATGCTGCGCCAAGGCCAACAGCAGAAATGATGAGGCTGACCAACTAACCTATGGGCCAAAGAGGCCCTTATTTCCTTTGCTAATAGCCAGACTCTTTCCTGAGCTTGGAATAGGGCCAAGACAGCTGGTGAAGAATGACGGATTTATAGTGCTAATGCAAAAAAAATAGCGTACATTATAAACGATAATGTTACTATTTATTGTGGATTTAAAAAAATTAACTGTGAGGAGGTGGTTCACGCTAGAAGGGGGTCTATGAACCTGAAAACTGGATCCAAGCACAAGGAAGAGCTATATTTTGTTGGTGGAAGTCCATCAGGTAGGGCTGAATCTCTGGAAAGCATGGTATTAGAATCAAGTGGGAGGTGAAGCTAAGAGGTGGAGAAGAAATGTGGTGCTGGAGACAGACTGCAGAGCTCAAAAGGTAAAGCTGGCTAGGGGCAGTACCCACGGGACTGAAATTCCAGCAGAGAGATGGAATATTCATTAGAACAAAATCAGTTACACAAACAGAAGCAACACCATGAGTAACCCATAATTCTCCTGAGTACAGGTAACGCTGGTCCTAAGCCTATCACAGAACTGAAGAGAAAAGGGCCAGGAGCCAAAGGCTTACCCAAGCCATCACACAACTGAGGTGTCTCAGGGGTGGGACTAGAAGCCAAGCATCTCATCTTGCTGTCACTCCTCTCACATACAGGGGTAACAAGCACATTTCTGTGTGCTTTCCTACTTCCTCAACCAAAACTAAGGTGCACAAAAATTAGTAAGTTATAGCTTGCTTGTATTGTGATTTGTGTTATTGTTTGTATAGTTGCCCAAGAGCCTATGTTTCCAACTAAGACACACAGAGGTAGGGTAACATATGTTTCCAGAATAGTGACAATTTGTGTCTCAACATTCATGTAGTTTTCATGTAATTTTCCCTTTGACTGGCTATGTGGAGAGACTGAGCAAGAGTTAGTGTGGATGAGAGAGATGGAATTAACCTTTTCTTTTTACTTCACAGTGTTCGGGAGGTTTTCTTTCTGGGGCTGAAACAGTTTCACCATTCCTGTTCAGATCTTTATCCACAACATTCTCCTTTGCTTACAACTGAAGATCAAGGCTCTCTCCATAAATTCGCAAATTATGTGGAACAGACTTCTCCCAGCAGATATTAAACCTGGATTTAAAAGCACGGGTAGAGACGGTGTCAGCCCTTCTTTGATTCTCCTAGGTGGAGAAGGTTTTTGAGCAAGGCCTGTGGATTAGGGCAGAGATGAGTAGCTGCTGAGCTGAAAACCAGTCTTTAGCAAGAGAATCTTTGCCTCTTATTATTCCGGATGTCTTAACTAACATATGGGATGGTTGCGTTTGGGGGCATCAGCCCTGTAGCTATGGTATTTTTATCAGGAGAGACTCACTAATGCAAATTCTCTAACTGGTACGACAGTTCATGCCTTCTCTCTGGCAGAGTGACCAAATGGCTTTGGAGTCAGGATCACCTGTTCCCCATCTCTGCTTCACTACTGGTATGGTTATGGTATGGTTTGAGTGTGTCCCCCAGTGGTTCACGTTCTGGAAGTCTGGTCCCAGTGTGATGATGCTGAGCGGTGATAGAACCTTTAAGAGGCAGGTCCTAATGCGAGGTGACTGGGTCACGACTACCCTCATGAATGAATTAATGCTGTCTCACAGGAGTCAGGTCTGGTGGAGAGAATTTGCTCCCCAGAGAGTGAGTTTTTACATAAAGAGTAAGCTAAGGTCTTCTTTGGGCTCTTGATTCCTTGCTTATACAGTGCCATTTCTGCAAGTTGGCTCCATTTGCATTCCATATTAAGACATAGCCAGGGTGCCTTATCAGGATGCTGGCACCAGTAATATATGGATCCTCCAGCCACCAGAACTGTGAACCAAATAAATCTCTTGGTAAGTTACTCAGCATTTTGTTATAGTAACACAAAATGGGTTAATACAGCTGCTTAGTAATTACTTGACCTTAAGTAAGGCATGTAGCCTCTCCTCTGTTTTCCTGTCATAAATTGGGGTCACCACAAGGCAGAGATAAAGGAGAGTACACAAAGCAGCAAACACAGAACACAGTAAATGGTAGTCATGTATCTGCTTGGTATCCACCTAACCCCCAAATCCTGCCTGTAGGATACAGATTCTGCATCGGTCATAGCTACAAGGCTTTCCTCAAGGGCCCATTTGCTAACTAATTCCTTACTATGGGGGAAAACATCCAGGCACATTCAGAACCACAGCTATAGATCCTGCTAGACCTGCATCATGACCTTTACAGACTATCTCCACTCTCAGTTCTTCATTTAAAAGTCAGCATTCGAGGCTAACTGGGAGCAGCATTACCTTCAACTTACAGGTAAGAATCCTGAGTCCACAGTGGTCACTGGACAGCCCTCAGCCACATAGCACTTAAGGAAGAGGTTTCATGACTTTCAGTGAAAGAGCTGATCAGTGCCACTCACTTCTTTCCTGCCTGGGGAAGGGTCTCTGGTAACACATTCTGCCAGTTATTTATCACTTGAACAGTAAACATCTTCATAAGAGGTCTCATGTAAAAGCTGATTTTCAGGCCTTTTGCAGGTAAACCTCTTAATATACTTTTTCCTTTTAACTTTCTACAACTTCAGGAGACAAACTATCTTTTCTCTTTGCAGTGCTTACCACAAATCCACATATATTTGTGATTATTTACATTTATCCCCCCCCCAATTAAGACTATAGCTGCTCCAGAACAGGGATCATATTTTTTTATCAGTTAACATTCAGCAGACACTCCACAATTACTGTGACATGAATAGAAGTAATTTTCACGGGTGACACAATTGAACCCAAAAGTTTTTTGCACAAGTTTCCTCATTAGAAAGTGCTATATCAGACTCCTTATAGCCAACAAAAGCTTTCTACCAGAACCCTCCTCAAGTGGCTGTCAGAGGTTGGTCTCGTGGTATACTTGTGCAAGGGGTGTTGGTCAGATCTAGTCCATTAGAGATGCCATCAATAGTACACTGGTTTCCCCCAGTCTGTGAATCATGTTACTATTACCATTATGAGTAATCCATCACTCATAGCAATGTGACCACTGTAATCACCTCTGCAGAGTGCATCACAATATTCAGGACACTTTGATCCTCAACATCCTTGAGAAGAAGGCAGGAAGATATTTTACAGGAAACTGAAACTTGTTAATTACTTGAGATGATGTAATTGAGAAGCAGAACCAAGACTCAATTCCACATGGAATTCTATCTTGCAAGGGAAGAAAAAAATTAAAAGTACTCAAAAATGGCAAACAAATATAATATGTGAAGACAGTGATGAATTCAAATCTAAATGTCCATATACAATCAGTTGAAGATCAAATGCTAAAGGTTCTTTTTTTCTTTTTTTTTTTTTTTTTGTATGCCTGTGTGTGTGCGTGCCTGTGGTTTTTGGCAGAAATTCTCTATGTGCTGATTCACTCAGAAGAGCAGAAGGATGAGGAGGAACTAGAGAGAAGGTAGCATCTTTTCATTCAGTTGATGATTACTCCTCAGAATACAAGGTGGTGGCCAGGTGTGGTGACACATGCCTGTAATCCCAGCACTCAGGAGGCTGAGACAGGAGGATCACTGTGAATTCGAGACCAGCCTGGGCTACAAAGGGAGCTCAAGGCCAGCTTGAACTGCATAGCGAGACCCTATCTGAAAAAGACAAAAAAAAAAAAAAAAAGAATCTGAGGTGGTGAGGTGGCTGGTAGCGTTCAGGTGTTGGGTGACTTGCCCGACTACCAGCTGAGGTTCACGCAAATGTGCCTGGTGGTCTTTTCAACTTCATAGCATGATTCAGGTGGGGTCAGCACAGGCCCAAACTACAGCACTATGAACCCCTACTACTGGACAGTCTCGGTCTGTGCAGGCCACAGGCACCCTAAAGGATGCAGGTCTCTAGATTGCAGGGAGAGAAAACAACAAGAGAAAAGTTTCAATCCTTAGGGCCTTCCACGGCAGTCCATTAGGTAAGGCAGAGGCAGCAGGACTGATCACTGATGGAAGTGTTATTCTGCACATGGCACTGCTTGGTATCTTACACATAATAAAGCTATGGGCCAAAACCACCCCAACACTTAGAGATGATAAAAGTGAATCTCAACTTGCTCAAAGCCACACAGCTAAAGCAGTGGAGCCACAGTATGAATTTGTAGCAGTCGTCTTCCAGACCTGAGGCACATGGAAAAGCAGAGAAAGCCATAGCTCAAGGAACATTCCACAAGTCAGGCAGTCTACCATCTGAGTCAGCTTGGCAGCATCTCTAGATCCGTGGGTTGTGTGGAAGGTGAGCACACTGGGGGCGATGAGGATTGAAGGACCTGTGCTGATTTGGTTCCTCGAGTGAAAATGAGGCTGAGGAAGAAGCAGGCTGAAGATGCAGGTGAGTAGATCAGTGGGGAGTAAGGAAGAGCAGAAGTGAGAATCAGACTCAGGTCAACAAAACATAAAAATGCACTGGGCTCTCATGTGGTCGGCTTTCTGAACACCTGCTGTCTTGGGCTGTAGTATTACAAGGTTATAACTCAACTTACAAATGAATATCACTCATAAGTGCATCGATATATTCAATAGTGTTAATATGAGGAAGTCCTTGATGTTTGAAAATACCTATTCACTTAGAACAGCTCAAAACGTTCCACCTTCACTGTGTGTTTTTCTTTTCTCCCTCTCCACCTTCTACATTTTGCTATATTCAGACGAGTGGCTTTACCTTCCTACTTGGTAATAAAATTCCCTGTGCCTTCAGAAAGAAATGCCTATTTACTCAATGGAGGTCAAATGCCTTTGACACATGCTAAAACTCTATTGTTTCTGCAAGCAGCAAAAAACGGCAGTAAAAACTAAAATGACAGTATTTCTTTACGTTTTGTTTTAGTATCCATTTTAGATCTCTTGAAAATGACCCAAACAAAAACACTTTATGACCTGCAAACACACAAATGAACATGTATGTGTCTGTGTATAAAGGCAGGTTATAGGAAGCAGCACCTGGCTGTGGTATGGGTATGCACACACTGATGTTTTCTACTTACCCCAGCTCATTTTACAACAAACAAAAACAATGGAGTGACCCACCAGGGTGACTTCATGATCAACTTATGAGTTGAAACTTGTCATCTGAAAATCACTAGCCAGACACGGAATGTAAGGACCAATCTACACTGTTGTGGAAATTCCCCTAGAAGAGGAAAGTAAAGAAGAGCACAAAAGCTCTAACGCCTGCATGTGTCCTTTCTCCTCATGAATAGCTCCAGAAAGCACATCTCAAGGATGAAATCAAGAGAAAGGGAACCTGCACAAAGGGGATCACAGGCTGAAAGAGCCTGGTGAAAAGGCATATTTCATTAAAAAAAATCTCTCCTGGCTACAGCAACACCAAAATAACATAATTTGAGAATTCCTCTCAGCAGTTTGGATGACCCACATTACCACTAAGTACTATCCACAAAAAAGGCATTGTTAAAGAACTGATCTTATCTAAACCTGATACAGAATGTGTATAAACACACGTGTGTGTGTGTGTGTGTGTGTGTGTGTGTGTGTGTTAAAACAGGCCAAGGGACAGCAGTTGTTACATCTGCAGCAATTCCAGTCATTAGGCTCACCTCAGGCCGGAGGATACTTCAGAGAGCATGTATTGAATTGTAATTGATCCTCAGCTGTATTGAGGCCAACAGGCTGGATCTGGCATGTTTTCCTACATTTGTTTTAAGAAAATACTCTAAATCCCTATTACTCTACCCCTTCACCAAGGATGTTCTCTGGGGCCTGGTTTAGAAACAATATTAGTCTTCACTTTTCTTGCAAAGTACTCAGGCTTCAGTTATCCAGCCCAGCTCACAAAGAATACTGCAGACCTGGACATGACAATCATACTACCCACTTTTTTCTCATGTAATTATAGCTCCAAGTTGCACAATTCTAAGGCTTTCCCTACAACCACACAATTTCTTTAGTTGTAGCTGCAGATGTTTCATCCATCATCAATATCTCTTACCAAAATCTTCAGAGCACTCTTTTTTGGGAGGGACACATGAGCTTGTATGAGGGAGTATACTCCAGTCCTAACAGGAGGCTGCTCAGTTGGGAAACAGGAGTTACCCCTGAAAAATCAGATACTCCATTTCCTATAGTCACAGACTAAGTCATCACCAAACAATCACCTACACTCACTCAAACCTATATTTCAGTCCAATGTCTCATACTTGAAGACAGTCTCACCGACCAATACTGTGAAATGAGTTACTCAGGGGATGAAATTGCATTTCCTCTGGCCATTCTTAATTAAAGGTTGATTTCCACCTATTTAATGTTGAAGGACCATGAAACCCACTGATTTTCAAGGTCACTTCTAGATATGTTTTAGCACATTCCGTCTGGACACATGCTGGAGTTGAAAGAAAGGTGGGGAGGGAGACAGAGGAAGGGAGGGAGAAAGAGAAAAGGAAGGAAGGAGAAAGAGAGAGAGAGAAAGATGTGAAGAGAGAAAGGAAGGAAGGAAGAAAGGGAAGCAAAATGGTTCTGAGTTTGCACCAAAGCGTGTTTGTATCCATATCCTTAGGTTGCTGCAGCTTCCTGCTATCAGTGGAGGTCTCACCCTCCATCTGGACACGGCTGGGAGGAAGCCATTACTTCCTATGGCTTGGGATTCAGGGTGTGCTGCTGCCACCAAAATGACTCAAACAATGTAAAAGATGTACGTCCAGATGCAAAACTATGCTTCGCCATCTCAATCAGTGTAACCTTCCCTTGATTTGTTTATAGACTATGTCACCAAAGAAGAGGAAGTAGAGTCAACTTTTAGCAAGTGGTGAAGCTGACAGTCTTACTCTTTCATGCCGTTCCCTCATCAGGTAGAATTACGGGCATAAAACCAGTCTGTTGAACAGACAGGGGCCCAACCAGCCAGGAAACCGTTACTGAAAGGAGTCAATCCAAGTGAGTGGAAATCAAACATGCCTTGATGTGCATAAGGAACAATGCTGAGAATTTGGTCATGAGCCCCCACAGCCCATCAGGTCAACAGACATGGCCTCCAGGATTTCAATGAAGAGGCTGTTGTGTGATCTAGTTGAAAGGGAATGCAGTGGGTTTTCACATTTTTTTTCCCCACCAGGACCCAGAGTAAGACATACATTTCATTTACTGAAACAATTCTGTCTTAGTTACTTTTCTCTCATTGCTGAGACAAAATACCTAGAATTAAGGAAGGAAAAGTTTATTTAGCTCACAGTCTGAGGAGGTTTCAGTCCATACTTGGCTGGCTCCAAGGCAGGGTGGCACATGGCAGAGGGCAGCCATTCATGGTGGCAAAAGACAGTCACAGCAGCCCAAGCAAAAGGGAGGAGTGGTGGCAAGCAGCCTCTTTCTCTCCCTTACATATGCAAACTATCCGCCCCAGGGCGGGTGTAGCACTCACACCTACAAATCAATCATAAACTCTAAAAGCCCACCCCATGATTGCATGTGTCTTTGGGGGGACACCCAGAAACAAACTATAACAAGAACACAAATACAAATGTATGCAAAGGAATCTGATTTCATGAAATGATACTCACCTTTACTATGTTGCAGTATGTTCTAATATTTTTACTAATTCTAGTACAATAAAAATAAAAGATCACTCATGACCTGCTAACTTGATTTCATGACCCATTAGTCAGTGGAGAATCACCACTGGGGGGTGAAAAGACAAGTGGTACAAAAGGCCTTACATTGAAGCTGTGCTCTATTCATAGTTAAACTGTTTTTATATCTGAGGTGGCTTGGAAAAACTTGGACTTGAAAGGCCAAAAGCCTTACAGATATTTAGTTTGAGAAAAACATAAAGAAAATGGAAGTAATCAGTGACCCTTCTGATGGGTCCCACTACCTCCCAACATTATTGGTCAGAGAAAGGGGAGCTATGACCCATTAGCATCCCCAATACAGAATAAGACAGCAGGCAGCAAATTACCAAAAGCAAGACCCAAAACAGCTTGGGTACTTAAAGTACTAGCTTTAAATTTCTCCATACAAACCTCTTGAACTGGAAAATATGATTACCATCATAAATGGTCTAAGACGCGATCCAAAGTCAAACTGTAGTTATGTTATTCTTTCTCCCAGAAGTGATGGTTTCCTTATGACTCAAAAAATAATAATTAAAAGAATAAATGGATGTGTTTGTCTTCTATGTTTATTATTTTGTAACGGCACCAAGATAAACTTGCTAATTTCAGCTTTTTGAGTCACTTCAGACAAAAAAATGTCTAGGCTAACCACAAGTGTATATCCACATTAAAGAAAAATACACCCATATCATATTGGACTAACAATCTTAATGTACATGTGGCTAACTATAGAAAGGCTACATTTTTTTTTTCTTGGTACCAGGTATTGAACTCAGGACCTTGCATTTGCCAGGCAGGGGCTTGTGCTGCTGAGCTATACCCCCGACCTAGAAAGGTTACATTTATTTATTTATTTATTTATTTATTTATTTATTTTTTGGTTTTGGTTTTTCTCTGGTACCGGGAACTGAACTCACGACCTTGCGCTTGCCAGGCAGGCGCTTTTGCCGCTGAGCTAAATCCCCAGCCAGCTAGAAAGGTTACATTTAAATGGATATCTTTTACTTTTTTGTCTTCACTGAGAAAAAAATAAATTCATGAAGTTTTGGAAGATACAGTTAAAATTTGGAAGAGAAAACTGAAGAAGCTAACATCAGGATGAAATCTATGGAGGGTTTAGAATAAAGAACCACAAGGGAAAATAGAGACGTTTTGTTAGTAGAGAAAGCTCAATGGAAAGCACACACCTCATGACCATTTGGGCCCCATTTCTCCAGGCCATTGACTTGCATTAACCACAGAAACACCAACTGGCGGACACTGACAGAAGCGATGTGTGATGGCAGAAATTATGTGGATCTGGGGATCTTACGCTATTCCACTGGCTTGTATTTGAAGTCCTCCATAGGAAAACACTTATCAAATGTGCCATACATGGTTGAGTAGACCAAACTTTTGAAACAGATTTAGCACATGCAACTTCACCTCCTCCTGAATTATCATTAGCAAGACCTGAGTTTCTATGATTGGTTAAGTGTAATGACAATAATGTCTTGAGTGGAGTAAAACTCAGTACTTTATCAGACCCCAGTCCCCACTCCTAAATGTAAGTTCTCATCACCTCCCCAACCATTTTTGCCTCTCTTTATCCTCTGTAGGATTTCCTAATCTACATTTTCTACCTCAGCACAACCAAAGTTTTGAAAGGAAAGAACAGTGGGTTGATGCTGAGAAGACTATTAGACCTCAGTATCACTTCAAAAACCAAAACCAGCATATGCTGACCTCCAAGATAGCGCTGCATCCCCCACTATGCTGCCTCTTATCCCATGTAAAAATTCAGCCCATGATTAAAGATGCACACCCAATTTAGGCCATCCTTGATCTATATTACTGTGGGATTCAATGCTGCCTACTGTCAAGATGAAGATATCTGCGAGTAAAAGCACATTTCAGCACCAAATAAGAGCTAGTTTCTTCTTACTTGCCACTGACACGGGTAATATTATATATACTATAGGATGTCAGGTTTGCTAATATGAGAAATCGTGGGCCAACAACAAAAAAATGATTGCCCAGCAAAGGATACACTGATGGTTTATAGGACTAAAAAAGTACCTTTTCAGACTCTAAATGGAAACCTCAAAGAATGAGTCTCAGTCCTGCAATGGACTTTGGTCCACTCTAGGATGAGGTATACAGTCCTCAAAACTGTGCTAGTTAGGAATCCTGGAAGGGGGACCAAATCCTTATAGAGCATGTGGGTAAAAGAGGGAAGTATCCCTAGAAACGGAGTATGCTAGACCCCAAACAAGAAATATAATATGGATATGGCTCCTGTGATGAAGCTAGACTCAAGTACCCAAAATCTGAAGAAGGCAGAGTGTTTTTTTTTTCCACCCTGCAGCTTTCCCAACGTTAATAAAATTAATTTTCACTGGACTATTGCTCCCATCTGACTCCACTGCCCTCTATATCTAGAAAGGTTACCTCTCTTTGATGCTCTTTATTACTTCTCATACAATAATCACTCCTTCTGGAAGCCCTGGCACAGGACAGACACATTTTGTGAGCTTCCACACACCAGAACTCTGTCACAGTACATGTCCCGTCATTCTGCCAGGGTCTGACACTTGTCTGCCTCTCTCAGTGGACCATTAGGTCACTGACGGCAGTAGATGTGTGTAATTCATCCAGATCCCCCCAGGCACCAAACACTGGGTCTGGCCTAGAATAGACACTTGCTGAATACACAAACATATATCAGTGGTACTACTATTGTCTCTTTGTTTTTAAAAAGTCAATTTAATCACATTCTTAATTACCACACAAAATTGGAAAACTTTAATGTTTCTTAAACAATATAAGAACAAAGGAAACCAGACAAAAATATTTTTAAGGAAGGCAAAGGTTTATTTACTCACACATATTTAAGTCAAAATGTTATTGTATATCTACTTATTGAGATGAAAACTTACCCCTATAAGCCCATCCAGCTGTAAAAGCAGCTTAAATGTTGTATCTCCTTTAATTTTTTAACCTAAACAGAGTCAGGTTCTAACCCACATGGATTTGTTGGTTAAAATTAAACCAACTCTGTAATCCTTTGTGCTTTAATCTTTGTACTCTGTCATGCTGACTTGCTTGAAGGTTCCAGACATTTAGAAGAAGGAATCTAAAGTCTGCTGGTTTATTCTTTTCTATGATATGCTAGGACTTGTTCAGCACTGAGCTTCAGGAAGATAATGGACATTATTAAATTATTTGACAATGACAAAGTAAACAAGGATGGCATTATAGGCACACATTTTAATGTGATTTGTTGTTTGAGCTGACTCCTGCTTGTCTATTTGGATGAAAAGTGTCTGCTTATGAAATGAGCTTGAGGACTCTGACAGATTTAATACCTAATATCAGTTTAAGGAAAGCAAGGGAAGCTACCTCCAAAGGTCAGATGAGCATTTTGACGGATCACTGGAGGATTCTGCTATGCTAAATAAACATTTATAGACTGCCTGGAGTGAATGATACAGTGTGCTCTGTATAAGAATGAAACCTTCCTCTCTTGTGAAGGTTTTCGTCATTTTGTCCTTAATTGGGACAGCCATTGATAAGGGAGAGTGAATCTCCATGCAGAAAATGCAGCTTTCTGAAGTGATTACAGATTTTAATTACAAAATATATAATAACCAGCACTCATTTTTAAAAACGTACGCCTCCAAATTTATGTTGAGGTTATAAATATTTACCACAAATATTTTTACCTATGACACAAAGGCGGTGAAGGTAAACCTGTTTATACCAAAGTCTCAAGTAGATTTTTCTGCAATTCTGGTTTATATTAATGGAGGAATACTTACTGTTATTATAATAAAAATAATTTTGAAATCTGAGCTTATTAAGAATTCAAATACATGCAAAAGCAATTTTCCAGCATATCTGAATTACAAGGGATCCAGCCCTATCTTCTTAGTCTTATAATGATTCTCTAATGATTCTAAGAATCTCTGCAGAAAGCTCATTTTCAGCTAATAGTATCTAATAGAAGTCACTCCCTGCTCATCATTTCATTATTTTCAAGGCTTTCAAGATCAAATGTAAAGGAATAGATTACATTATTGGATGCATCCCAGTTTCTGAGACATATCAATTTCCAAACGTTATTGTCAAGGCCATGCAGAAGCGCTAAAAAGAAACATGCTGAAAAGGAGCAGTTGTTCCAACCAGTTGGAGGTGACAATTTATCTGCCATGTAAAGGGCCTCCAGCAATTTACTTTCCCTCTCCCTAACAGCCAGTGTGATTTCTAATTATGTTTTAGGGTGTATCCTTACTTGAAGTTAAACAGACGTTTGAGGAAATGTGTGCGTTTAAAAAGTTAACATCCACTCTGCCAGTAAATAAGACACAATTATGAACAAACTGTGCTCAACTTAGGAGGTCTGTATGATGCCTGAATTAATATTTTTAAATTACAAGAATGATTTCTCATTATGAGAGAAAGGAATTAAAATGTTCCAGTTAATGTCCCACGTAGATTATTTATCATGGACATGTAAAGTGGGACTCAAGTAGTTAATCTATGTCTATTTAATGTTCTGTTAGGATTAACCTCAACTGGAAATAAGCACTTCAAGGAAAAAATGACCTTTTCATGAAGACTTCATTTCTGTAACTTATTATTTTTGTGTGACTCTGGTCAAGTCACTTAATTTTAGTTTGCTAAATCTCACTTTCCTTATTTTTGAAGTAGTGCCAAAAGGAATGCTATCTTTTAGGGCTTACACACATTCAAAAACTTGGCATTGTTAGCTACTGCTATTAGATGCGATCTTGATGTTCACCTTGCCTCTGGGATCAACATCATTATGCTTACTCCTAACCCCAGGCAAAGTTTGTAGGTCCTAACAGGTGCCCTAATAAAAGGTGACTATCTGCCTAATTATATATTGCTCATTCCTTTCACTTTTATCTCCCTTCCCCCACATGATTCCTACATCTCTTTTGGAATTTATTATCGTGTGCTAAGCATTGTTTTCTTCCTTAAGAGGACTCTAAAAATGAAAATGATCCAAGGGAAGAATTAAAGCTCTTATCACTTTGTGAGAATGTGTTTGTGTGATTTTTCTCCTAAACAGAATTATCTCACATACTAATACTTGGTATCTGGGAAACAATAAAATCACTGTTAAAGAGGCGCATAGAATACATTTCACAATTTTGTTTCAGCAGATTGTGTCAGTTAATCACTTACTAGGTACTAAAAACCTTTTGGAAGGAACTCAAAAGTATGGGATTAGTGGCTGCCTTTAAGGAGGAGAACTGGGGAGCCAGCCATAAGAGCAGAGGTGGGGGTGAAACTGACTTTCACAGGATACCCTCTGACCCTTTTTTCGTTTGGTACTCTACGCATTTGTCAGCTATACAAAAATTTTAATTATTTTTTAAATTCAGTCCTCACACCCTGATCCTCATCATACTGCATATTATAGATATCTTGTTTACAGGACCTGGGCGTTTAAACATTGCTTTTTTTCTTTTTTTATCCTAAAAAGTAAGTTGGTTTCATTTGAAATATGATAGACTTCTCAAGGCTAATTTGTCTTCAGAGTATTAAACATACTGAGTCCTGAAGACATAATTATTGGACAACAAACATTATCATTGATTTACTGACTTTCTGTACATAGTTTTCTTCATTTAAGCTCCCTGCACAGGGAGGCTGAATTTTATAAATCTCTGAGGGCTGCACTGGGGCAAACATTGGGTTCTTAGGGAGTACTTGCTTAAATTTGGTTCTTAATTCTTTCTTCCAAGGAGAAGAGTCAGTTAATACAATGTTTTGATTAAGAAGGAACCTCAAGATTGTTACAAAAACAAAACAAGAGACAGACATGAAAATGGAGAGTTACAGCCCACCCCACTAAAAATAGAACTTCTGGGACTCTAGCCATTGGGAACACTTGTAAAATACCTGTATCAAAAAAGTATGTCATAAAGTGGGAGAACTAAGGTTGACCTAAAGTCATAGAAACATTTGTTCAACAAAATATTTACACTTGTTCAACAAAATGTGTATTGTGTGCCAACAAAATGTTGAATAATGTTAACATGCCCTAACAGTTGACATAATAGTGAGGGATACAAAAAGATACACAGTATGAAGGGTTACAGGAGGTCATAAAGCACCAGCCCAAACTGGAAGGGTGATGTCTAACATCACAGAAAGTGGGATTAGAACTTTGAAATCCAGCAAACCTGAGTTCAAATCCCGGTTTCACTAGTTCTATAACACAGGCCAATTTATTTCATCTCTTTAAGCCTCAGTTTCATCCACTTTAAAATAAGAATAATGATAGTGTTGAACTCAAAAGACTTGATGTGGGCATTAATGAAATACTCATCACAGACTTGGCAGTTTGTGGCAAATGGCAAGGGCTCAAAAAAGGTTAGCTAATAATATTAACAACGATGGTAAGCCGAGAACTGAAGGATGAATAGAAGCCACCAGGTAAAAGTAAGAAAGGTATGAGTGAGTGTGTCCCATACAAAGAAAAGATATGTCTGGAAAAAAAATAGTGTGAAGAGCTTGGATGAAAGAATCTGTCACGGACCAAGTGTTGGGAGGTGTCAGGGTGGGGTCAGAGATGACCTTAAAGCTGGAAAGGCAGGCATACCCCAGTTCAATGGGGGCCCCTCAAGAATTTTAATCAGCAGAGCGACAAGATCAGTCTAGTGGAGTGGGTCATAACTCTCCATTTTCATGTCTGAGTTTTAAACCACCAACCTGGCTACAGCACCAAGTGAAATGGAATGTGAAGAGACTGGAGGCAGAGATCTGTGATGCTTGTTTTAAAATAACTCCTTAGCTGCTGTGGATTTTCAGTTCTGAAGTCGGGCATCATGTGAAAAATACATACCATATAACAATCTGAAAAGGATGTTCAAGTTACTATCAGCGTGTCTGAATTAGCTAATTAGTATTTTGTGCATTCATTTATTCAACAAGCACCAACGCCTAGCAAGGCAGCAGGTACTGCTGTGAGAGATTTCAAAGAGTATTGCCCTCACACAGCTCTGCCCCCCAGAGCGTCCCATCCAGTATTGTCCCTACTGCTAAAGCCTCTTGCTCTGGTGACACAGATCACGTATGATAGCAAAGACACACAGAGATCCAAGCTGAGAGGCACTGTCATAGGTTAAGATAAAGCCTGAAGCATGAAGATGACTGCCTTCACCTTGGGAACTGGAAGTGTCACTGCCTAACTTAGTGTATGGCTAACTATTAACACAAGGAAACCATGACCCACTGTCTACCGAATTGTAACAGTCAGCTTTAATTAAATGTCCTGTCCTGTGAATTTGACGAAGATTAATAAATTAATTACAACTCTATGAAGTAGCTATTATTATACCCATTCTATAGGGGAGAAAATGGAGGCAAGACACACATCCCCCAAATCAGAGAATTAGTGATGGAGCTGAGATCCAGCCAAAAGTTCATTGCATTGTGTGATCTTTGGCAGTGGACCAACAGGGTGGAGTCAAATTCTGGGCCTCAAAATCACAGGAGGGGAGAAAGATCACTGCACTCTGGCACCAGTAAGGCCAAAACTTGGAGAGTTTTCTTAGGTGAGCAAAAAGAAGTGGATGAGTAAGTATGGGGACAGACTCTTGAGAGGAAACCGGACTACTCTCAGCCAGGGAGAACCATTTCGGAAGGATCTTTGAAACTTGTTTTGATCTTTGAAATACAAACCACAGCTCTGCCATACGGTCTGGAACCCATTAGAAGTATTCAAATGGGGTTATATTCCTGATCAGTTAAAAATAGAGAGGGGCATTGCAGAAAAGAAAGGTATGGCCTGGAGATGAAGACCTCTTACGTGTTTTAGTTTCCCGCTAAGAGGGTAGGAAAACAAGCTGGTTATTTATCTCAGTGAGAAATAAATGAGGTGTGTTTATTATCAAGCCACGTAGAGTTCCGTCAACCAAGGAGGGGAACGTGTAGAAGAAGCATATTTAAATCAAATGCTCTTTGTATTTCCAATGTGAAGTGAATAAAGATAAAATAGAAAAAAGTCCCTCAACCTCCAGATATGCAAGAAACCACCTGCGTCTTGTAAGGCCACTGCATGCCAACAGTAACAATCTTGAGCCTGGGCTCTTAATGAGCATTGTGAAGAATCCCAAGCCAGATGGTATTTTAAACTACAATCTCACTCTGTCTCTCCCCACTAACCTACATTGTCTTTCAAGCAATCACAGCCATTTTACGAGATGTAATGTTGTAAAGTAGTCACTATCCCCTGAGAACACAAAAAACTCTCTTTAATTGCCACGAGTTTAAAAATACAGAGAATAAAAATTATGGAACTTGTGAAACAACCATTTCTAATTAAACACACACATCCAACATCCCACAGAGAGTACAGCTTTTCAAATCTTGCTCATACACACACACACACACACACACACACACACACACCACAGCTCACCTACAAAACCTCTCCTTACATTTATTCCCTGTCTTAGAGACTGATCACTTGCCATCACTGAAAAGTAACTCGGGACGCCCTAGGTCTGCGGGCACCGATTCCCTGTGAAATCACCTGGCCCGCCCCGCTCCAAGCGCCAGGCAGGACTTGGGGGATCCAGTGTCACCGACTGGTGCTGTCCCCTGTTGCGGGGGAGCACCCAGCCTCCACCCGTCCACCTGCAACTACACCCCTCTGGGGCCCGGCTCCGTGCGACACATTCAGAGTTGCACCGTCTCTGCCGTTGTTTAATTTTCACAACGACAATGCCTGGGAGACGGATTTCCCAGCCCATCCACCTGCCCGAGTCCGCCCCAGCGCTCAGCCGATCCTCCGAAGGCTCCTCCAGCCCCGAGGTGTGAACAATGAACTTCTCCCTCCCCGACACTCCCGCCTCCCCCATCCCGTGCTCGCCCCCGCCCC
>NW_004955423.1:8532737-8541282 GCF_000276665.1 Chinchilla lanigera | reverse complement strand
CGAGACCGGAAGCGGGGCGCGGGGGTGGCGGAGTGCTCAGCTGCGCCCCCGCCTCCCGAGCCCCGGCCGCCCAACGTGCGGTACCGGCGCGCAGGTCCCCAGCCCGAGCCTCTCTTCACACTCAAGTCCATGTTGCCTTGACTTAGGCAAAAATGCCCCTCGCCTCGTGTGACACTTGAGGTCCAGAAAAGAATGTGGTTCTTCTTGTCCCTGAGAAAAAGAGTCCAACAAACAGATCAAAGAGAGAAATAGACACGAGAAACGAATCGTTTTTCCGGGATAGTCGGTTCCCAGGTACTCTGTGATCCTGGTCTGCACCTTTGGGGTCTACAGAGGTAGGAGGCCAGGAGCAAGGTGTTATCCGCACCACAGCTGTGTTGAGTGTGTGGGGTCACAACCAGCGCCTCGTCCTGGGGGAACCATTTCCCGCCTGCTCCCTGCTGTCCCTTCACGGGGAGTTCCTGCTTTTCCCCTCACCCTTCACAGACTGTCCTTTCCGTAACGATACCACGCCTCCACTTCTTCCTTTATATAGTCCTGATGAAATAGTCCCCCGTTGTGCGCTTTCGAAGGGGTGATCTTCAAAACAGAGGGTGTAACTCCAAAATAATCTAAAGCAATGACCTTTCCCCCTCACGTGTTGTAACATACTACTAACTTAAAGATTGCTCAGGTCATAGAATATTAAATTTGAAAGGAATCTTAGAAACTTCCTTATCTAATTTCCCACCCAATGTTCTTGAGTTCCACCTAAAACAGCACTGAGTCTTTACTTGAATGTTTTAAACCTTGCTTAGTCAAAAGTCTATTCCACTTCTGAAGAGATGTAAAGGTTAAAAAAGTCTTCGTTTTCAACTTTAATCTCACTGGTCCCGATTCTGCCTTCTGGCATTACCTAAAGTGGCAGTATCACAGCGTTCTCGTACTCAAGACAGTTCTGATGTCTGTGCTGGCCACACCTTCCCGCCTTCCCTCCTGACCACCTCCCGTTCTGGAGCTGGAACCGCAGAGAGCAACTAGTGCCTTAGTTTCTAAGTCACTTCAACATTCTAGTCATCTACTTTTTGATACACACCAATTTGCCTGTATCCCTTTAAAATCCTGATATCTGGGGTGTTGGGGGAAACCCAGTTCTTCCTGTGTGGTCTGACCAGCAAAGACCACAGCAGCACCCTTGTCCCAGATGGTAGGCTTCTATTAACACTTACAGACTGTTTGCTTTTCAGTGGTCTGGTGCCAAGGCCCAGCCTGCAGCGTTCTTGCCAGAACTCTGATCCTAACTTTTAGGAAGTGGGGTTTCTAGGAGCAAGTCTGTCTGCACATTCTAGAATGGTTGTCTCAGCCGAGCTCAGAGAAGATGGGATGTGCCTTCCTTTCCCTCCCTCAGGGTGACTTGGATTTACAAATGTCACAGCTTTTCCCAGCTTCTAAGACTGGGAGGGGGGGGGACACGACGACGACGACGACGACGACGACGACGACGACAACAACGACTTGAGTATAGGAAGCTCTAACCCTGATATTGGAGAATAAGACCAAAAGTAAGATGACGAACTTCTGAAACCTACTAGATGCCATTTCTACAGTAAAACTCTCAGGCCACCTGACCCGTCCTATTGTTACTAATTTAATGTCAGATATTGTGTAATGGTATCCTCAGATGGAGGCTTCCCAGCAACATTTGAAAAGTAACAGTTAACACATATGCTTAGCTCACTCAAGTTAAAAGGTAGGACTTTGTTCCCCGCCCTCTTACTGTGGACTTTACCCAATGCTGAAGCTCTGTCCACCTCGTTTACCACCATAGCAGCCTTCATTCATGTCTGTGTCTCACTGAGCCTTGAATATTTTGCATGTCACTCAGTCCCTCAGCCTAACACAAACAGGACCTGTGTATGACCTTGGGCTTGTGTCAACCCAGCAGCCAATTAAACCTGGAAAATCTCCCCTAATATATTGGTGAGTGCTATATCTTTCCATACTAAAATTAGATGGCAGTTTTTTAAAAATTCTAATTCATAGTTATCCCTATTTAATGTTATCCACTTCATTCCAACTTGTCTAGTTTTGATGCTGTCATCTTGTGCATTATTTATTATGTCTAGTCTGTGGCATCTGAAATTTGATAAGCAGGCCTTCTGTCTCCTCTAAGCAGTTGTCAGGAAGCGTTAGAATGTGTATATCAGTGAAAAGAATAATAAAAACACCAAATCCAGTAAATTATAGTTTACATATGGTCATGCTTCAGCGAAGGACTGTTCTTAGGAAAATGGACTTACTGAACTTAATACATCTATGTTTGTTTTTCCCATGAATATTTATTGAAAATTCCCAAGACGCATGCCATGCCATGTACTTCAGAGTCATACAAAAAAGCATATAAAGATGATCTGTGACCTTGAAAGGCTCACAATCTTGCCAGAAAAACAAGACATGCAGAATTGGAGCCATAATAAATGCTCAAGAAAGGTGCAGATAACAAAGTGTTGAAGGAAGCTGAGAGACAGTTACCACTGTGGTTGATGGAAGCTGAAGAAAGCTACTTGAAGGTGACTGGACTTGGTTTGGACCTTGAATAATTTCTAGGTTGTGAGTAATTGAAGGAGAAAAGAAAATTCTAGAGAAAAGTATGTGCAAAAGCTGGAGGCATGTTCAAGGGACCGTAGGTAGATCAGCCCAGTTCACATAACTCTAGCTGCTGTAACAACAACAAAAACCGTGATGCATAAAGCTGAAAGAAGCTTAGTTTTTATTCATTCAAAGTTTGGTAGAGATATTTCTGCTTGAGTCTCCGCTCTTCTCCAAGCAACATCCTTCTTCTATTTTGTGGCTCTAACTCTTCAACACTTATTTTACCATGTTCACCTTCCTCGTGCTGAAGCAAAAAGAAAGAACATACAGCACCATGTGCAAAGGTTTTATGAGCCAGTCTTGGAAGGGATGCATATTGCTTCTGCTCACATTCTTCTGGCTAATATCACACAGCTACAACAATCATGACAAAAGGCTGGAAAATATGGTCTGTTGTAGGCCCAGGAAAAAAGAGAAGGCAACAGGCTGGGAAAACAGCTGGCTACTTTCTGCCCCAGGGCACAGTGGAGAAAATGGGAAACAAAGGTAATAAACTGGGCTAAGCTTTCCTCACATGAGCAAGGAAGAGTTATATGGTATGCAAATGAAAAGCATAAGTTGTGCAGCCAGACTGTGTGTGTGAAAACTTGGTTGTGCCATTCCTTGTTGTATGATCTTGGATGTTGCTTAAGAGTATTTTGCCTTAGTTCGATCCTCACCTGTTAAATGGGAACTAATGAAGCATTATTATAGGGTTATTTTGGAGGTAATATTGCAACAGGCTCAGAAAAGTGTTCAGAGTAGTACAGGTACCTAGTAGATGTTCAATAAGTGTTATCCATTGACAGGTTTTGAACTGAAGACTTTCAGCATGATTTCTTACCAAATACCAAAGCACATATCTATATCCACTGAATTACAAGTGGTCACACAAGTATTGTAATGCTTCCCAACTGGTGTCTTCCTTAGGCTGAGAGTTTCAATCTTGCCCACCAGTTAATCATAGATCCTAAGCATATTTATTTAATCCATGCTACTTGCCAGCCAGACACTGCTCTATGCGTTAGAGATGTAATTGTGAGTAATAATGTAGGGCTTATTGTCAAATTACTCCTTTTGGTATTCCAGATAATTCAAGGCCTTTATAACCAAGGTGATGTGTAAATTTCCTCCGTGATATAACTAGAGCTGCTTCTGTTCTCCTGACTGGGTGTTGACTAATACAGAGGCACTTTTTCTTTTCTTTTTTTTTTTTTTTTTTGGTTTTTCTCCGGTACTGGGAACCGAACTCATGACCTTGCGCTTGCCAGGCAGGCGCTTTTGCCACTGAGCTAAATCCCCAGCCCCCAGTTTTTCTTTTCTATTGATAATATTGCTGGTACTTTCATTTGACGTCAATTAAAATGGCCAACTATCTCAGGATTAAAACAGACATTCCTGCCTTACATAATTCTTCGCAGATACAAGATTTACTTTCATTGGGAATGAGTATTTGAGGATGGAGGTGGAAATCCTAAAACAGGAGGAGAATTCAATGGCAGTCTTGTCCTTCACAAGTACTAGAAATACTAATCTAGTAAGTACCATAAATCTACAATCTTACACTAAATCCTGCAGGTTTCAATATAAAAATCATCGCAGAAAGGCTTACTATGGAAGAAACCCTTTGCTGGAGATTTCCTTTTATATCTGAAGGAGTGAGTGGCGTTTGATCAATGGGCAGGCAGCGAGGTATAAATCAAGAAATGGTTCCAGAGTCACCAAGACTTGGTCTCCTAAAGTCAAAACACATTGGCTTCAATCTCAGTTTCTTCAGCTTTCATTTGGAGTTTCATTCATTAAACAACTACTTATGAAGCAGCTACAGTGTGTATTGTGGAAAAATACGTACATAAAAGCAGTGAATGAAGCCTGAGGTTTGGAGGCAGACAAAGCTGAATTTAATCCAGGGCCTGCTACATTAACTATGCAACCTTGGTGTGCTCAAGGTCCATGTTCTACCAGTTTCTGTCCTGCTGTAAGCCCCAGAGGACTGCCTTTCATGGGCTGCATCTCTGGAATTCCATTTTTATCATTTGGCAAAAAGAGCTTGGAGGTTAGAGGACAGAGAGGTTGATGTACTTCTTTCTCTGGCTCCTTTTTTGCTTTCTCATGGTTCTGGCTATAGCTGCATCCTTCCACAATCATAGCTTCTGCTGATGGTCCCTCCTTGTGTTTCTACCTCTCATTGGGTTCTGATAATGCTATTTCCTCTCGTGAACCCCATCTGAAGGTGATGACACACTTTTACTAGTCTGTGGCTGCCTCAGTGCTCCTTGCTGGTTCTCCACCCTGCCAAAATCTCTAAACCATTTCCTTTATTAAACATTCTCTTTAAATTCTTAGCTAAGTATGCCATTTGCTTTTTACCAGGAATCTTACTTAGGTGAGTCACTTCAATTTATGTGTAAAGTGGATGATATAGTACTTTGTTCTCAGTGTGGTTGTGAGACTAAAATGTGACAGCATTTTCGAGGGCTTTAGGATTGCTCCTGGAAATATTCAATGATAGCCACCAATATTAATAGTTATTGTGCTCTTGTGCCAAGCACTGCGGTAAATCCCAAAGCAGCCATTTATCTCTGTGTAAAAATGCCCATTTCTGCATTCGGAACACCCAAGTCCTTCAAGTGTGGTAGCACATGTAGAGCCAACCACACTGGCAGGACCACAGTAAGAACTCAGAAAATGCTGTCAGCCCTTAAAGCTCAGCTTATACTGCTTCGCATATCTTTCCTCGCAAGCAACACAGCTCTTCTCTGAATTTCTGTAGCTCTTCCTATATTCTTCTCTTCTGCTTATCACTTTCTCTTAGCACAGTGTAATAACCCACTGGCACTAGAGTCATCTGCCTCATTACAACTGCATTTGGGGCTAATGAGATAATCAAAGCATCCTGGAAAGTACAAAGTACTGCAGAAATGTGTTGAATTTTAATAAGTGTGGGATGAACTATGAGCATACGCAGAGGTGAACATGGCCCTCATCTCTCACAAGAACTCTATTGAATTTCTCAGGGCTTTTTGTGACATTATCTTTCGAGACGTATTTTCGGTGACTATTTCATACGTAAATGTATGTTTTCAGGGGAAGAAAGAGCTTGAAGGGAAAGACCATTCAAATTTAAGGCAGTGCAAATATAGAGAAAAAGGGAATCATTTTTCTACAGTTAAAATTGTTGCCCCCTTCATTTCCGTATGAAGAGCAATGGATAACGAGTTTGCAATACAAGAGAATCATTGTGTTGCTCTTATAGTATTAACATAGTTGTTTTAGTATAGCATTTGTGCACACACGTCCCAGAGATATTCTCTCTCTCCTCTGTTTTGTACCCACACTCTATCTATCTATCTATCTATCTATCTATCTATCTATCATCTATTTATCTTCTAGCTATGTATTGTTCTATCTATGTAGCTAATCTAGCTATTTGGTACTGACTATCGAACACAGGGCCTTGGCACTGAGCTACATCACCAGATTTTTGCTGTATTTTAAATTTTAAGACAGGGTCTCACTAAGTGGCTAAGTAGCCTGGGCTGGGAATCAACTTGCAATCCTCCTGCCTCAGCCTCATAGAATGCAGGGATTGTAGGCATGTGCCACAGTGCCTGGCTTTTTCCTCCCTTTAAATGTTCCCAGAATTCTTTGGCTCTCCTGCTTTTTCTTTCAACTTTACATACCCCTTCATGTGGTGAGTTAATCTAGGTCTGTGACTTCAAATGCCACATAATATCCATAATGTGCACACCTTCATTTCTAGTACTGACCTATCCAGTTCTGAGCTTCAGGACTGAGTCAGAAGATAACCCTGTTTGGCTGTCCCCCAGTGCTTCAGAGTCAGCTTCCGCAAACCGGAACTTAGCGTGATCAGCCCAGTATCACTGCCTTTCTTCTTCCAGCTCCTATTTTTCACAAGCAGTTACTCAGTCCAGTAATCCAAGTATTGTCCTTTGCCTCTCTTCTTTGCCTCTGCATGTAATCAAACATTGTTTTCTGACAGTCCTGTCTGCTTAAAATGGCTCAAATTCACCACTGTCTCTTCACACACTCTGCCACTACCTAGTTCTGAGTATCAAAATGCGATCCTTGGATACCTGGCACACTCATGCTATCCGAAGTGGAGTCTCCAAACTGCGAAGCTGACTGTGCCGCTCTCTTGCCTAAATCCTCCAGTGTCTTCCAGTGTGGAGAAGGACATTCTTTTGTTACTGTTTTGTGTGTTGCCTGAGGCCTGACCAAGCCATGATTGTTGGGTTCTGGAGGAAGTCTAGCATAAGCATTTTAAGCCCCCGGGGGTCAATACTAGCTGCTTTGCTGAGATATACGGAAGGTAGATAACATCACGGCTAACTGGTCAAGTCGCATTCCTATGATAATTGAATTGTATTGTCCTTGCTAAAACAGTTGATATCCTCCAATTCCGCAGCTGCCTCCGAGGGTTCTTTCTGAATAAAAGGTCACTGAAGATAGAAATGGAGATCAGGAGTCAGTCCTAGAGGCTGCTAGTGCCTGATCACAGGATTTTGGCTCTCTTGGTTTGATTTATTCTTACTTTTCTTATACATCTTTGGGTCCCTAGTTTGGGAGATCTGTTCACTCTGGACAGAATTGGATGAGAAGTCCGACATCCCAGGACCTGTAGAATGAAGTCCAGATGCTTTCCTGTGACCCAGAAGACACCCCATGCCCGTGATGTGGTCTTTGTCTACTCTCCTTCCTCATTCTGGTTGCCCTCTTGTCTTCCTTGGGCCTCTGCACTATTCCCTGGAATGCACTTGATTCCATCTCTTCTTGAGCAGCTCCTACTCTTCACACCAGACTCCTTTCGAAGGGGCATCACCCCTTCCAAAAAACTTTCCCCAGGTCTGCCAGGCTGGAGAAGTAGCCCCTGCTTCTGTACTTTCACTCTGATCATACAGTGCTATGGAGCTTGCTATTCTGAGTTGCTCCTGGTGGATAGGCATATCTTCTCACTGCTGAATCCTTAGTTCAGGTGTTCAGAGAATGGCTTGATTAAAACATTGCACATCATTCCCTTCTCCCTCCTCTCATCAGCCCACCTTCCTAAGAATGAATTTCAGTTCTATCAAATACCAAGACACATTTCCAAGATCTATGATTCTATTGTTCCAAAGGTCTGTTAATTGTTGTGGGGTATTAGAGAGTTCACAGGCTGCGTTTGAATCCTGGCTCTGTTATGGCTCTGATACTGTTTGCTTGATCTTTTTTAGCCTCAGGCCCTCATATGTAAAGTGGAAATAATACCAACTTCATGAAGTTATTATAAGAATCAAATGAAATTAACTTAGATAACATATGAAATACATGCTTTTCTCTGTGTCTCTGTCTCTGTCTCTGTCTCTCCCTCTCCCTCTCTGTCTCTTCCACTCATTAAGAGAATATTTTATTTGAATTTCTGGCTACATGACTTACTATCTGCATGCCTCTGGTCAGTTAATTTTATACACAGACTTGTTGCCAGCTGTGGAACCTTGCTTGGGTGTAAATCCTTGCTTTAGCGATAATGAAAAGTAAAACTAAAATATGAATTTATAGGAAAGTAAGAGAGATGATAAGAAAAAGATTTCAGCTTAGGTAGCTGTGTGTGTGGGGGTATTCTCAATACAGGGGTTCATACTGGCCCACCCACAAAAGCAAGCAGCCAGTTTTTTTAGGATTAGCTTAAGTGGGCCAGGATCCAGTCATTATCTCTGTCCTGGTTTCCTAGTTCAAGTTGAATCCTTGTCAGCGGACATGCCATTTGGTTCCCATGAAGGAATCTTTCTGACTTGAGGGGTAATTCCAGTCATGTGAGGGACTGTTGGAATCCAAGGTGACTATAGGTTTAAGGCTATGGAGACTTCTGGAGGTAGGTATTCTCAGTCTTCAAGAGCAATGAGATAGGCTAGATAGATTTGGAACTAAATAACAT
>NW_004955423.1:8469055-8531277 GCF_000276665.1 Chinchilla lanigera | reverse complement strand
AAACATACATTCCCTAAATGACTAACATGCTCAGATGCGGAGCTGAAAAAGATTTGACACAGTTTCACAAAATAAAGATCAAGCTTTGTTCTACTTTTAGTTACCAATGGGCAATAGGCCTAACTACTTTTAAATTTCTCACTACCTTAAGAGAAAATACAAATTAGGTTGAGGATGGTTAATAGAGCAAAGACCCAGGAGTTTGATTGTCCTTTGTCCATATAGTAGTCTCTGACTCCATTGGACCTTTCTTTTTTTCATTTGTAGAACAAAGATAACAATTATCTTGAACCCCTGTGTTGAGGCTACCCCTCAACACAGCTACCTAAGCTGGAGTCTTTTTCTTATCATCTCTCTTACTTTCCTGGTAAAGCTTCTTTTTTGTAAATTCATATTTTAGTTTTACTTTTCATTATTGCTAAAGCAAGGATCTATACTACATAAAGATGGAGACATCTATATAAAGCTTTGTGGCATATAGAGGAAGTACTTGTCTTAGTTACTTCCCTTGCAGCTGAGACAAAATATCTGACACTCAAAGTTAAAGGAGGAAAGATTTCTTGTGGCCCACAGTTTGTAGATGTTTCAGTTGATAGTTGGCTGGCTCCAAGGTGGGTTGGCATGACAGGAACATCACAGAGGAGAAACAGTTCATGGCAGACAGAAGGCAGCAAAAGCAGCAAGCAGCAAGCAGCCAGCAGCAATCACAACAGCAGCTCTTTTTTGTCTCTTATGGTCTATCCAAGCCACATGCCCTCAGCACTCACACCCAGGTGGGCCTTCTCATTATCCATTCCCGGAAATATGTCAAACCAATCAGTGGCCTAATTTAGTAATCAGACACTCTTGATCCCAGCATCACACACTGAATTCCAGCATCACGTATTTTAGATCCAGCCACCTCTGCAAAGCCCTACCTATGGGTGCATGGGCCTTTGAGGACACAAGCCATCATAGTGCTCAACAAAGACTAGTATTTCAGTGATGATGATGGAGGAAGAGGAAAAAGATGAAGGAGATGGGAGGGGAAGAAGTGGAAAATATATAAGGCTGGACAATAGTGGTCTCTGAACAAAAGTTGCTATAGTAGACCTTTGAAATTCACACGTTTATGTTCTGAGAGCACCCATGGGTTGTGAAAAACTAAATTTCAGACATGGTCAGAAAAATGCCTATTTTTATAGTTTAAACCCTACATATGCTAGGTCTTCCACCTAGCATATGTAATTTAATTATGTAATTTAATTTAATAAAATATTGTACTAATAAAGCTTTAGAAAGTTATGTAATTTAATTTAATAAAATATTGTACTAATAAAGCTTTAGAAAATTCAGGGTGTTTTGGTGGGATCTTAGGGACCTCAGGGCTTTAAGAAGAATAAAGCTTAGAGAACATTCGAGATAACTACACACAGTACAGCGAACTGTCACGCTCCTGGAATGCTGGTTCTTCTGCCAGAGATAGGTTACAGGGAAGCAGCCGATCAGCAGCAAGGAGAACTGAATAATGCTCTTGGATTGGCTACTTGCAAAGCTCCTGCCAAAAACAAAACAAAATAAAATGAAAACAATTGTGGAGGATATTTGCAGTTTTTGTAGAATTGTGGGGGTTTCCATGAATAATTATTGGTCAGGTTCTAAGGAAAAATCCACAAATGACTGAGGCCACAAACTCTGAGTCACAGCTTCCCAGGTGTATATTGTACTGACTTTTCTCTTTTGCCTTCCAATCATGGTTGGATAAACCTTCATTTATTCATTTTAAGGTCAAATTTCATTACAGTAAAAGTGTTGCCCGACTTCCCCTGCCAAATAGAAACATTCTTAAATTTGGGGAGAAGTTACAACACTTTAAAGCTATCTATTGCTGCAGATTTTTTTTTTTTCTTGCTAGCACCATTATAAAATGAATGGGGTCCTATAGATTGGGATGTTCCTCATTCTTCAGGGGGCTAGCGGGAGTTTACAAGCTCCTGGTAGTTTTATAGAAGAGCCTCACCATCCCCTGTACTTAAAATTTTACCTTCCATGTGGCTGATATGATTTTTTCTAGCTCACCCTTCACCCATTTTCTCCTCTGAATCATCTTTGTTCAGGTCCTCCTATTCACACATTCTCTTTCCCAGTCTTTGTTCTGCTACCTACTGCTATATAAACAACCACCTCTGAAAACCTAGTGGCCTAAAACAATGGAGTTCTGTGCATGCTTTGTGGATCTGGAGTACAGCAAAGGCTTTTCTGGATAGTTTGGGATCCACAGAGTCAGTGGGGGCAGCTGGAGCTGAAGGAACCACCTCCTCTGTGGTATCCTCACTCCCATCTCTGGTACCCAGTGTTTGTTGGCTTCTCTTGACCAACATGGGTCTCTTCCTCCAGTGCCTTTCCATGCGACCTGGGATTGTCTCAGTAAGGAGATCTCACTTTTGACTTGGTGACTGGCTTCTTAAAGGCAAGAGGCAAAAACTGTCAGGCCACTTGAGGGCTATGCATGGAATCAACATGGCATGGTGTTGTAGTTTGGGGTTTTGCAAGGGGGACAATACAAAATAGGACACATATCTTATAAGATTATTTGTAATAGTCACACAAAGAATCATATACAAAGAGTACAGGAAATCTGTCCATACACTGAAGACCAAGAATCTAGCTGAGGGCCTGTATCCCATGATAATGCCTGCGTGAGTCCAGCTGAAGACCTAGGGCCCACAACAATGCCCCCCAGGGGTCCAACTGGAGGCCAAAAGCCCATGACAATGTCTCATGCAGACCCCTTTCATGGATCTGTGTTGGGAGGCCTAAAGGTCAGTGGTGGAATCTAGAAAGTCTGGGCCAGCGAGATGAAGGATCTGTGCTAGCAGTCTGACTAAACTGGAGCCAGGAAGTGCGGCTCAAAATAAGAACCAGTGCTCCCCCAAAAAGTACTACAGCCATACTCAGCAACAGTGAGGTCCCGACAGTGAGGAAAGCTGATCCCATCAGGAAAGCCAGTGTGACAAGCTTCACCAGGAGACTGAGCAGTATACCATCTTCCCCTCTGGAGCCAGGAAGTGATGTTCAAAGTGAGGACCGGAGCTCTCCCAAAGTGAACCATAGCCATTCTTAGCAACAACAAGGTCTTGAGCTCCTTTGATGGTGAGAATAGCAGAGTTCATCAGGAAAGTCAGCGCGACAAGCTCCTCCAGGAAAACCAACAGTTCCAACAGCTTCCCTAACAGCTTCTTGACAACTTCTCTTCTTCTCCATTTCTTCCTCTTACGCTGCTCGCAACAGTCCTCAGGTGGGCCTCCCACTACCATGCTGGTTCAGTTCAGCTGGGTGTTACAAGTTGACCACAAGTTGTCAATCCACCACGCATGGTTTCTGCCACATTATCTTGGTCAAAGCACTCACAGACTGGCCAGATTCACAGGGAGAGGACTGTATATCATTAATCAGTCACAGCAAGTTATCAAGTTCTATTATTATTCCACTATAGTGTTTAATTGTATTTTAGAGACTTTGCCTTTCATTTTTTGAAGTTTTGCGAATTATTTCTAATTTAAAACCAGATTCCATATTTACAGATTTAATTATACAACTAATGGTATTTACTGACTCAGGTAGTTGTTGGTAGAATCTACCAGGAAGATAGCCACTAATCAAAGAATCATATAAATTCTCTCAAATTAAATGCTATAAAGGAAAAAGACTGGGTACTGTGAGCATTTATAATAACATAAAACCCAAATGTCTGGAGGAATCCATGAAGGCTTCCCTGAGGAGGTGACCTTTGAGCTGGGAACTGAAAGATGTGAAGACAGCATGCCAAACTGAGAGAGCATATGGGCAAACATACATGGTGAGCAGAAACTTGGTGCATTTGAAGAAGCAAAAAATCATGCTATAGTTGGAATGCTAGCAATATTACTAACCTTGCTTCAAAATTTGAGTCAAAACACAAAAGGTCAGCTCCCATATGAGAGCCCTGACACAAGCAAAGCCTGGGACTCCACACATGTGTGCACCCCAATGATGGGGAGTTTGTGTGTGATGCACAAGCTGCCTTCAGGCCTCTTCTATCTCCTTTACGACTTGAATAGCGTTCCCTCCAAGCTAATGGCATCTCACATGTCAGTCACTCAGATTCAGAAAAACCGTCATTGAGAAGCACTCTTGAAAACATTGTCCATAGAAAACATAACATATCCTGGTGATATTATAAAGTGCAGTTAAAATGTAAATCTAGATCAACTTGTGCCAAGATTGTCTGACTCTGGAGATGGTGTGACTCATCATACTATATCCATACCATGTGTGTTTCAATCTTGATGTGAAAGCTAAAGGAAAATGTTAATTTGTGCTCATACAGGTTATATATGTAGCTACTTACTATTTTTTTCTGGGAAATTTACTTAAATATATCATCAATTATTAGCATCAATTACTAGCATCAAATTAGTATATGCAGTAATAAAAATGCTGTCAAGATTATCTATAGTTTGCTATTCTAAGATATTTTATGCCTTTATCCTTCAATACATGGGCTTCAAGTCTCTGATCAGTTATTTTATTTGCTGTAATTGAAAATATCAATAAAGCCATCTGCCTACTCAAAATGGAAAAAATTCAATAAGCCTTTAAAGAAGAATTTTTCAAAACTATATGAAAAAAAAAGATTACTTTGGAAAGCAAAAAAAATATTTTTTTTTTCTTGTGGGAAGGCTATGGTAGACACACCATTTCAGGGAGCATGCAAGCAAGAATATCATACAGAAAACTCAGATTTTGCACTTTTTTGGAAAACCCATGCATTTTCTCCAGAAACCGTGGGCTGCTTCTTTAAGAAGACAGGAGAGAGGCTTTGACTCTAACTTGCTTTTTGGCAAGAGATGTTCGTGATATCTTCATTAATTTTAGAAGTTATCCTTTCAGCTGGATTACCCTTCATATTGTGATTTAGTTCATGCTTCTTGAGCTCTACAGTACTGCCTGTCAGAACAATGTTTGCAACACTGCTCTGATCTTCATTAGAAACAATCATTGACAGGTAAGCTGGGTATCAGAGAAGGGGCTGGGCATTGTTGGGGAAGCTTAATGAAGGCCAGTTGGTAAAGAATGGGCTCTGAACATTTTTGAGGACAATCTTCAGGACTTTATAATTCTGGATAATACTAAATTCTATGTAACTTTATATTACTTCATAATATTTATTCTAAAAAATATGTTGAAACTAATATGTTCTTTACAAAATATTTTCATTGCCTGTTGATATTTTAAACATAATTTTAATTTTACATTTTCATTTAAAACTTTCATGGTTTACTATAGCCCGAGAGATAGTAGCTGAAAAGCTTAAAGTGGTTAAGAAGTTGCGATTGTTTTTCTTCCCTTTTGTTTTTCTTTCATATAGATACCAGAAGGAAATTAACTGCTTAATTAAATTAAACAGATTGGGTGAACACTAATATTATCATGACTGCGTTTGCAGCACTAATTGCTTATTGAATACTAAAATGGTGTTCGTCAGTCTGAAAGTAGCTTTGGCCACAGATCAGAAAAGGTGCTGGGTGTTATGGTAACAGGACCTCTGTAGGTGGGGTCCACCTGAGGACCACGAGAACACCAGACAAGTGCATGTTACAAGTTCAGTTGAACCTTGTCTTGGTCCCTGTCAGGTAAAACTGGTGCTTCTAGCTCCATCTGCCTCCCTGCTTGTACATGTGCTAAAATCTAAGAAGAGAGTATTTCTTTGCCACACTGTTCTAAAGCAGACGTTCAATTAAATTCAAAAAGCACATGTCTACCCTCATAGGAGCAACTGTGAACAATTAAAAGAGAAAACAGAACATGTGACAAAACAGCCATTTCTCCAGAAGCGTGGGAGAACTAAACCATTGTAGATGGTTCAACACTTCTGTCAGTGGGTTTAACTGTGATACAGCCAACATTCAGCTTGGGAGTTCTATGCCCGCTTCTCCCTGACCTACATACTCTTAGCTATTCCTTTTCCCTTTGATGCCTCTCTCAGCCCATACTTACACCACTGCCTTCCATAACCAAATGTATCTACTCCAGGGTTCATTCTTTCAGCTTTCTCCTAAGTATCTAAACCTAGTAAACCTATTCAGATGATAATCTTAGAGGAAAACTGTCAATTCAATCTTTTTATATTGAGTGACTATGCTGGGCATTGTGAATAATAATCATTGTTAATCAGCAGTTTCTATATTCACCTGCGTTTTCTGTTGTTGTTGTTGTTGTCGTCATTGTTGTTCTTGTCCTGGGGATTGAACCCAGGACTTCTGCACTGAGCTACATCACCACCGGTTTTAATTTTTTATTTTGGGACAGGGTCTCATTAAGGTACTAAATTGCACAGGTGGGGTTTGAACTGCCTCAGTTTTCCCAGAGTGCTGGGATGACAGTCATGCGCCACACTGTATAGCTCATCATTTTTATTAGCTTTTATCTAGTAGCAAATGTGTGCAGTGCATGATGTTTACTTTTCTTGGGGGGAGTTGGCACACGTACATAACACATCTTAATTCCTTTTTCCATCTTCTCTCCACTCCTTCCATTTCCCCTCCATTTCTTGATCTCCTTCCTGTTTAAGAAAGCTCTACCTCCGTACTTCCTACTATCTATCTTTTATTTAGATCTTTATTTACAGTTTGGGTTTCTCACCTAAGAAAACTAATGTGATATTTAAGCTTCTGTGTCTGATTTATTTCACTTAACATTATATTCTCAAGATGCATCCGTTTTCCTACAAATGACTCAAGTTTATCTTTCTTTATGGTAGAGCAGTACTCCGTTGTACGCAAATACCATATTTTCCTTACCTTTTCATCTATTGATGGACACATATGCTGCTTCCAAGGTTTAGGTATTATGAATTGTGCTGCTATAAACATGGGTATGTACATACAGTTTCACCATAATATGTTATCTTTCACTCTTTTGTGAAGATACCTAGAAAGGGACTATCGGGTCAAAAGGAATTTGTAATTTTAGTTCTTTTTAGAAATATGTGTAGTGATTTCCATAGTGGCTGTATGAGTTTACATTCCTGCCAGTGATGTAAAAGTGTTCCTTTTTCCCCTGGAGCCTCGCTAGCATTTGTTATTATCTGATTTTGTGATCATAGCCATTCTTTCTGGGGTAAAATGGACTGTCAGTGCTGTTTTAATTTTCATTTCCGTAATGGCTGGCAATGTTGAGGAATTCTTCATCTATTTATTGGTGATTTGTACTTCTTCTGTGAAGTGTGTATTGAGACCAACTGAAAAGCCCTAAAATAAGGAAGTTGTTAAATAAATCACGATACTTCCATATATGGGTGTAATAAGTTAACTTTGCATTGATATGACAAAATAACAAAATCACCTTAAAGAAGGAAGGTTTACTTTAACTCAGGGTTTCAGAGATTTCAGTCTAGAGCTAATCGCCTCCATTGCTTTTAAGTCCATGGGGAGGGGAGACAGAACCCTCATGGCAGAAGGGCATGGCAGTGGGGAGCTGCTTACCTCATGGCTGCCAGAAAAGGAGGGTAAAGAGCCAGAGATGAAGCAGTCAGAGCCCAGATATAGTCCCCAAAGTCAGGCCTCACTGGCCTACTTCCTTCAGCTGCACACCTCCTGAATTTCCATTATCTCCCAAGAATACCATCAAATTATCATCTTATCATGGATTGATTCACTGATGAAGTTAGAGCCCTCATGATCCAATCACATTCCAAAAGCCCCACTTCTGACCACAGGAAACTTTGAGGGGACATTTTATATTTAAACTATAACCGTGGCATACTCTGTAGCGATTAAAAATAATGCTTTTGAAAGTAATGTTTGAGTATTATCACAGTTTTAAGAACATGTATAGGAAAAAAGACTTAATAAACCACAACAGCAACTTTGGTGGTTATTTATTTACTTATTTATGTTTTTGGCTTTTTTTCTTTCTATGTAGTGCAGGTTGGCCTTAAAGTTGCTTATGTATCCCAGGCTGGCCTTTAACTCATGGCAATTCTCCTGCCTCAGCCTCCTGAGTGATAGGACTATAGGCATGGATCACCACATCTAGCTTTGGTTGTCTTTTTATAGCATTTTTTTTTTTTTTTTTTTTTTTTGTCTTTTCGAGACAGGGTCTCGCTATGCAGTTCAGGCTGGCCTTGAGCTCACTTTGTAGCCCAGGCTGGTCTCGAACTCACAATGATCCTCCTGCCTCAGCCTCCCAAGTTCTGGGATTACAGGAATGTGCCACCATGCCTGGCTTGCTTGTCTTTTAGAAGTGAGATTATATGTGATTTTTATTTTCTTCAAAATCTCTTTTCCAAATTTTAAAGGAGGATAGTTGTGATATAATCAGAAATAATAAATATTACTTTAAAGATAGTTTGTCTGAAAGAGTTGTCAGTTTGGCCCAAAACAAAAGATTAAGAACAAATTATTACTCTGTTATTATAAGTGTTCTAATGGTGTTATGCAGGAGATATGAGAACAACTAACCACCCACATGGGTGACTAAAGATTTAATATGGATTTACTCCCAGTGATTTTTCAAGAAGTCTTCAGACGTCTAAGGAAAAGTACAGTCAACAATTCCATATCTAAAAGTCTTTGTTGCCAGATACATTTAAACCTTAGATTTTTCTTTTACTCTAGGAAAATAATGTGGTGGGTGTATCTGTTTACATAAGAGCTCAGTGGGTCTGGGACATAAGCCCGTAATCAAACAGGAATATTTCCATTGAGATGAACGAGGATCGTAAACTTCATATCAATTTTGGCCACCAAATGTGTTACTAAAAAGTGCTGCTTTTTGGAGCCGCTTTGAATTCCTGAACTGCACATGAGGGACTGTGGACCCTCACTATGGGAATGTGGAAGACGCATTGTTCGTTATCTAGTCTCAGCTCTCTCGCTCATTAAGCCCGACACTCACTCTGATTGTAGGAGTCAAAATGAAAATTCACATCAGAGCACATGATCTTATTTGATCATGGACACATATGTCTGGAGTGAAAAATTTCTAATTCTATGTTTTGGAGAGTCAAGGGCCTGAAGAACCTGATGTTTTTTGGTTGTTCGGGGGCAGAGGGGGGAGACGTTCTTGAAAGCAATGTTATTATAAATTCAATTTTCAGACATTTAAAATGGAATCTAAAAAAGACAGCATGAAAGTAGAAGCTATTATTAGACAAGAGGAAGGGGAAGAGGGATAAAGGAGGGTGATTAAGGGGATGAACCAAGTTATTAGTTATGTCAAGGGATCTGGATTCTGATATGATTATATTAAGGCAGGAAGGCATCCAATACACTACAGTATGTGAAACAGGAAGTTATAAAATAGTATATAGGGCATTGCCAATGCTTTAATTTCAAAAATGCATTTCTGTATAGAGACACCAAGAAATCAGCTAGAATGGTGTTTACTTAATTGTTTTCATCTATGTCTAGGAATGAGAGGGCATTTTTCTTTTTGTTTAAGGGTATTTTGAGTTATGCTATTAAAAAGTGTTTCTTAAGCAGAAGAAATCAAGAATTATTGTAAATATGATTGGAGATGAAATGTTGGCTTGATTATAATATATATATGATGTATACCTTGAATATATGATTTTATTTTTGAGTTATACTCTATAAAAATTTTTAAATATCAAGAAATTTGTGGGTTCTTTAAGTACAAGTAATATTAACAGAGCTAGAAAAATGTACTTCTTGGTACATCTTAAAGGTTGGCTAGGCCAAACATTTCCTAATCTCTCTTGGAAGAACCCTGGAGGCAAGTGACCAAGAGGCTGTAGTTTCAGAACTTAACTGTAAGATTGCTGAGTTTATAGATAAAATTTTTATCTATCTATCCCACCCATATACTTTTACTATATAATGTATCCTTATACATAATATACAAGACGGAGATTTTTCTATTTTATGGTATAACGAATTCCTTGCAATGTCAGAGCTAACATTGCATGTGTCAGATAAGTGGTTTTGGGGTAGGGGCAAACGCTCCCAAGGATGATTCATTTGAAATCAGCCTTGACAGTTTTCTTGCTGACATGGCTGACAGGAAGGAAAACTAGAACAAAGGTTAAATTCCTCAGTTCTAGAAACTACATCTTGTCCTTAAGGTTTGCTCTGCTGAGGTCTGCTAGTCCCATCAAGATGAACTGTTTAACTTTCTCATGTGGATACAAGATCTGCTCTCAAACTAACCAAACAGAACTTTTGACAGGAAAACAGATTTCTCCATGGTTCTATTCAATGCACTCAACCCATGCTGACTTATTGATGCCAGTTGACCATCAAAATGTAAATTCCACAAAAATCCCTAAAATAAAGTTTAGCAAACATCACCACTTTCTCACCCGATAACCATACTACCAGAACTACCAGTATGTAGAAAGCTGGCTAATTTGAACTCCAATCAACCTTTTCAGCCTCTGGTTTAAGTAATAAAAATAAAAACAGCCAGGCATGGTGGCAATTTGAGATGATGCTGAGGCAGGAGGATCACAAATTCAAGCCCAGCCTGGACAACTTAGCAAGACTATATCTAAGAATTTTTAAAAATTTTTAAAAGAGCTAGGGATATAGCTCAGTGCAAAGGCCTTGGATTCAATCCCAAGGACCACAAAAACAAAGCAACCACAAAAAAACCTGAAACAGAACTCTTCATCAAAAGTACATGGATAATTGAAGGGACACATGTACATGAGAGTCATTAGAAGCAGGCTATTTTGAACATTCTCATCACTGTACTCACAAGATACTAAACTTCTTAGTAACTGACACAGGTTAATAGCACAGTTGACAGCTTCAATAACTGTCATTTTAAACATTAAGTTCATAATGCATCATGTTACAATAGACTTCTGTGACTTCTGTTTTCATCATTATCACATAAAAGTAATTTTTTTCCATTTAACACCATATAATGCTGTGTAGACCCTGCAGAAAATAAGGATACTCAGGTCCTGCCTTCTGATATATTACAATGCTGGACAAAGACAATAGGCAAAGAGACACAAAAGCTATATGATTAATGATTGCATGAATTAAAGCAGTAAAGCCCTATATTAAGAACAATCCAGACAGTTAGCTTAGTTAGTACTTTAGTTCATGAAGGATGAGACAATTATAAGAGCAAACCACAGGAGAACTGCTGGTTTTTAAAAGAGCTTAATTAATTATTTAATTAACACAGTGTTTCCTCAAGGACGGCAGACTTGGAGACTGCCAAACAACTACATACGATGGGAGAAATATTCCACGATGCCTATCATTTTCATTCTTAAGCTTTGTAAAAAAAAAAAAAAAAAATGATGTCAGAACTAAAGTCCGGCAAATTCTGTTGGATTTGAGTTTTGCCTTCAGCCACATGTCACTGTGATCAGATGTGCTACTTATTCTAAAATTAATGCCAGGCTGTGCTCAAATGTTTATTGAACTCGGTGTTGTAATGGTTCTCAGTAATGTAAAAAATGAGTATTAGCACTTTAGATGTGTCAGTGGACACACTTTAACAGCATCTGTAGGATAATTAAGGTTAGTAAAGTCTGAAAACAACTTATTATGAACTTCATCCTGTTTATGTAAACATGTTTGAATAGCTGGGGTTCAAGAATTGATTTTATCTATTTTGTTCAGGGTAAAGTGAACTAATTAAAGATAATGAGCCTATCTCTACAATCTGTCTTGATAGCATTTTATTGACATAGCTGTAACCTACCAGAATCAGCCCCCGCAGTTTGTAAAATGAATTGTTTGGGCTAGAATTGTTAGATTTGTTTTATAAAAAGTTAACATTTAAAAGGGTATCTTTGAGAAAGAAAGCTAACTGCAACATGATAGAGTTCATCATACTGTCCTTGTTTCTCTCTAGCAAGCAAATGGGGCTCTGAGGTTTTGGCTGAAGGCTTCCTTCCACAGGGTGATTTAGATATGTAACTAAGTACCACTAGCCGTAAACAATGCGGTTTTCTGGAGATAAGGGTGAAAGTCCACTGGACTGAGAGCTGTTATTAATGCGTTAGATTTGTTAGAAGTCAAATGTTTCTAAACAGAAGAGTTTTCAAATCATACACACACTTCTACAAAATCTAAAACTCTCCACAAAATCAAAAGACTTGTGGAGAATTGTGACAGATTTCATCTCTCACAAGTCAATCTGAGGCTAGTAGCACTCTTAACATGCAGAGTTAGAATTCTCCTGCCAACCATTTCTGCTAAGCCCCGGTTTGGATTTTATTAAAAGGTATGACAATATGTCTATCTTTAAAACTTCAGCCAGATCATATATGTATTCACTCATGCAACCATCAAGTGCCTACTAGATGCCAGAATTGGCGATGCAAAATGAATATGTATTAGCTCCCTGAACTTCTTAAGTCTGATGGAAAGAGAATCTCAATGATGCACAATAAATATAGTGATACAAGAAAATACACACACACACACACACACACACACACACACTCACCTCATTTGGAAGGAGAATTATTAAAAGGAACAAATAGAAGAATGAGCCAAGAAATGGAAATCACATTTACAGAGACATGAAAATAGCAGGAATAAACAGCAGCAATAAGCCTTCCTGAGATTCAGACTCCCGACACTGGTATATAACAACTTGGAGAAGAAAAGAAGGACGGAGATACAGGAAGGATCTGAAGAGAGAATTGGAGTCCACAGGGAAAGTGGAGACTTCAATGCAGTAAAAGGAGGTGGCAAACTGCTGTTTCTCTTTGACTCTTGGCTCATAGCATGAGAGGGGGGTCTTGAATCTACAGAGATCCATGAAAGTGGGTGATGCCAGAGGCCTCCATGGATAAATACACCAGTGTAACACAGCAGTGGATGTTGAGAACTACAACAGCAGGTGAGTTGCTCTAGTTCAAGAATACTCCAGAGAGTGCTTGGCTGGATGCCATTTTAGGGAGGGGCCAAATGAACCCTGACTCCTTGAAGCTGTGGGTTGGCTTCCTTTCAGGGTTGTGGGGGACTGGGTGAGGGACAGCTGTGGGAGACATCCATGGATGAGAAGCTGAAGCCAGGCTGACAGGAGACACCCAGAGTGTTTTAGTGAATAACTTAGGCCTCAACCCCACAACCAGAGGATCAGCCTGTACTTTTGTGGAGTTAAAAGCACCAAAACTGTCATCTTGTCCCATTCCTCCTGCAGTACTGCTGGGATCAACCAACACAGATCTGGGCTTTGTTGGCCTCCTTTGTCTACTGGTGACAGTGGAGACAGGTCCTAAATTGGATGCTACCACCAAACTCTAGACCCCTGAAAATAACCACAGGCTTGAAATCACAGAAAGATTTCATTTTCTTTCTTTTTTCCCTCCTCTTTGCTTTTGTTTTTTTCTTTTTCCTTGATTTTTTGGTTATTTTTTCATGAGAGTGAACATTGTTCTTAGGGGTTCTTCTGTTTTGTGTTATTGGTATTTTTGTTTTTTCCTTCTTTCTTTCCTTCCTGTTTTCTTCACAATTCTCCAAAAACTTGGGTAATCTTCCTTTATCCCTCAGCTTTACTTCTAATCTCCTTCTCTTCTTTTATTTCTCTATGTTTTCCTCTTATTCCTTTTAAATTTTTCTCCTTTGGGAGTAAAATCACTGTATTGAGGGAATATTTACTGTATATAATTTTCTGATTCATTTTGGATTTTGTTATATAACTATAAATCTTGTGCTTATGGTAAAAGGTCACAAATCAACAGTTACCACAGCTTGTCATTTGACTGTGTTTGATATTATCTTTATTACTGATTGTACTATGTTATCTAAGGAGACATAGTTGTTATGATCAGTTGTTTTTCCTTGTATGACAATACTTAGATAATCTGGGGGTCATAAACAATACCATACTCCAGTATCAAAGAACAGGGTGCTAGATCAAATAGGCAGCAACCTCTCATTCCTAATAAATCAAAGAGGCAGTATCTTGGGACAGACTCAAAAGCCAAAGTCAGCCTAAAAAGTAGTCATTTTCTAAGGATGTCTCAATACTAGTAATAAAGCTAGCTACCATAAGCAATTTATAAGCATCAATGCAGAAAACAAATGTTAAAAAAATGGAAAATGAAAACACACAGAAGCTAGATGCAACCTTAGACTCCAGCTTGCCCAAGGCAAATCCAGGAGGTATTGAGGTGGAAGAAATCAAAAGTCACCCAATGGAGCTGTCTGAAATGGTAACATAAAAGTAACAGAGTAGAAAATGAGGCTCTAGAAAAAAATCAGGAATAATTTCACAGATAACTAAAGAGATGAGAATCATAATGAAGGATATTGTTAGTGAATCTAGAGCAGGTACAGATAAAAAAATAGAGGAACTTAGGAAAGTGATAGAAACCATGAATGCTCAACACAGGAAAGAACTAGATTTCATGAAATCTAGATTCAGACATATCCAGGAGATTAAAAACTGTACTGAAAGTATATACAGCAGCATCAACCAATGTGAGAACTGAATATAAGACTTAGAAGATGTAAAAGCCTTTTTAAAAATATCAAGGGACCATAAAAAATCAATCCAACAGCTGCTATATGATGCAAAGAAGAATAACATAAGATTGATCAGAATCAATGAAAAATCAGAAGATGCCACAAAGGACATAAAAAAAAAAAAACCTGTTCATAGAAGTAATAGAAAACTTACCAATTATGGAAAAGGAGTTTGACATCCAGTAATGGAGGCATATAGAATTCCAATTATCCATGATCAGAAAAAATTACACTAAGGCATAAAATAGTCAAGATTCCAGAAATTCCACACAAGAACAGAATATTAAAAGGTAGTGACAAGAAACAAATCACCTACAGAGGAAAGCCCATCAAAATCACAAGTAACTTCTCAGCCCAAACGCTTAAGTCAAGGAAAGCTTGGAGTAAAGTATTTTAAGACCTAAAAGAAAACAGCCTCCAACTCAGATTGATGCACCCTGAAAAATTATCTTTCAAACTGGATGGAGAAATAAAATACTTCCATGATGAAGAACACCTGAAGAAATCCATGCACACTAAACCAGCCCTTCAAAAAGTTCTGAAGGATATTCAAGAAAAAGACAAAAAAGACAACAATTTCATGAATCACAACAGAGTGAATCCACCAGGCAAGGTGAGCAATCAAACAAAAGGGAAAAAGAGGCACCAACAACAGGAAAATAATATGACAAGGATAAGCCAATACATGTCATTTATAACCATCAATGTTAATGGTCTCAATTCACCAATCAAAAGAAACAGATTGCAAGACTAGATCAAGAAACAAGATCCTACAATATGCTGCATACAAGAAACACATTTAACCCCCCAAAAATTCATAGACTGAAAGTCAAAGGATGGAAAACAGTACTCTATATGACAGGAACCCTGAAAAAGCAAGGGTAGCTATTCTGTTTGCTGTTTCCTTTCTTGATATCTTTCCAAAAGAGTTAAATCCATGATACCACAGTGATATATGCACACCCATATTTACAGCAGCATAGTTTGTAACAACTAAATATTGGGAACAGCCCAGATGTCCCTCAATGGATAAATGGATAAAAAAAGTAGTTTTTATATACAATGGAGTACTACCTTGCCATAACGAAGGATATACTTGAGACATTTTTAAGGTAAATGGATGCACCTTGAGACAATATTTTTCAGTGAAATAAATTGGGCACACATGTTTAAATATTGCATTATTTCGCTTGTGTGAGAAATTGAAAGCATAAATAAGGACCAAAATGGATGACAGATATTAAGAAGTGGGAAGAAAATTTTCAATGGGAAGGGAACAAAGGATGGGGGAGGAGACAGGAAGGAGAAAGGAAAAAAAAGGAGAAGGAAAAAATGGAAACAAGGCTTTCGTATATAAGGAGGGGAAGAAGGGTTGAATGGAGGGAAGAGGAATGGGAAAATAAAAAGAATCAAGACATATTATATACAGGTGTAAATTCCCTATGATGAACATGATCATTATGTATCAAAAGAGTACCAATAAAATTAATTTTTAAAAAAAGCCATGGAGGCCCCAAAGAAATGCACTCTAGAGTCATGATGAAATAGCGCAAAATGGTAGATGGGTTAGAGAGCTAGGCAAAGACCACATGATGTTGGTCTCTGAATATAATATTTTGGGGTCTATATTTCATCCTGAAATCAATGGAGAAGAAATTGTCAACAGATGTTAAATAAACATGAAAGGATCAGAACTACACAGAAGGAAAACATTTTGGCATGGAATGATATAGTATCCCTAAAACAGCTGCATGTTTAATTGGCTAGATAGGTTTGAGGAGTTACCTCTGTTTCCTTAAAAGAGATATCAACCTCTTTCAAATGAATGACTGGATCTTTTCTCAACAGTTGTTATCCTTCTATGTAAAACCAACCAAAGAAAGATGAAGGAGAAGGCTTTACTACTAGAAAACTTCTGGGAATTTCTGAGAGTACTTGGCATCTTGTCTTCATCACCTTTCAATCAAGCACGTGTCATGTCAGACACTGGAAGCTCTGTAGGCCACATCCAATGCAAAGCCAAGGAAGGGGCAGCAGACAGTAAGAACTGTCCTTACAGTCACGGGACTTAGAAGAGAACTAAGAAAGCAATTTAATATAACTTCTCCTTTTCATGTAGCTTGTTCAAATTGTGCTGCATCAGATGTAAACTTCTGCTAAAATTATTCTGTTAATCAGCAGTCTTCTTTCAATAGAATCAGCATTTGCCTTCTTTCAGTATAATTTTGTTTTTTCAGATCAAATATTTTTGCTTTTTTTTCTTAATTATAAATTTATTATCTCTTGCCACATTCAGAATTATTTTATTGTCTTTGCTTTGTGATAGCTTGATTATGACTTGTCTTGATGAACTTCTATCTTTGGTTTTTTTTTATTTTAGAAATAAAAGGAGGAAAATACTAACAGACTGACAACATTTTACAAAATAGCAAAGGATCTTTTGCTTTTATTTTTAAGTAAATTTTATTTATTTGACTTCTTGAACTGGTAGCACATTTATAGAATTTAAGCATTAAAAAGTGTAAAACGATATACAGCAATTGCTTTTTTCCACCTGTGTCATCTGCCAAATTCCTAAACCTACAGAACAGGCAATAACATTACCAGCTTCTCATGTATACTTCCTAAGATTTAAAAAATATTCTGTAAGATAGTACAAATATAGATTAGTTTTCTCTTCTTTTTTTCACCCCAAATATAGTACATTATTTTGGCACTTTTTTCATCCCACTTAAAAATAAATCTTAAAGGTCGTATTAGTCAGTTCAGGATGCCAGAACAAAATACTATAGATTGGGCAGCTTCAACAATAGAAATTTGTTGTCTCACATTTCTAGAAACTGAAAAACCAGCATGGTCAGGTTTTGATAAGGGCTTTCTTCCTGGCTTACCCATCACTGCTTTCTTACTGTGCCCAAGCTCTCTGATGTCTCTTCTTATAAAGATGCTAATACCATCATGAGAGCCCCAGCTGCATAACTTCATCCGGTACTAATTATCTCCCAAAAGCCCTGTCTCCAAATATCACCACACTGGGGGTTAGGACCGCAGTACATAAATTTTAAGGCAGATCTAGCCAGTCCTTAACAAATATCTTTCCATATAAACACATATAGAGCTTCTCACAACTGTACAACACACAATTATTACATCAAACATCCTTAACATCAAAACTGGGAAATCTGAAACTGCCCTAAATTATTCTTTATTAATATGATCTACAGAAATAAAATGAGAAAACTTGAGTGCTAGAGTTTGAAAACTGATGTTTTTGATGAGTTAGAACAAATTGGAATTATATTTTGATGTTTGGTGGAAAAGAATCAAAACTGAAGTAGTATGTTCAGTGCAGATACATTAACACATCTTTAGATCCTCTAAATTTCAGCTTTATGAATCAAATATGGTTGAAAGTCCTAACATGAAGACATGAGTATGTTTAAATGTGCAAATTATATTAGCATGGGACAAAACAGGTTTCATTGCTATTCATGAAACCAGTTTTGTCATTCTATTGCTTATAAAAAATAGGCAATTTACGTGTGACTTATTTGCCAGACATGTTATGTTACACAGATCATTCTATGTTTAAGTTCTGAGGAAGGTATTGGGTAGAAAGAGATTTAGTGCTCTCCATGAATAAAGTTCAAATGGTTATTCAGCACAGAAAAGAGAAAGAACCAAGAATGAAGAAAAAAATATGGTCACAAAATACTTAAGGACAACCACACGGAAAGCAAAATAATAGGTTGTGTGCTGTCGCAGTAGCCTGAACAATCTCTGCTGAAAGAAAAAACAGAAGGCAGAAACAGAGTGAAGGCAGGAACAGAACAGTGTGCCCTTAATATATGGCTGGAATTGTACTGAGGCATAAGGGAGAGGGAGGAGTCAATGATGGGCCCAGGTTTCAATCTTAGATGACTGGGTAAAAAAGTAAGATTTGGCTGAGACAGGCAAAAGATATTTGGAATTGGGTGAGACATTTTGTCTGCTGCTAGTGAGGCTTCTAGTGTAAAAGTATGAGCAGGCAGTTAACAGAGATTGAAAGGAAGAGAGATATGGGGGATTTCAAGGAGTATTTAGGAGAACAAAGACAGAGATAGAGGACAGAATACATGAAACCCCCAGCATTCAGAGGTGTGAGATAAAAAATGATCATCTGAAGAAGAGAGGAGTGGTCAGAGGGAAATGGGGTGAACCAAGGCTGTGAGATTACAGAAACCAAGAAAAGAGGGTATAGTTAACCATGTCAAACGGTGGGGAAAGGTGAACAAAGATATGGGCACTCAACATAGTATTTTGGGAGACGGAGATTAAATTTTAACACACTAATTAATGAGTTGAACAATAATAAAGTAAAATCACAAGATGCTTTATACTGATAATTTTTAGTCTGTTTTGTTTTCTGTTTGTTAGTATGTTTTTCTTCTTTTATTTTTAAAATAAATTTTAAAAAATCAAAAAATATTAGATGATTGTAGAATGAAGAAGAAATGATAATGATACTAACCCATATTTGTATAGCAGACTACTGTCCATAGGTGATCTCACTGGATGATTTGTCCAGGGGGTGGTCTTGTAGGTGGGTCAGTGGTGATGGACACAGTGGAGAAGGATAACTGAAGGTCCAAATAGAAGATGAAGTGAAGTAACAGATTGTGTAAGTTCCCTATGGAGGTCAAAGAAGGAAAAAAATTAGTGCAGAAAAAATCTCTTCTAATTTTGAGAAAGAAAGTGTGAGTTCACGAAAAGACAGGATTCTTATGAGGAAAAAAAATTGCCTGGAAAGATTCAAGACTAAAGACCTGAAACCAATCAAAGTAACCTTGAATTGAGAGCCCAAGTTGCAGGAGAAATGTGAAACAGGGAGGAGAATGATGATGTTGGAATAAAAAGTAAAGACATTGACTTGTTGTCACCCAATTACAAGCTCTCCAGACCTCCAATACAACATAATGGTCCCACTCATGAAATGGTGAGCAGATACAGCGAGTCACTGGAGACAGGAGCAAACAGCTTAACGTCTTAAATAACCCAGTAAAGACATTAAAACAAGTTCGTTCATTATACAATCCAGTGTATAAGTCTGCTTCGAGCACCGTGCCCCAACCAATTCTATAGGAAGACAATGTGCTAGGCAAGCTTTTAGGAAAATGCTTTCCAAAAGGATAAGACACCCTGCAATTCTTCAAACAGGAGTGATGTTATCTGTGGTGCAGTCTCTGCCCATTCTCTTCAGAAGGTGCTGCTTTCTCTAAGATAGCACTCTAGTGCTCGTTGCTTGTGTTCTTTAAACATTGTGCATGTTAAAAAAGAAATATAGTCTAAAAGTCTGTAGTCTATGACAGTGGTGGCAAACCTATGGCACCTGTGCCCCAGTGGGCATAAAGCGCTTTCTATGTTGGCATGTGAGCCAAGTCGCCCCACCATCGCCTCAGCATCGTCTCTTAGCAGCTGAGCATCAGGTAATAGCACACTGGAGCCATGCGCATGCTCGGAAAAGAGAAGTGGCGCCAGGAAAGGACATCACAAGCAGTTTGGACAGTGAGTCTCTAAAAGGATTGCCATCACTGGTCTATGGATAACACAATTGGGAAACAAAAGTATGATAGGCATCCCTTCTTGACTGATCAGGCCACATGACAGGTCCACTCAGGCCTTGTGGGATCTCAGCCACACAATATGAGACTCTAATCTCTTAGCTCCTCGAACCAACTTACCATTAAATTAATTAATTAGATTACTAATTTCTCTATTGCATTTTATGGAAAATGAATGTTACTATTTTCTTGTCCATCATACATCCTCCTATTTTCAAAACAGTGACATATGCACTTAACTGGATCAATCATAGAGTGAGAGCCCTAAAATTGTTCTTACCACTGAATCCAGACATCACCAGCACCAGCCTGCACATCCCGTGAGTGTGTGATACCAGCCAGCAGATTCTCATTTTTGTGTGAACAGAAAGAGATTCTGTCCTTTGCAATTTGCTCTGGTCCAGCTGTGCACAGAATACCTTATGTTTACAAATGCTCAATAAGTATACCTGCATGTTGATTACTTGGTTGATTTGGTGCTTTTCTGTACCTTTGCTTCTATATCTTTTTTGTGTCCTACATCTGCACTGTTAACAAGACTTGGCCAAAACTAAAGCTGTAACTTTCCTGGATTAACTGGGTGTCCTAATCCCCCAATACCAGATTAGGTATGTATGTATGTATGTATGTATGTATGTATGTATATATTTATTTATTCAGTACTGGGAATTGAACTCAGGACCTTGAGCTTGCCAGGCAGGCACTTATGCCACTGAGCTATATCTCTGGCCCCTGGATTAGGTATTTAATATGTCTGTTTCAGTTTCCTAATTTGTAAAATATAGCCATAATTAAAGGCAATTACTTAGTTAGCATGTAGTACATTCCAGGTACTGGTTTAGTGCTTAGCATATATTTTTCTAATTCTTACATCAATTTTGTGAAGCATGCATGCATTCATCTTATAAATGAGGAAGCTAAGATACAAATGATGTTAAATGAGGTGACCAAAGTCATACAATTTGGTGGGCAAAATTCAGATTTACTGCCAAGTTTTTCTGAGTCTGCTTTTTCCAATGTCTTATGATGTCCTACTTATTCAAAAAAGCTTTTGGGCATGTAATAAGATAATGCAGGTAAAACTGCTCTAAAAATAGAAAATGTTCTGAAATCATTCTCTAATAGACAACAAAAAATGTGAAAATGGGCTCAGCTTTTAGCAAGGAAGATTTAGGTTAAGGAGAATAATCTGACTACCCCAATTATGGTATTAGAGGCAGCAACTGAAAAATATAAATGTTGAAGCTCACATAAGTGAGAAATTTTATGAAGAGAAAAAAAAACAGCCAGGATTCTGTTCTGTTTCTGAAGCCTCAGACTTACAGATCTAACTAAGTAAGCAAATTTTGCTCAGCTGGTGCAAACCAACTCTCACTTCTAGTTTTTCTCACTAGACCACTAATGCACTGGGCATTAGAATTTCCTTTATGGTCTTATTGATAAAAGGAGCTTATAAAATATGAATATTTTATCTTACAGGTGTGGATGGCAATTATCAGTGTTATCTGAAATGAACAAACATATATAGTCATACTGGTTGTCTGTGGAGAATGATAATACATATATAAGTGATAAGACCAGACTATGTGTTAAATAACATTTTGTAATAAAATTCTGTGTCTTCAGTCTGAAGTTATTATTTCAAACAATTTCAAGAAAACCAACAATATTATGAATTATGTACCTATTTTACATCCATGTTCTTCATTAGATTCTCAAATCTTTGGATACCTTAGCTGTGTTTTAAATAACCTTTTTATCCCTAGAATCTAGAATAAATACAATTTTGCAAATATTATGCAGAATTTTGTTATGACTTTCATGGGTTGTAGAAACTTCTGCTTTTATGAGCTCCTTCCTCCACTAAGAATATTAAAAATTATATTTAAGGACCATTTCACTATAAAATACACGTATTCATATTATGTAGTTGGCCCTCTGCATCTATGGATTCAATTCATTGCATATCAAAAATGTATCTTCAAATTGCATGTATATTGAATATAGATAGACCTTTTTCTTATCAGTATTCTCTAAAGAGCACAATATTACAATTATTTACACACAATTTACATTGTATTAGGTATTACAGGTAACCTAGAGATGATTTAAAGAATATGGCAGACCATGCATAGGGTATATGCAAATCTTGCCCCACCTCATATAAGGAACCTGAGTATCTATGAATTTTGCTATCCCAGGGGAATCCTGGAGCCAATCCCCCAAGAATTCCAAAGAATAACTATTAATGAAGATTTTCTTTGACCTCACATTTCATTTTTCCTTTGATTTTAAAATAAATTATGAGCCTTCAACACCGTGCCTATCCTTTCCTATAATCTCTGTTTTCTGTTGCTGCAAAAATACCACACACTGGATAAATCATAAAGAATAGAAATCCACTTGGCTCATAGTTGTAGAGATTAGGACACCCAGGAGCATGGCACTGGCATCTGACGAAGGCCTTAATGCTATGAGATGACATGTGGGAAAGGCAGGTGAGCACACTCAGACAGGCAGAGGAACACAGGCCAGGTCACACTTTTTATCAGGAACCACTCCTGCTAGTAACTCATTCCCATGAAAATAGCATTAATCCATTCACGCAGACAGAGCCCTCAAGACCTGATCAGCTCTTAAAGGTCCCACCTTGTTTTTCTTTCCTTTTCTTTTTTTGTCATTCATCAGCCTCAATTTTTACTACATTCGATCTTACAGTATCATGACATGGAGAAATAATAATTAAACTTTATATCACTGTTCCTGGAGACATTTTTATATATTAGTTGCTGATTAATGTCCTTTTGCGCTGTGGCAGTCAGATTTTTAAATATACATGTATGTGTGTGTGTGTATGATAAAGGTCCCACCTCTTAATACCAATACAATGACCAATGACAAAGTTCAGCATGAGTTCTGGAGGGGACATTCAAACCATAATACCTATGGATAAAGTCAGTCTTGCTATATGTTAAATATATTTTTGTTGAGTGAATGAAATGAACAAGTGACTTAATTAACATTTACTTTATGGTAGTGATTCTTAGAGTTTCTTTCAGTTTGGAGTGACTTTCAGTTTAAAATAGTTTTCAAAAGCAACTGATTAATGAAACCACCACAAAAATATAATATCCATTTAATCTGGAGCCAGCTCTTGAAATGTAGCACTGTAAACAAAACTAAAACTCCAGAGCAATGTAGAAGGTTGTCAAAGTGGCAAAATAAATATTTTAAAATAATATCAGAGGTTGCTGTAATATTGAACAAATATAGCGCACCTTTTACACAGTGGAATCCAAATATTTTCTTTTTTAAATTCTGACATTCCAAGACAGTCAGTGTACAAGGTAGATAGTTTAAAAATGTGGGCTTCTACTTGGATCCACACAGTTATTGACTATAATTTAGTGAAACGTGTGCCCAGAAATCTAGACCTGCTGCCCTTCACAACATTGCTTTTGGAACTCAGCATTTCTCCACTGTTGTTTCCAGAGACATTTTTTTAAATGGAAAATTGATTGATGAAATCTTAGGCATGAATAAATGGTAATGCATATAATAAATTAAGATGCTATCATTTTATAAGAAAGGTTTATTGGCTAACTGTGCCATTTCTTCTAGTAATTCAAAACTTGGTGCTTAATTTATGAAATGAAGGGCAGAAGTCAGTGATTTAGTCCATAGTGTAGTGAAACTGATTGTCAAAGTTCTGTTTTGGGAGGCAATTCGACTGACAGCCGCTGACTTAAAATGCGCAGTGTCATATTTGAGCAGTTTTCCCCACTTTCAAATGTACTGAACAATGTTCAAAAGATGAGGAAGCATCTTTGCATTATCTGGATGGAGTTGTGTGCAGATTAATATTTGGATCATAACTCAGATTCACCCTTCAAAAGGATATCAGACATATAAAGTAATTCTAGTATTTATGGGATAGGCATTTACCAGAACAGCTCTTAAAGGCTACATAATAAAATTGCATTAAAGTGGCCTAAATTAATTAACCATGGGTACTGAAAAGGATTCAGCTAATGGATTCTGCTGTCCCTGGAGATTGTCCTCCTTTAAAAATAAAAAAACAAAAAAAACCCCACACATATTTATTCTCCTTTTTTTCATAATAACAGCTAGCCCCCTGATCAAGAGCGGGCACGGGGGTGGGGGGAGCGGGGAGAGACTGCTGTCCTGGGGGGGACTGGTGGTGGAGTGATCATACACTCTTGCTTCTCCTCTCCAAGAGCAAATGGGCTGCTTCAGCAGCTGACACATCTTGCTGCCCTTCAAAACAGGAAACTGGTCTAGAGTTTCACATTTATTTCCTGCATAGAATTACCAGACTGGCAGTCTTTGCCAGACCCTTTTAACTACCTTTCATAGATGGAGGAGGTGAAACTTGGGGGTGGGGGCTGGTAACATGGAGGGCACCTGTGTTTGGGGGGCAGCGTGACCAGGCTTAGCTATCTGTCAACTGTTGGAAAGTTCTGGAGATGAAATAAGCGCAGAGAAAGAAGAGGGCATGCAGAATCATTGGGTCCAACTCATGTGGGTGGGCAGAATCGCAGCCCTGTGCAGAGCTGAACAAATCAGGCGTCTTTGAGGAGCCTGGTAGTTACCCAAAGGCATATAGTGAGAAGATTCAAAGATTTGGGCTGTGGACTCAGCTCAGTTATTCAACTTGCTTCTTAATCAGAGAAATCCCTTGTTTTTCCACATTACCTTTGGCCATCTTTCTGCTCAGCAGTTCCAGCAGAGGGCAGGCAGGGTAAGGAGTCGCATATTACAGCAAAATTGTTGACTGAGTCTTCTGAGCATGTTAAGGCAAATTTTCTGGGTAGCTAAGAATGAAGATATTTCAGTACAATTTTTTCTCTCTGTCTGTATGGGTATTTCTAATTCTTGGGGTCTTCTATCTCACAGAACTTACAATCTGATTTGGGAAAGTAGAATGGAAATATGAAATAATGCAGAAGGCATGTTATAAATCCATTTCAGGTATCCCAAGGAAAGCCATGGGTTTCAAGAGAAGGAAGAGAGTGTTTTGCATGCCAAAGTTGGTAATGGCATTTATAGACTAAAAGTACAGACAGCTCTTTGTAGCCTCCGGATCCACATGTACGGATTCAACCAACCACAGATTAAAAAAACATTAGGAAAAATATACTGCATCTGTACTGAACATGTAGAGACTTTTCTTGTCATTGTTCCCTAAATAATACAGTAAAACAACTATTCACACAAGATTTACATTGTCTTATGTATTATAAGTAATCTAAAGATGATTTAAAGGACATGGAAAGATACTTACGGGTTATATGCAAATCCTTTATGCAAGAGACTTGAGCATCTTTTAATTTTGTTATGGAGTCGGGGGTCCTGAAACCAATTCCCGGGGTGACAACTATATCAATTGCAAGGAACAACTGTATAAATTGCAGTAAATAATTAGTGCAGAGAAGTGATACTCGGTAAATGGGGACAAGTAATTTTTGAAAATTCTCTGAACAGGCTTTCATGGCAGGCTTGCAGAGAGAACTTGGCGGCACCCTGTTAGCATTTGGTTCATGTAGAACAGGTCTCATGGGATCTCAGTACCAGGCCTTTGTGGTAATCAGCCAGAGTATAGAGGCTGGTAAACCCAGGATTGGTTGGCATTCCAGGAGGAAAAATATTCACTATCTTTCCATATATTCACTGAGGCCTGTGTGACAATGTCATAAGCAATTCACTACCGGGAGGTCTTCATCAGATAAACAGGGCTGCAAAATTCATGGCCAAGGAATGCGGGTTGGAGAGGCACTCCCAGCCACAGCTGCTACCTGCACACCCAGGGCTGGCTGGGAACCAAGAAGACATGCTGAAACCAAGAGCCTCGGCGATGAACGGCAACATTACAGTGCTTAATCCTGAAATGAAAGTAATTGCTCCTGGCTTAAAGAATAAAGGAAAAACAAGGTCAGCCTTGGCTGAATTACCTTTTTTCTTTCTTCCCCAAAAAACAACCATGGTAAAGACCAGGTTCAGAAACCTGCCTGGTATTTGGAAATGTGTGGAAATGGATGTTTTGTGTCAATATAATTTAAATCCATTCAAGAGTGCTGAGATACAGTATAAGAACACTTGAATGCAAGTGCATTTTGATTAACACGATTACGTTGAATGTGTTTACTTCTAGCTATAAGGAATGGCATCTCAAATTTAACTTGCTTGAATGTAATTTTAGAAGGTCTAGCTTGAAAATAGCTGTTGGTTTTTATTTTGAACCATTTCCTATTGAGAAGTCTCAGAAGAAGCTATCGGAACTCCCTTTTTGTACAGATGAAACAGGAAACAGAAATAGGAGAGGGAAGGCATTTCAATACTGCTGATATACTCCTGGGAAGGAATTGTCTTCTCTACAGAAAAAAAGATTCATAAAAATTCATAAAGGAACACCTGCAAGTTTAAATTATTGTCAGAAGGATCTAAAGATGACTTTAACCCGCAATCAAATAAGCACTATTTGTGGTTTTGCTCGTTCGCCTCTCAAGGGGCTGTAGAATGGCAAATGTCAGGAGATGCTTTGTATATAGTTTCCATTTTCCTTGAGAGCAAGGAAAGGGGAAGCATAACAGCAGTGAGCCAAAGCAGCAGGAATAAGAACAAAACAAATCTTGCTTTCAAGTTCCAATTTCTAAATTATATGTATTAAATTAAAATATTTGTAACAGACTCACAATGATGTAACGAGAACTAATTAGAATATGTCTTGTTTTCTAGAACTGAAGCTGCTTTGCTCCCCATTTGCTGGAGCTGTATCAAATTGCCAACACAAATAGCAATTTCTTGTGGTTTAACCTAATACCATAATCCCCCACAGGAATATCATCAACCAAGGCTAACCAGTTAGAAATAAAACTCAGCTTGTTCTCTTGCCATCATTCTGCACAAACACTAATATAAGACCCATATAATATGTATAATACAGCTTCTTGCAGGTGCTAACACTGCAGACATCTGCATAAAACAACAGAAGCTATGTAGAGACATTGTCCGCAGCTTGTGTTTCTGCTTCATTAATTAAAACAAAATCTTATACCAGCTGTTTTTTGGGTAGCATCAAGATAATTTCACTTAAGAGAACAGCACCGTGACTCTCACAGTTGTGTGTATTGTCTGTGAGTTCGGGCCAGTGAGCACTTGGAAAGCCAGCCATAGACCCAGTAACTAGACATGCAGCAGTCATAAGTGTAAGGGCTTCCTGGAGTGAAAGTTGTCAGATAGCCCACCAGATAAAGAAACACAGTCATGAACAGCAGTAAAAGTGCAAAGAATGGCCATGAGCTGTGTTCTCTACTGGCATATAACTCACAGCCAGTAACTACCCCACAAAGCCACAGTGTTTCCAAAGATGAAGCACAATGGTATTTAGTAATACATTGAAGATTAAAAGAAAAAATTTGTTTTACATTTCCACACTAGTGCTCTATCAATCTATGCCAAAATAAAGAGTACTGACTATAAAGATAACCCTTATGACTTACACCTAGATGTCCCCCAAATCCTCATGCTCTCATAGGTGGGGTTTTCGGGAGGTGATGGGATCATGGGTGTTTGATACCGGATTCATTTGTTGACTGGTTTAGCCTAGTTCTGGGTATAGATGAGGGATTTACTAAAGAGGGAAGATCCACACTTGGGTGTGGGTGGCACCAACCAATAGGCTTGTAGCCTGGCCAGAATAAAAAGGGAAAGAAGAAAGAAGGACGCTCTACCTTTTACCTGCCATACCATTAACTGTTTCTCCTCTGTGATACCTCTCTGCCATGCTGCCCTGCCTGGAACCAGGTAAAAGTTCTACAAAATATGAGCTAAACTTTTTTCCTCCTTTGACTTTGGGTGTTGAGCATTTGTCTCAGCAAAAAGAACATAACAAACATGGCCCCAACTTTCTTTTACACAATGAGCCCAATTCAGATGTTAACAAAGTCTTTTAGATCAGTTTTCCATTCTTACAAAGTACAAGAGTATCCAAAGGGAATACTGATTTAAAGTATAATGTGAGCTTGTTTTTGATTAAGATATACTAATTGCAAACATGATTGGGAAATACCTATTGATTGTAAATTGTTGAACACAATTTTCAAAAATGGCACATATTAGATTTAAGGTAATCCCAGTTTTCTACATTAAAAGGATTAAAAAATGTAATTTCAAAAATATAATCCCTCGTGTCATATATTATTAAATCATAAGCAGCAGGATGACTTTGAGAGGAAACAATTTCTTCCTGCTCCCAGAGATTTTAAGACTTATTTCTTAGTACTTGCACTTTGCTTTCTGGAGCTGGAACTAAGTTACTGACAATTCAAATATAATTATCCACATCCCTCTGGATGAAATGACTTCCGAAAGGACTTACAACTTGCTTTCAAAAAATAAATATATCTCTTCAAGTTGTACTTCACAAAAAGGGAAGTTTAATGAGATTTTAAAATACAGACCTTAAAGGGGTTTTATTCTCCTTGGCCCACCACCAGCATTTTCCCTCCTTTCTGGCATCCTACTCTCATATTTCTCCAATGAATTTCAAACCAATTCTGAAGGGTAGCCACTGGGATATTAGCGGTGAGTTCTCTAGAGGATCCCCTCACTCAGTCCAGCAGGTAGGATGCAAAAGGACTTCACATACTATGTTTCAGACATGCAGGAATCAGACGGTAAATTTAGGAAGTTTTCCTAAATCTGATATTCTAGGTCATCTGTAACTTCCCCTTATCTGCCTGCATTTCACTCCTCTAAATTCCTTATGCTTTAACCAAACAGAACTATTTCCTATGCAAGTTATATATTGTTCTTCCATAACTTATTCACATTGTTCTTTCAGTTTGGAATATCATTTAGCCATCTCTTCATACACCCGAATTATACTCATCCTTCAAAACTCAAGGTTCATCCATAAAGTTTATTTGGTTGCTCTCCTTCGAATTGATCTCATCTGCATAAACATACTTGACACTATCTTGGTGCTTCTTTGGGCTGTACTTTGCACTGTCTACCTTTCGGATGATCATGCCCCTTCCACATTATAAACTTTTTGAAGACATGGACACTGTGTGACTTACCATTGCTTCTTCCTACGATATTAATATAGTGTTTACCTGTTCAGCCTTAATTCTCATGTGGTGTTACTGGTGTTTCCTCAGCAATGAAAGTAAAAATTAACTGGCTACATCTAGTGCATACATTATTTTGCATAATCACTGAGAAAATAGTGAAAGGTCAATACAATGTAAATGACAACAAAGCCAATAGGTCTGACTGAGATCATACATAGTCGGCTGCTGGAATTCCAGTTCCTTAAGTCCCTTTCTGTTAGCTGTAAGTGAGTGGTCAACTGCCCTTCCTGCTCCTGCCTGGGTATCACTGCAATCATTGTTCATTTACCATGTCCTGCATGCCTTCGGCATGGTGGATAGCTGCTTCAATGTCAGTGCTTCCCTAAAACATTTTTATGGCATCACCACTGCGATTTCCATTTGTCACCACCTCTGCCACTGTCATTCTTTTTGTGCTGCTGTTTCCACTGACCTAGGGCTGCTCCAGTGCTCAGACCTGCAGTAAAGAGTTCCCTTTGGATGATTCTCCTTTGGGTTCTCTGAATGGCCACCTGGCCTCTCCTGTTTCCTATTGGCTCTCTCTGCAGTGCCATGGGGCACATTGGTGCAGCCATGCTGCTAGGACTCTCAGCTCCTCTACCTGTCTGCACTTGTCCCTTGGGGCAGGTCTGTTTCTCCTTCAGCCAAGTTTTTTAACTGTCCATAGCTACTGCTCAGAGGATTGATTTCCCCCTGGTGGTGGATCTTGTAGAACAGGGCTCACAAAATTGCTAAAGGGTGTGCTAAGAACTTCTCTTCCTTCTCCTCCTCCTCCTTCTTTTTTCTCCTTCTTTTTCTTCCTTTGGTTTTTTGAGACAGGGTCTCACTATCTAGTTTAGGCTCACTTCAACTCAGTGTGTAGCCCTGGCTGGCCTCAAACTCATGGCGATCCTCTTGTCTCAGTTTCCTAAGGGCTAGTATTACAGGTGTGCACTACCACTGCCTTCTAAGAGCTTCCTATATGTACAGAATCCTAAGAATTATCAAGAAAAAGGTACAAGCCAAAACACTAAACAAGTGAATAATTTAGAACTAAATATTTTGTTCAGTGAGAATCCTTTGCTTTGAGAAAGCTGAAATCTACTGGACACTATAGATTATCATATGTTAAATTTATGCCTCAGTTTGATAAATCTTTACCAAGTTCAAAAAGTACCAGAATCTGTCCCTAATGCAAGGAATACAAGGTAGACCAGATGCCCACTCTCATCGAATGTCCAATACAGAAATAAGTCAATTTTAGTTACTAGTAGGTATAATATTGAACAGAGTTAAATGATAGAAAAAAAAATAAGATGGGATAAACTAGTGGGAGGAAAACATTAGTTAGGGGTATGTGAGAAAGACTCTGAAAAAGTGATGTCTGGGCTGAGTAGTTTGCGAAGATGTAAGGTGAACAGTGGTGTGTTAATTTGTTTTTCATAACTATAAATACCTGAAGCTGGGTAATTCTTTTTTTTTTATTTTAAAGAGTAAAAGAAGGATAAAATAATAATAGGGTGGGGCTTACCAAATTACAGACAAAGTGGTAGGAAATTATCAATGGTTATTGTTTTACATATTGTTATCTATAAGATAGTTTCTCAGGAAAACATATAGACAAATAATAGTGAGTTACAGACAAAAGAGGTAGGAAATTATCAATAGTTGTTGTGCTATACTTTGGTATCTTCAAAGTAGCTTCTAAAGAAAATAAATGGAGCTATACATGAGTGACCTATTGAATAATCATTAACTATTCTCAATAGTTGTTGTAGGAAACACATAATAATAAACATACATCCATTTATGGAAGAGGATAGGAACAATACAAACATTACAGAGTTATGGACAGATTAGTAGGAAAATATCAGTGGCTGCTGTAATACATGGTGGTATCTTCAAAGTGGTTTCTCAGGAAGATAAAGATATGCAAAAATGATCTAACAAGTAGGTATAGCCTAAGAATTGTCAAAAATAGCATATTACCTCCTCACCAGTGACTCCTGTCACTGAGGTGTGATGGCTGGAAGGAAGGCCAGGATTGAAAAGAAGGACTGAGAGACTTGCACCTGTGTCTAGCAACAGGCTGTTTTCTTTTTCCTTCATAGTCATGATTACCCAGGGCTCCTCCATGGAGATGACAGTCTGGCCAGAGGGAGAAGGCAGAGTATGCCCCGGGCCCCCTCATTCCTGTTGGACTAATTGGTAGGATGGGTCTGAGCTCCAGGGCCTTCGCTTCAGAGGGCAGACCGATCACCGAAGCTGGGTAATTCTATAGAAAAGAGATTTATTTAATTCACATTTCTAGGGGTTCAAAGTCCAAGATAGGGCAAATTCCATTGGTTTGGCCCTGATGAGGGCCCTACAGTAGAAGCACATGTGGAAAGGAACAAATTATCTCTAAACAGGAAGCAAAAGAGCAATTCTGTGATCCATCTTGCTCTTACAGGAACTCACTGTAAAAAAAGCCCAGTGATCCCGTGAGAGCTACCTTAATCCCTTTCAAAGGCATATCCTAGTGACCTATGGACCTTCTACTAGGCCTCCCTCTTAAAGGTTCTGCACCTCTCTCAGTGTCACATTGGGGACCCTGCTTTCAACACACAAGCTTTTGGGGACACACTCGAACTATATCTAAACCATAGCAATTGTGTTGCTGGAATGTTATAGTCTAGGAAGTGAATCACAGGAGATTAAGTCAGACAGACAAACAGACCAGATCAGCCAAAGTAGGGCTTACAAGGTCATGAGAAAGAGTTTGGCTTTCATTCTAAATACAGTGGGATTTAGATTTTAAATGGAAGAGTTTAAATGGAAATTTTTAAATGGAAGATTTTAAAAGGAAATGACATGTCATGATCATGGTGTCAACAATCACTTTGGCCGCTGTGTAGAGAATGCCTTATGAAGAGCAAAAGTACAAGACCAAAGACCCACAGACCCATTAGAAGCTGTGATAACCTAAGTGAGAGATGATGTTTCTATAATGATATGAAATAACTGTTTGATCTATTAGATAATGTCCCTTGTTGATAGTCCACTGTATGGGATATTAGATCTACTATATAACAAAACTAGGAGACAGGATCATTGGTCTCAAAAACCATTCTATAATATAATGGAGATGACAGGTAAAATTAAGGTGAACAAAGGGTGCTACTTCAAGGCAATAAAAAATTGGCAGAGGTCAGCAGGCTCTCAACATTTGTCTTTGGCTGGGGTAAAATCTTTCAGTTCATCTTATTCTAAATCACCATGGTTCTACAGAAGAACAGAAGAAATCATCATCTTGTCCTTGAATCTTAGTAATGTAACCAAGAAAATTAGCATCAAATGTAAACATAATTGTTAGACATTTACTAAGCACTTAGACACTGTGCTTATCCTCTGCATGAATCATTTAGTCTCCAGAATAATCCTGTTACAGTAATTGTAGCCTCCATTTTCTAGATGAGAAAACCATGACTTTGGACATAGTAACTAGCCTACTGTTATATACAGCTAATAAACAAAAAACCCAGCTAATAAACAAAAGAGCCCAACCTCAAACCTGATTGGTCTTACCCCAAATCTAAGCTTCTAAGGATGATGCTTGTGTTCCCCAGAGCTGACTGATGACAAGAATTAGCAGCTGTACTTGTTAAAAAGCCAACTATCTGTAAACACCCCAGACAAATACCTGTGACCATGCCAGATGCACAGAGAGACTCTCTCCACAAAGAGAATCCGGAGTCTGAAAGCTATTATTTTAAACAGTGGCCCACAAGTGATTATTACTGTTATATTATCTTATTCTTATCTTTCCTGTACTCCAGAATAGACCATATCCAAAAATAAACACAAATGAATGGATAATACCATATAAAGGAACAGTGAAAGAGTATAGTATTTCTTAAATGCTTCTTGGAAGATGTAAGTTTTCAGTTTGATTTTGGAAGGATTCATGAGGAAGAACTCATTTTAGAAAAGAAAGACAGGAAAGAGAAGAGAATTGTGTTTAGGACCCTGTAGGAATGGATGCCTCAAAGAAGAGGTGATTTGATTCAGTGCACAACCCACCACTCAGTTCTTTTATAAGGTTCAATGTAGTTTAAGGCATTTTTGGTTAGTAAACTGTCTAAGTCTTTGGCCTGATGTTGGCCAACACTGTCTTGGAGAGGCAATTCTTGAAACAGATTACAACAGAAACAATCTATTACAATTGTCTTAGGTTAAAGGGTCAGAAAGAAAATTGATTTGAGAATTTTTTCTTTTTGAAATGAAATTTGTTTACCTTGATTTCCTATAATAGATAAGTGATCCCAAGGGATGACCTTACTTTGCATATAATAATTGGAAATTGTCTTCAGTCGATTCACAGACATTCTTAAGTACATTTCCACCTGGACATTGTAGAGTCCATGTCCTAAATTCTTACTTTTAATACCCCAGAAATCAGTCAACAGATGTTCATTGAATGCTGCCCTTATCAGACACTGTGAACAGCACAGAGAAGACAAAAGGGAACAAAATGTTCCTCTTCATTATGAGGATGTAGAATTCAATAGGAGAAGATAGGTGACCAGATGTACAATTCTATGACAAGTCCTTGGCAGGAGGTTAGGTGAATGGCTGGGGTGTACTGCAGAGGGAACACCTGACTGGGACACTCAGGAGAATGCGAATGACCTCCCCTTCTGGTCTTTCAAGGATTTACAGGATTTCACCATCAAAAGGAGGGAGAAAGTACTTCAGGCCAAGGTGACAGGCGACAGAATGATGTGGACGTCAGGGTGAGTTATCACAGCATTCGGTCTACGGGTTTTCACAGAAAAGTCACATATTGACTGCAGTTCATATTTTTTCATCCTTCATAGTGTTTTAAAAATTTGACTTACTTGTTATTTAAAATTGGGCAGAATTCCTATACAAATATTTATTTCTGACTTAGTGGAAACCAAGATTTAGCAACCCTGGGCCCACATTCTGTCATGGCTGTACTGAACTGTCCCAAGTAACAGCTGCCCCCTTCAGCTAGGGATGCTGCTGTCCAGCCTGCCCCAGACCCCACACACCTTCTCTCCACTGTTTGAGTCTGGACCCCTGACAGGGCTCATTAAATGGCAGGGGTCCATTCTGCACTAGGAGGTGCTGTGAGCGCAGTTGGGAACAAAGATATGAGTGGTCTTGATTGCTAAACTTGTGCTTTCCACCTGAGTAGTGGGAAGGTGCTCTTACAGATAAGGCTGAGCAAGGTAGGAAAATGGTAAGAACTGACTTTTAAGAAGCTGCTTGTCTTGGTTACTTTTGTCTCACTGCTGAGACAAAATACCTGATGCCCAAAATTAAGGAAGGGAAAGTGTATTTAGCTCACAGTTTGTGGAGGTTTGAGTCCATACTTGGCTGGCTCAAAGGCAGAGTGGCACATAGCAGAGGACAACTGTTCATGGCGGCAGGGGGAAAACAGCAAAGTAACCAGAGCAAAAGGGAGGAGTGGCAGCAGGAGAGCTGCCTCCCTTATATTATATGCAGGCTACCCACCCCAGGGAGGGTGTAGCACTCACACACATAATCCTGGCATTGGACCATGGATCGAACATAAATTCTAGAAGCCCTCCCATGACTGCATGAGGCTTTGAGGGGACATACAGACACAAACCATAACACTGCCTCTGGCAGATGGGTTAGAGGCCCTTAGACCAATGGCAGAAATTACTCAGGAGGCCACCAGTTGTTCGTGAGAAGGAAGGGAGAGCTGTGGTAGGAGAATTAAGATGAGCCTGAGGGTAGGAGCCAGAGACATAGAAGAAAGAGTGAGTAAAGATCTAAAAATTCTCTAAATTGTTTCATCTGAAAAAATCAAAAGGATAGTGAAATAAGTATGTAACCTCTACCTAGATTCCACATAGATTTAACAATTGCTAACTATTTGCAATCACATAGTATCCCCTTATCCAAGATTTCACTTTCTGTGGTTTTATTTACCCATCATCAGGCAAGCTCTGGAAATCTAAAGTGGAAAATTACAGAAATTATCAATTCATAGGTCTTAAATACACAGAATTTTGTACAATGTGGCGAAATCTTGTACTGTCCTGCTCTTTCTCATCAAGGACATGAATCAGGATTTTATCCAGCATATCCGCAAAACATTTGATACCCACCCTTAAGTCACTGAAGTAACCATTTTGGTTTTCAGCCAAGATTCACTGTTTGGGTATTGAAATACTTGTATTCAAATAACCCTTATTTCACTTACAGTCCTCCAGAGGTACAGAATTGCTGGCAATTTGAATGTGCCAGAGAGAAGCCATAGAGTGCGTCCTCTAAGGAAAAAGGTAAAAGCCCTCAACTTAATTTTGCAAGGAGAGAAATGAGGTCAGTAGGTTTACTGTAAGAAAAAAACATAGTGTATGGAGTTCAGTTCTATTTGTGGTTTCAGGTTTCTACTGGGGAGAGGAGTCTTAGAACATACCCTTCAGGAATAAGGGGGATTCCTATATTTGCTATCTTTCTATTATTGTTTATATCTAGATGTGTCCTAGGGGCCTCATATACCCATCAGCAGGGCTTTTGGAAGGTGACTGTACTATGGGGTCTTATAGCTGACTTGCTATTAGGAAGCAGAGTCTGGTTGGAAGACGCAGGTCACCAGGGGCCCGGAATAGTTTATCTCCCTCTTGAGCTCTTAATATTTCTCTCTGTTTCCTGGCTGCCATGAACACCTTCTCCTCTGCGATGTCTCTCAGCCATGCTATCTTGTCCCGGAGCCAGCTGTCTACGGACTGAAACTTTTACAAACTATGAACCAAAATAAATGTCTCTTCCTTTAAGTTGCAGGTGCTGGATGTAAAGAAATCGACTAAAACATTTTCCATATATATATATATGCATGTGTTGTGTATGTGTGTGTGTACATATCTGTATGTAAATGTACAGAGAGAAAGAAAATTGTAGAAATCATTACATTTCACACCAAAATATTCACACTTAAATATGCTTTTCCTAATAGAATTTCTTATACATAACCACAATGTCATTATCATAGCTAAAATTAATATTAGTTTCTTAGTATTATGTAATATTCATATCCTGTAATATATAGGTCATATTTAGATATTTCCTGATTGTCTCTAAAATTTTTAGTGGTTCTTACAAGGCCAAGAATCCATTAAGTTTCATATATTATATTTGATTGTTATAGCTCATTAGCCTCTTTTAATCTAGAATAGCTCCCCCTCAATTTTCCTCCTCTCTTTGATAATGACTTTTGGAGGAATTTTAAAAAGTTGTCTTGTAGAATATATTTCATTCAGGATTCCTCTGCAGGTGTTTTCATAATTTGATTGCTTTTTGATTCCCTGTAATTCCTATATATTTGTAATTAGGTTAAACATTTTTGGCAAGAATACTTTATAAACTCTTCTGCGACTTTCTTTTTTATTTGTCTTTTTGGGACAGGGTTTCACTATGCAGTTCAGGCTGGCCTTGAACTTGATTATGTAGCCCAGGCTGGCCTCAAATTCACAGTGATCCTCCTGCCTCAGCCTCCCAAGTGCTGGGATTACAGGCATGCACCACCATGCCCAGAAAATATTCTGTGACTTTCATCTGCATCCCATCAGGAAAATCATAATGCAAATCCTATATCATTAATGCTAAGGTTGATCATTTGGTCACAGTGGTGACAGCCAGATCTCTTCTTTGCATCCTTTGCAATCAGGAAATAACCTGTGTGGTGATGATCCATCACTGTGTGAATATCCTGTCCCAGAATATTTTTCCCATGACCCTTGCCTGAGTCAGTTATATCACTGGGTGTTGCAAAATGGTTATTTTCAAATATTATCACTCCTTCCTTGACGTTCTTCTCTAAAGATGAGTTTTCTCTCATCAATTAGGGTGACAATGTAATTCTTCTTCAAAAGGAAAGATAAATGTCTAATTCCTTTTACTACCAGGGGTCTAGGTATGCTCATTGCTACAGGACTGCTATTGCCTTTATGTTCTTTCAGTGAACAGAGCTAGAGGGGATATACACACATGAGTCCATATTGATATTTCCAATCTTAATTTGCAGTTTAAAATTAGAAGTCTTTTTCTATCAGATGTTTTAAAGCAAGAATGAAGAGAAATGGGTAATGAGTTGGATGCAAAACCCATTGATGCCTTGATCTTGGACCTCAATCTTCTATTTCTGTTATTTAATCAACTCAGTCTGTGGTATTTTGTTATGGCAGCTCTAGCAAACTAGTACACCATGTTGTACATTTGGGATTTCTTAAAGTTTCTTACTTTCTAGAAGTCTTTCACCTTTGTTTTTTTTTTCTTATTTGCTTGTGCTGTAAGTTATACTCGTGCACCTAACTTCATCCATGTACTGAGATGCTGAGACTTCACAGATGTGAATGGTTTTTGAAGAGTATCCAGGGTTTGAGGTAATTCTAGATGGGTACTTTAAACGTAGCTTCTGTTTACACCTTGTAAAATCCTTTTCTTATCATTGCTTACTTTTGTATGTCAGTTTCCAAATAGATTATTAATTTTATAACTAACAAAATAAAATGTGGAATGATACATAATTGATTTATAATCCCTGGTTGTTACCCTTATTCTTACTCCTTTGTCTTAGATAAAATAGCAGCAGCAATACCATCTGTGTCCTTCCACTTCTTATAAGAGTATGAGTTATATTTGATTAGGGGCCACCGTATGACCTCCTTTTACTTTAATAACCTCTTTAAGGACCAAACAAGGTCACATTCTGAGATACTGGGGGTTGGAACTTCAACATATGAATTTAGGGGTGGTGTAGACATAGGTCAGCCCATAATACATGGGACAGAATAAAATTATGTTATAAAGATGCGTACAGTACTCAAGAAGGTTAGCAAGTCTTCTCTATGGCTTGGTCTCATTTCTAGGTGGACAAGTATGGTAGCATTATTACCCCACAATGGCTCCAGCAAGTTTAGGGATGACTAATGATGAAGCACATGTTCATCCACATTTCTATGGTCAATGATGAATACACACAGAGAAAACTGAAGACAGAGGAATATATCCACCCTATTTCCGCCAAGATTTTCTAGGCTTTCAACGTGAGTCATTATGCTTAGCTTGCTCTCTGCCAAGGGGATGGCATTTAATCATTGCCTTTTCTTGCTTTGTTTCAGGAGAAGTAGCCCTCTGTCAGCTGACTCATTTGATATCAACCCTAACTGTCACAAATGGTATGGGAGTGGCAGGTTTAATCTATTTTTGTATGGGAAACATTGAAGAAGAGGAAATCAAGTTGTGTTGAGCATGTAAGAAGACTGGCATTTTTATGGATGAGAAGCGCAGGCAGAGACTGGAGAAACAACTTGTTCAGGGACTTGTTGGGCTCATTCAGGACAGAGCCAGGACTCTCTCCTGACTCTATCCCAATATGCTTTATATTTCACCACAGCTAAGTAGCTCTGTGTTTAATTTATCTGACTTGAAGTGTCTCTGGAAACATAGCTTACAAAATAATTTGAAATGCCAAGGAACATTATAGTACAGTGTTTATGAGTACAGACTGGTCAGATAAGCTGCATCTGAATCTCAGCTGTATCACCCTGCTACTGTATAGCTGTCAGCAGGTTATCTAACTTCTTGAAACCTGAATTTCCTCAGTAGTGGATGAAGTTAATAGTAGCACCTGCCCCCTAGAATAAAGTCCTTGAGGACTGTAATGAGTTAAAGCAGTTTTTAAAAATTAATAATGTTACCACATAGTAAGTATTCAATAAGTAAGTGCTATTACTCTTTATATAATACCTTAAAATGTGCCAGAATTCAAATTTTCCACTCTGTTTTTCTTTAGGCAAAATGAAGCAAGAGTAGATGACAAGTAAACATCATTAATTAGGCATTTTTCTGTTTCATAGCGAAGAAGATTATTTTACAATGTTCCAGGATCAAGCAGCTGAGCACAAAGGGAAAAAAAAAAGCTTAACAATGTAGTCAAAGGGTTTCACAACTCCAATCTCCAATCACTAAAAATCACAGCCTAAGGAGAAAACTCAAACCCGCAAAGGAGTTGAATGAGAGAAAAAAAAAGTTCTGGAACAAAGGAAGTTCATGGGGTGGGGCGGGGGAGATGTTATCAAATCTAGAAGTTTAACAAAAGCATTGGTGCAAACCAGGATTGAAAGAGAACACTTCTCAGTTTTTTCAAACAAAATGATCCAAAAGCGCAGAAGGAAGCTCCTGTTCTTCCCAAAACCAAAGCAAAGACCTAGAAGGCAGCTACTGAATGGCTTCCACCAATAAATAGATGTAGGTAGGTAGATAGATAGATAGATAAATAGATAGATAGAAAAAGTCCTATTGCATCCACCTTCTGGTGTCCCAAGACTGTTTCCCAAAGTAGATCAAATTTCCTCTGAAAAGCTCCCTCTGCAGAAATAAGCTCAATCACTGTGTAATCAAGATCCCTCTGACTGCTGAATCGGCCAGGAAGAAGATAGAAGGTAACAAGCAGCTGTGTTTGCTGTGAAAGTCATGGCCAACATGCACCAGGCTAAACCCGCTGTAAGGAAACTGTGTGACACTGACATGGCCAAAATCAGCACCCTGGTGAAGAAGAGCGGACGTGTGTTTGACTGGCCCCTGACTATGAAGCTTTGGATGTTACCAGCAAAACTAGAGCATCTACACCGAGACCATCTATCTGGTTTTAAATATGAATTGTGAGAGAGAGAGACAGAGACAGAGACAAACAGACAGAAAGACAGAGGGATAGAGAGACAGACAGATAGATAGACAGACAAAGACAGACAAAGAGACAAAGCAAGCCATAGAAACCAATTTCCCAGTAAAAGAATGAAGTTAGGATGCCCTAAGAAAGTAAAAGTTATCTTCCCTGGGTTTTAAAGCCTGGGTTTCATCTAATAACAGGAAAGGGTTTGTTCTGACGTAGAATCACGTGAGGAACTGGCCATTACAATCCAGTGGAAGCCTCCTTCCTGGACCCCCATAAAACATCAGCTAGTCACTGCACTGGGTCCTTGCACTTGGGCTGGCTGTTGCATTAATTTCCTTTAATCAGTGATTTCCCCAGCAGTTGGGTTCCAGGGCCCTGCTGGTAAGTCTAACATTCAAAATTAATGAAGGTTATTTGTATTAGTGTCTAATTGTGCAGATGGGAAACTTGGGCGTCACTTGAAGCAATATAGTCTTTTAAATGGATATGCAACGGGAAGGATATTCACTCCAAAAGCAATTTTTTTAGTTTTTATTACTTCAAGAGCCAAACAGCATAAGCCAGAAGTAAAAGCACAAGGAAGAGCGTTTACCCACAGAGCACATAGAGATTAGCGATGACAGAGCCAGAGGGACTCTCCTGAACAGACACCTGCAGGCTCGCCAGCTAAACTGAAGGAGAAAGGCACTTTCTGTTATGTGGTCACTTCAGTCCTTCTCTTTGCTGAAATGGTCATCAATGAGCTATATCCATACATATTTTTTGTTTCTTTTTCTACTGATTTCAGTTCTTATTGACAAACTGCACTGGGAACTTTTTACAGGTATGGTATTTATTTTTTAAATGTTCAATGTACATATCCTTTGACCCAACACTTTCATTTCTAGGAGTTTCACTATAGAAATTCCGACTAAAATGTATGAAGATATAAATATGAGAAGCTATGTCCCATGAAATGCCCATCCATATGAACTGGTTAAATAAATAAATTATGAGTTAACCACACATGTACCCTAGAATTAGATTGAGTTTGAGTTTCCACTTCGCAACAGCTTGCATTCATTTTCTAACGCTGCCGTAACAAATTACCCCAATTTTAGATGTGTAAAATGACATAATAATTTTACAATTCAGTAGGTTAGATGTCCTGAATGTGCTGAAACCTATGTGTTGGCAGGGTTGTGTTCCTTCTTCTGGAGTCAGAAAAAGAATCTGTTTCCTGGCTCATTCAGCTGTTGGCATAATTGCATTTTGTATGGTTGTAGGGCTGAGGCCTCTGCTTCCTGCCTCACTGTTACCTAGGGCTACCCTTAGCTCATAGAGTCCTCTCACTGGCCCCTAAATATAAACCCCTCCATCTCAAAAGCAGCAACAGGGTGTTGAACTTCCTCATGCTACCGTCTCTTTGACTTTGTTTCTACCAGAGCACCTCTGTCTAAACCAGTGGGAAAAGGTCCCATCGTTAACTGAAATGATTAGACTTGGCCCAGCCAGACACTCCAGACTACTTTCCCTTATCTTAAGGTCCTTAGCCTTAACTACATCTGCAAACTCCCTTTTGTGTTGTAAGGTGACATATTCACAGGTTTCAGGTGGTGCAGGTGGTCATGCCCACCAACTGGAAACTGAGTCAGTCTAGACCTAGCCCAAGGGCACTGGCCAGCTTTCTGTGGTCTCACCACCATTTGGCTTCCTGAGTGAGTGCACTCCACAATCCGAACAGGTCTTTGCCTTGCTTAGCACCTTCCCCATGTGAGGTGGGTCTGTCTCCCAGATTCCGTCAGCCGGCCTCTCTCACTCCCACGTCTACAATGCCTTTCCCCATCCTGGTCCTTGGCTCTTCTGCCTGGCAAGTTCTTGCCCACAGCAGGGCTCAGCTCGGATGCTCTGTCTTCCACAAATGCATGTTCCTGACTGTCCCCAGGCCCACCAGCTCACGTGCTTCCAGAACCTTGCTGTGCTTTGTATAAGCTTCCTTGGAAGAATTGTTTCCCTGCAGTTGTTCATACAGCCGTATCTCCCTCCACTGTAAGCTCTTTGAGGACAAAACCCAAAACTTAGCCCCTTTTGCATAACCAGTAAATAGCAGTTTCTGGTACATGCTAGGCACACAATGATTGTTAATGGATAAATTAATAAATTGGTAATGTATTAATTTAAAATTCTAATTAATTTACTAATTTTCATCACTCATATAAAGAGACTCCCCAGTTAATCGGAGCAACAATTTCCCCCATTCCCTCTATACATGGCAGCAGAGCAAAACCTTTCTTCCTGATTATTTCATATAACATTGTCTCATGAAATGTCTGCATGTGGAGGCTAAAGGCTGAAAAGAGTTATCTTTTCCTTTATAAAATAAAAGACCGTAATTATTGGCAAGGGGAGGATGCTGGATTCATTAGAGCAGAGAGTGGACTAGCCATTTTTTCTATGTTCCTGTCACTACTTATGGATGAGTAATTAAAAAAAATTGGTATCCATAAAAATCGGCCACAAACCAATAAGAATGATGACTTGAATCATAAAAATTCCATGCTATTTATATCCCCCTACCCCGCACACTCTGCATTTATTCTAAATGGAAAAGTACAAATATTGGGATAAAAACATTTAAACAACAGAAATAAGAAACTCCAAATGCTAATCCTGCCTAAAGGGCAAAATTTAATTCTGTGCTAAACTACTGTGTGTGGGATTAAGAGGCGTGGCTAACCAAACATTGGAGAACAAGTAATTACCCCTGCATCTCCCTATCACATATTTGCCTCACACATAATTTACGCTTCAAGCCCACAGAAGAGAAAAATAAAATGCTGCTTGAAGCAGTCGTTTCAGCCACGCTTTTTTCAAGCTTACTTTTTTTCCCTCCTCATCAAAATATTTTATTCCTATGGTGTTGGTTTGGATAGCAAAGGGGTATTTTCTCTCTGATAGAGAAGGACAGAAAAATAACATCTCTGGCCTGTTATTCTTGCTTATGTTATTCCTGACAAGTCTTGGGCATCAAATGTGGAGATGCATCGTCCCATTGTGGGTTTATACAATACTGTTAGAGTAGAAACGACATGCAAAGGGACATTCTCATTTATTCCATAATTTATTCAGTTAGCAAACAACCATAAGGGAAGCACCTTCTCGGTGCTTAGAACTGTGCTGGGCTTTCAATCCCCATCAAGGACTAAAGTCCTCCACCTTAGTGAGCTTGCCATCCAGTAGCAGCGACAGTTAAACTAACAATGACAACATAGAAAGATAAGAGCTGTAGTGGGGGGATGTGCAGGAAGTTGTGCAGGTTCTGACACCTGTCTGGGACAGTCAAGGACTGTGGGGACTTCAAAGCTGAGGTAACACCTGGGAGTAACCAGAGGAGGAGAGGGATGTGGGAGAGGATGAGGCGGGCCAGAGGAAGTGAACATGATAAGTGAACATGAGTCTCCAGATAAACATTTTCTGTGATCACAAACCAAGCAACAGCATCTGTAGCCCTACTTTCCTCTCTACCTTGGGTGCTCACAATAAAGAAGTCAGCTGAGACCTCAAGTGTGTTTGAAAACATTGTAGCCTCTGGGCAGTAGCATTCTGGTATTTGCTCTTATTTCAAAATTTTACCTGAAACATGGCAAAATTTGCCCTTAAACAGTAATTTACAGCTGGGCGTGGTGGTGCACACCTGTAATCCCAGCACTTGGGAGGCCAAGGCAGGAGGATTGTTGTGAGTTCGAGACCAGCCTGGGCTACAAAGTGAGTTCAAGGCCAGCCTGAACCGTATAGCAAGACCCTGTCTCAAAAAGATAAAAAACAAAACAAAATCATAACTCGTTTGCATCTCTAAACTACCTCTAGCTACGGTGTGACATTTGCCAAGAGCTTGATTTCAGGCAAGGGATTTAACCTTATCGTGCCTCAGGGCCTCATCTCTAAAAGAGATTGCAGCAAAAATTAAGTGAAATGTGTCAAGGACTTAGAACAGAAAAGCCTGACTCAAAGCAAATGGCCCAGTAAGTGCAGGTCATAATTATTTGACTCCTCATATGGGAAGTGTCAGTGAAACTAGTTGGCCAGTTATTTAAATAACAAGTAGGTCTTTTATGGAATTGATTACAGAAGTAGCATGTTGGCTGTTGTTGTTTAATGATTTTGACATTAACATGCTATTAAGAAAGTTAACAGTGTGACCACAAAGATTGAACTTTGGTGGCCTTTCACAAGAATTAATAATGAAATTTGGGGTTTATTTCCATTCACTGAACAGCCATTAACCCCATATTTATTGTCTACTGACTGTCAGGTATGAGCATACAAAGATTCCTGAGAGGGACCAACAATCTATTATTTATTTAACATGTTTACCAAGTATTCAGAAAGCGGAAGTCACTGCAGAGGATGAAATGATGCAGTATTAGAGCCTTCAGTTGCTTACAGTCTAGTGGGTGAGATAAACTGCGTGGAAATGCTGGAGAAAAAGGGCAGAAGATGATATATGCTACAAAGAGGCAGGGTCAGCAGGCACAAACACTTGCTGAAGGTGTTCCATGATGCTTGATTGATTGTGTCATCTTGAGTAAGTAGGACCCAACTAAATAGGCTTTTTCTGTCTAAGGGCTTTTTCTAAAGGTGCATGGTGCAAAGATATTTTGAAGAAGATATCTGATCAAATAAGATTGTCTCTATTGAACACTATCAACTGATTACAAATTAGAACTACTACCAGTCTAAGTCAGAGTCCAGCTGTTGCCTGAAAATGAACATCTTCTCATTTCATCATCAGGTCTGGATCATCTTGCCTACACTGCCGTTCCAATTCCACTGCTCCCTGAACCCCCCTTTCTCCTACGTGTCGCTGGGAAGCATGTCTGCAGCCCATTCTGGGATCCTGCTCCCAATTATTGATTGTGTAATTTATTGATGAAGCAAGGCCAAATATGAGTAAGAAGGAAACCCTAATTAGAAATGAAGGACTCAGTGTCCCAACAAGAAAAATTCCAGGGCTTCAAAAATAGAAAAATCAGTGATGCATAGTTTCTTCTGTCACTGAGCAATCAGCCCAGTACTAATAAGCCAGAAAATGGGCTAAACAGATGAGGCACCGTTATCAGTGGCACAGAAGGAGCACCTACGGAGAAATAGAATTGTTCAGAACTAAAACAAGTCTGGCACACATTAAAGAATACCTTTGTGTCCCAAAATGAACATTACAGAAAATCCATTGTAGGTGTGAATAACCACCAGAAAAGAACATAGCAGGCTATGGGGGGGGAGTTAAAAAAAGCTACAGCAACTTTCTCACTGGATCCATCAGCCAATTTAATTAAATAGCTCACTTGGCTAGATTACATTATTATTATCATTATTATTATTGTTATTATTATTATTATTATTGAGTTTACGATGTGAGTAAAGCAATCAAGATAATTTTGAGTAGAGTGACTATGTTTTAATTCTGATAAATTTGTCCTGAGTTCTGATAAATATGCCATTAAAAAAAAAAATAACACAGAAACCATTCCAACAGCATATCTACATATTGTCCTCTGACTACATTTATCTGAACATACGTATTCATAAAAGTTGATCATTGACTTTTAGGTCAGCTAACAAGACATGTTCTCTATTTTTACAGGAGAAAATCAAAGGCTCAGATGTTTAAACATCTTTGAAGATTATAGGGCAGAAAACTCAGTTTTAAGTGTCTGTGAGTTGCTAGGTGATATTTACCAGATCTCTTAGCAGAACCTCTGTTTCCTAATTACTGTAATACAAGACCAAAAAAAAAGAAGCTACACACACACACACACACACACACACACACACACACACCCTGCACTGAGAGACAATAGACCCACCAGGAAGCTCTTACATTTGTAAGAACCAGAACTAGAGAAGAGCGGACACAGCTTCTGAGTGACAGCGTAACAAGTTGCTATTTATAGCCCGTCTTCTGTCCGCTGATGTGAACTGGGGTCTTTCTCTGCCAGAGAGTAATTTTAGGGAATGAGCTTCCCGGTGAGCTCACAGCTTAACACTGCTTGTATCACCATCTTGAGTCAGCAGCGGATAATGCTGTGCAGAATAAACTAATTTTAGTCATTGGTGAGAACCTTGTAAACACTCCACAGTGACTGCTAAAAGTCAGTGTGAACTTGCTATCTCTGCTTCATTTCCAGTCCTGCCCCCAGTCCTCCATGAGGGGTATTTTTAGGTGACGACATCTTACAGGACATATCTTGTTGAGCTTCTCTGTTTCAGAACAGGCATTTGAAAAATCTGCCGCAGATTCCAAAGTCAAAAGGCTTACTGGTTAAATGGATCCAGAAGATTAACAAAAGACATGGAAACATAAGTGTGCTGTCCATGCTAGAAGACCAAGTGCTGCCCGCCTTACTGTAATTTCAACAATACTGTCAGTGAGCTTCAGCCTCAAGGAGGCAGAAGCCAGAAGGGGAAAATGCTTATTCCTGAAGCTAATTAATGGTTGTCCCTTTAGCTCTTATGGTACATCAGCGTTTTTTTGAGTGGGGAGTGTTGTTGTTTTGTTTCTTCTATTGTGGTACTTGAGATTGAACCTATGGCCTCGTACATGCTAGGCAAGGGCGACACTGAGAGACTTCGCTAGGCCTCCTACTGTACAACAAATATGAAAGGATCCCTTGGTTTCTGAATCAGCCCTTGGTTCTGGCATGCATGCCTGGGTTCTGAGTTGCATTTCATTAACTGTCACATGCTGAATATAAAGCATCTGTCATTTGCTTAAGGTCTCATCGGTTCCTGAGAAAGAGCACGGCCTGATGACAAACTTCACTGGTCAGAGCTTCCAGATCCAGGTGTGTTATCACAGCTTGTAACAGCTGGCCAAGAACTCATATTTCATGGAGTGAGAATTGAATGTAAGACTTTGCACTAGAATTTTATCTTTCTGAAAAGGCTGGGATGGCTGTGTTTATTAAGGAATGTGGGAGATAGGCATGGTGGAGCCTATATAGAAATTAAGGTGACTCGCCCAGGCGCGGCGGTATACATCCATACTCCCAACACAGGGGGAGGCTGAGGCAGAGGATCACAAGGTCAAGTACCAACTGAGCAACTAAGCAAGACCCTGCCTCAAAATAAAAAATAAAAAGGACTAGGGATGTGGCTTAGTAGTAGAGTCCTCTGGGTTAATCCTCAGTACTGAGAAAGGAAAAAAGGAAGAAAGAAAGCAAGAATGTGTGTGTGTGTGTGTGTGTGTGTGAGAGAGAGAGAGAGAGAGAGAGAGAGAGAGAGAAATATTAAGTGGAAGGTCTGAGTAGGGAGAAGGGAGTAAGAAGAATTCTAAGCAAAATAAAAAACTTTGAAGCTGGTAGTGAATATCCCATCAACCAGGAAGAGCATGAAGATTTGTTGAAAGCAAGCAAGCAACCAAGCAAGAAAGTTGGTTTCTTGGTTTTTGTTTTCTCTTTTCTGAAAACTTTTAACCCTGAAAGAGTCGATATCCATTCTCCTTGGTCTAAAAGGAGAATTTCAAGCCAACTGTATGTGAAGCAGTCAGGAGGGAAGGAAAGAGGGAGGAAAGAGACAGAAAAGGAAATACTAATAGAGACAAAGAGGGAAATGTAATTATTTTTATATGAAAGTCAGCTAACAAGGGTTTGAGTGTAGAATTTCTATTTCTTGAATTCATTAAAAGTAATTTTGCAATTCTTGAATTTAGGGGGGACAAGACTTTGCTAAAAGGAAACTTCATTTAAGTGTCTCTTTCCAAAGAAAACACACATCATACCAAGATCTACAACCTATGTGTAGCTTCACTGTGCTGGTGGAAACTCAGTCTCACCGATGGATTCTTCTTAACCGAGGAGCCCAGTGTCCTTGGCCACCCCTCTCAAGCGAGTTTGCTGAGCTCCCAGTTGAGTACAGCGAGCCTTTCAGAGGCTAACAGAGGCGCCGACCCTTGGCTGTCTGCTTAAGGGAGAGCTTGTGCAGCGGTCTCTGTGAACCATGCGGGCACTGTTCTTGCAGGACCCTAAGAAACCAACCTTTTGAGGAACGTTGTGTTAAGGAATGTCTGGAATGTTTTTAGCCCTGAGAGTTTCCGGGAAGCTTATGTGGTCCGTGGTGTAGAAAGGCCAAAGCGGTATTACAATGTCAAGCAAGACTGGTTCACATCAGAGAGAGAGCCAGGAAGAAATCATTAAGATGAGGGGTAGGATTGTCTCTTCTGAAGCATTAAATGCAGTTTCAAAATTTTTTTCTGAATCCCCGCTGCATCTCACAGGCTATCGACTAGCATCATAGGCTAATAAGAGGATAAGCGTTAAATAGGCTATGAACTTAGACAAGCACCTACAATTTCTCCATCTTGGCCTGTGGGTGAGAAGTAAAGGAATGAGTTAATGCTGCGAGAGGTTCAGCGTATCCAAAACCATAATTGTACAACGTTCACAAACGCTATTGATGGAATCGGGAAGTTCTATTTCTGATTGTATTTTAAAGGTTTTCAATATAGTTAAAGGCTTTCAAATTCTGTTTGTAGGCAGGTGCTTTAGATGCATGTGTGTATCATATATAGGAATAAATTTTGCCTGAATATCTCTTTTGTTTATTAGAACTATAAATCTGTGAAAGCTGAAGACATTGTTTTAATAAAGGGAGCTTTAAAATCACATTTATTGTATAATATGGTCCGTCTTTTTTTTACTTTTATTTTAATATTTTTCATTTAGGATTTCTCAAAAGTTTTTGTCTGTATTTCCCAGTGAGTTAATATAATTGTATGCATATTTATATTCTATTATATATATATTTAAAAATGCATATATGTGAATGTAAATTTGAAAAAAAATTCATGAAACAGAATCTACTTTTAACAAGAATATGTCATGACACTTCCTAATCTCTTTTATTGCTTTGTTTTATATAAAATATCCATCATGAGGGCTGTGCATGTAGCTCAATGAAACAGCACTTGCCTAGCATGTGTAAGACCCTGTTCAATCCCAAGTACCCTCAAATACATAAATATGTAACTCACGACTGTGACTCATTTTACTAATTTCCCTTTCTACTAATGGGTCAGGACCCGTAGTTTGAAAAACACTGTTACAGTTTAGATCTAAAATGTTCCCCCAAGCCAGGCATAGTGGTGCACACTTGTAATCCTAGCACTCAAACTCAGGAGGCTGAGGCAGATTGATTGCCATGAGTTCAAGACCTGCTTGAGCTAAATAGTGAGTTCAAGTCCAGCCTGAACTACATAGCAAGACTCTGTCTCAAAACTAGAACAAAAACCAAACCAAACAAAAAAATAAAAAACATAAACAAATAAATAAAATGTCTCCCCAAATTTTTATGTGTGTGAAAGATAGTTAGATCATGGGCACTACACTCATTAGTGGATGAATTCAGTAGTTGAATGTGCTGTTAGAAGTGGAACCTGACATTAGGTGGTCTCTGGGGTCATGACCGGGAAGGGTGTATTCTTGTCTCAGTCCCCTCCCTTCTCTCTCAGGTTCCTGAGTGCCAATGGTCAAGCACTTTTCCTGCACTGTGTCCCTCTGCCATCCTCTTTCTACCTTGGAGCAGAAACCGTGGATTGAAAGTCCTAGCCAAAATAAATAAATCTTTCCTCCCTTAAGTTGTAGGTATCAGGTATTTTGTTCCACTGGTTGGTAACGTGACTAAGGCACCTTCTAAATAACTTCATAGTTTATCAAACAAAATGAGCTATTATAGTACAGGAATATGGGTATGTATTTGAAGTGATTCTAGGAAATGAAATAATGTTCATGAAAAGATTATCTTTGACTTCAGTTAGTTACAATCATTCTTATGCTATTTTTGGGAGAATATTAACGTTTTAAAGAAGAGAATAGTCATGTAACCCGTTTGTTTTTTTAAAATAATATTTATCATACTTTGCAAGCTTAAAAATTAAGCTAGCTCCTTCCTTTAGGCTTTCCATACCTTACCTTCAATTTTTTTCATACAAAAATGATGCTATTGAATAGAACAGAAAATAAAGAGTGAAGACCAGTTTTGAGAAAGAGCTCGCTTTAGAATTTTACAAGAGGGACACATATAGAATGAGAATGAATGCAGAGTTGAGCTTTGGGTGTGCCATGGTTTCTTAAAACTGATGTGTATATTTTACTTTTGAAGATAGGATCAAAAATTAATTATCAAAAAGGTAATTATTTAAAGAAACTTCGTAGTGACTACACTTGTGAAAATAAAGACCCGTTCTGAAATGTGCATTCTGATTGCCCAATTAAGAGGTTTTCACTCATCAACAATGGTGGGCCAGTCAGAACCACTACACTGAAGACAATAAGAAGACTATTTTTGAAATAGACCATGAATTCTGTTTTCACATCTGGCTTATAAGTTTTGATTTTTGTCTATTGAATTTAATTAAATAGACCCCTACCTGTACTTTTCCTTGATGCCACATACCTATTTTAAAACCTCAAATATAACAACATGGCGTCCCTGGACAGGAAGCCAGATAGACTCTCTCTCCTGATGTGAGGCACACTTTGAGGACCTCCTTACTGACCTGGAGTCTTCTCAGAGGAAGTTGGGGTGAAGGCACTGCACAAACCTCTCCTTCACTCACAGTGGGGGCACCACACAGACTCTCAGCATGCCTTCTGGCTCATTCTCATTCGGCTTTCACCGTGTCGCCTCTTCTGACGTGTCCACTACGCTTCTCCTAAGTGCCTGTTGGCCTCTGTCTCCCGTGATAGCTTCTGTGTGACAGGGGACAGATAGTTGTCCATCGGTGTCCGCTGAATTCCTGTCCCAGCACAGTCAACTGGGCTCAGTTTCTGGGTCCATCACACTGTGTTGAGGGAGAGCATAGATATGTGAAAGAATATTAAATTAACCTCTCACTTTGACTTGTCGCCCCATTCAAGAGTCAGCTTTCTCTACACCCAGCCTAGAGCGAAGCAAGTGCCAAGCACTTTTCAGGAAAGGCCCCACCACTGAAGCTGGTGGCCTCCAGCCAGTGTCTGAGTCCAGCCACAGCTCTGTTGGGGATTCCTGGGAGTTTCAAGGTGGAATTTTTAAAAGGCAGAAGCAGCAAGTCTGGTGGCATCCCGGGTGTGAGAGAAAAATCCAAACATCATTTTTGGACTTATCTTCCTTTAAATCTTTTGCAGCAAGTATTTCATTGCTAAAATAAGGGGAAGCAAGATAGTAATCTTACTGGCAAATTGCTAGCAACAACACTGTCTATTTATGAGCTTTCCATAAAAATTTGTTCAAAAAAGGCCGAAACTGAGAGGACCCGGTCCCCATCCACTAGTTGACTTCAAGAATTAGGAATGAACACCTTAACCTGATGGACTGAAATGATATTCACTGTACTAAGTATTTTTTGAACCACATGAAGCTGTCATTTTAATAGGTCAAAATGGTCACATATCAGCAGTTTCACAGAGTTCAATATATTACAGGTTTAAATGTGCTACCGAATCACTAGAAACAAGTCAAGGCTAAATCCTGCTGACAATAAGAAAGTCAGAATGCTAAATTAGGCACTTACAGCCTTTAGGGAGAGTTAAGGACCAAAGTGGACACGAAGGATGCACAATTTTCCTGGGTCAGTTCTTTTCCAAGTGTATTCTAAGGCATAAGGCATTCCAACTCTACAAGGTGTTTTATGAGGAGGAAAAAAATAAGACTGCTTTGAGAAATGCTGCAAACAATATCCCTTTGCTGGAGTTTCGAGACACATACTAAAGAATTACAATAGCATAGCAAAGAATTTGAGTGGTTCTATAATACAATCATTTTATGATGTTTAACCCAGGACATTCCAAATATATTTGGCTAGTCATAGGTTATATTTAGGTATGTGTTGTGATTGAAAAGTATGGTGAATATTTAAAAGGTTTTTAAAAAAAATTATTACCGTAAGAGACATATTGCCGTTAAGTCCCCTCAATTGCTTTGAACTCACTTCCCCCATTGTTCATCCCACTTTCTAAAACAGTGCTGGAAGTCTTCTTCTATGTCTTTAGTAGCACTGTTGTGGCTGCCTCAATATCCTGAATCCACTCAAAGCATTTACCTTTCATGGTCATTTCGACTTTGGAGGAAGAGCCAGCAGCTGCACGCTGCCAGATCTGGCGGGTGAGGACACACTATTATGTGTTTACAAGCCACCTTTCTGTTGCATGAGCATCAGCAGCAGTATTCACCATATTGTTCACCACACCCCCTAAAGACACACAAGCGACTTCCAGAATTGCTTCAGAAAGTGGCAAGAACAATGAAATAAGTATGTTCAAATCGAGGGGACTCTTTTGAGGGGGGATTAATGACGCTGTTTTTTTATTGTAATACATTTTTTATGGAAACAAGATAAAGCAAATTTTCATAGCAAAATAAAAGGAGAAAAACAATAGTTAATACATTACATGTTGTTATCTTTAAAGTAGTTGCTCAGGGTACAAGATATGGGCATAAAATTTCTCCAATCGCTATTAGCACAAACCCTTCTTTTTTTTTTTCTTTTTTTGGTTTTTCTCCGGTACCGGGAACCGAACTCACGACCTTGCGCTTGCCAGGCAGGCGCTTTTGCCGCTGAGCTAAATCCCCAGCCCCCACAAACCCTTCTTTAATGAACTGAAAGACACAAATAGTATAACTGACTTGCAATTTTTCCCTTTTCCTTACTGTTCTTTTTCCTTTTACCCATCCTAGTTGTTTTTTCCTTTTGAACAATTTCTTTATATTTCGCAATATATATTATACATTTTAGACCTTATTTACTCTTTCAGTTTCTCACACCAGGGAGATACAATATAATGTTTACATATGTGAGTCTGAGTTATTTCACTTATGAATATGGTCTCAAGTTGCATCCATTTATCTATAAAAGTCTCAAGTTCATCCTTCTTTATGGCTAAGTAGTACCACATATTTTTTATCCATTCCTTGGTTGATGGGCATTTGAATTATTTCCAAGTGTACTACATTTTTTTAAAAAATTAAACATTCACCATGTACTTTGATCACCATATATACTTATTATCCCAGTTGACAGTTTGATATTACCAGGAGCTACTTCTGTCCTGTAATCTAAATGCTTCTATGCTCTTTTAATTTCTGACTACCAAGACCTGAATCCCATCCACATTCCAACCTGTCTTATCATAGACGCCCCTGACAGAGGTCCATTTTGACTTTTCTTCACTATTTCCTAATAATAGGAAGAGGACAGAATCCCAGGACATTCCATGTGTCAATATACAGATGACACTCTACAGATTTTATGTTCAGTTCCTTCGTGTCACACAATGCCACCAGCCCACTTTTGATATATTTTGGTAAGAAATATTACTAGTGATTTGGGGAATAACAATACCTATCATTTATTGTACACCTACTTTGTACTTTTCACACTGCATTGTGCCTTAAATTTTTAACAACTCTCAAGTATATTACATTTCTTAAAATGAGCCTAAGCTATGGATGTTTTGTCTTCATTTTACTTTATTTATTTATTTATGGCTGTCTGTCTGTCTTTTTGAGACAGGGTCTTGCTATGCAGTTCGGGCTGGCCTTGAGCTCACTTTGTAGCCCAGGCTGGTCTCGAACTCACAATACTCCTGCCTCAGCCTTCTGAGTGCTGGGATTATAGGCGTGCACCATTACGCCTGACTGTCCTCATTTTATAGATAATCCTCAATCATGTCAAGTCTGTGGGCCAAACTCCATAGCTGGGATTAAATGACATGAATTCCTGTATTCCCTTCGCCACATTAGAGCTAGCAGTGCTTAGCATGAGCCAGGTATCAAATTTTAACTGATTTAACTCATGATAAACTGACACAAACACTATCACTATCCTTACTGTCCAACTAGGGAAACAAGCTGAAGAAATTGATCTGGCTAAAGTCACACAGCTAGAAAGAGGCAGGACTGCAATTCAGACTAAGGCTAAATGGTAAGTGGTTCTACAGTCAAGAAAACAATTTAACCATGTTTAATCTAGGACTTTCCAAGCTTACTTGACTAGGGAAGCATTAATTGTAGCTAATACCTATAATTACAGTCAACTATTTTGGCAAACACAGTTTGGAAATCACAGGACCAACTTTCTCGCTTTGATCCCGGTAGCTTCTTCCAGCACTTTACTCTCCCACATCCTAGAAATCTTAGGAACCCTGTAGTCTGTTTTCTGCCTGTGTCCTGGCTGTAGAGGCCAGATGTTCAAAACTGCCCATTTGCACTCCTGATTATCTCTAAAAGCCTTAGGATGGAACCAAATCAATGTAACATGTTTGTAAGTGTTAATGTGAAATAAGTTATTATAGAACACAAAGTGATTCTCCCTCTCACATCCACACAGAGAAAAATAACCTCTTGTACTTTGAGTAACTAAAAATACTAAACCCCCCAGCAGTTCCTTGTACTATGAAGCTATGAATTATAGGGTAAGTAACAAATGCTATGTAGGTCTTGTAAAAGAATTCAGTTCAAGTAAGTCACTTTGATTGCACTACTGTTGGGATGGATGGTATCTGACATTTAATGACTGTTTCTTGTAGACCAAGCATTTTGCTATGTGCCTTAAATAGATTATTTTATTTCACTACAAATTTGGGAGGTGATGCCATTGGTATGCCCATCAGAAGCAAAAAGGAAGATGCTAAGAGTTTACGTAACTTGTCCAAGACCACACAGCTATACAGCACGTAGTGGAGTCAGACTAGCAAGGGGAGAGCGCAGTTTTTAAGTGTCCCCAGCTACTTTAGATGCTAGCTCTGTGCTGAGCAGAGCAAATTCAACCATGAGCTCTAGGTTCTAACAAAGCGATCATTTACTTTTTGAAAACCCTACATTATAAGGTACATGACATCTACAAATGATTATCCTTGGGGAACCTTCAAAATCTGTCAACTGGAAATAAGATTCCAGAGGGGAAACCCAAAAACCTGTAATTGCTTCAAGATGATAGGTTGGTTTGGCAGATCTGGCTCATCTTAAAAGGAATTTTTTGGAAGGTATAACTGGCATTAAAGAAACATGATTCGAGTTCTTATCCTTATAAAATCATAGTTGTCTTTTCTAGGTTTGCTGAAAACTCTGTTTTGAAATCTCTGGCTAAGCTAGAGAAAACCAATACTGTACACATTTAGGTACATTCTGCCCTTCTCTTCCCTTCACCAAAGAACTTCACAGCATTTTTAGTATTTTTAGCAGATCAAATCACCAGCATTATTCTCCAAACGGACTTGAGAGGGAAAAGTCACTTTATATTCTAAAACAGTTTATGTTCACATGAACCTTTACAAATACACCACAATGATTTTGTTATAAGACTTTAAGAGAAACTCGAGGTAGCATCAAGAAACTGCAACAACTGAACTGAGAGTCAGATAGTTTCTTATTTTCTTAGGAAAGAAAAACTACAGGTGGATTTTTGAGGAGGTAAGAGAGACGAAAATAAAAGATAAAAATGGCAATTTAAAGAGAAATAGAGGCAGCCTTGAGAATTCTTAACAGAAGCCTTTAATAAGAAAAAATCCAGAGGTAATAATCTTAGGAGGCAGTACAGCATGAGGTTAAGGACAGCATCCCAAGCCCAGGTCGACTTACTTAGGTGTGTGACCTTTAGCAATATACTTATTCTGTCTATACTTGGCTCCTTCCTATTTAAATGGGGTTGCTGATAGGACTCACTTCATAAGGTTATTGGCTATGGTAATTAAATAAGACAATAAATAAGAAAGGCTTAGGACAATGTGTGGTAAATGCCTGTAATGGTTTGGATCCTAAATGTCCTACAAAGGCCTATGTGCTAAAAGTCTTGTCACCAGCCGGTGGTGCTGTTGGGAGGCCACAGCACCTCTGATAGGTGGAGCCTAGTGGAAGGAAGTTAGGTTGTTTGAGGCATGCCCTCTGAAGGAGATATGGGATTCCAGGCTCCCACTTTCTCTCTCTCCCCTTTATTTTCCTCTCTGTCTTTACCCCTCCTTTCTCCTTTCCCTTTTCCTTCTTCTTCCTCATTGCCATGAAGTGAATGATTTTCTGCTCTATGTGCTCCAAATAACCGCTAGTGCCAGAGGGCCAAAGCAACCTGGCCAATGACCATGGACTGAAGCCTCTGAAACTGTGAGTCAAAACAAACCATTTCTCCTTATAAGTTGATTTTCTCAGGTATTTTGTCACAGAAGAGGAAAGCTAACAAAGTGCTCAGTAGCTGTTAGTTAGCTGTTAGCACAGTGCTCAAAACACAAAATTTCATTATATAATAGAGCATGTCCGGATGGGTATGGAGAAGGTAAATTAAACAAAGGCAAATTAAGAAGGCAAGTTAAAACAAAATAAGATGACATAGGTCCACTGCTAATGTATGAGTAATACAGTTGACATTCATAGATACTTAGAATATACTGAGTGAATGAATCAACCGATCAGTGACTGGATCAATGAGCTGTTACAAAAAGAAAAGTTCACTTTTACAAAAGATAAATACATTATCTTCTGTAGGCTCCTTTAATGCCTCTAATCCATCTGTGATAGAAAAGTTATCCACCATACCTCAGAATAGGCTTTCTAGGCCTTGTGTGGCATCTCAGTTCAGAGCAATATATTTTTCACTTTTTTCCAAAACTAGTCTAATATATATCCAAGAAGTTCTATAAACAACTCTAAATCATCTCAACATCATAGCACGAGAAAATAATGTTTAAAGATAAATACATCCTTTATTTCCACCTAAACAGCGTGATTTGAAGTGTGTGCATGTTGTGTAAAAAACATATATATAGTATAAAGCTAACTGTAAAACAAAAGGAAAAGGGTTTGGGTGAGCGAGTAAGGAATGAAAGCCAGGGACATCAATTATTTCTTTGACACTAAGAGAGGTATCATTATCCTATGTTCCTTCAGTTCAGTTATGTACCTTCAGAAATTACTTTCGGATTCTTTCCAATTCTGACCCATGAGCAAATCACAAACACATTTGACAACAATATGTTCCTCTTGCGTAAATGTCTCTTCTAGGCCACATACATAATTAAAATCTTGTTGACTCAGGAATAACGGCTCAGAACTGAATGTCCAAATGCTGTAACTTGCTTCCTTTTCTAACCAGACAGCACAGCTGCCAAGAGCTTCTGGGCCCTCTGCCTCTTTTCTCTGAGTATAATTATTATGCATTACATATAGATAGCATATATTTGATTTGCCAAAGCTTGCCAGAAAAGGTTCCTGTGACTACTTATTTGAACTTTGGTGTATATACATGTGACCAAAAACACAATGTACCAAAGGAAAAGAAAAAAAGGAGGTTGGGTAGGAGTGGATGTACTTAGTGATTCTTTTTTTCCATGTAAATGTCATGGAAGTCTTAGGGGGAAGCAACATAGGCATTGCTTTGCAAAGCAAAGCTCACTTAAGATGAAAGATGATTTAAAAAAAAAAATCGGTAATGCCATTATAGAACATAAATCTTTGACTTCCAACATTAGAAATGAGAACATAGATTTAAAAAGATCTTCAACATATATATGAAGCATAAAATAAAGCACTTTGGATTTCCTTCACCTTTGGGCAGCAGCAAATTTAAACCAGACATGAAAATCTATCCTATTTTGAAGACCTCTAGAGAATGAGGTTGCACAATGTTCCTTAGGAAGCTGTTCCAATATTCCTCCCAGTCATAAAACTTACATTCTAACCTAAATCCCTCATGCTCTAGTTTCAGCCCATTTCCTTTGCTCTGCCTAAGTCGGGTTGAAGACTAGCCACTCATGTACCAAACCAACATTATGACACTATTCTCAGTGCGGTGTAATTTTTTTTTTTTTTCCTTCAGCAATGGAAATTAAACACACAGCCTACAGTTGCCCGGATCTCTTCCATTCCTTCAAAAATATTTAGATGTGACTTTGGCTCTTTTTCAATTTTCTGAAACTTCTCCATTCTTCCACCAGTTTCCAAAGAGAGCTGTTCATCTTTTGAAGCTTTCACCCAATTACTTTAGTAGGTACCTGTGCAAGCTGCAATCCTGTAAATTTTAGTATATCTCGTTAATTATTTTGAATTAGATAGTTCCCTATTGTGCTTAGCTTTCTAATTTGTCTCCTAACAACAATGAACATCAAACCTTCACATACATGAGAGAATTAGCAAGGCTTCTCAAAAGCATGATGTGTAAGTCTTGACCTAGATTTAATAAATTGTCATCTTTAGGGCCCTGGCATATTTTAGTTGTTCTCATTTAAAAGTCTGCATTTGATTTGGCTAATGGGTACATTTTAAAAAGTTATCAAAACCATTTTTAAAAATAGAAATAAAACAAACAAAACAAAGCTAGTACACAGACAAGTCTGTTCTCTGTTTCTTTGGTAAAGCCAGTTTGGCTTTTATATTGAAAAGTGACATTTTAAGAGAATCAGGCATTTAATTCTGCACTGAATGTAGCCATCGTAATATCCATTATCAGGAAAATCAAATGTTGGTATTAACTGTGGTGACAGGTCCCAAGTGCGAGGTAACTGCTGATGAATATAAAAGTAAGAAAAAAAGAAAACCAAGAGAGACAAAATTCTGGGATCAGGGGGCTTGCAGCCTCTCGGATTGCTGCTTACCAGTTTCAGTAACTCTTTATTCAGAAAGCACAAAAAAAGCAGCCCTGCAAATGGACGGAGCTCAACCAATTTAGCAAGGACCCTAAATAAGACTTGACTAATTAGCCATCATGTTATCATTCCTTAGAGGATATCACAGCAAAGCAATTAGTGTTGACCCGGGGGTTTTCAATACTTTTGCTCGACTTCCTCCAGAACCCAGCAATCAAGGTTTGGTCAGGCCCGAGGCAATACACAAAAGAGTAACTAAAGAATGTCCTTCTCCACAATCAAAACCAAACAATTTATCCCTACAAGTTTCCCACAGTAGAACTGAATGCACTGCCAACAGGCTATTGACATATAGTACATTATTATATGACAATGTGATTATCCCCTTCTTCCACTTACCTGGGACAGTGCGGCTGATGAGAAGAGTCTGAGATCTGCTCCTGTCACACTCCACTGGTGGGACTCAGAGCCTGGAGACCTGTGGGAACACCAGCGACACAGTAGGACCCTGGCTAAGGTGCACACAATGGACAGGTGGGACTATAGACATTGAAATGTCTCATGCAATAGTAACAATAGGAGCAAATAGGTGGTAAGTTAGGAGAACCAGTGTTATGCTTGGGGACAATGACTTAAGGAATAGAAGTGGATGGGTAGAGTAGCACCTTTCTATTTTCTTGTTTTTTTTTTTTTTTTCTTCTTCCTTTTCTTTTCTAAATGACTGGGGAGAACTCCAGCCACAGAGAACTAACCCCATCCCTGAAATCCAGAGACAAAGATCAGACCCAAACCAAGCAAAAATCCACCTGCAATCTTGGCTAGAGTATACATTTCTGGGATCTGACTTGGATTGACCACAGAACTGTAGCCACTAGAGGAATTTCACTACTTTCATTTTTCTCTGTCTGACTGGTTTCCCTTTTGGCATTTGTCAGGATTAGTGTTTTCTTTGGTTTTGTTTGCTTCTTTCTTGTTTGTGTCTCTGTTTTCTCATTTTTTTCTGTTCTGTTTTTTCTTTCTGTATGTTGTTTTGTCAGTGTGTGAGGATATTTTGTTTACTGGAGTTTTTTTCTTTTCCTTTTCCTTTTTCTTTTCTTTATTTTTTCTCTCTCATTCATGATTTAAATATCTAACATTTCTTTTTCTCTTATTCTACTCATCCTCTTCTTCTCTTTTTACCAACTATTGCACTTAACTTTATGATACTTTCATGTGAGTAAACATTGTCTCTTCTCTTTCTGGTTCACTTCAAAACTCCTAGGCCTTCTCCAGTCCTTCCTCCTGTATCCTACAATTACCCAAAACCTAGATGATCATCCTGTGCCCTCCAAACTTGCTCTTACCATATTTAACCTCATTCATCTCTCCATGCTCCCCTCTATCTCTTGATCCACCTGCCACAACAGGGTAAAATAACTACTAAGTGGAAAATTATTGCATACAAGTTCCTGGTATAAATTGGATTATATTATAAATCTGTAGACCTTCCTCTTACAGTTATAGATATCAAGCTAATAGTTACTACAATTTGTCAGTAGTCAGGTTGTACTGGAATCTATTGTTACTCCCACTGAACTACTTTAACTAGGATGGCATACATGTTATAACCAGTTTCCCCCCCTGCATCATCATAGTTCAGTATCAAAGGGATGGACCCTAAGTAAAATGGATAAGAACTTCTCAGTCTTAATATATTGGGAAGATAGGTTCTTGGGATAGACATAAAGACCAAGAACCACCTACATCTAGGAGACATCCAGAGGAAGAGACACTTCCTAGGAAAGTTGACATCAGTGAAAAGGCTATCTAACATAAGAAATCTACAAGCATCAACACAGAAAACAAAATAAAATAGAATATAGATGATAAGGCAAAGAAGCAAACTACAATCATAATTCCCAGCACACAGGACAAGTCCAGAGTACATAGAGATAGAGGAACTTAGAAACCAATGAATGGAACTTTCTGAAATGATAGCAGCAGAAGTGAAAAAAATGAATGGAAGAGGCCATAGGAAAAAATAATCTCTAAGGTGAAAAAGAACTGACTATGAAAATGAAAGACATTAAAGCAGACACAGATAAACAAATAGAGGAGTGCAGAAAAATGATTGAAACCGTGAATGCCAAACATAGACAAAAAATGGAATAAATGAAACATCCAAACAGAAATTCAGGAAATTAAAAACTCTATTGAAAGTATATGCAGCAGATTGAATGAAGGCAAAGATAATTATCAGATCTAGAAGACAGGATCGTGACTAGTAACCAGGAAAAGAAAAATATCTTAAAAATAGCAAGAGACCATAACAAATCAATAAAACATCTATAGGATGAAGCAAAGAAGAACAAGATAAGTTTGACTGGAATCAGTGAGAAAGCTGGAGACAGCACAAAATGCACTAAAAATCTCTTCACAGAAATAACAGCAGAAAACTTCCCAAACATGGATAAAGAATTTGACATACAAATAAATGAAGCACATAGAATTCCAAATAGTCACGACCAAAATAAATCGACACCAAGGCATGTAATAATCAAGATTTCAGAAATTCAACACAAGAACAAAATATTAAAAGCAGCTAAAGAAAAGAAACATATCACCTATAATGGAAAGTCCATCAGAATCACAGCAGTCTTCTCAACACAAAACCTCAAGTCAAGGAGAGCTTGGAATGAGGTATTTTATGCCCTTAGCAGTCTTCAACCCAGATTGATGTACCCCACAAAACTGTCCTTCAGAATTGATGGAAAAATAAGATACTTCCATTACAAAGAACAACTGAAAAAATTATGACCACCAAACAAGCTCTACAGAATGTTCTGAAGCACATATTAGAAAGAGATACAAAGACTACAAACACATGAACACCAATAGAAAGAAGCCACCAGGCAAGGCAAGTAATTAAACAGAGGGGAAACGCAGGGAACAAATCACAGGAAAACAACATGAAAAAGAAAAGCCAATATGTATTATATGGTTATAACAATCAGTTATAACCATCAATGTAAATGTTCTCAACTCACCAATCAAAAGAAATGGACAGGCAGAATGGATCAAGAAGCAAGATCCAACAATATGCTGCATTCAAGAAATACATTTAACTCAAAAAGAAATTCATAGACTAAAAGCCAAAGAATGGAAAAGAAATCTCTATGCCATAGGAATCCAGAAAAAAGGCAGGGGTAGCTATTCTATTTTTAGACAATACAGACTTGAAGCCAAAATGGACCAAAAGAGACAAGGACACTACATATTTGTCAAAGGAAAACTCCAAGAAGAAGAAATAACAATCATAAATATTTATGCACCAAACACAAGTTCATGCAACTATATAAAACAAATATTAACAGACGTAAAAAACAAGTAAGCACTAATGCAATTGTAGTGAGGCACCTTAATACCCCACTTTCACAAATAAATATACCAACTAGACACAAAATCAACAAAGAAATATTAGAATTAAACCAAGCCTATGAACAAATGGACTTGGTAGATGTATTCAGAGAGTTTCACCCCAAAATATCAGAATGTACATTCTTCTCAGCTGCACAGGGGACATTCTTCAAAATAAATCATATGTTATCTGACAGAACATGTTTAAATAAATGTAGAGGGATTGAAATCATCCCATGAATACTATCTTACCATTGCACAATGAAAGTGGAAATCAACAGCAAAGGAAATCACAAAAACTACATTAATACAAGGAAATTAAACAACAC
>NW_004955423.1:8422558-8468351 GCF_000276665.1 Chinchilla lanigera | reverse complement strand
TACAACATACCAAAACTTATGGGATGCAATGAAAGCAGTCCTGTGAGGGAAATTTATAGCAATGAACACACACATCAGGTAAATAGAATGAGGTCAAATAAACCATCTAATGTTGAACCTTCAACTTCTAGAAAAAAGAACAAATCAAACCTAAAGGTTGTGTAAGAGAGGAAATTATAAAGATAAGAGCAGAAATTAATGCAATAGAGACTAAGATAGCAGTACAAAGAAGCAATGAATTGAAAAGTTTGTTCTTTGAAAGAATAAATAAAATTGATAAATCATTAGCCAACTTCATCAAAAAGAGGAAATAAAAAAAACAAATTCAAGCAATTACGCATGAAAAGGGAGAAATCACAATAGATCCCACAGAAATCTAGGAGATCATCAAGGCATACCATGAGAACCTATATTCTAATAAGATGGAAAACACAGAAGAAATGGACAGATTCCTAGACACAGTTGAACTGCCAAAACTAAATCAAGAAGATATAAAAATTCTAAATTAACTGATGTCAGCCAATGAAATTGAAAATTTAATTGAAAATTTACCAAACAAAGAAAAGCCCAGGCCCTGACAGATTCACTATCAAATTCTACAAGAAACTTAGAGAAGGACTAATGCAGCTAATGCTGAAACTCTTTGAAGAAATTAAAAAGGAAGCTGTACTTCCCAAGTCATTCCTGGAAGCAAGTATTACCCTGATACCAAAGCCAGAGAAGAATGCCAGCAAAAAAAGAAAACTACAGGCCAATCTCCCTAATAAATATAGATGCAAAAATCCTTAATAAGATACTGGCAAATGCAGCAATCATCAAGAAGGTCACACACCATGACCAAGTAGGAGTCATCCAAGGGATGCAAGAATGATTCAACATATGCAAATCAATAAATGTAATACACCATATTAACAGAACCAAAGACAAAAATCACACAATCATCTCAATAGATGTAGAAAAAGTATTTGACAAAATCCAACACCCATTCATGATAAAAACCTTATGGAAAATTGGAAGAAATGGTCTTTTTGTTAGTCTTATAAAGCCATCTATGACAAACCAACAGCTAACATCAGATTAAATGATCAAAAACTGAAAGCTTCCACTCTAAAATCAGGAACAAGACAAGGACACCCACTCTCACCATTCCCATTCAATATAGTTCTGGAAACATTAGACAAGCAAGTAGACAAGAGAAAGAAATAAAAGGAATAAAGATAGGACAGGAAGAAGGCAAACCATTATTTGCAGATGACATGATACTCTACATAGAAGATCCTAAAAAGTCCATCAAGAAACTTGTAGATTTAACATCCAAATTCAGTAGTGTGGTGGGATACAAAGTCAACACTCAAAAATCAGTAACATTTTCTGTACACAGGCAACAAACTCAGAGAGAGAAATTAGGGAAACAACACCCTTTACAATAGCATCTAAAAAAATGAACTACTTAGGAATCATTCTAACAAAGGATGTAAAATATCTGTAGAGTGAAAATTACAGTACCCTAAAAAAAGAGATCAAAGAAGATATCATAAAATGGAAAGATATCCCTTGCTCTTGGATAAGAAGACTCAACATAGTGAAAATGGCCCTACTCCCAAAACTGTTACATAGATTTAGTGCAGTCCCAATTAAGATAGCATTAACATACCTCACAGATCCAGAGAAAACATTTTTGAAGTTCATTTGGTACCAGAAGAGACCTACAATAGCAAAAGCAACTCTGAACAACAAAGGCAAGTCAGGAGGAATCATAATCCCAGACTTGAAATTATACTACAAAGCTGCTGTGATAAAATCAGCATGGTATTGGCAAAAAAATAGGCCTGAGGATCAGTGGAAGACAATAGAAGATGCAGACACAATCCCAAACACACTCAGCCACCTTATCTTTGATAAAGGATCCAAACATGTTCCCTGGAAGAAAGATAGTATCTTTAGTAAATGGTACTGAAAAAAACTGGCTTTTCACATGCCAAAGACTAAAACTAGACCCATGTATATCACCATGCACTAAACTAAAGTAAAAATGGATCAAAGATCTAAATATTAAACAGAAACATTAAATTTACTGGTAGAGAAAATAGGTAGAAATCTCAAAGACATAGGTGTAGTCAGAGACTCCATGAATAAAACCCATACTTTAAGAGAAATATTACAAAGAATTTATGAGCGGGATCTCACCTTTTAAAAAAGCTTTTGCACAACAAAAGAAATCACCAACAGAGTGAAAAGACAACCCATAGAATGGGAAAAAATTACAGCCAGATATCCCTCAAAAGACTTATATCTAGAATATATAAAGAATTGAATAAAATTAGACCCCTAAAATTTAAAGATCCAATCCAAAAATGGGCATCTGAGATGAATACATACTTCACAGATGAAGAAATATAAATGGCAAATAAATACATGAAAAAAAGTTCAAATCATTGGTCATTTGAGAAATGCAAATTAAAACAGCACTGAGATTTCATCTCACCCCAGAAAGAAGGGTTAGCATCAAGAAATCAACCAATAGCAAATGCTAGAGGGGCTGTGGGGAAAAAAAGAACTCCTCTCTACTGTTGGTGGGAGTGTGGATGGGTGCAACCACTGTGGATATTAGTATGGAGATTCCTTAAAAAACTAGGATTACAGGTCCAATTTGACCCAGGTGTTCCCCTTGTGGGTATCTTCCCAGAAAAATTAAAAACATCATACCACAGTAATATATGTGCACCCATGTTTATAGCAGCACAATTTATAATAGCTAGATCTTGGAAACAACCCAAATGTCCATCAACCAAAGAATATATAAAACAGAGTTGGTCTTTTTATACAATAGAGTACTTCTCAGCCATAAAGAAGGATAAATTGAAGACTTTTATAGGTAAATGGATACAATTTGAGACTATATTCATAAGTGAAATAAATCAGATCCATATATGCAAACATTGTATTGTCTCACTAGTGTGAGAAACTAAATGATTAAATAAGATCCAAAATGTACAATAGATATTGTAAATTGGGAAGAAACTATTCAAAAGAAAAGACAAACTGTCATGGGGAAAGGGAAAAGAAAAGAACGAAAAATATATATATTTACATACAAGATAATATATACAGCTAGTTTCTCTTAGTTGATTGAAAAGAAAGGTTTGTGCTAATATTGTTTACACAAAATATCATGCCTATGTCTTGTACTCTGAATAACTTCTTTGAAGATAACAATATGCAATGTATTAATTTTTGTAACTCTTCTACTAACCTGTCTTGAAACTGTTTTATTGTTATTTTTTCTCTTTAAAATAAAGAATGATTATGACAAATTCTAAACTACTGTCTGTAAGTATATTATGCATTCAATATAAGTTAAGTCATAATTGTCTCAATATTTAAGCTAATTTTCATGAATGTGAGCTCATGCAAAGGAATGCCAAGGTGAAGACAGAATTAGTTACTGTATAAAATAACGTAAAAATAGAAACATAAATGTAGTGGGAAATGGAAAAGAGGAGCTAGAAGGTTCTATGTGAGAGGCAGTAGCATTTTTTTAGGGAATTTTAAGGTAAATCGGGGTAGGTGTGTACTCAGATCCTAAAGCATATGTTGTTGTTGCGATTGTTGTTATTATTATTTGTGTTGGATGCTCTAAAAGGGGAACACTCAGGAGCCTGTCTTAATGATTTACCCATATGGGCTTGATTTTATTTTTTCTTTGACATTTTGAAGCATCAAGAGATACTCAAGAACAACCCAAGGTGAGCAAAGAAAGAGGTATCCTTTTGTACCAATTTGCACTGATGTCCATAAATGTGTGCCTGTGGGATCTATTAAATACTTAGGACTCTTAGCCAGTTTTTCTCTTCTCTTTAGATTCATTATCATGGCCTTTTTCTAGTTCTCCAAGCTTTCAAATCTTTTTTTTTTCTGGTTCCATTGTTTTCTTTTTAATGAATTATCTACATATTGTTTTTCTTCAGAGCTTCTATCATTTGCCTTCTTCTCTCTCTCTATTCTTTTCCTTTCAAAATCTTATCTTCAATTTCACATACATGAATTTCACCCTGAAGTTGCTTTAGCCACATCTTTGTCTCAGAATGAAGTTAGAGAATTCTAAAGGCTTTCTAGACATCTCCATTTCCATATGGCCAGGATTTGCTTTCACTCTAGCTTCTTCTTTCATAATTTCTTCTCCTGTTGACAGTACAATGTCTTAAGCACACCTACCTCTGTTTTTCTGGCAGCGCATCAGTTGACAAGCGCTGTCAATAGCATCATTGGCTGTCTTCTTTGAAACTCTTCTGTAGTTCTCCATTGCTTATCAAACTTAGTCCAAATGTATTTTTATAAAAATAGTAAGTTTAAAGGCCGGGCATGGTGGCACACACCTGTAATCCCAGCACTCGGGAGGCTGAGGCAGAAGGATTATTGCGAGTTCAAGACCAGCCTGGGCTACGAAATGAGCTCACCTCTGGCCTGAACTGAACAGCAAGACCCTGTCTCAAAAAGACAAAAAATAAAAAATAAAAAATAAAAAATAGTTTATCAATCAGACTATGTGACCAGTGCTATACATGTAGGATGATATTTATTTGTCCAAATAGCTTATAAAGTAGGTATTATAATATGTCCTTGGGTTTGAAATGGATTTATAATTATTAAATGTTAAAATATTTCTATCAACTATGGATAGACCATTGATTTAAAAACCTCTTTTAGGTGATACAGAAATATTACACTAAATGTACATATTGATTATAAAATTTTCCTAGATACAAAAAATAATAGTACCAAAATTATAAACTGAGGAAAAATAATATGAATCTTAAAAACAAGGAAATAGAATATATCCCTATATTAAAACAATTTATTGCTTTCCAAAATATGGTGAACATTTAAATTTTTAAAAATTTATTACAGTAAAAGACACATTGACATTAATCTTCAAAATGTTCCCCCTCACTTCACATACACATACCACATCATTCTTGCCACTTTCTGAAACAATTCTAGAACTCTTCTTTCTTTAGTTGTACTGTCGTTGCTGCCTCAATCTCCTGAATCAGTTCAAAGCATTTATCTTTCATGATCACTTTGACTTTGAAGAAGAGCCAGAAGTCTTGGGTGCCAGATCTAGTGCATAAGGGAGAATAGGACACAGAGTCATGTTTTTGTGAGCCTACCTTGTTCGTGGAACTCAGCGGCTGCATTCGCCATATTTTTTATCACACCTTGAAAAGACACTCATGAAGGAAGACTTTCAGAAGTGCTTCAGAAAACAGCAAGAATGATGGGATAAGCGTGTTCAAAGCAAAGGAGAATAGTTGAAGGGGGTTAATGGCAATGTGTCTTTTACTGTAAGGAGTTTTAAAAATTTAAACATTCACTGTAAATTTTGATTGCATCTAATATATTCCCTTTTCCTTCAGCCTATTTCCCTCTCTCCCTCTTCATTTCCTTACATTTACCCATTCTGTTGCCTTGGCCTTGACTTTTGTACAAGTACTGTGAGTCCCTTCCTTTCTTCATATGCCCAAAGATAGGCAGGCTGCAAAGCCTCGCTCAGACACCTCCTCCTTCATTAACTCTTTCCTGATTCCCAAATTAAAATGATCTCATAGTCCTCTAAACTGCCATATGTTTTGTTTCTCATGTGAACCACTCTTTGTATCTTGTGCTAGGGCCTGTGTACTCTCTCTCTCTCTCCACTACAGGATGAGTTTCTTTGAGATTTAGACTGTGACTCATACATCTCAGCACAGCTTCCTCCAGCACTTTCTTTCTGCACCCACCCTAGAGCCTAGCAACTTCTTGTACGTAATGAGTTCCTGAAAAACATTTATGGGTCTGGATTGTAGCTCAGAAGTAAAGTGTGTGCCTAGCCTGTGAGAGGCCCTGGGTTCAATCTTTTTTTTTTTTTTTTTTTTGGTTTTTCTCCGGTACCGGGAACCGAACTCACGACCTTGCGCTTGCCAGGCAGGCGCTTTTGCCACTGAGCTAAATCCCCAGCCCCTCCTGGGTTCAATCTTTAGCATTAAAAAAAAAAAAAAAAAAAGGAAATTAGAGGACTAATCAGAACATGTTTAGTAGTTTTTCTCTATTATTCATTCTGACAAAATGAATGCGGATGGTCCCCAAGAATTTTACTATAATTTAAGATCTAGATGTTGTACTTCTAGAGAAGTTCATTCTGTTACAGTCAAGTCATAACTGGTGGGCCTGCATAGCAATATTTTTAAAAATTTAATAGCCTTTTTTATTTTTCTAAAATTAAACCTTTCTTTTTTTAAAGGACATTCTTTAGGACTTAGGCCAAACCCACCATCCTTTTAAAAATATAAAGTAAAACAATGCCTTGTTTGGTGACTAGAAACTGTTTTATCATTTTTCTCCTTGCTGCCTAGAAGTGAAGGAGTTGCTAAAACCCTAAATATGTCTTAGCTCCAACCCTAATACTTCATAGCAAAGTGTTACACTTTTTAAAAAAGTATTTCACAGACGTTTGTTTGTATTATTTTTGTCTAAGACATTAGTAAGCGGTACTGTGTGTGTTTTTGCTTATTCGTGTGTTTCTGCTTATACATTACAGGATATTAGGATGCTCTACCATGAAAATCCTTCATTAGGGTGGTAGGGTTTATGGAATATTTTAAACATATCGATATAAACTGAGTACTTTTGTCCTCTCAGAAATAATTTGTTGAAACTTAACTCCCAGTGTGACGGTTTTCGGAGGTGAAATCTGTGGTGATTATGGTACAACAACAGTGCTTTCACAAATGAGGTTATTCAAGTGACCAAGAGGACTTTTGCCCTTTCAGGTATTAGAAGACAGAGAGAAGAGCGCCATCTATAAGCCAGGAGGCAGGCCCTCATCACACACCGAATGCTCTATTACCTTGATGTTCGACTTCTCACAATATCCAGAACTATGAAAAAATAACTGTCATTAAAGCCACTCAATTTGTGATATTTTTGTTATAGTAGCTTGCGTGGACTAAGACGCACATTTTTTCATTTAGTCTTTCAAACAACCGCCAGTGTGTATACTGATATACAAATTTTGCAAATGAATAAACCCAGGCTCAGAATTTTTAGAATGCCTTCACACAAGGTCACATAGCTAAAAGGTGGCAGGGATGGGATTTTAATCTAGATCTCTTTACTCCAGGGTCTGCACATTGTCCATTATACTACAATAGAGTGCACGTGAAAAGCCATGTTTTAGGATGGGACAACAAAGCAAACTGCAGTTACATCATGACTTCTGAGAAGATGCTAAGAGTAAATATTCCTGCAAGGTTGTGAGCTTGGACACGCATAGAATCCAGGCTTTAAAAACGTAATACCAAGAAAATGCAGTTCCAATACAAATGGCAAATAAATAGATGAAAAAATGTTCAAGTCATTGGTCATTTGAGAGATGTAAATTAAAACAACACTGAGATTCCATCTCACCCCAGAAAGAATGGCTATCATCACAAAATCAGGGAATAACAAATGCTGGTGGGGCTGTGGGGAAAAAGGAACTCTTCTCTACTTTGGTGGGAGTGTAGACTGGTGCAACCACTGTGGAAGTCAGTGAGGAGATTCCTTAAAAAACTAGGATTAGAGGTACCATTTGACCCAGCTATTCCCCTTCTGGGTATCTTCCCAGAAGAATTAAAAACATTGTATCACAGCGATATATGTGCACCCATGTTTACAGCAGCACAATTTATAATAGCTATATCTTGGATACAGCCCAAATGCCCAACAACTGAAAAACAGATAAAAAAGATGTGGTCTTTTCATACAGTGGAGTACTACTCAGCCATAAAGAAGGATAAACTCGAGGCTTTTATAGGTAAATGTATGCAACTTGAGATCATACTCACAAGTAAAATAAGTCAGACTCACATGTGTAAACATCATATTGTCTCACTAGTGTGAGAAACTGAATAAGTAAATAAGATCTGAAATGTAATAGATATTGTGAAATGGGAAGAAACTGCTCAAAAGGAAAAACAAAGGGGGTGGGGGAAAGGAAAAAGAAAAAATATGTATATATATACACAACAGCTAAGATAATTATACTACTAATTTGCTTTAGTTCATTGAAAGGAAATGTCTGTGCTTACATTATTTGATCAGTTTAGCATGCCTATATATTATAAGCCGAGCAACTACTTTGAAGATACAATATAAAATGTGTTAACCATTGTTAATATCCTATTATCTTGTTTTGAAATTCTGTGTCATTGTTTTTACTGTTTTTTCTTTAAAATAAAAAAAAGAAAAAAGAAAAATGTAGTTCCTACTGCTTAGATACTGGAGAATTCTCTACTTTCTCAAGTTTCTTCCCTACCTTCCCTATTTCAGTTAGCTAACTAAGAATTCCTATCACAAGAGTACAAGCAATTTGTCACCTCATATCTCAGTTTCTAAAAACCTCCAAACCCCATAAACCCTGATAAACCATGTTAAAACACAAGTGGCTTTGGGCTAGTTAAATAGTTTTCCAGTCTTTTTAAAGGAAGCAGCCCTCTCTCTATTCACATTTTCAACCAATGTATTGATTTATAAAACACTACCCACAAACAGGGAGAAAGTGATGAAAGCAGTGTTCCGACCCATTTTATTCAAACTATACTTTGATGCATATTCCTCCAGCCATCCTCCATCCCCTTTCCACCACAGTATTGTTATTTGGTCAATAACTGTTAAATATTAAAAGGAGAATTTGCAAACCATACCAAGGAAATCTTTGAAACAAATTGAGTGCAGTCTTTGTCACTCTGATGTTTGATTTGTCTGTTTAGCTTAAGTGAGTGGCGATAAAGACAAAACAGTCAGGTAACTATGGTCATCAGTATACAATGCACTCCCCAAAATAGAGCAAATCTATAAGAATAAAATAATAAACTTACTTGTTGTAAATTTAGCTCCAGTACTGAAGAACTAGACATGCTATAAAATCCGTAAGTAGATTTAGCTTTAACACTGATTTCACCAAAAAATTCTACTAATTTGTTTAATTTTTACAATAATTTTGAGAGATGGGCATACTTATCTCAATTTTATGAATAAAGATGCTGAAGCCCAGGAGGTTAAGTAATTCATCTAAGATTACACAGCTAAAAAACAGTGAAACCTGGATCCAAATTGTCTTTCTTCAAAGTCTGTGCTTCTAATGATTCAGCGGTGCCAAGATATAGATGAAGCTCAGTATCAAATATCACATAATTATCTTTGTGCATTTTGTTCATAAGGAGCTAAGAGATGTAATAAAAGACCAACAAAGAAAGAAAGTATCCAAACCTGTCACTGGCTCTCATTCCATCCCTCCTCTCTGAAATTTCTCTCAAACATTTAGTCTCAACTGTGTATAGATATGTTCAGCATACTGAGACTTTTTAAATTTTATTTTAAAAATAAAAGGAGGAAAACATTAACAGACAGACAACCTTTTACACAATAGCAAAAGAACAGTACAGACAATACAGAGTTACAAACAAAGTGGTAGGAAATTAACAATGCTTGTTGTATTACATATTCATATCTTCAAAGCGGTTTCTCATGAAAACAGATAGAGACATGCAATATTGAACAATCAAGGACTCATTGACAGTTTCTTTCAGCAAAGAAATAGAAGACAGTAGAACATACAAAATTTGAGACTTTTTTTTTTAAAAAAATTTCAAATCCTACAATATGAAGAAAACAATTACAACATATGTGGAGTAGGCTGGGATCTACCTGGGCAACCTGCCTCTCCAGACCAGTGTGAAGTAGCTGTATTCACTATGCATACAGGAAACAAGCAATGGCTTCTAAGTCCATCTTCCATCAATTCCTGTGACTCTGGACCACTGACCAATGGCCAAAAGCTGATCACTTCAAGCATACACAGCCACACAGCATGCGATCTGGTACTTGGTAATTCCTGAAGGACGTGGGTAGGTTAAGGGAACCCTAACAAAAGTAGCAACTAAGTCCTTAAATTGGTCGTGGTGAATCTGGAGAGCAGCAGGTACAGCCCCTCTGTGTGGGCAGTCTGTCACTGTCTTTATACAAGAGTGCTTCCTTAAGTAATCATCTTAATACTATGGCAAGCTTTATCCATATGCAACTATAAAAGTGGGGCTAAAAATGGAAAAATAAATACTGATTCTATTAATAAGAAGGGTAAGTCTTATAAACTTACTACAAGTACAATTAAGCTAAAGATGGAAAACAGTGGGCAAGCCAAAAGCAGAGGGACTTTTTGCCTCAGCTTGACGGTCAGCAGGCCTCAGCCAGTACTACATGTATCTGGCGATGAAGGTACAGAAGTAAACAGCACAAACAAGATGTTAATTAATGTGCAATGCAGACTATCTCTAAAACCAAAACTTACTTGCTGACTTTATAGCGTGTCTAGTTCTTTGGTACTAGAACTATATTTACAACAGGTAAGTCTATTATTTTATTCTTGCAGATTTGCTCCTATTTTGAGGAATGCGTTATGTACTGATGAACACAGTGTACCTGGTTGTTTGGTCTCTATCTCCACTCACTGAATCTAAACAAACAAATTGAATGTCAGAGTGGTGAAGACTGCAGAGCAAAAAGGAGTAAACTAAAACAACTTTGGGTCGAGGAGCTGGGCCGGGGTCCAGATGTCTGAGGTTAATACAGCTGCAAGCTAGCACCCAGCAGAGGCATAAGCACATGTCTACCGCATTGCTGGACAGGCAGCCAGCTTTCAGGGTTTCATTCTTCCTTCGGATGCTGTGGGGAATAGTTAAATAAAAGAGATACATAAATTGCATTTAACTGCATATTTTAAAGAATAGCCAAATAAACAACTTCCAGCACACAGTGTTCTCCTCTTCTCAGAAATTCCCTGAGCTGGGATAAACAGCTGCCAGTGTGTGCCCAGTTCTGACCCCAATTTGCAGTCAGTTTTTCTCTATACTCAGCCAGAAGCCCTGCTGGGTGTGGTTCCAGCCAGCCAGCCCTACCTGTCTTAATCAGATTCCCTTCCCTCAGCAGAAAGTAAAGGAGAGAGGAAATTTCTAGCCACCCACTCATCAAGGACTACAAGACCCACTCTCACCCTGCAGGCCTCAGGGTGGAACACAAATCCTTTTAACTACCTGGGTACAGTAGCCAACTATCAGGAAACTGCCTGTGGCCTCCCCACATCCACACTATTTACACAGCTGATGGAAGTTTGCCCGTTGAGGAATTTGGCTCTAGAGGATTCCCCTTTAAATTCCCGAAAGGCCTATTCACCCCGTCACACCCGCACAGATGCCTGTGGGGACGGCAACAGTGGGGTTCATTTTCTACTTACTCTGTACACAACTAGAATTCAACACGTTTATTTTAAGAAGTGGGGGGTCAGAGAAGAACTAGAAGGGGACTACAAAACCTAATATTATGGGAGAGACTTTCAAGAAATATTTTAAGTAAAATCAACAACCCCCTTCCCCTGCCACTCAGACATTCCTCTGCTCCATGCAGCAGCCCAAACTCTGCCCTCCTTTCTCACAGGCAAGAAGCAGAGCCAGGACGGGACTCCCCACAGAATGGGGCCCTTTCCAGAGCATGGAGGGAGAACCCAGTCAACCAAATCTCAGAGCAGAGAAGAGAGAAGCGGGAAAACAAAGGTCTTAATATTTTGCACCTTCAACAATTGAGAGCCTTGCTATTAGCAGTGGGACAGAAAATATCGTGGCAGTAAGTTAGAGCTGAGGCGATAAGAAGGAAAGAGTAATTTCTTGAAGCCATTTATGCTCTGTTTCAAGATAGGGATCACTTTGTTTTCTTTCAGTTGTTAAAATGTGTTAGAAATGGCAGTAAACTGTTAATTTCCCTCATTCTCACAGTCCAATCCTGGCAGGGGTGGGGACTGCTTCTCCCGTGTGAATGACCTCTTTCACTAGGAAAATCGGTCAGGAAACAACTCCCCATTTGGAAAGAGGCATATACGAGATGTAAATTTATATCCAAAATGTTCCCTTTCTTATTTTCCTTTCCTTGCTCCTAGTTTTCTCCCAGTCTAAGTAATTAATCTTACATTGCTCAAAAAAAATCCCATTTAAGCACATTCAATCTAAAGGAGGAGGAGGAAGCAATGGAGGAGGAGGAGGACAAGGAGGAAAGGGAGTGGAGGAGAAAAGAAGGAACAGATCTTTCCACATTGCTCTCATTCTTTACTTTTGGGGAGACAAAAGTACAATTTCAAGTTTGAGGGCTCAGGATTTTCTGTCAAACTCTGAGTCTGACTGACTTTGCAAAATGACTATGTGACTTTGGGGAAATCACTTTCATCTTTCAACGTCTTTATTTGCATCAATTTCCTGAGTTATAAAATGGGAATAAGAGTAGTCCCAAACCATTAGTTGTGAAGATTGACATCCTGCACCTTGAATAGTGCCTAAAACACAGTAAACACTCAACAAAAGTTTATGAGTATTCTTTGATTTTGCTTGAATGTGTCCCCTGCCCCCCCCAAAAGCATATGTTAGAAACCTACCACCATTGTAACAGTACTGAAAAGTGAGAACTTTAAAAGCTAACTGGGCCATGAGAGCTCTTGTTTTGATTTAATAAAATACTATTTCGCTGAAAGCATATGGGTTTTGTTGTGACTTTTGTCTGTTGTGTATTTTTTAATCAATTTAAGCAGGAGCTAATGTTATTGACCATTTAGGGATTATTTTTTGTTTACTTCTCATTTCACCCAGGAGGTAGGTATAATCTTCATCCTAATTTTACTCAGTAAGTTTGGGGAGTTCAAAGAACTATGTTAGTCAGCTTTTCATTGCTGTTACAAAATACCTGAGTTAAACAACTTAAACCAAGGAAAGATTCACTTCAACTCATGGTATTAGAGATTTCAGCCCACAGTCACTTGGCTCCACTATTTGTGGGACAATGGTGAGGCAGAACATCATAGCAGGAAAAGCATGGAGTGAAACTGCTTACTTCATGGGAGCAAAGAAGCAGATAGAGAGAAAAGACGGGGCCCAGGCAAAATACACCTTTCAAGGGTGTGTTCATAATGATCTAGTTCCTCAAAGTGGGCTCCACCCCCTAAAGATTCCACTACCTCCCAATACCCCATTAAGCTGTGAGTCTACAAATGGATTAATTAATTCGTAAGATCAATCACCTCTGAAAAGCCACACCTCCAAACACTGCTGCACCAAGGATCAATCTTTCAACAGATGACCTTTTGGGGGACATTTAAAATTCTAATCACAACTATAGAGAGCTCTTCATGGGAAGTCTGTATTTGTAATCCCACAAAAAGTTATTGGAATACTAGTGAGTTAATTTTAACCTACCACTTCCAGTGCAACCCATGGCGAGAACAAAGACACTAAGCATATTTGTAATTGTGGGGAACCAAGGGGTCCTACGTCCAGCCACAATGATGGCCATCTGGAACAAAGACCTTGAACCAAGGCTGAACCCAGTTTTTATTCATTCATGAAGAAGGGAGTGGCTTGGAGATGACTGTGAGAACCATGGGAAGTAGATGAGCTCCATGAGCTGGGCTAAGTAGAGGCCTGAAATCACCTCTGCCATATGCAGAATGAAAGACATGCAGAAAGCGTAATCTGCATAATGCAGTTGAAATAGTATCTAATATTTTGGGGTCAGTGCTTTAGCTCTGATGTGTAATGTTTGAAGCCCCAGGAAGTCACAGCCTCTATCCCAAGTCTCAATTCCAGATGACAGTTTGGAGCATTGGCTCACACATGCCGCCTCATCCCAGCTCACTCAAGGGAGCAACGGAGGTCCGGGGAAACATGCCTACCATCTCCAACGATTACCATCAGCACCTCAGCCAGACCAATACGCATTGCTTAAAACCAATTGAAAGGATAAGGAAAGGGTCCTAGCCAGCTCTGTACATATCAGTACATGGAAATAGGGTCAGACGCAGCCAAAATGTAGGCAACTCCTCCTCTTTCAAGGAGAGTAGCCTAGGTGGTCCTCCACAGACAATGGTAACTCATCTTTTGGTTTTTCAGATAGTAAATAACAGCACTAGAATTAACTCCAATGGATTTATTATTTTTACTTCATGTTGGACCACTTTCTAATTGACAAGTATAAAACATTTTACCTATTTTCATCCATGTATGCATATATGGGGTAGAAGTTTATCTATGTAATTTTGAATTTATAAAAGATTCTGTGCTTCTTAGCATGAGTTAGGCCCTAGTTTCTATCTCTAGTATGTGCACACGCACACACACACACACACACACACGCACACGCACAAAACTCATATCTGTAAGAGTCAGTAAAAACACAAACTATCAGTTAGAACTGACTTTGGAGGAATGAGCTTTGTGACTTTAGGCAAACAAGGTGCTCAGAACTAAGGTAGTCAACTAGTTGATCTCTAGGGACAGCTCCAAGTCAGAAATTTTATTATTCTATAATTTAGATGGACATTTTCCAAAATGCATTCTGCAGAATTCTGGTCCCAAAGGATGCCCCATAGAGTGTAATTTCCACGGTTAAATATGATTTAGGAGATTCACAATTACACATTGCTATGGTTAATATCTGGATGTCCCCCCAAAGCCTCATGTGCTCATAGGTAGGGCCTTAGGGAGGTGATGGGATCATGGTAGCGTAATACTCATCAATGGATTAGCGCACTGAAGAATTTCTAGCTATATCATTTGGGAAGTGAAGCCTGGTTGGAGGAGGTGGATCACTGGGGGTGAGACCTGGGATGGTCTATTTTCCCCCCTCCTCCCTTGGTCCCTCTTTCTGCTTCTTGTCTGCTATGCTATGAACAAGCCTTCTCTGCCATGCTTTCTGCCATATCCCTCGGCCATGCTACCCTGCCTTGGAGCCAGCCCACTACGGACTGAAACCTGTGAATCGACAAACTGTGATTCAAAATAAACCTTTTCCTCTTCTAAATTGTGGATGTTGGGTATTGTGTTGCAGTGATGAGATAGTAACTAAGATACCCACAAAACTGAACATGTTCTCTCCCCTCAAGATTTCCCAGCAAGGAGCTATTTGCATTTTGTGTAGCCTAGGGCACCCTAAAGTTATTTGAATACCTCCCATAAGTGAGGCCCTGGATTCAATTGCCAGTACCCTTCCACACACAGTTGGACATTAAACCTCTTTGTAAATAAGCCTTTCATGTAACTCTCTGCTTAGGCTATAATTCAGTTTGGACTGTTAAATCATTTCTGTATAATGCAGTAGGCTATGAAACGTGACCTTTTAAAGTTCTTCCAAAAACTGTCATTGTGTGATCCTATTGGCTTTCTTAAAGCTCTTTAGTGAAAAGATATATGTTAGCCAAAGATTATACAGGCTACTAATTTTTTTGTCTTTTGTTAAGCACAGAATAAAATTTTTATAACAATGACAGAGCTAAACTGCTGCAAAGGTGATGTCCCTTCAGTTTTCAAAATCCATTCTAGGCTAAGAGTTCTCACACTTTGCCATCGCCATTTAGTGAATGCTTCTCATTCAGTAAGTCAGGAATGAGAATTCACACAAACACGTTCTCATGTGATGCTAATTCTGCTGGCCAGAGGCTGTACCACTCATTTAGACCTCTTGCTCTCCAAGCAGAACCTGGAAGACACCCTGTTGGTCTCTGCTTCCATTATCAAAGACTATTACCTTTTTTCTTGCTTTCTGTAAGCCTGACTCTTGGCTATTTAGCCAAGTATCTGTGGCATTTTCTTTGTGCTTTACATTTTTTTACTTACAATTTCAAAAACTTCAGGAATCAGAGATAAGGAAAGCAGTTAGAAGAAGAGAGAGTTTTGATCAGGCTTTAATAAGAAAATATTTGGTATGCATCTATTTATGAATTAATCCCTTATTTCTCACTCAATCATGGGGATTAAATTTCAGTAAAATAAATTTGTTTCTCCCTCCTTAGAGAGACTAGAAGAGTGATGAAGTCATAGTTCATAAATGTTTGTAATAGTTTGTAAATGTAGAGACAGTTTATATCTCTGACACTTAGGTCAGGGCTCCATTCACTGGAATTCACAGCTCTTCCAGACCTTTAGTTTCTATAGCAGGATATGCTCTAGTGCCAGAGGATCTATAGTATCACGGAGTATCTTTCAAATAATACTGACTGTAAATATAGCTACGGACTGATTCTTGGCAGGCCTGGTATAATAGATGCATTGCCAGGAAATTGCAAGTCAAATTACTGTCAATTGGCTCCTATTTACATATTCTAATTTTAGATTTGCCCAACCTACAAGGCTCTCCAACTCTTTAGTTTAAAATTTCTGCTACTCTTGCCCCTCCCAGACATACTGACCTGTCAGGGAAGTAAGGCGAGAAATTAATCTTTACTGAGCATCTTCTTAGAGTGGTATCATTTCGTCAATACCAGATCTATGATAAGGGTTTGATCTAAAATAAGTGGAAGCACAGAGATTCCAGTCACATGGATCAGGGACAACATTAGGACCCAACTAGTCATGACCGCTCCAAAGGCCACTCTTCTTTCACCTCAACTACTTACCAGCTATTGTGCTACTGTCCTAGTGACCCTTGAATGGAATGAGGAATGAGGAAGCACCCCCTTTACAGAGAAAATGTGAGGAAGAGTTCTTTGGTGTTGTGATGACTCATTCACAATTTATACATTTTAGAAACTATCATTTTCATGCATACATGTCAGTATCACCCTAGAGGTGAAAACATCTGAAACTGACATTAGAGAGGCAACACAGATGCTAATGGATAAAATTACAACAAGTCAGAACAATGCAAACTGTACTATCATTAATAAGCCCAGTGAACACTCAAAGTAAGTACATTCGTATGAAGGGGAGGCGCAGGAAGGCACATGGAGCGTCCATACTCTCTAGCCATAGTGAAAGCAACAACTTGCTAGCATTGACTTGGTTATATAAGGCAGTGCATGGCAGGATTCTTGGTAAAAAGGAAAATGTCTCATCTCTCCAGCTCTGAAACCCTATACAAACAACATTCTCCCAAGGAAGCTGAGTTCTGCCCACGGAGCATTCTTGAGGGCTTAGGATATGTATATGCTGAGTTCTCCGCTATTATCCACACAGTGTCAGGAAGGATTTTATGAATGTGTGACCTTAGGTTTTAAAAGGGGACCACAGAAGTTGACAATGACCTAAACTACCCAAGAATGTCAGCCTTTCAGGGAAGAGCATGTTGCTGATGAATCCAGGGGACTACACGGGTCTGCTCTGCACTCCGAAACCAGGCAAAGAATTGCCAGTTTTAATAGTTGCTGGGGTGTGAGAGACACGGCAATTGGGCTGCTCATGATCCCTCTGGGAAACAATTTGTTAGAAATAAACAAGGTTGGTGAACAGAGCTCCACTACTCTGGGATCTGCTGGTTTTCACTGGCTTATTTCCCAGATTACTTCGGTAGCTTTATGTCAACAGAAACCCAGCTTTTTCTGAACAGACTTAAATACCACTGTTCTGCAGTGAATAATACCAACCCTGGCTAACTCAGAGTATCACAATTTCTAGGTCAGAAACACAGACCAAAGTGAGTTAAATGAAATTCCTGCTTTGTTCTTTCATACAAGAGTTACTGATCACCTACTGTGTACCAGGTTCTGTTAGAGACCATAGTGATACAAAGATGATAAGAGGCACTCTCCACCCTCAAGGGGCTCAGTCTAATATGCAAAATAAACATGAAAGACACACAACATTACAATGGGACAGGTGTTAGTAACAAAAGACAGAGCACTGTGGGAGACCAGAAGGCAGCAACCTACTGTATCATGCTTACCAGAGGGGACATTTCAGTTGGGTGTGAATGAATGGATGTCTAGGATGGCAGAGATAATTCTATGCACTGTGATGGAGCACAGCTTGCTCAGGGCATGGTGAAAAGTTCTGAGTGGTGGCAGCAAAGTTTGAAGGTATGTGGGGAGACAGCAAAAAGTTGAGACCTTCTGAGTGAGACAAGGGTTTGAAGGGGACTTGGGAAATTGAAGGTTTTCTAATGCCCCACTGGGGCATTAGATTTAATGAGATAGGAATATATGGATGGGGGCATGAAATCCTAAAGGATAACCAGCCCTATCCATCATCCAATTTAAAAATGTCCTGGCAAGTTTTTGCTGAAGAAATGTCTGAGCTTAGTGATGAGTGCTACCAGTTTAAGCCATCATTTCTAGAGAAAGAGTCACAGCTACTGTTTCTGTCATAGATCAGAAAGGAAAGAAAGCTTTCTCCTTTCTATTCAGCAGGATATACGGCCTCCTTACTGTCTTAGTCCATTTTCTGTTACTATACTGAAATACTTGAGACTTGGTAATTTGTAAAGAATGGAAGTTTATTTGGTTCATAGTTCTTGAAGTTGAGCAGTTTAAAAACATAGTGCTGGCATCAGCTCAGCATCAAGTAAAGGCCTCTTGCTACAGGATAACATGGTAGAGGTACATATGGCAAGACAGCATAAACATGCTGTCTTTGGTCTCCGTAGCCTCTACCCTCATGATCTTCTCTGATCCTAGTTATCTCTCAAAGGCTCCACCTCCAAATACTAATCCCCTTCAGGGATCAAGTTTCCAACACTTGAATTCTGAGGGACACACTTAAACCTAAGCCCCTCATTCCAGTCATTCTTCATTTCTAAAGTCTCACTGCCTCACACATCTTCCCCACAGTCATCTCCTTAAAACACAACTTTAAACTCTGGCTTCTCAGTAGCTATAGAATCTAAAGCTCACATACGTTAGCAGTCTTAGCTTTTCTTCCTACATCATACTTTCCCACATTTCTTTGCTTTTGTTTATGTAGCAATGACCTGCCTTTCTCCTTTACTTTCAGTCAGTTGGAATTTTCCCTGTCCACCAAAACCCAGCATAATGGCACCCTCCTGCATGTTTTCTTATATTATTATTGTCATAATTACTCCTTCCTCTCTGAACCACATCATCTTGTTGGTTCAGCTAAGCCCTGTGAACTCTGCCTTATCTATTAGATGGTCTAAGGGAAGTTTCTTTGGAATGGACATCTTAACTAGCTCGAGGGAAAAGAAAGAAGGGAAAAGACTTGGTTTTTCAGTAGACACAGTAACTAAACCCCCAGACAAGAATCAGGTATTCAGAGACAGTTGAGCCTTATTTTGAGGAAATAAGTGAGACAGGGTTAAAGGCCAAAAGTGAAAGATTATATTTTCCAGAGACAACCTCAACAGTATTTCCCTACCTCTTCTCGAAGTAAGCCTGCTGTCAGGAAATGGAGACTAGTTTCCCTTCTTTTGAACCTGGGACAGTCTTATGATGTAATCAATAGAATGCTTCAGAGGTAGTGCTTGCATGACTGCTGAGATTAGACTGGAAAAGGTTATGCAACTTCTTTTTCTCTTGGGATGCTTGCTCTGGGGGAGTCAGCCATCATGTAAGATATCCAACCACCGAGTTGCTGCTGAGGAGACCATGCGTAGGTAATCCAAGAGACTGGCTCAGCTGAGTTCACACCTCTAGCCACTCCCACCAAGGGGCAAGATGTGTGAGTAATATCATCTTGGGCCCTCTCCTCCAGCTTAGCTCTCAGCTGAGTGCTACGAAGTGACCATAAATCATGTCCAGTAAAATCACTCAGAGAGAACTTGCCCAAACTCTTAACATACAGAATCCATCCTCCATACAGTGAAGGCTGTTTTAAGTTCCTAAATTTGGGGATAGTTTGTTTGACAGTAGTAAATATTAGAAATGCTGGGGAACAAATCCCTCACCCTAAAGCTTTCATGCCTAAAGCTAAGAACTCCTCTGAAAGAGTTCTGATCACTGACTAATTCAAGATGAAAACTTCTGCCATCTCCCCAAAAGATGTCATATGGTTGGTGAGAACCAGGAAGTGACTTGGGTCCTAGCGTGAGGTCATCAGTGAATGGAAGCCTGGAGGTTATCAACAAAAGGCAGCAAAAGGTGCCTGGCCTAAAAATGCTCACTGCACTTTGTAGAAGCACAAATCAGAGTGAGAGGCATGAACACATTTTCATAGCTGGCAAAGTATAAAGACTAGAGACTCCATAAATGTTTGTTATAGGAATTGACTGAATCCAGAATCAGCAAGGCTTGGATAATATTGCTTCCTTTTTTTTTTTTTTTTTTTTACATAAGGAAGCATTTATTTGGGGTTTAGCAAGAAAAATCATATAAATGGCCATTAATGAATATATAGTTGGGCATGTGATGCAGATTTTGACTCTGCCTCCTTCTTAGACATTTTAGTCAGAGTGATCAAAGGTTGGAGAGTTGAAGCCAGCCTGCTGGACTCGTGGGGAGACTTTCTAAGGATTCGGCAGGGAGTGATATGTCTCATGAGGTAACCCAGGCATCTGTGCCTGCCGTGAACATCTTGACCTGAAGGTATATAGCACTTGTTGCTCTTGTACTGTTTACATTTCTCTTCCTACCATTCTGTGAAACTCATTAGCTCAGTATTAGCACCCACAAGTCCCCCAAGCAGATTTCAACCATTATTCTGAGCCTCAGATAAAACATTACTCTTTTCTGACTTCTTCACAAAAGCCTCTTTTTCCTAAGGGCCATATTTAAGATCCGTAATACTGACTTAAATCTACCGGGGGGCTGGGGATTTAGCTCGGCGGCACAGCGCCTGCTTGGCAAGCGCAAGGTCGTGAGTTTGATTCCTGATACCGGAAAACAAAAAACAAAACAAAACAAAACAAAAAAATCTACTGATGCCTGAAGGAGAAACAGGTGCAAGACCAATGTACAGACCCTCACAGTTTTCCTGAAAAGGAAACTGTGAGATTTCCAGTCTTTCAATCAGTTACATTCTCCTGGGAGGAGAAATCAGTATCATGTGCTGTATTTTCAGAAAACTTTTAATACTCTTATCCAAGGAACATGTTTGGCACCATAATTCTGCCTGAGAATGTACTTTAAATTAGAGTTTTACAAGAGTCAAGACTTTGTTGTGACTTTCAAATGACTTGAGATTTTCTTTAGCCAAATATCTTACTTTCATTAAACTGACAACAGATTGTATTATTTTTAGGTTTATAACTGTGCCTATTTCACTCCTATAAATATTAGGATCCTTCACTCTCCAGGAGAAGCCTTAACTTTTTCTCTGCTTTTAGAATAAAGTCAGAAATTTGTTAACCACAGTGCAACTAAATGTTAAAAACAAAGGGCCTTTCACTCACTGATTCAGGCAAAGAAAGCCTCGAATGAAAACAAATGGAGAAATTATCTCTAGAGGCAGACAGAATCAATCGCTTTTGGACCAGTCTTGGTTTGGGGAGCCTAATGAAGACTAATCACTCAGCAAGGGCTGCCATTACTGCACTGTCACTCACCATTCATCACTGCAGCGTCTTAATGTGCCTCACTTAAGTAAGGCACCTTTGCTTTTCCATGCATTTCCCAGTGTCTTTGACTAAAGACATGCACGCCCATTAGTTTATTAACGGACATGAGTATTAATTGACACTGTACACTGTACACTGTTATTTACCTATTTAAGAGGGACAGATAAGTCTCTTGAATGACACATTATGCTCAGTTATGCAATCATTTGAAGCTAAATTACACAAACCCAGCAGTGTCTTTTTCTGTGGTTTATCTGCATTTTCACACTCTAAGGTCCTTGAGGGCAGGATCTGGATATGATTCATGTTTGAAAGCTTCTTGGAGCCTGGCACAGTGCCTTGCACACTGGAGTGACACAGTAAATAGTTTTGGAATGAATACAAAGACGATGTCTCTTTGAATAAGGAGTGGATTCAGCTACAGTCTGATTCTTTGACAATCATGTGATTGTTTAAGAAATATTTGTACAGCATTACATAGGTGGTAAGCCCTTCCATAACTTTATTGTCTCTCAGCTAACTCAGGCAGTTGGATTACTCTACTGTTGAGGAAACTGACCTTTAGAGAGATTATCTGATTTGGTGGAGAAGAAGGGCTGGGCAATATATCTAAAATATCAGTTTCTTCAGCTGTAGTCGGATAAGCCTTTGCCTCATCTCTACAAAACTCAGAGCAGCTAATGGAACCTGGCAAGGTTGAACCCATTGACCCAATCTCTTGGACATGCACTAAAATCCAATGTTTGGCTTTCCAAACACTTGCACTTAATTGCGAGGTGCAACTTACAGAGACAATGAAGAGTCAACTTGAACTTGTAAAACCTCAAGATCTGGTCTAAAAAAGAGCTGAAATTAAGGATTCTTGATCAAAACTTTTCTTGCGATGTTAGCAATATGAGTAAGGTAAAATTCTCTATAACATTACTCATCTTGACCTATTTTTCAGCATTCTGCAGATACACCTTTCATCAAAATGATTCAAGGCAGGCAATACCCAAGACTGAAAATGATGTGTTAACCATTCTCCCACCCGCTGCATTTCTGCAACAGAGCTGTGAGTGGCAGGTAGAACAGAAGGGACGAGCAGGCAGGGAACTGCTGCCTCTTCCTCCCCTCCTCCTAGGACCATAGCCAAAAACAGTTCCTCATCACCACTGGCTCTTTGATCTCCTGCTCTCTATTTTTAGAACTCTTCTATCCAACATCCTCTACCCTGTTGCCATGACCTTTCATGACACACTTCTCCTGGTGGTTATTTTGGGATCCTATTCCTTTCCTAAAGTATTACTACAGCTAGAATTAATGTATGAGGTAGATCAGCACAAGTCCTTGCCTGAAAAAGTACCCAAAGCATATGTTCCCTCATGAGGGTGAGTGATCTGAGTGAGGTACAAATGACAGATAGACACATCATCTATATTTTTAGTCATCAAAGCATTCTAGAAGGCTTGCTTAATTAATTAGATATCACAGCCTCCCAAGACAGCAATATCTAGTTGTGGAATCTGGGCACGTGGCTTTAGACAATGTGTCCAGAACAGAGTATAAGAGTGTGTGTGTGTGTGTGTGTTGCTTTGTTTACGGGATAAAGAGGAAATATAACTATAAAAAAAGATAATGGAGTCTATTATTTTATTATTTTAGGTTTTCTTGTCATACTTTACTTTTCCCTAAATCTACAAATCACACATAATAAGAATCAGTGTCTACAGTGAGGAAAGGCCTGGGAGATCAAACATGCCTCAACTATTCAGTATTTCTTAGAAAAGTATTTCTACATAGAATTTTAAAAGTAGAACAAAATCTTCCTTAAAAGAAATAAGATCAACCTGTAGATCCAGGGGAAAAAATATCTCTTCCTTTAAGGGAGATAAAGTATCTTTTTGTGTTTGTTGCTATATCTCTTTTGTTAAATACAGTGTTAACCAAGTAGTTGCATTATTTAGACAATTTGATATCACAATAAAAACTAATCTTTGTTGAGCACTTGGCTATGGGACAAGCATTGTTCTGTGAGTTCTTTATAAATTAAATGCCTGTATACTTACAATGACATGAGATATGTGTTTACATTGTCCTTTGAGTGATGAGGATGTTAATGGGGAAGAGGCTTGCTGTCTTCTCTGAGGTCAACAGTTCTCAAATGAGACAGCCGGAATGCAACATCCGGTACTTTTGAGTCAGAATTTTTGCCTGAAGGGTAAAGAAATGGATTGTCTGTCTCTGATACATTTATGAGAAATTTGAAGCACAGAACCAAACTTAGTGATATGGTCTAAATGTTGTCCTGCCAAAATTCATATATTGAAGTCCTAACCCCTAATACCTCAGAATACGACTGCAATTGGAATAAGGACTTTAAAAATCTAATGAGCTAATTAGTTAGATTGAGGTCATCAGGTTGGGCTCTAATTCACCATGATAAAGGAAAAAGGAAATTTGGATACAAATGATATAGAGATAGAGATAGAGATGATAGAGATAGAGATAGAGATAGAGATAGAGACAGAGATAGGGATAGGGATAAGGATAGGGACAGTAGGGATAGGGATAGGGGTAAGGGTTGTGGGGGGTGTTGGGGTAGGGAAAGGGAAAGAGATAAGGATAGTGATGGATGGAGATGATAGAGAGACAGAGCTAGAGATAGAGATAAGATCATATTGAGACACTAGGAAAGGACAGATATCTGAAAGCTCAGGAGATAGGCCTCAGTAAATTCCAATTCTGTTGATACTTTGATCTCGGACTGCTGGTCTCCAAGATTGTGAAAAAAACAAATTTCAGTTGTTTAAGCCACCCAATTAATGGTATATTATGGTATATTATGACTTCCTATCAAACCAACATTCAGTGTTAAAATGTAAAACAGGAGCAAAAGGAAATACATGTAATCCAAATTACACAAAATCAAATAAAATCAGCCCATGAGTGGTAGGTGTTTCTGTTCCAAGGATTTAAATTGACCACTTGAGAAATTTTACAAGTTGCCAACCAGGTGGCTTGTGCTGTGAGGACACTCCTTTCAAAGGCCCAGGAATTTCTGCTCGTAGAAGATTACTGATGAATGTAGAGACAGAAAAATGTGACTCTAGCTATAGTCTGTAGTGGGTATGTGGTTTCTATGTTTACAGAATTTCTTTTCCCTGGATATTTCCATGTTCTGAGTAAAGCTCTTTATTATTAACACATTCATTTATCAAGGGCTTCATATTTTACAATAAAAGTTTTAAAAGTTATACTAAAAGTAGCATAAAAGTTATACTAAAAGGAAACAAGACTATAAAAATCTCCTATAATCCTATTACCTTATGACAAATGCTTCTTACTAACGTATGAAAATGAGATCTTGATTTGCATAGAAACTTTTAATCCTGCTTTTTTCAAATAACACTACCTGGAGAGCTTTCCCTTGTCATTAGTCTCCAAAAATTTGACTCTTAATGGCCACATAGTTCCTTCTAAGAGATACACCATAATTTATTAAATCTGGTGTTATCAAGGATATTGTGAAGCAGGTTGTCCTCCTCCTTCTCCTCCTGCTCGTCCTTTTTCTTACTCTTCCTCATTCTTCCTTTCTAATCCTGGGGATCAAATCCAGCACCTCATGTATGCTAGGCAGGTGCTTTAACACTGAGCAACATCTCCAGGCCACGCAGGCACTCTTCAAAATTACTGGTGGAAATATAAAATGATATGATCCTCTGGAAAGCAGTTTGACATTATATACCAATATTAATTCAAGAACCGATGCCCACTGCTTAATGAAACATATAAAAAAAGTATTTTTGTGTAGCTATCACCTTCTCAGTAAAGTCATACTTGACCATCTTATTTTAAATTGCATTCTTGACTTTTGACTGTGACTAGTAGAATAGAGACCTCAGTGATATCTGAGATCATTCAGGAAGGATAACAGTAGAGTTACATCTTAGTTGTAGGACTAAAGTATGTTTGAGTGAAGCTATTCTAGTCTTGTCCTAGAAAAGTTTAAAAACAGGTCTTGAATAGGTCAAAATGACCTGTGTTTTACCTAATTACTTGACAAAATAAAGCTCAACACTATTTTAAAAATAAGAAACTCACTAACACAACATTCATAACACTCAGCCTCCAATATAAAGCTAGCAGGCATGCCAAGAAGCAAGAAAGTATGACCCAGAGTAAAAAAAGTCAGTCAATAGAAATAACTACAAGCAAAAATAGACCTAGAAATAACACAGATAATGAAAATAGAAAACAACATGAAAACAGCTACTATAGCTATATAAAAGAATTTACAGCAAAATAAAAACATAATGAGAAGTGGAAATTAAGAAAATCAAGGACAAAGAATATAACATTTGAAATAAAAAATTTATTGGACAAGTTTAAAAGCAGATAAGACACTGCAAGAAAAAAGGTCAGTGAATTTGAAGGCATAGAAAACTAAAGTATAATCCAAAATGAAGCACATAGAACAACAAAAAAATCAATACTTATTTTTTTACTTGTGGAATAATAACAAGTAATTTACTAAGTTAATCTGAAGCCCCAGAGGGAGAGAAGTAAAGGCATAGAAGAACATATAAGGAAATTATGGTGAGAATTTCCCCAAATTTGATGAAAACTACAAATTTACAGATATAAGAATCTCAGTGGGTCCCAAACATGATAAAATCAGATTAACATGATTTTCAAATTGCTAGAAAACAAATGATAAAGAAAAAATATCAAAAGCACCCAGAAAAAGATTTGTTAATGGCAGAATAAGAGTAAAAATAGTCGAGAGGACAGCAGACTTCTCTTCGGAGACATGAAAGCCAAAAGACAGTGGGACAACATCTTTAAAAGTAATAAAGAAAAAGGACGGGGGAAAAAGCTTAACATAGAAGTCCGAATCAGACAAATATTCTGCAAACCAGAAAGCAAAACCTGCTGGCGGGCTGCACAGTGCACAGCGTTTGTAGCTATTAATGATGCAGTTCACTGGGCTATGGGCTTTCCCTGAGTAGAAGAAACAGGACCAACCATAGGACCAACTGCACCCACCAGTGGGCCCCCTGCATCCATGGAGCCCCCTTGGCTCCACCCAGCTCTAACTACCATGTGCCTGTCTGTTGTTGCTTCTTTTTTTCGAGGACCATGGCAGTTCCAAGAGAAAATCTGTTGCCGGCACCCATGTCGAGCCCATGATTCTAGAACACTGTGTGATGGTATCAAACTATTGGAAGCAGGAGAACTCAATGCTGAACTTCCAGGCCAGGTTGATGATAGATGTCACTGGGAATAATGAGTGGGCAGAGTGGCTCATAAGTACCTCTGAAGAGCAAGGTTGACCACCTATGTGGAGGTCCAGAGTAACAGCTAAGATTACTTGGACTTCAAGGCCTCTGGGAAGTCCTGAGGGAGAGAAATATGTCATTATGCAGGCTTACACCAGCCAAAGCAGGCAGGACTGGCTTTGAGAAGGGCATCCCTGTGGAGGTTGTCCAGTAGCATTTGGAGGGCTGATGGTAATATCAGATACCTGGGCAAAGTGGGCTGGCTACCAGCATCCTACCTAAAGAAGGCCAAGGATGACCTGCTACTTGGAAGAAGAATATTGCAGGTCGAGTGGAGATCACTGGCAACATCATGGACATCAGCAACTTGCCAGACAAGAAAGCATCTGGAGACAAGGAGACTTTGCCTCTTCAAGAGGACTCCAAAGTCTTCATCACCAAGATCAGTTTGCCCATTCTCCACAACACCTTCTATGGTAGATTCTGGGCTCCCTGAGGGACTATCTCCAAGCTGGCCCAAGGCTCTCCAGCCATACCCAGGATTGCCCCTCAGAGGGACCAGATCAGCCACCCAAACCCAAGGATAAGAACTTCATCACAGAAAGAATCCAGACTGGGGTTTCAATTGCCAAAGCCACCAGAGCTCTTCTGTTGAGGTGGAGTGTTATAAAACTGGTGAATTCCAATCTTTCATTTCTGATGGGATCAGCTTTCAAGGTGGACCTAAGGCAAAGGTAACTGACAAGAATTCAGATGGCTAGTGGTACATGTAAATCAGTGAAGAGAGCTGAACCCCAGGACATACATTAATAAGTGCAATAAGCTCAGCCTGACCTGCTGCACAAGCACACAGACCCCGCCCATGGTCCTAATCCCCAGCTGGCAGAGGCTGGAGAATGGAGGAGCAGGCAGTCTGCCCAGCCGCATAGCCCTCACCTCCCTCCTCCTTTTAGCAGCCTACTTCAAGGTGAGGGAGTCTTCAGAGGACATGGCCCTGGAAGAGACCATCTATGAGAATGAATGCTTCAGGCATTCACCTTGTTGGCCAGAGGATACTTATTGGCCAGAGCCTTCTTCAAGGACAGTGATTCCCCCAAGGGAGCCTTAATGTCCCTTACCAGGACAAACTCTGCCAAATCAGGTTCTCCCAAGTCATCATCAGTTCTAAAGCTCAAGGCACAGAAGAACATGCAGATAGAACTGGAGAAGTCTCCTTTTCCTCATCTATCACCATCAACAACACCTTAATCCCCCCCATTCCTTCTCCCTGTTAAGAACAGGGCAAGTGGAAGTCCTACTCTGTGTTGGACACAGACATCCACAATACTCCCAAGGTCAGTCTCAAAAAGGATGCTGACATGAAGGCTGGGCTGATGTCCCGTACCCCAGGCCAGCCAATGGTCTGATACAAACTGTTCCTGAACTGAACACAGTCAAGAGAAAATGGACATCAGCACTTTGTTGCACCATCTGAGACCCATGAACCAGCTGGGGATGGGAGACGTGAAGGGAATTAATGGTTCTAGCATTGAGAATGAGGGCCTTCCCTCCCTGCTTCCTCCAAGAGGCCCAAGAGGAGTCCAGAAGAGGGTCAGTAAATGTCATCATCCTCCTGGCTACCACTCTTGTGCCCTCTCAAGAAGGAGTGGTGAGGCCAGGGTGCCTTGAATAGGACATGTGGCACTTACCTGAAGGTCCAGGACTTGGAGATCAGCTTCCCCACTGGTGCAGAGCAAGCGCTGGAGAAACTGAAAAAATGGGGGGGGTACTGGGGGGAAGCTGGAGGGGTCGGCCCCTGCCCACTAACTGGTGCCCAATAAAAACAAGCAGCCTGACCTCTCTGGCAGAGAGGCAGACAGAGTAAAGAGCAGGCAGAACAAGGGCAAGTCAGACAGCCTAGAAAAAAAAAAAATCAAGAAACCAGTACAAGCACTGAACACCCTCAACCAGAGCAAGGGGGCAATGATTCCCTCAGGGCCTCAGCAAAACCTCAAACACCACAGTAGTGAAGATAAGGATCAGTGTGCACAGGTAGGATTGGGCCCGCCACTCAAGGGCAACCACCTATCCTGCACCATGTGGAGGAGTAAGTCACTCACTGCCACCAACAGCCTTGACAGCATCTGCTGAAGCTAACTCCTCGTTCATCTCTGTGCACTCAGTAGCTGCTGATGCCAAGGTTGGCATGGGCACAGCAAGGCTTTGGTGGGGATTTAGACTCACCACTGCTGTCCACCTACTGCAACAGCATCTGCATGTACCACATGGGATCCTAGCCCTTCAAGAAGTCCTAGTTCATCCACTTATTAATAACCTATATATATATATATATATATATATGTATATATATATATATATATCACAAACTATGAAGGGGATGAGGAGACAGAGACCTTGCAGAAGGGGTGTCTGTGGAGGTGCTGCAAACAAACCTTAAGGGTAGGTGGTACTGCCAGATACTGAGTGAGGTGCAGCCTGAGTGCCCTGCCAGTACTTTGAGAAAAAGAACTAATGGAAGATGTGGGTCCTTCTAGTCACAGTGTGTTGCTGTAGCCACTACTGGATGAGCAATGACGTGAAGACTGAATAAGGAAGGACAAAATGAGAGGCAGCACTGAACCCGGCTGAATGTATTACCTCAAAGATGCCCCCCCACTGCTAGCTTTTCTCAGGTGGAAGGGAGGGTATGATGGGGACCCACACTGAGAAGGAAGGGAATGGTGCGAGAACCAAAGATGAGAAAGCTAGCAGCTATGTGTGCACCTTGGAGACTTTGCTGATGGAGTATGTGCCATTTGGGAAAGGCCATGTGGGAAACTTCAATCACACCTTCACTGCAAATCTTGAAAAGATATGGTCATAAGAAACCACCATTATCTTGCCCCTGCTTGGCTGTTTTGGTGGCTGGCATCTTGCCACCAGAGGTAGCTCTTGTAGTGTCCTAATGTGTATTTGTAAATTGTGCTGGTTTCTCAGGAATTGCCTCCAGCTGCCTTTCGGGGGGAGGTGTATAAAAACACCACCAATTTGGGGATTATTTTAGAAGTTGTTTGAGAGACTACTGATGTCAGCCTCTTAGGGGAAAAGGAAGGCTAGTGAGAAGGGCTTTTCTGTTGAACTTTGGGGAAGCGTGTTTTGTTTTTTGTTTTGGTTTCTCATTCTTTCCTCTCCACAGGCCAAGCAGTTTCACTTTGTTTCCACTGTTTGGACAGTGCAAGGCCAAAAGCCATATGCAGGATCTGTGGAAAAGCAGCGACAGCCCTCACCAAGCGGGGAGGAGACCCCAACTGAGCCCCTGGGTCAGACTGGAGCAGAAACCACTATCCACCCCCAGCGGCCTTCTGGCAGTGCTACAGGTGCCCCAAAAGATGGAAGAGACTTGTGCCAGGAGCCGGCATGCTTTCCCAATGAGCACTGCCTTGGTGAAGACAGAACTTAAGAATGAAGTTCCCTGCAGATCTTCTATCAACTTTGGGTTGTATTTTTCAGCTGTTGACATTTCAGAGGGCACCCTCCAGAAAGAAGCATAGTTAGTTTCCCCAGGGACTCACTTTATGTTGGGAGTGGATTTCAAGATGCACTTTAGATTCAGATGGATCAGGCTTCATAGGCATCCACTGAGCTACTAGAACCTCTGGACTAGAGCTATTGTTTTCTACAGAAGAAAGAAGCTCTTTCAAGCCCACTCCACCCTAAGCAGTTCAGCCAGCGAAACTTAGCATCTGGGTGCCTTTAAGATACACACACACCTGTCCCCATTCTGGCCTTCCTGAAGCCCAGGGGCCTTGCCTGAGATTTCCAAATATCTTGTTTCTTTTCCCGAATGGTTGCCTAGCAGTTTCAGCAAACTGCTTACGTTTTTATCAAAGGTCATGATGAGGTCTGTTGTTTTATTTCCTTCTGTTCCGTTCACAACTTTGTTTACTGATTATTGTTTATAGTCGTCAGCCAACTTTCACAATGAATGTACTATACAAGGAATAGTTTTGGTTTACCTCTAAGTAGTATTAGTCTATAAATTGATATTTTAATCTGTTAATTATGTATTTTTGATGGGTAATAATGGGCATCTTGAACACAAAATTAATAGGAATAAAAAAGTTCTCTGTGTAGTAAAGTGTTTATTTTTTATATTGTTAAGTATAAATTCACTTTCTCTCACACACAACTATAACAAAAAGATAATGCTACTGGATTTCAGGGAATATATCATTGTGTATAGACTCTAGTTCCTAACCACCTGGGTTCCAATTTTAGCTCCACTTACCAGACATATGACCTTTGGTGTATTACTTCACATGTCTGTTTTACTTTCCTGTGAAGTAAAGATAATTTCAATGACATCACAGAGTTGGAATCAAATAAATTAATACATTGAAAGTACTTAGAAAAATGCCACAAAGACAGTAAGTACTGTAAAAGTATTAAATATTAGTGTAGAACCTGCCTCCACAGACACAAGGTAAGCCCACAGAACCAGGAGGTACAGGAAGAAATGGTACACTAGGCCAGTGGCACTGGCCCCAGGAGGAGCCTACAGCTGTTGTGAACTGCAAAAGCAGTGTGGAGTTTTTCTCCAAGGTGACTCCTTCCACACATTAGGCAACAGCAAGAGAGGGAATCTAGAGTGACACCTAACACATTGCCAGAGAATGCTTAATCAGGTGCCTTTTTAGGAAAGGGTTGATTGTTTAAGACTGCGACTCAGAACAACTAAAGAATAATTTTACTTCAGGGCTCTCAGTATAACCTTCCCACAGTGACTAGATGGGAGACAGCCATAGGAAACAGTTGCACAAAGGGTACAGGCTAGATATAGAAACTATGAGAAGGTTAAGCTAAGGCTGGGAAGGACACAGGCCCCATTCCTCCATGGTGAGAAGACAGACCTACTTGTTTTGTGCTCTCTCTTACTTCAAAAAGAATGGCTATCAAGAAGTCAAAGGATAGCAAACATTGCTAAGACTGAGGGGACAAGGGAATCCTTGTACATTGTTGGTGGGTATGTAAACTGGTACAACCAGGGGCTGTGGATTTAGCTCAGCGGCAAAGCACCTGTCTGGCAAGCGCAAGGTCATGAGTTCAATTCCAGGTACCAGAAAAAAAGCAACCCCCCCAAAAAAAAACTAAAACAAAAACTGGTACAACCATTATGGAAATCAGCATGGAGATTTTTCAAAAAATTAAAACTAGATACTTCATTCAACCCGGCTGTCCTCTTCTACGTATCCTCCCCTAAAAGTTAAAGATATCGCATTACAGAGATACATGTATTTCCATATTTATAGCAGCACAACTTATAATAGTTAAATCTTGGAAGCTCCTTTTATTCCATCAACACATGAACAGATAAGGAAAATGTGGTATTTATACACAATAGAGTATGCCACTCTGGCATAAAGTAGGATAAACTGGAGTCATTTGTAGGAAAATGGGTGCTCCCTGAGACCATAATGGTAAGTGAAATAAATTAGACATACAAGCTTAAATATTGCATAGTTTCTCTTAAATGAGAAATCTAAACTATAAATAAAGAGCAAAATAAAAGATAGATAATAGGAAGTATATCTTTTACAAATGGGATGGGAGCAAAGAGATGAAGGAAGGGAGGGAGGGAAGAGAGATGAAGGAGATTTTAAAAAAAGAATTGGATGTATCATGCACATATTCCAACTCCCCATGAGGAAAGTGATCATTACATACTATAAACATGTACTAATAAAAAAATTTGAAAAAAAAAGCAAATTAGTACAAAATCTTGGTTTGTGAGGATAATTCATTCTGCTCATAATCTAAAGCACTTCTGCATCAAAACAGCAAGAAAGACTGCGATCATGTGATATTTGATGTGACATACCATTTGTATTGCAAGACATTGTTCATTTATCAAGTTAAAATTCCTTAGAAATGCTTGCTTACCTTGCAGAACACTTGCAAACCAAATTTTTACTTGCAATCTGAGGTTTGACTGTATAACATGGAAATAGTACTGAGATTTAAAGAGATAATAAATATAGAAGGTGTGAAGAATGCTACTTGAGAACTAGGAGAGCTAGTTTAAGCAACTAGGAGAACTAGGAGAGCTAATTTTTCTCTACTACTAACTGGTTGTTTGGCTATAGACATGGCTAATCTTCTTGGGGCCTTATTTATTCATCTGTTCTTCCCCACTTCCTGTCATCATCTTTTGCACAGATACTTCTTGAGAATCTAGTGTATTATGTTAAGTACCAGGATATTTGTTGTCTCAAGGTTCTTGCTAAGAAGCAAGTCACATTTAAAATGAAATTAAAGTCATGTTTTAAATAGTACAACATATTAAATGTAACAATGGAGATCCCAGAATTGCTTCCACTACAGAAAGCCGGTTTATCAAGCCTGTTCTATTATCCAAAAGAAAGGCAATTTAGATTGTAGACTTTATCACCTCTGTTCCCATTTTGATCATGATTTTGACATTGATGATATCAGTTGAGAAACTGAATTTAATTGGACACTGGGTAAGCAAGTGAGCCCTTTGTGGCTTTTCTTTAAAAAGAAATTGTAAATGGAACTGAGTGCCAGACTTTTTGACAGAGTTGCTTGTAATCCCTCCAAATAATGAAGTTATAATTGACTACACATTTCTACCTTTAGGTAAGAAGATACTTTAAGATACCATCACAGCAGTTGATTGCCACAGTTTCCAGTTTAAATCCCTTGTAATCCCTAAAAATCTCTTAGGTCCAGGTTGAAAAACAAGTAAAAAAAAAAAAACAAAACACATGATGGCTCTATTTTTAAATACCCAAAATGAGATATTATTAAACAATAATACCACTGTATTAATAAACCATGTATAAGAAAAGATAAATGTGAAGTTTATTTAGAAATTAATGGTTCAAAATATTTGAAGATATTTAAAAGTTGATTAATAATCCAGGGCATTTTAATAGTTTACCACAAAGAAAAGATATTACTACTTAAAATATTATTTAATCAAGGTATTATTTAAGCAAGAAGAAAAATAAAACTTTCCTTTATGGACCTGCATTGAATTGTAGCCCCCAAGTTAATATATATCAAAGACAGGTTAAAACCTGGTTCCCATGAGACAGTATTTGGAAATATGGTGTCTCCAGATATAGCCAAGTTGAAATAATACTGGATTTAGAGTGGATCCTAATACAATGTCTAGTGCTCTTACAAGAAAAGAAAATTTGGACCAAGAAATATAGGTATATGGAAGAGAAGGCTGTAGAAAAACAAAAGGAGAAATTAGAGTGATGCACCTACAAGCCAAAGAGTGCTGGCAACTGCCAGCAGCCACCAGAAGAAACAAGAGGTAAGGATAGATTCTTTCCTAGAAACTTTATGGGCCTGCCGCTACCTTGATTTCAGAATTCTAGCCTCCAGAGCTATGAAAAGATGAATTTCTGTTGTAAGCCATCTAGTTTGTGGTACTTTGTTACAGCAGCCCCAAGGAACTAATAGTTTCTTCAGCAAGATTGTAGTATTTCTGCTTTCAGCCAAAATAGAGGAACAGTGGCTAGATATATCTCTCTACCTGAAACAAAATATCTTTAGGGTCTGGATAACAGATCTAAAACAACATTTTGCAGTCATGGGACATCAAACAGCCCAGGATAATGATTGATTAGAGTGGGGAATTTTTTTAAAAACCCTACAATTACCCACAAGCTTACTGCTTGAAAAGGATATGCAGGCTGCAGCACAAGCAGAGAGAACCTAGTCAGTCAACAGTCTCCCCGAGTTGGGCAGATTGGGCTGGTGTTTGGGTAAGCCAGAGTGTATAAGAATAATAGGGTAGAATACTGGGCAGAGAATAGGTTCCTAGACAGAAAGACAGAGCTCCATAGATCTTCCATATCCACTACGGGAATCCTGTTTATCGGTGGGCATTATTAAACACTTTCTGTTACCCAAAGGAAAGTCCATTTACATTGTAGACTTTTATCACCTCTGTTCTCATTTTAACCATACTTCTGACGTTGATATTCCTCATTTCTTCAACTAAGTACTGATTGGTGAGGAAACCACCCAAGGCTGGAGGAAGAATTTTTTAAAGAAGTAGAGAGAACAATTTTTGAAACTCACTGGAAGTATTTTGTGTTCCCAGCAGCCAGAGTGTAGAACTTCATAAATTATGGGGCACCATATGGAGCACTCAAAAGTGTTTTGGTGTAGTTGTAGGGAAAAATTAGCTCTAGACTAAATGCTGCTCTGGCTTTCAACTGTGCTTAAAAGCAAGACTTGAAAGGATTAAACTGTTAAATAACTTAACTGAGTTCCAGAACAAAATGCAGGAATACCTTTAGAAATGTAAATATATCTAGTACCTAACAAGGTAAAATTCACAATGTCTGACATCTAGTCAAAAATGATCAGGCATGAAAGTAAGGAGAAAAATGACCTAAAATGACAAGATATGTTAATCAATAGAAATAAATTAATAAATGATAATAGAATTTATAGAGAAGCACATTACACATATTCCACATATGTAGTATATATTACACATAGACAGTAAGGTCATGAAAAGATTAAACATGCTAAGTAGCAACACAGAAGATCAATCTTCTAGGGCTGAAATTACAGTGACTGAGATGGAAAATATAAAAAATGGGATTAACAGCAAATTATACACCTACCATGAAATAAGAAACTGATGAATTTGAATATATAGCATTAAAATTGTCCAGAATAAAACACACAGGAAAAGACTAAAAACAAAATACACAGCATTCCATTCAGCTGGTTAAAACTTCAAGTGATCTACTACATTTATAATTGGAGCCTAGAAAGTGTAAGGAAAATTATTTGAAGATGTAATGGTTGAAAATGTTTCCTAAATTCTGAAGAACACTAAGATTCCATCTCACCCCAGAAATGGCTATTACCAAGAAATCAACCAATAACAAATGTTAGTGGGGCTGTGAGGGAAAAGGGACTTTCTCCACTGTTGGTGAGAGTGTAGACTGGTGCAACCACTATGGAAATCAGTGTGGAAATTCCTCAAAAAACTAGGATTGGAGGTTCCATTTGACCCAGCTATTCCCTTGTTGGGTATCTTCCCAGAAGAACTAAAAACATCATATCACAGTGATATATGTGTACCCATGTTTATAGCAGCACAATTTGTAATAACTAGATCTTGGAAATAATCCAAATGCCCATCAACCAAGGAATACATTAAAAAGATGTGGGTTTTTTTTGTGCAATGGGGTACTATTTAGCCATAAAAAGGGTAAACTGGAGATTTTATAGGTAAATGGATGCAATTTGAGGCCATACTCACAAGGGAAATAAACCAGACACACATGTGTCTTCCTAGTCTGAGAAGCTGAAAGAGCAAATAAGATCCAAAATGTTCAATAGATATTGCAAAATGGGAAGAAACATCAAAAGTAAAGAGAAACTGTAATGGGGGAATGGAGAAAAGGAGGAAGGGAAAAGCAAAAAAAAAAAAATATATATATATATACACATATATGTAAGATAGTTATAGATTTAGTTTCTCTTAGTTCATTGAAAAGAAAGGTTTGTGCTAATATTTTTTACACAATTAAATGCCTATATCTTGTACTGTAAGTAACTAATTTAAAGATAACAATACACAATGTATGAACCATTGTTACCCTCCTATTATCGTCTTTTGAAATTTTATTTTTTCTCTTTAAAATACAAAAAATTCTGAAGAAAATTTGAAATGTACAAATTCAAGAAAGTGAAGCACAAGAAATATGAAGAACACTACACGAATGCACATCACAATCAAATTGTTTAAAACTGGTGATGAAGAAAAAAACTCTTATAAGCAGCTATATAAAAGAGAAAGAATTATACATTATAAAGAGAAAGAATACATTTTCAAATTTCAGCATACTCCCATTCAGAAACTACACAAGCCAGAAGCAGTAAAAAAATCTTTAAAATAATGAAGAACAGGAAATTAACCCACAGTAAACAGAAAAAAGGAAATAAAGTTAGATGACATACCATGAACACCAGTGGAATAAAATTAAACAACACTTCTAAAGGCCACCAAGTGGAATATATTCCTCTCATCCAATACACTTTTCTTTCTTGTCCACTTCCCCTGTGATAAGGTTTCTTTCTGTTCCCTTTTGAAGTTATGTAACACAAACTTTTTGTTTCATTATGCACCATTTCAAGCAAGGCCAAGACTATAATTCATAAATCTATTAGCTATCATTAGAATACCAAAAACATAAGTTTACTGTATGCTATAAACATTAGGAAGCTTGGATTGCTTATCAAGGAAAGTGGAAAGACCGCCTCAATAAAAACATACAGGTTCTCATGAATGAGAGGGTTTTGGAAGATCCTTAGGGATCAGTTGACACTATGTCCTAAGCACAGCAATTAAAGGGAGGCAGAGAAAAACATAGCTTGGTCTTCCAAGCACTGCAAAGGAAGCATTGCTAATTCACGAGCAGTACATCTAGTGTGATGAGAAGACTTCATCTCTAGTGTGGAGCCATGTTCGAGAGGTCTTCTGAGGTGGCTTCTGTATTCTGTCCCTTTATAAAGCCACCTGCTAAACGCTACTTATACAAACACAAGACAGTATTTAGCCCAATTCTTGCCACTACATTGTGCTGTCTTCAAAGTCAGAGACCATATTTATATGTGTGGTGCACTATTTCATAAATGTGTTTTAAAAGGCAAGTGTAGACCCTTTAGAAATCTAAAAGATTATATCATTACATATTGTTATATATAACAGGTTATATTGTTATAAAGGTTATATTGCTATACATTGTTATATATAACCATGTGAGAGCTTGGAGGCTTAATAAAAATAAAACAAAACTTCAAATCCTAGTAGAAACCAGAGAATACAGGCTTAGTGTCTCTTTTCTGAGTTCAGTTAGCTTTGAAAAACACTGTTAAATGCATTTGTTTTTATCTTTCAGTGAGAGCTTGGGTGGATCCAGGTTTTACCTGAACCAAACTGTGTCTCCTTTTCCCATGGTGTTGTGGAAGAAAGCAGATAGATGATGACTCACAGCTTGGCACCCTGCTTGGTTTCTATGAACTGACACTAAATTGCTTTCCAAAACAGAGGCGTTTACAGAGAACCCAAATGAGCATGTTTCTGGCCTGAGGATGTAGGTCATGATATAAGATTTCTAGCACGATGCTTCATTCACTCCGTTGCTTCTAGATGGCAAGGACTAGTCAGTGGAGAAGGAATTTTAGGTGGAAAGTGTCTCAGTTATCACTTTCAGGAGTCTTCCTTCAGTTTGTTCCACCCCTATCTTCCTCCTCTACCTCCCTAGCCCCAACTTTTGGGATTACATCCTATATCAGACACTTTCCCATCCCTGGAACAAGAGTTTAGACACCCACAACTTCAAGAAGGAGAGGTTTAATTTGACCCCCAGTTCTGGTGTTTCAGTCTAGGTGTGCTGGCTCCAAAGCAGAAAAGGCATAGTGGAAGGGTCTGGTGGAGGAAAGCTGCTCGCCTCTTGGCAGCCAGGAAGAAGAAAGAGAAAAGAAGAGCCAGGGACAAGAATACACTTTTCCAGGGCCAGGGATATAGCTCAGCAGCACAAGTGCCTACCTGGCAAGTGCAAGGTCCTGAGTTTGATTCCCGGTACCAAAGAAAAAAAAAGAATACACTTTTCCAGGTCATGACCCCACTGACCCACATCCAACTGGGCCCCACCTCCAAGCACATGAGACTTTTGGGGGGCATTTTAGAGCTGAACCATAACACAGACCTTGAAAGCAGTGCTTGTAGGATGGTCCTGCCGTGAAAGTTGGCCGTTTGGTTACTTCCTCTGCACTGGGACTCAGAGACTTCTTCCCTGTTCAAAAAAGCAAGGCAGAGACCTAGAAAGTGCAGAAAGCGTATAAAAAAGAAAGGTAGATGGAGCCTGGATTAGTTGTGATAACAAGAAAGGACAATGAATCCATGGCAATGTCAAAGTTTACTACCGCTCTCCCCAGCTCTGCTTGATTTCCACAAGCTTACTCTTGCTCAGTGAGTTCTTCTATCCACACCACTGTGCCTGATCCTCATACCCATTACTGACCTTCTCTGCTTATCACTGAACAGCTCACAGTTCCTTTTCACAGGCTTCGTGGGAGCTACACATTGAAACATGGATTCTGAGCTGATGCTAATCACATGTACAGGATACATCTCAGTTTCCAAAGAGTTGACCCTTGACACAGTTTTATTAAAACCAGGTGGCAAGGTCATGAGTTCGGTTCCCGGTATTGGAAAAAAAAAAAACCAAAAACCAAACAAACAAACAAACAAACAAAAAAACCAGGTGGCTCATGCCTTTAATCCCAACACTGTGGTAGGCTGAGGCAAAGAGATCACAAGTTCTAACCCAGCCTGGGCAATTTAGCACTTAGTAAGACCCTGTCTTTAAAAAGTGTGTGTCTAGGAGACCCGAGGAATTCAGCTCAGGGTAAAGGCCCCTGGGTTCAAACGGGAGGAGGTGGGATTTGCTGGAGATGCAGGTCAGGATAAAGGCTCTGGATTCAAGCCCCAATATAAAAATATCTGTGAGATATTATTATTCTTTTTTCATTGCTAAAGAGATTGGGGGCCCAGTGAGATTAAATTGTTAACCTGAAGTCGTCCCACAGTACGAGGTACCAGCAGACCCTCTTCCCACAAGGCTTCTACCTCTGAAAAGAGCTCAACCTCTCTTCTCCCAAGTGCTTGATATTTTTTATTTTTGTTCTTGAGCCCTCTCTCCCTTCATATTTCATATCTGCCATCCTTCACCCCTACACACACACACACACACACACACACACACACATGCATGCACGCATGCACATATGCCACACATGTACATACACGCACACATACCCCTTGGTGTACTTGCTCAACACTCTTTTCAGACAGCATCTAACTTCCTTCTCAAAACAGCCTTCTAGGTTAACCATAATATTCAAGCTTAGGTTAGTCTGCTGTGGCACCTTCTGTCTTTCAAACACAAAATCCCCAGTTCATTCTTCTTTTGCTATTTCTCCCATGGAGCCTGCCATTGTCTTGAAAAACAGAGATAACATTTACCTACATCACCCTGCATGGTGCCTAGCAAGGCAGTAATTGTAAGAACAGGCTTAATATCACTGTGCTTGTTGTCCGATTATCATGATGGTGCCAATGATGATATCAATATGGTCCCACTCACTTGAATTTGCACCTTCTTTTAAAAGCTCAAACACTTCAGTATCAGTGGATCTGAGAGTGCTAAGGAAAGTTTAAAGCACTAGCTTTATGAAGTCAAGTTGATGGTAAAAATTTAAAAAATAGAAGAACACTCATAAGAAATTCAAGCAGTCAGGAGGATGTCATAGAAATGTAGAAAAGACAGGTCTTGGACTCAGATGCTTCTGTGATCTTGGGCACATCGCTTATTTCCTAAAAGCTTTCATTCCCAAGTTTTTTAAGATGTCAAAAAATTCATCTCAGAGAATTCTCTAGAAAATCATGTAAGATAATCTAGAAAGAATTTGGCTCATGGAAAAGTTGCCCTGTAAACGGCACTTCCTTTTTCTTTCTTCCCAGAAAAGATCCAGAGTCATCAATGTTACAACAGCAGCCAAAAGATTGATCTCAATGCATTCCAAAAGGCTCCCCAGAAGTTCTTGATGTTCTCTAACCTTCCATGAAAATACACATGTTTTCTGCAATTACCAGCTTCAAAGAAAATGTGGATGTTAGGAAATAACTGACCTATTCTTGTCATTTACCAAAATATACAAATCAAGGGCTGGGGAGATCGCTCAGTGTTATAAGTGCTTGCCTGGCAAGCGCAAGATCCTGAGTTCGATTCCCAGTATCAAAAAAACAAAACAAAACAAAACAAAATATACAAACCAAACAAGATTTACATGTTTCAAGATATCCCTTAGCAGCTCCTTGAGCATCAACCCAACACACTGTATTATTTATTCAGGCACCTGCATCTCCCCTTGGTTCGAGAGCCCCTATGTCAAAGTCCAGATATTATTCCTCTTTGCTTTGCGACCTAGCATGAAGACTGCCCAAGTTATCATGCTTATTACACTGAACTGAGCTATTCATCTTTGGGCCTGCAACGCCCTAGTTTACGTCTTACACTTTATTATTCTCCCAACAGCATTCTGTAGAGCCTCAGAAATTTGAAGGGGGTTGGTGAGTAAAAAAGAATGAGGAGGTTTTGGGTACCTGTACCAACTTCCCATGATAAATGTCATCATAAGGTACTGAAAACACGTACTAATAAAAATTTTTAAAAATTAAAAAAGAATTCAAGCATTGAGCCACATACTAGTTGTCCTTTATGAATCAGTGTTTGAAAAAAGCTTTTTTTTCCTTTTCAAAGCTAAAACTTAATCAAACAAAAAGAGATAGAAGATTTCAGAGATACAGAAATACCTGGGACTAGCTCAAACTGTGTTATGCTTTTTCTTCATCACCACGACCTAGGGCTCCCCCACGCCCACCCCCAAGCCTCTGTGATACCTTGTGAGAGGCTCACAGGGTGTGACTGGCTGGTGCCTGGAGGGCTCCGTGCTTAGTAACAGTGTTGTGAGGGTGACCGCAGTCACAGTTCCAGGTCGTGGGAGGTGGCAGCTGTGCCCCAGGCAATAAAATCAATGGTGATGACTAAGTTAACAATAGAGGTATCTCTCAATCTCTGCAACGTTCCTCCTCTGTTCTGACACATCTTTTTCTCTCCATTTTTTTTTAAAAGAGGAAATAGCTACAGGCTCAGGCAAGGGCCATAAGGAGGGAAACTCTCTTATTATTTAACTCATTATCAAACTGTCATTGAGAAAGTAGGATCTGCAGTTACTGAAAACACAAGCTAAAGGAAGACCTAGAAAAACATCTAAGTGATAGATTCACGATCAGTCATTTGGGAGAAGTCAAAGAGCTGCAAACTGAGTTTCTAAACCTAAAGGCAGGTTTCAAGGAGAACAAATAGCAAGCAAGCTGTCCCTGAAAAGAAAGGCCTTGGAAATTCTCCCCTCAACTTTAACAGCTATGGGGACTTAGACCAGTTCCTAACTTCTAGTGAAGCCTTAGTTTGCTTGTCTTTATTTATTTATTTATTTATTTATATTGGTTTTTCTCCGGTACCGGGAACCGAACTCACCACCTTGCGCTTGCCAGGTAGGCACTTTGCCGCTGAGCTAAATCCCCAGCCCCAGTTTGCTTGTCTTTAAATGAAAATAAAATATTACACATTGTTGTTCATCAATATCCACTGAAATCTCCTATACTAACTACTTAACCCATGGTAGGCAAACACCAGGCCCCATAGAATGTCCCAAGTATCCCTATGGCTCCCCAGTACCATGACCAACCAGCAGTCAGCACAGATCCTCAGGTATGGCATTTTGGTTTTACCTAGCTGACTTTTTTGTGTCCTTGAGCACCTTGCCCCTGAGGCGGGGCAATCCTATTACTCTATAGATGAACCCAAGGCCAAAACCTCACCTAGCCCACCGCTGGCTGCAGGCAGAGTGGCAATGCCGTAACAGCCCAGGCTATTTGAGCACTTGCTTGAATGGTCACTGGTGCCCTGGTGCACACCAGAGAACTGGATGGATCTTTATATTTTATTTTATTTTTTTTGGTTTTTCTCCGGTACTGGGAACCGAACTCACGACCTTGCGCTTGCCAGGCAGACGCTTTGCCACTGAGCTAAATCCCCAGCCCCTGGATTGATCTTTTTAATCACTGCATCAGTATGCCACATATCAGAGAACTTTTATAAGCAGAATTCATCTAATCTAGTGAATAGATGATATTCTTTAGAGAGTCAAGTTAGCTCATTCTATGCTAATTGCAGTAAAAGTTAAGAAAATGATGGTACTTAGCAGCAGGAATAATTATAAATTATTAAGCACTCACTATGTGCCAAGCATCATGCTGAGTATTAAACGTGTCTTATGTTTTATTTCAGTCAATCAGCTCACCTGCCAGAATCCTCCCTTGTGCTTAATCCTCATGACCTGCAAAAAGCTGGCACAAACAAATGGCTTCATTCTCTGTAGGATCTATCTGTGTCCTCATCTACAGTGCCAAAATCAAGTCCATTGTAAATTCTGAGTGTGGTATGTTTGTTTTTAATTGGGCAGTTAAGAGACAGGTATCTCCAGAAATAAAATGCGAGCGGTGGAGATTCATTTTTGAGTCTATGAATGTGGAGCCAACCCGCTTGATAGTAACTTATAATTACTATATTTCATGTTGCTCAACCGTCTCTAAGGTGGATTGCAGGGTGGGGTGGGAGAGGTGCCTTCCAGTCTTTTCCAGTGAAATGTTTCTGTGTTACCACAAGACAAGCAATTCTGTAAGGTAAGGGATTTAGATAGATATGCCTGGCTTCCTGTGGACAGACGCCAGCTAGAGGAAGTAAACAGATATAGTTCCCATTGGATACAGATGCCCTAAAAAAAGTGTTTCCTATCACGCTGCCAAGGCAATGCTGGCTGCTTACACATTAATTCAGGTGCAGAGGAGAGACTGAGTAGTGTTTGGGGACTGGATAAAGCAGAAAATAAAACACCACATTTTCTGATTTGGGTGATAGGGCATGGAGTCCTACAACCAAGGGTTAAGCGGCAACTCTGATTCTTAGTCAAATTTGATTCAAAGTCAAATCCTTCTGACAGCTAAACGTGGACCACGGTGCACTTCCTGGAAAGTTCACAGGTGGCCGGAGGTTACTGGATGCTGGACAGGACAGCTTAGGGACTAGTAGTCTGGAGATGACAGCTGGGACTCTGCAGACACTTTTTTTTGGTTTCCTAGGATTAGTCTAGATAGTATTTTAACATTTTAATTAATTGGTAAGGCTGCAAAAAATTTGAAAATTTCACTTAAAAACCCAGATCTCCGGTATCACTTTTTTTTTTTTTTTTGGTACCAGGAATCAAACTCATGACCTCAGGCTTGCCAGGCAAGCACTTACGCCACTGAGTTATATCTCCGGCCCGGTATCACTTTTTAAAAAGAGAAAACTTTCTTAGATTTTCACCTAGCAGCTACTCAGTCCTGCATACATGGCCCCCCCATTCTCTTGGTTCTCAATACTTGAGCCCCACATCAACTGGTACTAATCCTTAAGTATAGCATTTGGTTACCTGACTCAATCTTGTCAGGCTTAGGCTAGAACAGTCCCATTATTCAGAACCCTCACAGGGTTCACCACTCCCTGTAAGCCAAGTCCCAATGCTGCGATAGGCAAACTCATGTGCACAAGGTCCCAGCTGATCTCTCTCATCAGTTGTCCACGCTTAGTCAGGTGTGGTGGTGTGCTTCTGTAATCCCAGTACTCAGGAAGCTGAGGCAGGAGGATTGCTGAAAGTTTGAGGCCCACCTGGGCTATATAATGAATTCAAGGCCAACACGAACTACAAAGTGAGACCTCGTCTGAAAAAAACGAAACAAACCATAGGTTGAACCACAGTAGACCGTTGTCATGCACGGCTAAGGCTCTGTTCTCTCTGTCCCAAATGTCCTTCCCTGCTATCAAACTCTTGCTCATCCTTTTATACCAATTTAATAGTTCTACCCTAACTGCTCAGGCAATGAAGCATGTTCACAGTACCAAAGATCCACTTTGTCAGAGTCCTCCAGCAGAAGTTTAAAGTCCCCCTTTTTATGTCACCAGAGCCGAGATACATCATGAATAAACCTAAGGTTCAGAGGATAAAGAATATGTCCTGCAACACATGGGTACTTGTACTCATAAATATAGCTGAGAGGAAAAGTTAAGCATTCTCTGTTCTTGAGAAACTCTTAGACTGATGGACCACTGAATAAGTGAAATTGAAATTTTAACTTAATAACACATATAGTTAGCTTCCACCAGGCCAACCCTTACTCTAGAATAGGGATGGCCTGAGCAGTGTGGATTATGAGGTGTCAGAAGAACCCCAAGCATCCTAAATATCTTCCCCACCAGCCTGCCAAGGTGCCTAGAATCCACTTTGTAAACTTGTACTAAGGCCTTTTTGTGTTCAAGGGCAACACCTGTTTCCTCTCCTTCCTGACAACCAGTACATTAGGCAGTTCTGAGGTGAGCAGCTTCAGTTAACTTACCAAGTCTTTTTCAAACTGAGACATTTCTCCTACACAAAGAGAAAGTTCCAGAAGAGGGAGGGGACAGGTCAGCATCTCTGACTTAAAAGACAGAGAACAGGCAGTGCAGCTCAGTGGTTGAGTACAAGACCTGGGTCCTAACCTGGGCTACCTGCTAGGCGAGTGATCCCTGGCTTGTCACTTATCATTTGCTCCTCCAATTCTTCAGAGAGACAGCAAACCCCACGGAGCGGGCAGGAGGACCCGAGTCCATGGGGCAGTGGAGAATTGAAGAACGCGTACACAACAGGCATTCCAAACGGTGCCCCCCACACAAAGTGAGCCACATCAAAGTAATCTTGTCACTATTGGAAGAGGGTGACTTGATATTTAGTGCAGAAAGGGACTGCTTGGTGTTATTATCTGCCGCCTGTCTTCCTAATTTTCTGATGGAGCATACAGGAGGTCCCGAGGGGCCGGGCAGCTGACCCCGAGCTGCAGGAAACTTCCTGAGGAAAAAGGGGAAGAACGGGCGTGGGAGAGTAGAAAGAGCCAGCTCCAGCGTGTCCCTTGGGGAGAATGGAGCCCTGGTACTCCAGGGCTTTCCCCCAGAGAACGGTCCACGTCCCCGCTGGGTTGCGCTGTCTGCGCAAACGCCCCCTTCCGCGCAGCGCCCTGCACCCCTGCGCCTGGGCGGACCCTGGAAGTCTGGCGGGGCGCTGCAACTCGCTGCCCCGCTGGGAGGACGAGTCAACGGCGGGGTGGACGGGAAAAGTGACACAATCGGCCGCGCCGCCGTGCGCGCCAGCCTCCCACGCAGCCCGGCCGCCTCGGGCCCGTAGGGGTGCGGGTGGGGGCGCACGGCGGCGCGTCCCCAGGCTGCCCGCGACACCCCGGGTCCCTCGCGTCCGGACGCCCGGGCCCGGCCACCCTGGGGTACTTTTCAGGAACGCGGTCGCCGGGCGGGCTCCCAGGGCCTCCGCCGCCCCCCGGAGCTGGATGACGGAGTCTTGAAAGACTTTCACCAAATATGGGCCGGGGCTGGAAGCGTCCTGTGCCGCGGCCGCCGGAAGCCTCGAGTCCTGCCAGCTGCGGGGACCGTGGGCGCGCGGGCCGGGCGGCC